>NC_140219.1:17101893-17756893 GCF_951802725.1 Rutilus rutilus | reverse complement strand
ATTCCGACTAGAAAACAGGTATGTCTTCACCTCTCTACCTTATACTCTACTCAGATGGTATTTACAGCACTGTACCACAGTATATCACATTACCACATCACGTGTACAGGGTATTGCAGGGTGCTAATGCTCCTTTTGCAGCCAAAGTGGTAGTTTTTGTGAAACATAGCATGATTACTTACAGTATATTGAGATGTTTCAGTACAGTGGATGATACAGTATATACAGTAAAGTACTGTAAGAAAAAGAAGCAAACCGATGACAATTTTTTGTGGTTTTATTTCTCTAGATTGACTAGAAGACCTTCTGGGGGAGGACGCCAACGCCTGTTCACGCAACAGCAGGAACTTGCCGTTGTGGACCTAGTGAGGGCAGACAATGCCATCCGTCTCCACCAGCTACGACAGAAAATACTTACAGACAGGCAAGTGTTCAACAACATAAACCATGTGAGCATCACCACCATCAGGCGCATCTTGGGAAAACACAACATCACCATGAAGCAGCTCTACAGGGTCCCATTTGAGAGGAACAGTGTTTTTTTTTTTTTTTTTTTACAGAGAATCTTGGCCATGGATGGAGCTGCATACCCTCATCATGAATTCATTTTCATTGATGAAGTTGGATTCGACCTGAGCAAAACAAGACGACGGGGTCGTAATGTAATTGGCCAAAGGGCAATTGTGCACGTCCCGGGGCAGCGCAGGGGAAATATCACATTGTGTGCCGCCATAAGCCTTCGAGGGCTTCTGCATCATTTACATTTACATTTTACATTTAGCTGACGCTTTTATCCAAAGCGACTTACAATTGCTATGTCAGAGGTCGCACGCCTCTGGAGCAACTAGGGGTTAAGTGTCTTGCTCAGGGACACATTGGTGTCTCACAGTGGATTCGAACCCAGGTCTCTCACACCAAAGGCATGTGTCTTATCCATTGCGCCACACCACCCCCTATATGCACACCACCCCATCGTCATGCAAAACTAGGTCCATACAATAGCCAACATATACTCACATTTCTAGATGCTCTCCATAATACAGTAGTACAGAACAGACCAGATCAGCCCAGGTTTGTGGTGGTATTGGATAATGTCAGTTTCCATCGGGCTACTCTGGTCCAGGCTTGGTTCACAAACCACAATCAATTTGAAGTGGTATACTTGCCCCCTTACTCACCATTTTTAAACCCTATAGAGGAATTATTTTCGGCTTGGAGATGGCGTGTATATGCCAACCACATGCCCGCATGCCTCTTCTGCAGGCAATGGAACAGGCCTGCAGCGACATTCAGGTGACAGCAATCCATGGATGGTTTCGACATGCAAGGGGATATTTTCCCCGGTGCCTAGCGGGAGAAGACATTGCTTGCGATGTCGATGAGGTCCTGTGGCCAGACCCCAACATGAGCCCACGTATGCACAATTGCCATGATTTTTTGTGTTTACAGTATAGTGTTTTTTCTATTATTATTATTATTATTATTATTATTATTATTTATTTTTTGCTTTATCTGAATTCATGTTACTGCAATGTACAGTGCTGCAATGCACAATATTGAGTAGGCCTATTTGCTTTTTTGGTTGTTTGAAAATGTGCCTTCTGAAAATATGCCTTCTGAATAAACAGTGAAAATCAAAGACTGCAGTGTTTTATATAAAGTAGACTAGTGTGTTTCCCCTGATCTGAAAGTGTATGCATATGATGCAAGTATGTGTCATTTTGTCATCAGAGTTACATTTTGACAAAGGAATGTTAGGTTTTGATAGCAGAGTTTAGGTTTTGATAGTAGAGTTTCAATTTGACACAGATGTGAATAGTATAAATGTGTCATGTTTACTTGTGTGTAGAGTTTTGGCACAATGAGCGAAGTTTTGCAAAATGTGTTCAAGCAATGGGCAAAAACTGTAAGTATGCTTGATAAAATGAATTTAGAGATGAGTAGAAGATGTCACTATAAACAGACGAAAAATAAACAAAAAAAGCATAATTTTGTGAAAACAAACCAATTCTAAATAGTATTTTAGAATTTATATTTTTTAATAACTACTTTTTAATAAATTTCAGTTAAACATATTTATAAACGTTAAGAATTTTCAAAAGTGTAGTCAGCTTGTGGCACATCTATTTCTGAGGGGGATGTGCCACTGAATGTTGCGTGGCAACCAGTGGTGTGTATGTTGTATCACACAAACGGCCCATTTGAAAAAAACAACTCATAAAATAAATTGGTCATGGGCCACTAACAAACATTAACATTATTAATTAATTGTATTGATTTCGCATAATATTTATAAAACAGCCAAACTACGATGTCATTGAATACGCTTTACTTTGGACACGCCCTATTCTCCTTTTGGCCAATGAAATAGCTCGTTGCTACAAGACTGTGTACCAATGCAATCCATTTATGTTCAAACATGAAGGAAATAGAAATCGAGAATTGAGACATGCAGGAGGACCTGACCGCTTTGCTTATGTTTACTGAAAATCTGTTTTCATAGCCGACACTCTTTTTGTTCAATAAAGCCAGCAGCTTCGGTATGTATTTTTTGTTGATTACTACAGTAATGAGTCCCGCTTTGCGATTCTCTATATCACTTATTTGGTGAACAGTAACTTAGCATTTAGCTTGTAAGCTTTTAGCTGTTTCTAAACAAGTAACGTTATTGTTGATAAAAAATGTGTATGCTTTTACTGCATTTCCGAAGCCCCCCAATATGTTTGTTTGACAGTAATATATCTAGGAGAGCAAATAATTTTTCAAAGCGAATTTTGTTTAGAGTCAATACTTGTAGATTGCATCCCAGAGAGACAGAGTTTTAATAAATAATAATAACAATATTGCTACTTTTCTATTTAATAAATAGATTTGATTGTTTTCTCGACTAGATTTAAACCATGGGGGAGCCACAGCAGGTCAGTGCTCTTCCACCGCCTCCAATGCAGTTTATCAAGGAGTACACGGATGAGAACGTGCGAAAGGGACTGGCCCCCAAGCCCCCTCCTCCTATTCGAGACAGTTACATGATGTTTGGCAATCATTTCCAATGCGATGACATCATCATTCGACCATTGGAGACCCAGGGCATCGAGCGCCTCCACCCTATGCAGTTTGACCACAAGAGAGAGCTGAAGAAACTAAATATGTCCATCCTAGTCAACTTTCTGGACCTTCTGGACATCCTCATCAAAAGCCCAGGCAGCATTAAGCGAGAGGAGAAGATGGAGGACTTGAAACTCCTGTTTGTCCACATGCATCACCTCATCAATGAGTACCGTCCTCACCAGGCCAGGGAGACGCTTCGGGTCATGATGGAGGTTCAGAAGAGACAGAGGTTGGAGACGGCTGAGCGTTTCCAGAAGCATCTGGAGCGGGTGGTGGAGATGATTCAAGGGTGTCTTGTTTCGCTGCCTGATGATTTGCCACAGCCTAACAGCTCCAGCGCGGGAGAGGCTGGTGGCGCGGGGTCAGCTGGAGCCTCAAGACTGAAAACAGAGCCTATGGATGTAGATGTGACGGGTGTTAGCTGCATGGTTGCACAAACGGACAAGAACGTGTCTTGTAATAAGGACAAAGTGTGGGACAAGGATGCTGCAATGTGCAGTATTATTGATGAGATGACATGAGCTGTCTAAGGAATGTATTGTGTTTTTATTTTTATTCAGGACATGCCCGTTCTTCAACATTGTTACAAAACTCAACATAGGCAGACCACAAACACATACAGACATTTTTACTATTTAACACGGTGGTCTGCTCACAGAGTCATTGAAGTAGAGCTGTATGTGTAAAATAATAAAGATCTGGTCTTTTCATTTTCATATCACTCACTGCTTTTTTGTGTTGTTTTCACATAAATAAAACAGACTATAAGCATCAGTTCAAGCCACATTATAAACCACATGATAATGATAAAGGAAGAAAAAAACTAGTTAAACTGCTGAGTAATAACCTGCTGTGCAGCCAGACAATGTTGTGTTATGTGATTTAGTCATTCTCAGTGTCACATGTTTACATGATGCAGACTGGTTGGAGGAAATGCAAACTTATACAACCTTTACTGCACTTATGCAATCTTGTGTAAGTGCACTTTAGTCTAACCAGTGACGCAGATTTTAACCAAATGGACATTTGTATCGTTGGTTGGTAATTACAATGACTCTGTATTTGCAGTGTCATCCTATTATGCTTTAAGTCTTTACTCACCAGCATGCCACTGAACATGTGTTCGACATACACGAGTCCATAAATACACAGACATGAATACAGCAAGTATACGAAGATTTATTAAAAGGTTTGCGAAGGTAATGTCTATGTAGAAGTTGTAGACAATTTGAGATAAATGTTTAAGAAATACTAACACAATGTTATTCCTCAGGGTTTATAATGTTATCAGTGGCACAGAATGCATGATCGCGGGAAGGGACTGCATTCAACATCTAAAGCAAAACCCTTTTCTACGTGCGGCAAATGATAAATTACACAAAGAAAAGGCAAGAAAGCAATTATCAAAGCACAAATATTGAACACCCATATGTCCATGGCAGAGTTTGATTTGTAAGACGCTGTCAATGAATTAGTGCGCGAGATTCCCTGTTATGAAACGCGGCATTCGCTGTTTCACAACAGGGTGGAACGCGGAGCGGGGGAGCCAATGGGAAGCACCACCACGCGTCACGTGTTTTTTTTATTTATGTAATGTAATGGTGTCAGTGGCGAACACAGCATTATCTGCGGTCTAAACACAAGAGAAAGATGTTGGTCTAGCGAACTTAAAAACAGGAAAATAGAGATCCATCGGTCGCTTTTTATTTTGCCCTTGCACTGCGTTGATGGAGTTCGGAAGAGTCAGCAAAGCCACGCTGATCGGACTGAAGCGGAGTGAACCGATTCATCATACTACACACAACAAGGGAAAACGTTACTCTCACAACAAAGACTGAGATATGATTGACAACAGATAATCATACATATTAAATCTATTGTCACATATAAAAGTAAGTTGGAGAGGGAATCCTAAAGCATGCTCTTAGTCTTGGCACACTCGGCTCAATTTCGCAGAAACTGCCATCGGCCTTTGGAAGCTTATAAAAGCAGTGATCATGAAATGAGATAGGACAGAGCTGTTAAACTACCCGTGTCGTTTAACTTTTTATGCATGCCACATTTCATGCTCAAGAATCGAGCTCTTTAACTTTTGACAAAGGGCATCAGCTGTTCAACTTTCAGGAAGAAGCTGTCACCGGATGAAAGAGTCCAGCATGGATCTGCTGGAGTGTCCGATCTGTCTGTTCCTTATGTGCGAGCCCGTGACCATGAGCTGCGGTCACTCGTTCTGCAGGAGATGCATGGGCGCTTTCCTGCCCTCGAGATGCCCCACCTGCAAAGAACGACTGAAACAGAGAGATGCGAAAAACATCAAAAACAACGTGTTACTGTTCAGCGTCATTGAGAAATGTTGCCCAGAAGAGACTAAGATGAAGTGTCACATTCAGGAGAAGCTGAAAACCAGCGAGTTTACAGAAGCGCTTCGTATTGCGGACGAAGGGATCGAGATGGGTAAGTTAAGGATGCAAACTCCGTCTACGAGACAAATTACCTTATGCAACCACATTGGTGTTTATTGTGCAACACGGTAGTGTTCAGTATCGGTTATGACAACTGAACATGCAGATGCTCGGACTATGGCTGTCTCAAAACTAGGGCTATGAACGGAGCTCGATTCGTTAATTCTTTCTATTAAACACCGTTTTTTTTTTAAATTATGATTATTTCAGCAACCGAATTATTTTATGTTGCTTTAAGGCGCTTGCGTTCAAAACACAGAGATACATACGCGCGAGAGTAGTCGAAAGAATCAATCTTGAGAACCGATTCTTTTTTTGTGAATCAAAACATACTACGATTCGGAATACCGACCTATGAGTGTGATTACTTAACCGGAGTCACTTACCCACCCACAAGTTATTACTAACGTTATGTCTGGCTTAAAATAAACCAAAACTGTTACTGTTGCATGTTTACGTAAGTCTCACGAGACTTTTATCAGTGTTAATTATTGGTTGCTCACATGACAAAATTAATGAAATGTTACATTTTCTTTGTTCCTATATATATTTTTGATTTATAGTTAGGATGAATGAATCCACTGCGTTTATACCACCTATAAAAAGTAAACCCACTTTTTGCAAGTATTGCAAATATGGTGCATAATAGAATGATCGGTGACATGGAAGGTGCCTAGGTTGTGCAGTCAAGATAGGAAGCTCACTAGATTCTATACAGCAAATTGTAACCTTTCTTTTTCTTGCTGTACAGGATATTTGCAACTCATAATAATAGCCGGCTCTTGCTTTTTATAGGACATGTATGCAGTGACAGCACACCTCATTCTGCTGAAGTAGGCCAATGAGTTTGTGAACCTCATATTCACTAATGAAAAAGGAATACATTGAATGCAATTAAAAATCTCTGGAAGTATGATGATTTGAATTAAATGAGGATAAAATTTACAAGGATCTGTAAATAGAATATCAATCATGTGGAAAATGCATCATAGAGATTATGCAATTAAATGGTTAGTTCACCCAAAAATGAAAATTCTGTCATCATTTACTCTCCCTCATGTCGTTCCAAACACGAAAGACTTCATTCATCTTTGGAACACAAATGAAGATCTTTTTGATGAAATCTGAGTGATTTCTTTCCCTCCATTGACAGCTACACAACTACCACTTTGACGCTTCAAAAAGTTCATACTGAGACCGTAAAACTAATCTATATGACTTGAGCGGTATAGTCCAAATTATCTGAAGAGACACGATCGCTTTATACGCTGAACAGGATTTTTTTATTTTTTATTCACATATACATTCATCAACTAACGCATCAGTTGTGGTAAACGGAAGCGCAAGAATGCTTGCTTGATGTGCGAGAAACAATGAGGTTCATTCTTGCGTGACGCCGCACGTCTGAGCTTCTTCAAGAACCAATGAAGTTTGTTCTCGCACGTCAAGCAAAGATGGTTGAGCTTCTGTTTATGTTCGCTGATCAATATTTATATGTGAATAAAAGCCTAAATTCAATCAGTTCATTTTATAAAGCGATCGTGTCTCTTCAGAAAATTTAGACTAATCCGCTTAGGATTAGATTTACAATCTCTTTATGAACTTTATGTAGCTGTCACAGAAATGGGGACAGAAATCTTAGATTTTATTAAAAATATCTTCATTTGTGTTTGGAATGACATTAGGGTGAGTAAACGATTCATCATTTACTCATTTTTGATCATTTTGAACTATCTCATTTAAAATTTAATATACTAAATGCATGTTTAGAATCAGATCAGCCTATAAACACAGGTAGGCTGAGATAATGAAACCCGTATGCAGCAGGAGTTTGAAATCTGTTGTTTCTAGAAATATTTGCCCTAGATTGCTGCATAAAATTCATTTTAACACAGCGTGGGTTAGTTGAAGACTGTTAGAGATTGTCTTTGTGATCCACCTACTCACACACTTTAGAGCGGAGAGCTGTGCTTGTTGAAAGCAACAGTGATTTCATAATCTCAGGTCTCCTAAAGGGTTAATGAATACCAGTGAAAATGGGTTAAAACATGTTGTGAGAGGCTGATGTCACTAACAAGGGTAAATAAGGCCATGAAAGAATCTCTAGGGCACACGTTGGTGAAATAACAAGTCCCCTTGGGTATACAATATATACAAAGGAGACATTACAGGGCATATTCTAAGATGCATGAATGTGGTTGTGCAGAATCCTGTGCAATTAACGTATTTCCGACATAATGAGCTATAGTGCACTATAGTGTAGTTTGGTAGTATTGTAAGGCTCTTCTCTTTTAGATATAGCATGACTATTAACATCAACAGTACCATCTGTCTTTTAGCGAATTAAACGTATCATTTTACGGCCACTGAATGAATGCAGTTATCTGTCTAGTAACATAAACCCTCCCAGGCAAAACTCAGATGTCTGTCAACTCTTTGAATCCAATTAGAGGCAGTTTCCTGTACGCTCAGCGTTCTGCCCCACATAATCTTTCCCTCTTGTGTAACCGAGAATCCTACAACATAATCTGGTTTGTAACAGCCTGGTTATTTCATCGGTCTGTGTGCACATATATAAATGCAACCTGAATTTCTGTCCCTCTTTATGCAATAATTTGTAGAAGTTTTGGATTTCCGATCACTGTCAGATCAGATCCCTTTGTAGTTGAATTTGATTAATCTCTAAAGCACGCTCATCCACCCCTTCCTTTGTTTATCTTATAGCAGGCGAACTCCATTCGTTGCATTTGATCTTTATGCATTACACAGTTTCTTTTCCTTATTTTTTGCATTATGCTATTAGATGGTCATCTCATGCCATCCAAGTGGTGCAGATGTAAAACACAATGTTCACTAGAGGTGGGAGGAATGCTTATGCAGAGTGCTGCTGTTCAGAGATTAAAGATGTCCATTTAGGTTTCTCTCTTTTTGTTTATGCACATTTAAAACAAAAAAAAACTCCATAAAAGCCACATATCTATGTCTGAAATGAGACTGAGGATCATACTGTCCCATCTCTTCATGCATCTACAGTCCCGGATGATGTGAGTCTGAAAGTGTGGCGGGCCGAGGCTTGCATGGGCCTCCGTCGCTTTTCTGATGCCCTCCGTGACCTGGATGACCTGTGCTGTGTGCGACCCAACTGGACTGAGGTGAGGGCCATCTTTGCTGACTGTACTGGTTATTTATATGTTGTCTTGGGACAAGACTTTGATTGCTGTTTAGGAATGGTGTTGACAGATGAGTTATATTCTGCATTCTTAAAATCTGTATCAATTTATGATACATTTTTATTATTCTGCATACTCAAGCCAGATTTCTGAAATGTCTGTGCAGTCTCGTGTTTTGGTTTTGCGGAAACAGTTTCATAGTTATATCATCTCTGTTGGTATGGACAGAGCACATTGTGGTTTGGCATTATTCCCACAGCAGTTTACTGGCATGCACTGCCGTTCAAAGTTAATCTTTAATAATGCTCTTATAATGTATCACTTTTATTCAGCAAAAAGGCATTAAATTGATCAAAAGTGACAGTAAATTTATAACATTACAAACGAATTCTATTTCTTTTAAGGATTTTATTATTTAATTTTTTACTATACATTCATCAAAGAATCCTGAAAAAATGATCATGGTTTCCAAAAAATATTAGGCAGCACAACATTGACAATAATAAGAAAATATTTCTTGAGCAGAAAATCAGCATATTAGAATAATTTCTGAAGGATCATGTGACACTGAAAACTGGAGCAATGATGCTGAAAATTCAGCTTTGTCATCAGAGAAATACATTTCATTTTAAAATATATTAAAATAGAAAACTATTTAAAATTGTAATAATATTTCAAAATATTACTATTATTGTTTTTACTGTATTCTTGATCAAATAAATGCAGCCTTGGTGAGCATAAGATACTTCAGTCATTAAAAAATCTTCCTGACCTAAAAAATGTAAAATGTAGTGTTTGATTATGTTTTGATTATATATATATTATGTAAAACGGGGGAGATTTACTTCTATTCCCGAAGACTTTTACTAAATTATATTTAATAAATTGAATAGGAATATTTGTGTTAATACTTTGTGTTTAAATTCTGTGTTTTTAGGGGTTCTTTCGTAAAGGGAATGTTCTTCTTGAAATGGGCAGACAGACTGAAGCCCTCATCCAGTTCTACCACTGCTTGAAGCAGCAGCCTGACTTTGCCCCTGCGAAAAACCAGATTAAGAAGGTGGGTCTTTCAGAACGTTTCCAGAAGTTTGATGAACAGTTCACTTTTCTGGAGAGAGTCAGAACCAAAACATCCAAATATGGAGCACGTTTTGCATGAATAAAATGTTTTACATGATGTGCAGATCTTGGAAGCAGAGGGAATGCCTGTACCGGAAGAAGTTCCACGGATCCTGCATGTTGTGTCGGAGTACTTGCAAGATCCCTGTCCCATCACCAGCTCTGTAAGCCCCTCGTGCACAGATAGTCAGCGCTACACGCACAGCAGTGCTGAAGGTCAAAGTGATGCCGGGCAGGTGAGGTGTGCGCACAGCACATATGTGACCCTGGACCACAAAACCAGTCTCAAGGGTCAATTTAAATTGAGATTTATACACCATATACAGGCTGAATAAATAAGCTTTCCATTGATGTATGGTTTGTTAGGACTGGACAATATTTGACTGAGATACAACTATTGAAAATCTGAAATAAAAAAAATCTAAACATTGAGAAAATCGCCTTTAAAGTTGTCCATTTATGGTCGCGATTGTTCTGCATCCACTTTATATTATGTTTACGGTAGGAAATTTACTAAATATCTTCATGCAACATGATCTTTACTGATTTATGAAAGAAAAATCGCTAATTGTGACCCATACGATGTATTATTGGCTATTGCCACAAATATACCCGTGCGACATTTTTTGTGGTCCAGGGTCACATTTTCTCTTGTGTAACATTGGTATTGTGAGCAACTAAAATATAAAGATATCAACTAAAAGATCTGATATAGTTGTGATTGTGATGTTTTCTTAAAGATTCTCTTTTTTTCCTCATGAAAATAGACTTTGATGCTGATATGGCAATACAAATAAATTCATTTGTGATGTGAGCTATATGGGAAAGTTTTTGCTCACTCTCAAGGTCTTTCTTGTTCTGTCCTAGAATGCAACTAAAGTGAAGCACGGCACCAGCGGCGAGTGCTGCCTGAGCCTGTGTCAGGCCGTGTCCTTCCTCCCCACTGCTGAGGATGATGAGGAAATGATGATGAAGAGAGAGGAGAAACAGAACGGAGGTAAAGATATCTTACTGACTGCTCATGGAAACAAATGTAATGCATTCGCATTTATATATGCACCTTCTAGAAATGATTCAAACATTGTTTTTGTATTAAATATAATTCAATAATATTTTCAAAGTTTACTTTTTAAATAGATAGTTCCAGTCCAGAATGCTGAAAAGTAGTTAGTTCAGCTGCTTTGCTTTATACACCTTCTAGAAATGATTCAAACATTGTTTTTGTATTAAATATAATTCAATAATATTTTCAAAGTTTACTTTTTAAATAGATAGTTCCAGTCCAGAATGCTGAAAAGTAGTTAGTTCAGCTGCTTTGCTTTATACAATTTTAATTAATTGTCACTTGATGAGGATTATTAATCATCATTAATCTCATACTTTTTTTTAAAACTACGCATTAAGTAAGGAATACATAATAATGTGAGTAGGTGTTAGTTTCAGCAAATTGTGTGAGACTGGTTTGACACTTTGGCCATAATTATGTTCATAACATAGCACATTAGCCAAGCTATATATACAGTATAACACATCCTCAAGTGACCTGTTGCATATGTATACATACGATACGTCATAAGTAAATTGTCATATTAAACATATGATATTAATTTTGATATTCAAGATTACTTTGGGTTTTGTAAGTTCTTTTTTCATTAGTTCATAGTAGTTCATTGTTCAACCCAGGTAAACATAATGGGTTATATATTCATATTATTATTATTAAAGGTATAGGGGAGGATTTTTTACTTCCGGGTGGATCACCTATACTATTGGCCCTCCTAATTGTCAATCATTCAGGTGAATCAATCAAACTTATTCAAAAAGTGGAGAGGGCGGGTCTTATCTAAAATTCGGAAAGATCCTCCGCTATACCTTTAAATATTATTATTCATATAAATATTATTTCATTTGACTTCATAAGCGGTTACTTTGTTTAGACATGAATAGACAACAAATCAGAATGACATTCATTCAAAGTTTATGTTGGTTGTTTGATTCTTTAGGTGTGTGCAGTGTGGGCAGAGAGTCCTGCCTCAGCGTTCTGACAGTGACTGATTTTGAGTGCCCTCTCTGCATCAGGTCAGTGGAGATTTATAGTGTGTCCTTTTTCACTGACCTTATATCCTGCTACCAGACCCTTGCATTTTCTTGAACTTTGATATAGTATTTAAATGTTAGGTTACAGCTGGCACTTGCTTAATTGAAGACACAACATATTCTTTAATACTTTAACGAGTGTAATTCAAAACTGGGAAATGTCATGACACTGGCATTTGAACATTCTTGTTTTGCGGTCATACCAGTGTATTGTAAGTTACTATGGAGCTGTTAAATGCTTGATTCTGAATGGTTTACAAACGTTCTAAGGTGTGCAATTACAGAAAAGGAAAGTTTTTTTTTTTTATGAGGTTAAGTGCTCATGGAAGATATGAGTTTTCAGTTGTCTATTGAATGTTGTCAGGGATTCTGCATTCCGGATGAGGGTAGGGAGAGCATTCCACCAGCATGGAACCGTGAATGAGAATGTCTTGATTACATTATATGTCCATATCACTTGTCAAATGATTTCAGAGGTCCTTACAGCCTACAACAGCAAAAGAACATAAACCTACAAAGACACTGACCAAGCAAATCTATATATCAAACAATAATATAAAAATGACAAACTATATCCATGTTTTCACCATGGAATTACCTTTTATTATCTATGGAAAGCACACTCTCTTTCTCCTGCTCTCTCTCCCATACAAACACACACACACACACACACACACACACACACACACACACACACACAAACTTGTTGCCAGTGCTGCCCTGCGTCTTTATCAGTAAAATAGCTTTGCAACTGAAAAGCTATATGACATTTTTTCAGTTTCTCAGTTAAGCATGCCGTCAAAAAAACGCGTCTCTGTAGGCAGCCTAGGCTCTGAGATCTGCACACAAAAACAATTGGTTTCACCAACCACTCAAAACCAAAACAAATAGTGTTCCAACCAATCACCGACAGGGGGAGGTTTTGTGGGTGTTGTGAGGTTTTGAGCCAACTTCTTCTTCAGCTCCGACTTTGCGTGCAGCCGTGCACGAGCACAAAACCTCACAACACCCTCCCCCTGTCGGTGATTGGCTCAACATTGAACAGGCGTGGTAACTGTAATGTAAGCGGAATATATTGACTCCGGGTTGTTGAATTATTTGAAAAATAATGGACAAAATAATGCACTACTATTTGTGATAATTAAGCGGCATGTTGTTAATTATTCCTTATCAATTGTTATTATCAGTTGATATATTTCTGCAAAGTGATCCTCTTCTTAATGAAATGGGATAAAACCAGATGAAAATATCTGTCTTAATGAGTATTTTAAGTCTTTTATTCCAGAAGACTGTTGTGCATAAACAGATGTGTTTATTAACTTCCCACCTCTTATCTGTGCTCAATGGATCAATGATCACTATCATGATCAATGGATTAAAGGTTATTCTATGAGCCGGTGACAACACCCTGTGGACACACGTTCTGCAAGAACTGCATCGAGAGAAGTCTGGATCACAATCTCCGCTGTCCACTCTGCAAACAACCACTGCAGGAGGTACTACTGAAACACAGACTGTTACAATAATTACATGTGTGTGTGTGTGTGTGTGTATATATATATATATAATTCTAACTTTATATTTAAAAAATTCTCTTGTGAGATAAAGTTGCAATTGTATTATTTTATTATTTATTTAACTTTATTTTACAATTAAATGTTTTTCACCTACAGAATAACATGTCTTAAATCAGACCTGATTCTTCTAATTCAAGTCAATCACATTATGTTTTCATAAAGTAAATAAAGAAAAATAAAACCATAATCATATTACAAATCATATTACATAGCAGTATAAGTCTCACCACATTACTTCCTATTCCCAGTATTTTAAGAACAGGAAGTACAACCCCACAGTGCTGCTGCAGGAGATTATTTGCCGCCTCTTCCCCCAGCAGTTGGCAGAGAGGAAACAGGTGCACGAGGCAGAGATGGAAGAGCTCTCAAAGTGAGTGCCCCTCTCAATGATAACAACAACAAAAAAAACAGTGCTCCTGCCTATTTATTGCAAAGGAGTTTCTATGAATGGAATTTCCCATGCTGCTGAGGTCTGGAAGAGCTCCAGTATCTGCAAAATGTATAAAATGGTGTCTAGAAGTCTTCACACAATATCAAATGTCTTCTGGACTGTTAAAGCCTCTGATAAAGTGTGCCATCTTTCAACTGACCATCTTTTATCTCCAGTTTGACAAAGGACATCCCAATCTTTGTGTGCACGGTGGCGTACCCTGGCATCCCTTGCCCGCTCCACATCTTTGAGCCTCGCTACCGTCTGATGATGCGCAGATGTATGGAGACGGGCACCAAAAAGTTTGGCATGTGCAGCTATGAGCATGGCAAAGGGTATACAAATAAAATATTATGCAGCTAACATCTGTCGTTTAACGTTATGGTAGCTTCCGCACTTACTGATTTTAAGAAACTTAATTTATGCCTTATTAATTCTCAAATTATATACATACAGTCATGTGAAAAAGAAAGTACACCCTTTAGAATTGTATGGTTTTACGTATCTGATTGTTAGCAGACCTTAAAATTAGGTAAATACAACCTCAGATGAACAATAACACATGACTTAATACACCATGTCATTATTTATTTAACAAAAGCCATATATATACAGTGTTTTGATACTAGAATTTCCTGTCACAGCTTTGCAGATTATGGCTGCATGTTGGATATTTTGGAACTTGAATTGCTTCCCGATGGTCGCTCCTATGTGGATACAGTGGGAGGAAGTCGCTTCCGAGTGCTCAGGAGAGGACAGAGAGATGGCTACCAAACTGCTGATATTGAGTACCTGGAGGACCATAAGGTCAGAGGTTACAGATTGCCATAACTCAAATTTCAGATCTGAGCCCAAGAAAAAGGCACATTGGAAGAACTCTTTAATGCAATACAGCATTATTAAAGCACAAAAGACTATATGGCAAATATGAAAAAATTAAACCTTATAACCAGATAATACAAGAATCGTGTAAATGAAATTGCTCTCATGGCGCCGTACCACTGAAACATTGTAGAATTCTGTCTAATCTATTTAGTAACTATGGTGATTTCAGTTAGTTTAGTCAAATCTTAACTTGAGGCTTAAGATAGGAAGTATCTTTAATACAGTCCTTGATGTACTTCTCATTTTAAAGGTTACAGTCTCTTGTCACAATAGAAATCTGGCACATGTTTATCTGAAATGTTTCCTGATGGCACACTTGCATTCTATAATGTATGTTAGTATTTAAACTAAAGTGCTGTCTGCGTGAGCCTCCCGGGATATTATTCTACCATAGCAAACTGTGGCAGTAGCAAGCTCTTTTTGTCATTTTATTATATTCTGTCATTTTAATAACTGTCAATCACAACTATTTTTAATATATGTTATTAACAGTATATCATATTAAAATATAATGATCTGAATGCCTGCATAAAGGAGGATCGTTTTAATACTGCTTTGACCTGTTGTGGGACACTTCCTCAAGATTGAAATTTGTGCAGAAGTTTCTCACACTTTCTATACACTGCACTGCATAGGAAGTTGTGGTGCCCACTGAGGCTATATGTGGAAGTGGTCATGATTGTTGTGATCACTCAAATAGTGCAGTGACACCAAGATGATTGTCACTATAACAATAATCGAGCCATTTGGCTGCTGCAGTTATTTTCATTAAATTGCATCCGGTTGAGCTCACATACTAGGACAGAACACTGTAATTTCTCGGTTATACAGTCATTTAAACAGGTTCAGGTTGGTTCTGACTCTGGCAATTAAAGGTTTATTAATGAAATGTTTAAGGCAAGTAGAGCCACGCAACAGTGTGGTGTTTTTTGTTCAGTTATCATTATTAGTGAATAAGGTTGGACTTTTTAATCTTCTAGTCGTTTTCCCAATGGTTTTGTGTCTCAACCACCTAAATAAGGTGTCATGATTGAACATTAAATGAAAAGCTTGCATAAAAGATTCATGAGGGGGTTATTACCACTATCACAAGCCTGAGCCTGTTTGCATGATAGATTGCTTATAATGGCTGTAAATATGAAACCTTCTGTTAGCACTGCAAATTTGATATCAAGTAAATACTTAATGTTAATTAGCGTTAATTGCAAGTGTATTCATCGAACAGCTTGTGATTAACTGCCTGTTAGTCAACAAATTCAAGCTCTTTTCTAACTCATCTTCATTATGATTTCACAAGCATTGTTTTATCATCAGGTTGAAGAAAGCATACAAATAACAGGAAAACTTCTACTTGTTTAGGTCGAAGGCGGCGAGCTTGAATTACTGCAGCTTCTCCATGACAGCGTGTATCAGCAGGCGAGAGAGTGGTACCATCGGCTGAACAGCCGCATTCAGGAGCAGATCAGCCGGCAGTACGGCATCATGCCCGAGAAAGAGGACAACATTCAGGTCAGAGCACGCTGAATATTGTGCTTATTAAGCAAAACCACCGATCTTGCGTTTTAATAGTAACTTTCTAACGAGAATGAATGTGTTTTTGTGCGTTGCAGGCGTCTGCTAATGGACCGGCCTGGTGCTGGTGGCTGCTGTCAGTGCTGCAGTTAGATCCAGCCTATCAGACCACCGTTCTGTCTTTGACTTCCCTGAAGGATAGACTGGGTCATCTACGCATTGTACTAGAATACTTCTCTCAGAGCTAGGACAGAGACACATTAAATGCCAATATTGCTGATCTCATCACATGCATGCCCCACGGAAGAAATTATTTTTATTTTTTTTTGGTCACTGTTTTTTTGTTTTCTTATCATAATCCATACACAAGATATTGTGCTTGGATTATACAACGGACAGCTATGATATGGGTTGGTTGAAAATAAGATGACTTGTTCCAGTGGCTGTACAACTATTGAATTAGTCATTGAACTAATTCCTACTTAGTCAAGCACCAAAGAATTAAGGACTCGTTCTACACAGAACAGCTGTTTATTGGTTCACGCTGTTAGCTTCATTAAACATCATCAGAGTGGATGCCAAATGTTGCAGCTAGTTTTGTTGACATACATTTGAGATGTTTCCAGTAGTGCTGCGCCCTGTCCAGGATTTATTTTGAACGTGTAGCTCACATTTGTGGCCGAGAGGGAAACCGTTGGCCCAAGGTTCTGATGACTGAATAGGAGCTCATTGATTATGCATGAATGAAACGCTTATGACTACAAACTCAAAATCACAATTCCGGCCGTACGTTTTAGTAGAATCAGTAATAATATTATGAATATTGCTATACTAATGACAGAGAATACACTTCCTTTTTTTCCCATGAATGAAAGCTGCTAGTTGTGCTTGTTTCATTTTTTAAAATTAAATCTGTTGCAAGCTTGCTGGCATAACACTGAGGAGGATAGGAAAAGAGGAAAGAATTCTAGCAGTCTGTAGTATTTTTTTGAAAGAAATAAATACCTTTATTTAGCAAGAATGCTTAAAATCGATCAAAAGTGACAGTTTTATAGTTGAACATTTATGATGTTACTAAAGATTTCTGTTTTTAAAAAATGTGAGTTTAAAAACTGTTTTCAACAACAACATAATAATAAAGCTTTGCCATCACAGGAATAAATTACATTTTAAAAATATTCAAAAGGAAAACAGATATTTTAATTTTAATGATAATTTACAGTATTATTGTTTTTACATTTTTACAAATACATGTAGCCTTGATGAGACTATAAAAAATTTAAAATCTTACCAGCCCCAAAGTTTTTAACTGCTACTGTAGCGTATAAAATTCTCAATCAAACGGCAGTTTCAGACTTGTCATGGGCACCAGGGCCGTTGTGGGAGGTGTTGTGAATGTTTTAGCCATCTGGTCGATCAGTACAGCTCTCCAAACCTCTTCGTGTCAGTCATATTGGATTATTTATGTGTGCTTGTGCCTTGTGTTAGGCCTTAATCTAGTTTCAGATATTTAGTTAAGGAGGACTGTGACATTTAATTTCCTTATTTCTTTCTTCTGTTTTAGTGCCACATTCTGAGGAATGTTAAAACTGCAAAGTTATATGTGATGTAACACTTAAATGGGCTTAAAACTTACCTTTTTTTTTTTTTTTTACTCTGGTGAATGTGCCATTTTTTAATTTTTTTATTGCTGGAAGTCCAACAAGGGTAAAAATGCACCAACCTGCACTGTCAATTTATTTTATTTTTTTCAGATTTTATCTCTTGTGCACTGCTCTGAAGATTACTGTCAATTTTCCATATTGAAAAACAGTTATTAACAGGTGGGTGCTTGGCTTTCGACCATGTTTTGAATGCAGTAAGCCTAAACGTGCAGAAACGGTGTCTTGTTTGAGGAAATATAACTCTGGGTACTTTTGGAGGAAAGATTTTTTAGGGCTGGTCTTTTAGGTACAGAAAGGTTCTTAAACTGAGATAGAAAAAGGCCTGTTATGTTTCTCTCGAGACCGCAATGAATCAGAGAGACACATATTAAAGGGATTCAAATCAGAATAGGATTTTATTTTAATTTGCTTTAGTAATTTAAATTATAGAAACGTTACTGATTGTTGCATCTGATGTGTTTTTTCATGTCTAAGGTGCCCTCTTGTTGTCTCAGGATTAAGGACTTGAAAATCACTTACAAATGCTTTCAGAACTGTTGCTTCATCTGTAGTGACTCAGTTACGTGCTATCGAGTCTGACAATGTCAAATGTTCACCCCTGTTTATTACTAGTGTATGTGAAAGTGTCAGATCCTGTGGTGTTGCTTTGGGAATAGTACACGTGCAATGTGTGACTTTATTCTTCACTAATAGGCTCAAAAACAAGGAGAAGGACTCTCCTGTAAACCTCAAATCAGTTGAAAAAAGACTTTGGTTTTATAGATTAGTCCAATCAAATTAAACTTAATAATCAAGATTATATCCATTGTTTTGTTAAGAAATTGCTCGAAGCAACAATTTTCCAGTCAATGGCAAATAATGATTGCTTGTTTGTTTTTAAATGATCCATGGATAGTATTTTGATTTCTTTCTTTCTTTTTTTGTCACTGATTCTGTTATTGTCATATATTGATGTGTTTGGAATTAAAGCAGCCTTTGCCAGAGTATTTTATAATTTGTAATCCCTGGTGTAAACTAGGGGCCTGTATCAGTGATTTTCTTTTGAGAGATTTGTTGTATAACTCTCAAGGAGTTATACGATATGCATTATACTACAATAAATGTAACATGAAAATCATTCAAAATATCATTGCTTTTCTGTCATTGGAAATTGCAAAATCAAATTAATAATAATAATAATAATAATAATATAAATAAAACATTAAAATTAAACCTATTTATTTATAGTTTGTATTACCAAGCATCCACTAGATGGCGTCATACAATCACATGATTGGCATCAGATTGTCTGATGTATTAGCATCTATCAGCGTCTTCCATTTCTTACCGTAAAAGAGTAAAGATGTTCGTTTTTTCCCCTTTCCAAGCAGACTGGTCTATCACATTTTGCTAGTTTTTAGGTTTTTTTTTTTCAATAAAGGTCAATAGGGACTATTGTTATTTTGTATGCATGGACAAAATATCTTTACATCAAGATCCCACTTGTTAATGTTAGTAAGTTAGTGCATTAAAGGGATAGTTCACTCAAAAATGAAAATCCTGTCATCATTTACTGCCCCTCAAGTTGTTCCAAACCTCTATGAATTTCTTTCTTCTGCTGAACACAAAAGAAGATATTTCGACAGAAGAAAGAAATTCATACAGGTTTGGAACAATCTGAGGGTGAGTAATGACATAATTTTCATTTTTGGGTGAACTATCCCTTTAAGGGTAACCTACATAGGACATCTGCGTGTGCTGATGAAATCCCCATTGTGTTGGGTAAACAGTTGAAGTGCTGTGTCAAAATTATGGCAGTTAATTAGGGATGAAATCAATTAAATTTTCACAAAGCCAGTCTGTCACCAATCTGTTCTGTTCAGTTTCGTTTTCATGGACATTCAGTTTGTTTTCATTTGTCACGTGTCTTCTTTGTTCAGATTCCCGCCGCCCATTTGTCTCCTTGGTTACCGTTATCATTGGTTCATATGTATCAGTTGTAGTGATTAATTATCCTCGTTTGTATTCCTTCTTAAGTTGTTTCTTCACCTGCACTCCTTGTCCGGTATTGTTTGTGTTAGCAGTAGCCTACAGTTACACCAGTTTGTCTTTAGTTCTATTAAATTAAGTTGATAATTTAATGCTGTCTTCAGTCCTTCATCATCATCATCATCTTAATCTTGTGACACAGTCAGAGATGGAGAGTTTTGATTGAAGAGATGATGCAGGCCCGCCACCGCCTGTCAAACTAATACCCCGTGTTGCCATGGAAACCATTGCATGATAGATAAGAGACTAAATAAAACTTTTAAGTAGCTAGTTAATTGAAAATAAACTTTTCAAGTGCACACACAAACTCTTTTGTTTGTTTACAGTCTGTGAGCTGCAGTGTCAAATGCAAATACTTCAGAGAGATAAATGGTGAATGCATGAGATGATACCGAATATGTCTGTTTGTCTCCCTCTCTTGGTTCTCTTTGTAGGGATTATGGAGCGTCTAAGGGGTGGCAGAGCTTGGACTGATAAAGCTGCCTTGTTCCACACTAACCTAATCCCCCTGTGTCAATACACTGATAAAGCTTCAAATGCTGTGTGCAAAAGAGTTAAGGTAAACATATCAGAGCCTTGGTACTTGAGTCTCAGGGTGCGTTTGGTAATAATAAGACAAACGCAGACAGCGCGTCTCCCTTCGTAGAGGTAGAGATTAGCTTCCATGAGAAGCAGCTGGCTTTGTCCCCTCGCTAAGGTGGCAAGATGAGACACCGTAATCTCTAACCTCCCTGTGAAGAGCTAATACATTTGAAAACAAAACAATACAGTTAGGGGAACGTTAGAATGTAACGTTCTACAAACCAAAAACATAGTTCTATTTTCGTTAAGAAAACTTTCCTCGCTAACCAAAAGCAAACCTTAAAAAAAAAAAAGTTCTGGGAACCAAAAATGTTTAGCAGCCTGGGTTACAAGCAGTAATTATGAGCTCTAGGAGGACATGAACCCTTTTTACAAGTTGAAATCACGTAAATGCGGTAATTACATGGCGTTAACGCACATACAGTCAAACTTGATCTAAACTAATGAAAAGCAGATAAAACATAATTTTGTACCAACATAAAAAAGTTTTTTAAACTACATTTTTAAACTACTCGACCACACATACTAGAATTTATCACATTTTATTGTATTTAATGTTGTCAATTTTGACTAACTTTATAATAGATAATCTGTTAATTAAATATATTTTAATTATTACAACTGTGGCATGAAAGAAAAAAGTAAACATTGGCCAACTGAGGAGCCATCACTGGTCTTACCTGTAATTACAGCTAGCCTTATTGTAACATTATGCTGTTAAACAATTACAAGAACTATGTACATTTTCACAAGGGCAAGTACAAGTTAGAATCAAGAGCTTTCCGGCCCTTCTTGAATTATTGGCCAAACAATCAGTTTTCCATGGTATCCTCAAACAGTGACTGACTGTCGCACAACTGAGGACAATTAATGACAGAATTTTCATTTTTGGTTAAACTAACCATTTAGTCTCCTAGACTTTAAACACCGACTGTGACACTGACTTAACGCAACTGTCTTTGACTCGGCGCGTTTGGGCATGACCAGTCATAAGTATCAAATTACATTCATAATCGGCCTTACAGCCCTTATGTTTGTCCCCAGCTTAACGTGCTTTGCCAGTTTTGCCTGCTTTGCCCTGTGAGGTGAGCCTGCTGTACCATTCAGCACATGGCTGCGGATTTCTGAAAATTATCTACGAGTTATCGATGCTACAGGGGATGCCTAGGCGGACGAAAGACGGAGAGATGTACTACTTCACTGCCTTGGTAGTACAGAGGGACAACGGATTTTCTTCTCATTGCCTAACAAAGGCATGACGTATAAGGATGCAGAGGATGCATTGAAAGCCTACTTTGTGCTAAAAGCTAACATAGTAGCTAAACGAAACACCTTCCGTAAATGCTGTCAGGCGCTTCACAAGACATTTTTACAGTACGTTGTTGCTTTGCGAGAGCTTGTTGTTTCATATAAGTTTGGCGCCAGTACTGACGATGATCAGTTAGTAGAGAATGTGCTTAGCCCACGAATATGTGAGTGTCTTTTACTAGAAGCTGATCTTACACTGGACAGAGCTGTTACGATAGCAAGCCAGACTGAATCTGCTGCCAATTAGGCTAAATCCATTTCAAATTCCCGCCAAGTGACCGCCTCCATACAAGTGGTGCAAAACACAGTAAAACACAGAACAAGGGAGAAACCGTCGCATGCGCCTCTTAATTCTGCTCAGGTTGGGAAGGGGAAGTCATGCTTTCGCTGTAGATTGGGAACTGCCCAGCCGCAACTGCAAGATTGGACATTATGCTAAACTGTGCAAATCAGTGTAATCAAATACTCAGAAGATCTGTGAAATTGAATTACCAGAAGTATCCTGTACTCCGAATACTTGGCTTGTAGTATCAGCAACACAAGTGACTGCATCTTTTTCACGCTCACAGTGGATTGTGTGTTGGATTTTGTGGTTGACAGTAGGTCTTACTTATCTATTCTGCCCTACAACATTATGCATGCCATTTCAGTAATGTTGTGCTGTCGCCACCCACATCCAGACTTGTGACTTATTCAAAAGCCCAAATTCTGGTGATAAGATGTTTGTCAACGAACGTTTCCCTACATGACCACTCAGTTCCTGCTACGTTTTTCATTGTGTACAAAGGGACACCACTCATAGGGAGGGTCCTAATGTCTGCTCTGCATGTGAGGGTGGAAAACAAATCAAGTCCTGCCTCCTAATGACTACCGCCCTGTAGCACTCACACCCATCGTAATGAAGTGCTTTGAGCGGCTGGTCCTGGCACACCTAAAAGACTCTCTACCATCCACATTGGACTCACACCAGTTTGCCTACCGTAGCAATAGGAGCACAGAGGATGCAGTTTCCATGGCACTGCACTCTGTACTCACACATCTGGACAATAAGAACACTTATGCACGCATGCTGTTTGTTGACTTCAGCTCAGCATTCAACACTGTCATCCCAACTAAGTTAATAGCCAAACTTCAACACCTCCATGAGCAACTGGATTTTGGACTTTTTGACCAACAGACCCCAGAATGTTCGATCAGGCTCCAACTGCTCCTCGTCCATCACACTCAACACTGGTGTACCACAGGGCTGTGTGCTAAGCCCGTTCCTCTACTCCCTCTTCACCTCCGACTGCAAGCCTGTGTACGGATCTAATTCCATCGTCAAGTTTGCGGACGACACTACGGTGATTGGTCTCATCAGCAACAACGATGAGACTGCCTACAGGGAGGAGATCAAGCACCTGGCCACATGGTGCACCGAAAATAACCAGCTCCTCAACACCACCAAAACGAAGGAGCTCATCGTGGACTTCAGGAAAGTGTCAAGAGGCACACACGACACCATCCACATCAATGGAATGGCTGTTGAGCGTGTCTCCAGTTTCAAGTTCCTGGGGATCCACATCTCGGCGGACATGACCTGGACAACCAACACCTCCAGCCTGGTCAAGAAGGCTCACCAGCGCCTTTTCTTCCTGAGGACACTGAGGAAGAATCAGCTTTCCTCCACTATCCTGGTGAACTTCTATCGCTGTGCAATAGAAAGCATCCTGACCAACTGTGCTACAGTGTGGTATGGGAGCTGTTCTGTTGCAGAGCGCAAGGCACTGCAGCGGGTGGTGAAAACCGCCCAGCGCATCACTGGGACTCCACTACCTGCCATCGAGCACATCCAGAGGAAACGCTGTCTGCATCGAGCTCGCAGCATCCTTAAGGACTCCTCTCACCCAGCCCACAGACTGTTTTCTCTCCTGCCCTCCGGCAGGCGTTTCAGGTGCCTCCGGACCAGGACCAGCAGACTAAAGAACAGTTTTTTCCCCAGAGCTGTCTCTTTATTAAACTCTAACCCTCATTGATCCCACTCCCCTCATATACTGATTGACTCTCCTCTCCCCTCATATACTGATTGACTCTCCTCTCCCTCCTCACACCTGCCTCCATTTTGTTATTTGCAATACTATAATGTTCATTTGCACTGCTGACTGTTATTATAGTAACAACTGTTTACATATGCATTTTGCACTACTACCTTGACTGGAATATGCTCAATTTGCACTGCCGACTGTTTATTACAGTACCGACTGTTATATATACATTGCAATACCGTTCTTTAACTGTAATATGCAATTACTTTCCACTGCACTTTCACTCGGATAGCTCCTGTCCAAACTTAATTTGCACTACTTTAAATCCATTGTTATACTGCTCATTTTAGCCTAACTTATACATATATCTATTTGTAAAATTCTGTTTATAGTAATAGCCATCTGTATATTATGCTCACATTCTGTTTATAGTAACAGCCATCTGTATATATATTCATAGTACATATCTATCTGTAAAATTCTGTTTATAGTAACAGCCATCTGTATATTATATTCAGTACATATCTATCTGTAAAAATTCTGTTTATAGTAATAGCCATCTGTATATTATATTCAGTACATATCTAGCTGTAAAAATTCTGTTTATAGTAATAGTTATCTGTATATTATATTCATAGGACAATCTATCTGTAAATTGTTGTTTATAATAGTATTCAACTCTATATTTATTCAGTACATATCCATGTTCTGCACTTATGGAACCATTGTATATCCTGCACTTGCTGCTATTGCACTTCTGGTTAGACCTAAACTGCATTTCGTTGCCTTGTACCTGTACTTGCGTAATGACAATAAAGTTGAATCTAATCTAATCTAATCTAATGCCATTCCTGTGCCTGCTTCTCCTGTGCCAGTCTTTCACTGCGCTGTTGCTGAGTCAACCGAGTTTGGATGTGCTAAAAATTTAATACACCGCGTAAAGCTGGATGAAACCATCAAAAATGTGAGCCATCACAACTGTGCTGCTGTGCTGCAGCTTAATAAAGACAAGCGAATTTTGGCAAACCAGCCTGCTGTTCTTAGGTCATACTGTTTCAGTGGAGGGTCTTCTTCCTGAGGAATCACGTGTACAGGTGATACTCTATGCCCCTGCACCTTCTGATGCATCTTTGCGCTTCTTTCTTGGACTTATGTCATGGTACAGTAAGTGTATTCCTGATTTTGACATAGTTGTAGCTCCAGTGCTTGCATGCCTACAAGATCCAAATTGATTAAGCAGGTCAAAAGAGGCTGAACACTTTGTTGCTTTTCTGCCACCGGTAATTCTCTGTCTGCTGCTGATGTTGATGCTGCATGTGCTTCTGGTCCTGCTCTTACCAAACTTCTTACACAAATTTCTAATGCCCCAAGGGTATGACGTTGAGTTGTTGCCATACTATAAACTGCGATTGGATCTGTCTGTTAAGGACAATAGCTGTTCTTCGATCTGTGTTGGTCTCCATAGCACACAAAGGATATCAGGAAAAGGTGAGCTTCGTGATCTCTATTGGTGGCCAGGGATGGGTGCTCAGGTTCATGATGCTGTCCGTTCCTGCCACGTGTGTCAGCTCAATTACAAAACCGTCAAGTCACATCCTGCTCCCCTCCAGCCAGTGCCGGTGCTGCTGCCAGATGGACCACGACAGAATGGCCTGTGGATATAGTCAGGCCATTTGACACTGCTGCATCGACTGCAGGTTTGCTATAACATTAACTGATTATTACAGTCAATGGCCTGAGGTCTCCTTTACTCACACTATCACTATGGTTATCACTTCAGCCACCATGCAATCCACTGAGTATTATTACTATAACGGTGTTCAGTTTACATCTGCTGCTTTCTCTGCTTTTCTGGAAGGAAGGAATATTCGTCTCCATCATTCCTCTCTCTACTGCCCAGCAGCTAATGGTGCTGTAGAGAGGTTCAACCATGTGCTCAAACACACTGTCCAAATGGACATCCAGCAACATCAACATGGAAACCTGTGGTAATTGACTTCTTGCAGGTGTACCGTGCCACCCCACACACAGCAGCTGGTACTTTCCCCTTTCAGATCCTCGATAGCAGGCAAATGCACACAAGGCTGTCTATTTTGCCATCTGCTACAGCGCACCCACCTACTGACATGACTGTTCGCTGAAGGGTTGCGTGGCTGGAACACAAAATAAAAAGGTACACTGATGCTAAGTGGGGTGCTCGCACTTTTTGTTTCTAGGAGGGGGATAAAGTGAGGGTACGGATCCATGTTCCTAAGGAACACCGAAAGTTTGTAGATGGTTGCCAATCTCACTGCATTTCCATGCACACCAACAACTCCGGCTAAGAACACTACTCACTAAACAAACGCTCATACCACTAGTCTAGTCACTAAACGTGATGTTCGGAAGCCAAGGTTATATTACTATGTCACTTAAATCTGAAGTAATATTCTGTTCTTTAAAAAGGAAGTCTGAACTGTTGTATTCTGACGTTGTATAAAAGCTCAATGGTCCTCCATATGCATAACATTTTCACTCCCAACTGCCATTTCTACTTTTATTGACTAAAAATCTTCCCACAGATGACCAATATGTTCTATAAATTGTGCTGAAGCAAAAAGTTACCATGGCAATATATCTGTTGACACATGCCAAGAAAATGATGAAAGGTTTTGATCCACTTCAAATGTTGACTACTGGATATTTAACCAGTTGTAACGCTAGGTGAAAATAAGCAGGCATGAGAGGGAATCTAAATGCTAGGAAGGAAACAGGGTAACAGAAGAGAACTAAGCAAACTCATACAACGACGGACAAACCTCGCGTGAAACATAAGCACTATATATACACAGACAAATGATCTAAACAAGATAACAAGGGGGCGTGGTTAAATGGGAAACACCTGGGGAACTAAATCAACATGAAAAACTTCAAAGCAAAGCGGACGACAGGAAATAACAAATTCCACAAGTGCACAGGGAATATATGACACATATATCATATATGCTATATGACGGCTTTCAGATGCTCACAAGGAATAAAACAAGTCCAGGTGGGAGGCGGAACAGGGGGAGGGAAGGTGGGCCAGACACGTAGAGTGAGAGGCTGGGGTGGAGCAGTTCAGGGGGCCAGGCGCAGAGGTGGCCATCTTGTCCAAAGACACGGATGACGGAACGAGACTCTGGAATGGTGGCAGCCATCTTGGCAGAGGGCTCTGGCATGGCGGCGGCCATCTTGGCTGGAGACTCTCAAGTGCCGGCAGACAAAACAGAGGCATCAGGAAACACAGGGAGTTCAGGATTAGCGTTTGTGGCTGTGATAGTACCAACAGAAAGTTCAGAAATAAAAGCCACCGCCACCTCGGAAGAAATGGGCACAATGTGTGCAGCCCACACACACAAAATGGCGATAGCAATCACAGGGACAACCGAAAACAAAAGGTCTACCTCAGAGTCAAGCGGCGGGCTTGATTGTGTAGCGGCCTGGGGATTTGAGAGCACTGAGACCAGTGAAAATCTCGGGATACCGGCTGCTCGGGCAGATGTCAGTGGCGGATCGGCCATGCTGAACGCCAATCCTCTCCACTCTAGGACAGGTCCAGTGGCCGCGATTGTGCTGGCTGATGGTGCGGTCTACTGTGGGCCAAGCTCCACGGCCGATGGAGCTTCAGCCATATAGCAAATGAAATAAACATTTTGAATGAAAAAAAAAAAAAGGCAGGCAAACCCGATCTTTATTCAAAGATCAGGTTTAGATGCACAGCACTGAGTTTAATGCCAAACAGCAATGGATGAAAAGCCCACATCATTTCATACAAGACATGACCCCTTATCCGCATACAGTAAATAAAGCTGTAACACAGTAATGGTGTCTACCTGAGTAGGTCTACTGAATTACCTGTAAGGGTAGCATAATACCTAATGCATTTAAGAGGAACTTACAAGAGAAGCATATTCCTTCCCTATCTTTATGGTCAAACAGGAGACATATTCATTTTGACAGGTATTCGAGTGAACTTGGCTGATAAAAATGCCATTCATGTTCAGCTCTCATTCTCCACAAACCTGCAAAAATCAGCAGTCTCTTAGCTTTCTCCAGCATAGAAATCTGAGCTTCAGAAAAGAGACCTGAAATCGGCAGGCAACCGAAGAAACAGTGACTGTCAAAAGCCTCCCCATAGAAAACCAGCTTCTGCTTACTGCGAGTTGAAATCTTTATTACATATTTTTTGGAGCTTTCTTTATACTCTTCCAATAGGGTTACTGCAATCTTGGCGTAGACTGTGTGACACTGAATAAGTTTGTGTTAAATGTAAGGTTGTACCAGATTATTGGGGAAATAAAGATAGTGACAGTGTTATTGCATTATGATGAATTATATTCAACAGAAAAATCTAATTTAAGAAACAAGATGTTATTTGGAACAAATTTTTAGGTTGAACAGTGCAGTAGAAAGATGTTAGTCCAGCACATTTTCCTAAGTGTTTTGCCATTTGCTATATTAATATACAATCTTATATTATTATTATTATTATTATTATTATAAACATATATACCGTTCAGAAGTTTGGGATCAGTAAGATTTTTTTACTGCTTACCATAGTGGAATTTATTATATCAAAAATCCAGTAAAACTGTTATTATATTATAATTAACTACTACTATATAAAAACTTTTCCGTTTAAATATTTTTAAATATAATTTATTCCTGTGATGGCAAAGCTTAATTTTCAGCATCATTACGGCATACTGTATAGTCTTCTGTGTCACATGATCCTTCAGATATCATTATCATTCTAATATACTGATTTGGTCAAATGTCTTTTGTTGATGTATGTTAAGGATAAAGACTCCTCGCATTAAATCAAATTTTAAATTTGAAGCTGTCTTTTTACGTTTTACATGTTTTTTACTGCTTTTTAAAAAAAATGTTATCAGTAAGCAATTTTGATATGATTCTTCAGTAGTGCTTTTTTGCTATTGTGTCTTTGACTTTAAACCATTAACCAGCAATATATTTACTATATAATTATATTACATATATTTTATTATATACTGTAATTATTAAATATAATTAGGCACATAACTCATTCTCGTCTGTCTGTCGAAGCACAGAGGCTGAACGAACTCTTATTTGGCTGCAAGCCGGAGTGGCCTTTTTGCTCTAACTGATGAAAACATGCTTGTCTATTCTCATCAGTGCCTCAATGAGTTCTCAATATTCTTTTGACTGAGCATTGTCATGGTGACAGAACTTCAGCAGCCAATGGCTTTTCAGTGCGGTACGCAGACATCATTCTCTAATCAGATCATTCTCATCAGTCAAACTTGTTTGCTTTGTTTGCACCGAAATTGGAAAAGCTAGCTGAAATTAAGTAAACAAACAACACACACACACACACACACACACACACACACACACACACACACACACACACACACACACACACACACACACACACACACACACACACACACACACACACACACACACACACACACACACACACACACACACACACACACACAGGAAAGCATATACAGCATATCAAATATATGAAAATGTGAATAGACAAATAAATACTTTTTGATATCACATGAAAAACAGAATAGACAGTGCTTTTAAAATATTGTCACAGTCTGATTACACAGACTCAAAATGTGACATGTACAACTATCCTAGTCTCATCGGCGTCATGACGCAGTCGTGGAGCACATAATCTTGGTTGTTCTGTGAGCAAAGAGCCGTATCATCTCACAGGTCCTCTGCATTACACCAAGGAGGTTTATCTCCTCCGAAAGATGATGAGAAGAGGATTCTGGGAGCACAACTGGGACATGGCAGCCAACCATATGAGGCTTCTCTGTGTGAACAAATCCATAAATAATGCATATCCTAAGACATCTGAGGAAATGTGCCTCTCATCCAGCGCAAGTGAGCCGAGACTCTTTAATACAGCAGAACATATGTTTTATTTCAAAGTTCACATGCATGTTTAAATACAAACGTGTAAGCATATTGTGTAAGAATGATGACTTGAGTATGCCTGCTTTTGAGTGCTTTTTTAGCTTGTTTTTCTCAACTGCAAAGCCCCAGGATGCTGTGTCTTCCTGATACTTTACAGCCCATGCTGCGTAAGATTGAAAATAAACCTCATTGGATGCTTGCAAGTGTTAAAATGTGGATCCACTGCTGTGGACGGCTGTTTCGCGAGTCACAGATCTGTGCAGGCGGCCTCTAGCCCTGAAGCACTAACAGATTGCGGATGTAATTTAGTAACAAAGGGGACTTATAGATTTGTGAATCACACAGAGTGACAGCCGCTTGCTCTGAGTTTGGCTGGTGCTCTATTTTAATGCATATTATTTACATAAATTCTTTTTGCAACGTTTGGCTTTGTGCCATTCAGTGCATTAATCATTGATCTTGAAAGTTTGGGAAGAGCCCAAGCTTTATGTTACTCTTCAGTGGAACAATAAAACTGCAAAAGCCCTGTCCCTGAATGGTACTCCATATCCATGCCAAATTTTTAGAGTGTATGTGGTGGAAGAACAGCTCCAAGCTACAAGTATATCTGAGTGCTAAAAATCCAACCAAAGCAGGTTAAGAAGGGTTTCATCAATCAAGACTGCCTACTTTCCGCCTACTGACCTAATGCTTAAATATTATGGGAAGAGCGCTAGCCAGATGGGATTTAAACTTTGTTGGCTGGAGACCCAAGTTTGTTTTGAAGACGAAAAACGTACCAAGCACAATGTTCTCTCACCATTCATGATTTCTAACACACACTCACAGTTCGGTGCGGTTTTACCGCTGTCAGAGCAGAAACAAAAGCTGCTGCTTTCCGTATGTTTTTCCGTCGTGTCCGTGCACGTTAATAAGTAAATTGCGCAAGCTTATTTTGTCCATTCGATTGAAAGATCTGAAAAAAAAAACCATACATTTACCCACTCATTAGTCTCAGCCTCAGACGTCATGCCCACAGACCGCTGGCTGAACGTCTGATGCATTCTGTATGGCACACTTAACTGGAAACACAGGACGTCCGGGAGACTAGTTCCTCATGGAAGAAGAACGCCGTCGTTTTTACAGCTGTGACCATGAGCCCAAGTATGTGAAGTATGTAAAGTTTGTGGCACAGACTCTTGAAATACGTCCAAGTGTTATACACACCAGTCTGTTATTGTAGGTACATCGAAGTTAGATTTTCACGCCCCTAAACATGACCCGGAACAAAACGAACTGTGATTGGTTGCTTTACATGTCAGTCAGACGGCCTCTGGGCGGTCCTTGGCCAATGAAAGCTGCGATAGAGTCCTCGAAGAAATCAGGACAGAAGTGGTTGAAAGTGGACAAAGGTGACGGCTGTTAAAACACCAGCTGTAAACGGGTATGTGTCTCCATCTACTTGTGGTCCAATCGACCAAAACATATCTTAAAGGGTTAGTTCACCCAAAAATGAAAATTCTGTCAGTAATTACTCACCCTCATGTTGTTCCAACCCCGTAAGACCTTCGTTCATCTTCGGAACACAAATTAAGATATTTTTGATTAAATCTTAAAGTTGTCTAACTCCTCCATAGGCTTCCAAGGAACCGAAACTTGCTGGCCCAAAAAATGTATTAAAGACATAGTTAATATAGTCCAAGTGACTCCAGTGGCTCAATCTTAAGTTTATAAAGCGACGAGAATACTTTTTGTGCGCAAAAACAAACAAAAATAACGACTTTATTCCACTTTTCATTTCCTTCTCTCTGGGCCACGGGTCTTTTTGCGTAGTGTTTAAGCGTAGCGCGTCTGTGTTGCACGTGTAACACAGACGCGCTGCGCAAAAACACTACGCGAACCAACTAGAGGTCCAGAGAGAAGGAAATAAATAGTGGAATAAAGTCGTTATTTTTGTTTGTTTTTGCGCACAAAAAGTATTCTCGTCGCTTTATAAACTTAAGATTGAGCCACTGGAGTCACTTGGACTATATTAACGATGTCTTTAATACATTTTCTGGGCCAGCAAGTTTCGGTTCCTTAGAAGCCTTAATCAAAAATATCTTAATTTGTGTTCCGAAGATGAACGAAGGTCTTACGGGGTTGGAACAACATGAGGGTGAGTAATTACTGACAGAATTTTCATTTTTGGGTGAACTAACCCTTTAATACCATGTGTAAACAGGGCATTTGATAAAGATAAATACCATGGAGGTTAATTGGAAGTCATTTTGAAAGTTTTAGATCTTTAAATGTTAAAGGACAAAAAGTGCTAATACGGAAGTGAGGGAAATCCATCCATTCTAATTTGAGACATTTGTTAAGACACTAATGGCAATAATTGTGCAGTTTACATTTCATGTTTGCCATCCAATTAAGGGAAATATAATATTATAAATTAACTATAAACGAATTATATAAATATTATACATTTTTACAGCATCATAGTAAATAATGCATCTATTTTTATTATATTACGAATAAAAAATAGGCTTACACTGTAAGTGACATGAACAAAACAGAATAAAATCCCAAATTGTTAATTTATTTGTGTGATAATTAATCATCAGTACAAAATTCATTTTCATGACAGGCTTAGTTGCAAAAGCATCAATGATTTTAATGATATTAAGGTGGAATGACTGCACCTTGAATTACCACTTACTAACAAAATTGCAATTATCACAGATGTAACCTGTGATGTATTTAACAGAATTAGAGAATTTTACAACAATGCAGCACCTCATCATATAGTGAATGATCTGAGACACATTATTATTGTGGAACCTGATGCAAAAAAAAATTAATTCTCTCCCTTTTTTTCAGATCCAAACCTGCATCCTTAGAAACACTGCAGCTCCAACATAGATAGCAGTGCACTAATGAATGTGCCACAGCTCTGACAAGAGTTCCCACTTTCAGGTAAGATTTTCTGTTTGTACCTGTACGTGTGTGTTTTTGAGGATTAGTTGACCCAAAAATCTTTGACGCCAGTTGAACTCAGCCAGAATATTATACCTGCCTTCTATAAATACAAGGACTTGCCCTTCACTGAGTTTTATTATATGTGACTTTTGCTTTTACACTCTTTAAAATCTAGAAACAATACATATTATGCCAATAGCTCAATATACATTTATTTGCACGAACATCTAGTGGTTTTACCATCACGAAAAGGAAAAACAGCAGCCTCCAGAAATGTCAATTTTACCCCTATTTCAAAAGGGAACTTGCAGGTTTATTAGAGTTGGTGGCCTGTGATTGCCTTTTAATGAGAGAATGACTGGGAGTGAGAGATAAGGAAAGTTCAGACTAAGAGGTCCTTGGTGGGATTAGAATAATCATCAAAACTGCCATGTCTTTAAAAAATCCACAATAGGACATGGCAGCCCAGCACACTTCCCCCCTCTCTGCAGCCAACCTATTTGCATTCCAGCGCAATGGTCCAGTGGATGCTCGTGAATATAGAATTTGTTCTCTTATTAAAGACCCACTATGATTGAGGCAGGAAAATGAAAACTGTGCCTGCAAAGGAAAGAAACTTAAATGCCACAACTGTGACAAGATTAATTATCAGTTTAGTCATGTAGCCCACCTTTATGATGAGCTGATATAGTTTGCCTTTTGTAGAATACTGTCTCAGAAATATAAAAGACTGCCACATTACATGACCATTATATTCAGAAATATGTCCTATTTATTGGGCAATACACCATTTTGTAGGTGACATACATTGTTGAAGTGTATTGGAAATAAACCCATTTACATTCGAACTTTAAGTAAATTTTACTCTTGAATGGTCATCATGCTGAGTTGAACAACAGTAATACTCTGCAATCTGACAGCAGATCTTCACTTTTCAGGCAAAATGACAAAAGGCAAGTGCTGTGTGTTTCCAATTGATTTCTTTTTCCCATTACCATTTGCTGATGGCGATCATGTGGACTTCTGCCAGTTTAAAAAAGCAGGTCTGACCATGTCGACTGAGATATTGATCCCGTGAGCGGGTCTGAGCAGCCAATGGCAGTGACCGCACTGAACATGTACTCACTTCTCATTGCTCATGTTTCATTTTTGGAAACCTCATGCTTTCAAGTGATTTTCGGGGATCAAGAAGTGGAAAAGCTTGTTCTGCTGTCTTAGATGTGCTACTCAAAACCTCAGAGGACATTGGGTTGTTACTCGTTTGGGAAAAGATACCCAGAGAGATTTCTAATGGAGTCTTTTTTAGGACTCAAGCTGCGAGTCATTCAGTAATTGGACCACAGTCTATTTACACCCAATGACAAAATATTAAAGTCCACAAATAGTTTTGAAACAAATAAATCAATTGAAATGATTATTCAGCCATAATTTAACTCAAAAATTTATCTCAGATAATTTGGAGCACGTCTGGGTGACAAGCCCAACCTTCAGTGAAAAAGGATTATGCTTCTCTGCCATAAAGCATTCTGACATTCTGAATGATATTAAACTTCAATGGACTCAGATCAAGGTTCACCGATCATTCTTTCAGGCGCTGAATCCATTATTCAAGGTTAGAGATGCTGTTTACTGAACTGAAAATGGGCTGCATCTATTATACATTCACATTACACTCAAAGCACAAGTGGTGCTTTCTGTTTGTTAGAAGTAATGTACGATTTGACAATACAAAGATGCTAGGAAATTGTATATGAGATAAAACTGCACTGCATTTACATTGCTCTCAAGATGTTAATTATGAAACATTACACAAGTGATCACCAGTGATCTACATACACAACTTATGTACACTGCTCAGAACTTAGTGCTTTCCTCTGTATGAATAGGGATATTTCTTCCAAAAATGAAAAATAATGTCATTATTCACTCACCCTCATGCTGTCACAAACATGTATTGAAATTTTTTGACAGTTTTGACAATTATTACACAGTTCTTGCTATACAACAAGGCACTTCAGCTCTAATTCACTTCTAATCAAGGTGTTCAGAATTACTTGCAAATTACAGAAAGGTGGGTTAAAGTGGGTAGGTTTAGTACTAAAGTCTGCAGGACACTGCCCAGACAGCAACATAGTGTTGGCCCAAATCCAACCCTCATCTGGTACACGTGGAATCCACACATACCAGATGTGGGCCGGATCTGGGCCGATGTTGCTGTCTGGGTGGCCCTCCTGGACTGGAAGAGCTCAGCCGCTATACAATGACAGTTCATTGTGACCAACTGTAAAACTACACAAATCAACATTAAAAGTGGGCCATACGAGTTCTGCACTTGATAGATTTGAATGGAAGTATGAAATAAAAGACGCAAAGCCTTTGAGTGTGTGGATATCAGATATGGTACATTTGCTGGAAAAGATAAGCCAGAGATTTTACAACAATTTAAGGTCGCTATGAAAAGTGGTGACAGATCTTTTCTACTGTTTTGTGACACATCCAAGTGTAATGTATTATCGAAAAGGGGAAAACAAAATGTAGGGCAGGGACTTGGTTCTGTCCATCGGTTGTCGATTGAATTTTGAGATGTGGCCGTTGTACTTAAAAATAAATGCGAGCTTGCGGTCGATAGTGGAGGGACAGGGTTTAAGTGACCTTAACATGATTCAAGAAGTCCGGAATACGTCACTAGAGAGAAGACTATTGTTTTCACCATAAGATCGAGTTATGACATTTTGATTAAACACACAACAGGGGTGTCCAAACTCGATCCTGTAGGGCCACTGTACTGCAGAGTTTAGCTCCAACTTGCCTCAACACGTCTGTCTGAAGTTTCTAGGATGCCCAGTAAGACCTTAGTTTGCTGGTTCAGGTGTGTTTAATTGGTGTTGGAGCTGAACTCTGCTGGCCCTCCAGGAGCAAAAAAAAGGCACAAGTTGTATGAAGCAATTTTATGTTTGGAACATTTTGGGGTGAACTATCTCTTTAAATTGGTTCCTTAGCAGAAGTGCCTCAAACAAACTCTAGCCATGGCAATCATAATACACAAAAATGCCTTCAAGTGGGAGGCATAACCTGCAGTTCTCTCCGTGTGATGTCCCTATAGTCGGGCTTGTAACAGACTGGAGGTCAGCTGGGACTGTCCTGCTTGGCTGTTCCTGCTCCCCTCTCAACAGTGACAAGCAAGGCTCCAGTGTGACTGTAATCCATTCATCCGTCATCCCGTCTCACCCCATGTGCACCACCATACATCTCTCCGCTCTCTGCGTTACTCATTTAACTTCACCATCCATCTTACGCTGGCAACTTTCTACATCTACGCCCAACACGAACACTGGCCAAGTGAGCCTGTCTGCTTCACCCACTGTAGAAGGAGTGAGTGCGCCTTCATTTTAACTTTTGATTCACCGCATACAGCGTTTAGTGATTTCCCTCTCAGGGAGGAGATTTGGGTGAGATCAAAGGCTGTGCATTAACATGGGTTGGATTAAACGGTGAAGGGCGCCTTTGTAGGTCAGAAGTGAAATCATGAGCACATTAGCGTGATTCGTTCGCATCACTGTGGCGGTGCAGGAGAGGAGGCAGGGGATCTATCTTTGTCACTGCAGTGATGAGCCCGCGTGATTAACAGGCCTCCGCTCTCCGCACAGACTGCAGAACAGTGGGAGCAGCTGATGAGCCAACTTACAAATACAATGCTCTTTTCTCTCTCTTTCACATGTGTACGAAAGCATGCCCGCTCTCTTTTCATCTATCACTCCATCGCTCCCACTCACGTCTGCCCCCTTGTAACAAACAAATAAAAACAAATCACACCTCTTACAGAAACCCCTCGCCATAAAATATGAAAACTGTGATTATTTACTCACATTTTTGTAGTTCCAAACTTTGACTCCTTCTTCTGCAAAAGACATAAGGAGAATGGTTTGAATGCTCTTTTCCAATCCATTACAATAAACAAGGATGCAAGCTGAAGTGTCAAAGTGGATGCAAAATCACAATAAAAGTGGTCTATATTACAGTACAAGCCTTCTATTCATATTAGAAAATCATCATTTAGTAAATCATAATTTACAAAAGTACATCAATTTATGAGATAAATGTCAATATTGTGACAAAATTCATAATTTTGAGAAAAATTTGAAATTATGACATACTGCATATTTTTGCCATACTTATGACTTTTTGTAACAGTTTTGACTTCATCTCATAATGACGTAGTACTTCATAATAAAACATTTCAAAAAAGTCGACATGTCAAAATTGTGACATAAAAAGTCATAATTTTAACCTCAAAAGTAAAAAAAGTCATAATCATGGCAAATATCTTCAGTATGTCAAATTTCAAACCTTTAAGTCATAATTATACATTTTTATGACTTAGGCCTCTAATAATTTTGACTAATAATCATCATAGTTTTTCTTATGTGGTAGAAATTGGCGTCCATATACAATATGTCTTAATTAGAAGCACATTCAAATTTGTCGTTATTTATAAAAAATCCTAACATTTGAGCTAGGGCTATATTTTTTCTGATTTGTGAACAAACAGTTCTTGTGAGTCTGATATTTTTAATGAATTTCATCCTGTTCACATAAACGATTTGTTTTATTCATTCATGAAATAAACTGATCAGAATCTCGAGTTCAAGTCACTGGCTCAACAATCCAGTCCAGTCATAGCCTATATATAGTTTACAGTGCTTTTGCTTTAAAAAAAAAAAAAATGGAACGCTTCTAACCCTTGTAATTGCATGGAAAAGTATGGAGTATGATCTAAAAAGAGGCGACTTTCTGTCATGTTTCATGTATGTTTGCTTCTTCAGACCACATTGATCCATCCGCCATGTACTGCGTTTCTCCGAGCCATTCTGTCTCTCAGTGATGGGATGGTAGTGTCAGATCAGACCCAGATCAAATATTCTGCCCCCTTTACTATTCATGATTAATATCAATCTCGGAGCCGAGAAGCTTAGGCAGGAGACTGCATGTCACTTAAGATATCCTTTGCTTGTATTTTTCATAGTACATCACTGCTGCGGGTAATATATTCATGAATGTCTGTGTCTGTATTTTATTGAAAACCTGGACGTGATGCCGGATGGTCTGAGAACCTCTGCTCAGATAAAAGCGGCCGTGACTGACTGGGCTATGACTTGATTGTGCAGACAAAAAGAAGAGAGATAGATTGATGGGAAGAAATACAATTCACAGGGAGGAGTGTGTGAGAAAATAGCAAAGAAAGGAAAAGAAAGAGCGTGGGATTGAGGCACAGTGGCAGGTGTCATGGATCCTCTCATGGCGTCTCACACACCCACACTGTGCCTTCATTATGTATGCTGTTCAGGCCCACACAATCACACACATTACAATGCCACAGTCACAGTGTGGGCAATCAAACAGCTCAGGCTATCCGGAAGCATACTGCTATTTTAGACTGCCTTAAAATTGAGGTTTTCTTTTATACTGGATGCTTTTCAAGTCTTTTTGATTAGATGATGTCAGAGAAGTTATTGAAGTATGCAGGGCCCCAGATTAAGAATACTTGTACAACAGTCAGTTCCGGTCCTTGAATCTGATTGGCTGAGCTGCATTCCAAGAGTGACTTTTCCCTGTTTGTATCACTTCGCTTGTCTGTGTTTGCAAGTTCCACAGACAAGCGAAATGGACTGTTCGTGTATTAGTGGAGGGAATTTTCAGTGGCAGGTGCTGACACGTGAGTGTCTTTATGAGTGAGATATTAAAAAAATCAACTAATTTGTTCAAAAACACTGAATCATTCTCTCAACCGATTTGTTCAAATTCACTGATTCATTCAGGAACGAAACAAGACTGTATTTATCAGTAATCCACTGAATCATTCTCTCAACCAATTTGTTCAAATATGCTGATTCATTCTGAAATGAAACAATAATAGCTGCAAGAATTTTTAACAAGTAATTACTTCACAACCGCTAAAACAGTACTGTATGTTCTATGTAGTATGAGTGTGTGCAGTATGAATGTAATCTGGACGCACTACATTCGCCATGTTGTCATTATCATGTGACCTACCAATGTCAGTTATGTCACTTCACTGCCATTCACAAATCCTCTCCAGTGGCCTCATGGGATAGTAAAGTGTCCATCATATGCACACTTCAGAATCTCGCAAGTAGTAGGTCATCCGGGTACTTTTTGCCTCTTTTATGAGTATTGTGAATTCAGACATAGGCTACTTCTTTTGTCACATACTGTTTTTCACCTACTATATAGTAGGGAAGTATGCGATTTCGGATGCAGCCAGTGTCTTTATCAGTAAGCCAATGAATCGTTTACTACACTGATTTGTTCAAATTAAGTGATTCATTCAGGAATGAAACTAGACTGTCTTTATGAGTGAGCCATTGAATCATTCACCTTAAGCAATTCCCTCAAAAACACTCGTTAATTCAGTAACACCAGTACTTTGTGTTGCTTGAAGACTTGGTTATTTTTCTGTGGCTTTGTATGGAATTATTTCCATTGACAGAGCAAAAACAAATAAAGTAACTGACAATATTGCTTCTAAAATGTCAGTTACTCAAAATCGCTTTTGGATATTTGTATCCAAATATGAACATGGCTAATTACATGTGTCACAGCTTGTTTAAAATAAAGATTAATGAAGAGGATCTAAATGCAGCTAGACTTTATTTACACAAGAACTTGAAAAAACAGGCAGGAACATAATCAACTAAGCAAAATGTGATGACTAACAGACAAAGAACTGTAATAAACACAGAGCTTACACTGACACAAACCGATGAACTAAATGAACATCAAGCGCAAACATTAATTAACCCACGAGTAACCATAATAACTAATGAACAAAAGGAAACTGATCTAGAAACAGTGAAAACCAACTCAAAGTCAAACTCAAACACATAAAACCAAACATAACTCTGACAACAGTTTCATTATTGCTTAAATTTTTAAATTTTTCCATATGTGTTGCAAAGAACAGCAAACACAGCTATACCTGCCAGCAACATGAACACAAATATATATATATGTACAGTGAGGAAAATAAGTATTTGAACACCCTGCTATTTTGCAAGTTCTCCCACTTGGAAATCATGGAGGGGTTTGAAATTGTCATCGTAGGTGCATGTCCACTGTGAGAGACATAATCTAAAAAAAAAAAATCCAGAAATCACAATATATGATTTTTTAACTATTTATTTGTATGATACAGCTGCAAATAAGTATTTGAACACCTGTCTATCAGCTAGAATTCTGACCCTCAAAGACCTGTTAGTCTGCCTTTAAAATGTCCACCTCCACTCCATTTATTATCCTAAATTAGATGCACCTGTTTGAGGGTCGTTAGCTGCATAAAGACACCTGTCCACCCCATACAATCAGTAAGAATCCAACTACTAACATGGCCAAGACCAAAGAGCTGTCCAAAGACACTAGAGACAAAATTGTACACCTCCACAAGGCTGGAAAGGGCTACGGGGAAATTGCCAAGCAGCTTGGTGAAAAAAGGTCCACTGTTGGAGCAATCATTAGAAAATGGAAGAAGCTAAACATGACTGTCAATCTCCCTCGGACTAGGGCTCCATGCAAGATCTCACCTCGTGGGGTCTCTATGATCCTAAGAAAGGTGAGAAATCAGCCCAGAACGGGAGGAGCTGGTCAATGACCTGAAAAGAGCTGGGACCACCGTTTCCAAGGTTACTGTTGGTAATACACTAAGACGTCATGGTTTGAAATCATGCATGGCACGGAAGGTTCCCCTGCTTAAACCAGCACATGTCAAGGCCCGTCTTAAGTTTGCCAATGACCATTTGGATGATCCAGAGGAGTCATGGGAGAAAGTCATGTGGTCAGATGAGACCAAAATAGAACTTTTTGGTCATAATTCCACTAAACGTGTTTGGAGGAAGAAGAATGATGAGTACCATCCCAAGAACACCATCCCTACTGTGAAGCATGGGGGTGGTAGCATCATGCTTTGGGGGAGTTTTTCTGCACATGGGACAGGGCGACTGCACTGTATTAAGGAGAGGATGACCGGGGCCATGTATTGCGAGATTTTGGGGAACAACCTCCTTCCCTCAGTTAGAGCATTGAAGATGGGTCGAGGCTGGGTCTTCCAACATGACAATGACCCGAAGCACAGAGTCAGGATAACCAAGGAGTGGCTCTGTAAGAAGCATATCAAGGTTCTGGCGTGGCCTAGCCAGTCTCCAGACCTAAACCCAATAGAGAATCTTTGGAGGGAGCTCAAACTCCGTGTTTCTCAGTGACAGCCCAGAAACCTGACTGATCTAGAGAAGATCTGTGTGGAGGAGAGGGCCAAAATCCCTCCTGCAGTGTGTGCAAACCTGGTGAAAAACTACAGGAAACGTTTGACCTCTGTAATTGCAAACAAAGGCTACTGTACCAAATATTAACATTGATTTTCTCAGGTGTTCAAATACTTATTTGCAGCTGTATCATACAAATAAATAGTTAAAAAATCATACATTGTGATTTCTGGATTTTTTTTTTTTTAGATTATGTCTCTCACAGTGGACATGCACCTACGATGACAATTTCAGACCCCTCCATGATTTCTAAGTGGGAGAACTTGCAAAATAGCAGGGTGTTCAAATACTTATTTTCCTCACTGTATATATATATATATATATATATATATATATATATATATATAAAAAACAATAATTCTTTTTATTTTATTTTTTTCTCAGTGGCCTATAGCATATCCTTTACTTTAGAAAGTAATGATGTTCTGGAAGATCAAGGAAGTTAAGGAGGTTAACTTGTGTCACCCTCCTCTGGGGAAATAAGAGACAAACCCAGATTTCATTGCCTGACTGCAGCTTCCCATGAACAAACGATTCATTTTCTCTAGTGTCACGGCGGATAACAGGACTATGCTGAAAATGCCACATCTGACACTTTGCACAGTATGCCAGCTTTTAGAATAAACTGTCCTACATGGAAATAGAGCAGAACTGATTATAAATCTGATATGCAAAAAAAAATAATATTCAGTCACAACAGAGGCCTGCCTATCATGTGTGGAATTACACTACAAATCATCTTGACAGACTTTCACAAATGAGTCTCCGGAGCACAAATCTTAAAGAAAGAAAACAAACTTGAGTTATTACTAATGCATCTCTAAAGTGTGGCTGAGGGATCCTGAAGGAACTGAAACAGACATGGGCGATCATTGAAGTTTCAGCACATATATGTTTGTGAAAAATATTGGCTACAGCTGTGACTTGGTTATTTTTTACTACATGCCAGATTTATCATCTGCTCGATAATGTAGCTGCAGTACGGTTTAGATTTCTGTAAGATGCCTTGATGAGACTTTTAATGCGATGTATGGCATCACACCAAACTAAAAATTAGGGAACAAACACCTGTTTCTTTGTTCCATATTTTGTTAACATCTCCATAATGAGAGCCATGAGGCATCCCAATTAACTCCTTCCGTTATTTCTGCAGGGGAGCTAAAATTGACAAAGATTAAAGAATTAATAATTCCTAAAATGAATAGGTTTGAGGCAACATATGCCAACTGGTTAAACATCAGTGATTATGTGTGGAATGCACCTGTAGGTAATTAAAATACTCTACAGTGAGTCAAGCTCTAGAGATCAGTGGGAAATACATTAAACACCAATCTTTCACAGATGGCCACTTAAGTAAAGAATGAATAATCACCCTGCTTTTAAGCAATCATTATTTATATAAAATAGCAATAAATATTTTTCTAATTTGAATACATAATTTTTTTTCCACACAAGTAGCCTATTTACGACTAAAAATATATGGATAGAATGTCATTTATTTCCCATTGTTGAAAAGCCCAGACTCTTGATGATTGTGGTTAAAAAAGTTTTATTCATTATTGATTGAATGTATTTTCCAGTCAAATTTCAACCACATCTCTCCTGTATGATAAAAAAACAAAACAGAACAAAATAAATCAATAAGATCCCAAATAAAATGCTAAAGTTTGTGAAAAAGTCAAGAAGTAGGTGAGCATGAAGAATACATTTTGCATCAAAATACCCCCAAAATAAGAAGTATCAACACTGTTATAGCAGAAACACAAAGACTCTCAAAGACCAGGTTTCTCTCTTAACTAATCAAAATCCTTATCAGTGAGAAAATCCATCATTAGAATATGCTTCAGCTATGTGTAAAACACCAGTTCAAGTAACTCTTCAAAATCTCACAGCGGTATAAATGGTAAATGTCTCACTTTAACTTTACAAATCTTTTACTGCTTATAAAATACTGCTTTCACACGAGGCCATAAAGGACCGCAGTGCTCTGTGCCTAATAAAACACGTCAAGAAAATGGAAAGAAAAAGCCAGAGAAATACAAGTTTCGATGGCCACACAGTGTGTCATGTTTCACGGTACAATGGCAGTGTGGAGGGGAAGGCTGAATAGGTAGAGCTGGAAGCCATGTTCTGAAAGCCTGCAGTGATGAAGCAAAGAGCCCTGAAAGGTCAGCTTGACCCCAGAAGCCGATCAATGATATCTCCACAAACATCATCTCATGAGGAGCCTTGTTGCACAGTGTGTCTATAAGACAGAACAGCCTATGTTTGGATCTTGTAGCTGATCTGCTTTATTTTCTTTTTTTGTTCTATTAACAGAAAACAACTTAAAAGGATAGTTCACCCAGTTTGCACTGATTGAGGGGGGCAATTTGTTATTAAATATAGAGTCACACTTTTAGCATTAGCAAATTAGCCAGATATAACAGGGGATATGTAAAAAAAAACTCAACGATGGGCATTTGGATTTGGTGGAAATCTCTGGATATTCCATGCAGGCCTAATTGTAGGTGAACGAATCATTAGCAAAGTATCATAATAAGTCCCTTTTTGTTACAGCACCACCATTCAAGAATAATTTCTCATAATGCATACTCAATGGCTTCACCTTAATGAGACTCAGTGGTTTGTGTTGGGGACAAACTAGCTTATTTGCCCATAACTGAGGTCAAATTTTTCCTCCTTCCTGGGAGAGCTCACAATGAAGTGGCAATCAAAACATGTGGCGGCTCGCTCCCAGGTCTTCCGATGAGGTATGGTGCCTGAAACGAGGCGTAGCAGCTATGCAAGGTCCATGAGGTGGGAAATCACAGAGCAAGATTATCAACAAGTTCATTTCAGCTATGTTCTACCAATCGACAACAAATCAAATTTATCCCTCACTCAGTTTCAGATTTACATCAGAGTATTTACACTATCGACAGGTCGTTAAATGAGCTGATATGTTTCTTCAATATGCAGTGATGGAGAGAAATAAGCAAAGTTGTTCACAGGGCACTGGATCCATCTTAATGAGTAAGATCTTGCTCATTAGCTTACTTTAACTCTTTTCTAGTAAGTATAAGGTAAAGGAACTTACAGAAATGCTGTATTTGTCATATCATAGAACACATCTGTGCAAAAATAACAAAACATCTCTGTGAGCTAATCCTTGTAAAGAAAATCAAGTTAGAGACAACATTGCCGAACACTGATATGAACTAAAATATTGCACACTCAGACAGAAGTAAACAGGTTTATAATATTGGCACAGCGCGAGTGTCGAATCAGACACGTGACTTCTTTTGTTTTGTTTTTTTAATTCATGACATAAACGAACACTTTTCCCCCAAAAGAGTCCCACAGGCTTGTTATTGCAGCACATGTTCCCCCTTTTTTAAAATGTTTCGTCTTTCTTTAGAAAATAGTTTTATTGGTGGCTATTCACTGAGAAGAGTTTTCGAGTGCATTTTGGCAGTACGGTGCGTCTGTTGCGGGCGGGCAGACAGACATAGGGGCAGACGGCAGGTGAACGGGAGGTCCGTGCGTTACATGTGACGCGTGCCGCTCCGTCAAGATGGTCACATGCCAGAGGCTCCCAGGCCCATGCTGGCCGCGTGGCTCATGCACGGCAGCGTCTGCACAGCTTTGGGGAAGTCATGTGTGACGATCCGCCCGTTCTCCCCACCGCTACCATTCCCACTCATCCTGGTCAGCGTGGAGCAGCGCATGGCGTCGTTGATGGATTGCTGGGATGGAGATACAACAGCGTTAGACAGGAAAATGGAAATGTTTGAAAGATGCTCAATTTTAGTAGGATGATGATTTAAGCATCTGCCTAATGGAGTATGCACATAAAATGTTTTGTCATGTGATGACTGGATAATTAGTTAGACAACATTTGTGAGGTCTATGCCAACAGATTTCCATCTTTTGGGTTTCCTGACTTAATTGATCAGCATGATGGCCTGGAGGGCGCGACACAACGCCTTTAGCAAAGCAAAAAGATGAAACTTTTCCGATAATTATGCATTTCAGGAAACAATCCAATATTAGCCATATTGCTTCAATAAATAACAATAGTAGCACTCTATTCCTCTTGAAAACCTACCAATTCCACAACATACTGTAGGCTCACTGAAAAGATGTACATCTACCTACATTTTTGCAAAACTCATACCTATACATACAATTAACTTCTGTTAAAATGAACCCCAGACAGCAACATAAGGGGCTTTCGCACCGGAGGAACCTTTTCAAAGTTGGCGGAGAACCCAGATTTTGGAGTGTTCGTATTTTAGTGATCCTTTTGGAGGAACTAATTTAGCTCGTACTTCAGAGTAGGGTCTAAACCAGCACTATAGGAACTACCAGTGACTTTAGTGTACGCTGATTGAAACACCAGCACCCGCCATTTAAAAAAAAAGCTGTGTAAACTCACAGATTATAGCCTATATATTTACTCCACAAACTAAAGGTGATGATACACAGGGCAACTTTTTGAGCAATGTTGCTGGGCAATGTTGCCGTCAACGGGTAACCAGATGAGACACAGGGCCCACGACCGATCTAAATTATCCAGATATAAATGTATTGCCCATTTTCAATGGGAAAGTGCCCAAGCAACAATCGCTCGGCAAGATTGCCCAGCAACATTGCTCAAAAAGTTGCCCTGTGTATCATCACCTTAACTCTATGATCATGGGAAACAGTGATAGATGGGCCTCTTAACCTTTACACTAAAGAGATAATCCAACGCAACTCTGAGGGGACCAAGCGAGACATGATTATGTATTTCTGCTCAGCTAGCAACACTGGACATCAACCAAACGGCATACGCTAATAACTTTTCATATACTGTCTACTTTCTATGTATAACAGTTATGTCTAATAACATATTAGAAAAGACTGTGAGACAGATCGTAAACTAATGAACAAGGAGCACTGTGTGGCTCTGGCTGGCCGGCGTTCTCAGCCGTCAAAATAAAAGTCACAACAACAAGCGCGGCTTACGTCACTTCAGAGTTCTTACTAGCGGTGCGAATGCAACCAGGAAAACATTCCTAAGGGAACCACCCTGGTGGCTGCTAGTTCCTAGAACTAAGTTCCTAGAACCACTTGGTGCGAAAGCCCCTTTAGTGTCGGCCCAGATCCGGGGCGTGTGGAATCCATGTGTACCAGATGTGAGCCGGATCTGGGCCGACACTATGTTGCAGTCTGGGACACTACTGGCAGTAAAACCACTTTTATTCCTTTTTAAACATATTATAGAGTGGCAGATTATCGATTAATGTTATGACCTTAAAACACTTTTTACCAAAGTGCATGATTTGTAAACTAATATTGTTTTATGTTTGCATCACATAATGAGCTCCATATGGGTTTTTTGAAGGTAATAAACTGGCTTGGTCGCTCACCTGGTACAGCATTGCTCTTGCGATGCGGAGCACTCGGGTACGAGTCCCGTGAAACAATAAAAGAGCTCAAAGACATGTAGAAGCAAGATAAAATGACATGGTTGCTTCAGCAAATGCGATTTTATCTCTAGTTTGCTATTGTTAACACTATCGGTTAGGTTTAGTATAGGTGCCACGCTATTTTCAAACGCGATAGACCATTAACCTTTTAGCACCATAATAAAGCATGGCAGATTCACATTCATCTGTTTCGAACAAAACTGAATGCGTTTTTAGCGCCACTCACTGGACATTTCACTTTGAAAGTGTTGCAAAATGTGCAAGCAGCGACGTAATATCATTTTGCAGAAATGTCGCCACAGGCACGTTGTTTCCCATGAGCCTGTGTGTTGCAATTCCATGCTGTGCTACATATAACTGTACTGGGCACTCTGTTCAAAATGATGTTCAATATGTGAACGACCCTTATTTGCATTAAAGATGTGTTGTGGGCTAATGCTGTTGTGTTGTCAATTTTTAATTGCTTTGCTGCTGTCGTTGCATTGTGCCCCCAAGGACCACCGTATTTAGGCCCTCAAAACCAAAGCTGACACTGTAAAGCATCTCTGACTTGTGGGTAGACAATAAACAGTCTTGATAGGCGTGTAACACGAGCTTAATTTGCTACGGTGGTGGGGAAGTGAGAAATGTCATCGTTTTATTGCTGCTGTTGTGAAGAGCAATCCGCTATTGTAGTCACAGCCAGTGGGCCTGAAACCAAGGCTAATGATGTGTCCCTTTAAATCGCGTTTTTCCAATCTAGGAATGATTTCATTGCCCTACACTTCAACGCGTTGGGGGATGAAGCTATACGCCTGATGCAGACTAATTAGTTTGCCCATAATGACTCAGATTCCAGCTCGCCTAATATGAAAAATGGACAGCTGTGAAATGTGACTCCTGTCAATTGAATTAACAAAGCAAATCTATATTAATCTGTGCTATTATAGCATTACACGAGTGTGTAATACCCAGCTAAACTTGCTACAAATCCTACTTTGGGTAATTGCCTGTCATAAAGATACTTATTACAAAAATCACACTGAGGTATCTGTATATTCAACGAGTTACGTTCAGCAAGGACCAATTTTTTTTTTTTTTTTTTTTGCAATGGTGCTTCTTTGATTTGTCAGTTTGGCCTGAATAAAATAAATTATTACCTGATAGATACTTTTAATCAACTATGCATTAGCAAAAGTACATTAGGTAAGATCTGACTTGGGTCTTAATGTATGAAGGAGCACACAAGCTGAATGAAGCATAATCATAAATCTAGACTGACTATTTTCGGAGTCATGATGGAAAACAGAGACCTGCAGTGTCTCCGGGGAACACTTGCTCTGTTTCATGAATGAACAGAGACACGATGCATATAAACAAAGCTCTAGTCTATGGACAGAGAGGCTAGCAGCCAACGGGAAACTGAGGGGAGCAGGAAATAGAGGGAGATAAAGAGATAAAGAGAGATTAGATTAGATTAGAAGTATTAAATAGGGCTGTCAAGATAAATGTTGTCTGCATGTTTGTATACGCCAACAATTAAAAAGAAATGATAAAAAAACAAATAAATTAAACATAATAACTAAAAACTATTTTTTTTAAATATTAAAATAAAGTTAAAAAAAAATCTAATTAAATAAGAATGAATAAATTTGAGATATTTCCCAGCAAATATTGATATATGCAATTAATTTTGATTAATATTATTAAATAATCATAGCAAATTTTTTTTAGTTTTGACAGCCCTAGTTTTAAAACAACAGTGTAAGAGAAACAGAAAAAGAAGAGGTTGTGGAAAGAAGGATGATACTGAAAGTGGGCAGCAGAAGCTTTGATTCTGGTGACGGTTAGATGGGGGGCTGCTTAGGCTGCTATGTGGGCAGAATGTGGCCTAGTTTTCCGCGGTACTTGAGGTTCCTACCCCAGAGTGCTTTATATCTTAACAGTGTCGGGACCGTACAGGCCGTAACTCTGCAGCTCAGTGTAGCTGCTGTCTAAGGCAGTGCAGTGAAAGGCCTGAGTGGCCCGCGCAGACACCTTCATTCTGCGGGACTCTGTTCTGGACTTGTAGCAGAACTCCACCAGGGCCACCAGCATGGCCAGACCCAGACCACCGATCAGAATGTAGAAGACCCCAGCCACATTGCTGAGGCTAAGAGCACTGGTCTTGTCCTACAGGAGAAGGAACAGCGTCTTAGATGAGAGTTACTGTATTACACCGTTAACAAATTCACATGGACAAAGACAATACAAGCATTCCTGTAAATTACATATACACTTTTATGCATTCATCACCAAACATCTAAACATAGACATTGAATATAAAAGCTAAAATAAGAACTGTCTAGAACAATGTTGCAAGTTTGCTTAAAATGTTTCCTGCTCAGACATGACCTGAGTATATAATATCATTAATATAATAATATAAAGATTTAGTTTCGGTTTTGACTGTTGAACTGATATCTTGCATTATTGCTAAATGATATGCACAAATCAATAATACTATTCATTATGAAACATCCTATTATATTAGTAACTAATATAAATATATTATATTAAAATAAATGCTATTATAATATTAACTAGTAAATAATTCAATAAATGTTAATACTATTGATGTTAATATAATATAAACAACATAACTAAAAAAAAAATTTATATAATAAAATATAACTGTTAAATTAAGGGTTGTCATTTAGGCCTTAGGAACATGCATTCATGCAGTAACAGTCTGTGTTCACCTTTGACTAATTTAACACTTATTTATTTATCCCACTAGTTAGCATAAATTACAATCTTTTAGAACATACACACACAGTATAACAGCTATAAACAAATGTTTATATTAGTGGTTGGCACCCATGCAGCCCAGGCCATGAATCTAAGGAGATTTGGATATGTAGCTGTTCAAAGGTGATATATTTCCTTTATAAAGGACAATAACAATCTAAGGAGCTTAACTGGTGTGGAACCGGTTCTCTAAGAAAGGCAGGTAACACTTTACAATAAGGTTTCATTTGTTAACATTAGTTAACTAACATGAACTAACTATGATCAATACATTTTTTACAGTATTTAATAATCTTTTGTTCATGTTAGTTAATAAAAAATACAGCTTGCTCATTGTCGTGTTAATTCACAGTGCATTAAGTAAAACTTTTGATTTTAATAATGTATTAGTAAATGTTGAAATTAACATTAACAAAGATTAATAAATGTTGTAGAAGTGCAGTTCCTTATTAGTTCACGTTAACTAATGTAGCTAACTAATGTTAACTAATGAAACCTTATTGTAAAGTGTTACCGAAAGGCAATCTAAGGGAGATGTGATGTGTGTGTGTGTGTGTGCCATGCAGGTGGGTTTGGTGCGGTGGGGGTGTGTGGCGGCCGGGGCCTATGACAGCACAGACAGCTGTCCACTGGGTTTGCATCCAAATACATGCACACTCCAAGGGCAGACAGAAGGAAGAACACAGAGGCTGAGAACCACAAGGGGGCTTGACTCTTACGGATGATCAGAGTCTCTCTCCAGAGCTCCATTCAGACCACCAGGCTATTTTAAACAAAGTGTGTGTATCATACAGTGAGTCATCCAGTCTATAATGATGGCCTTTTCACCTCACGACTCCAGGAGCTAGACATACTATTACTTACAATTGAATTAATAATATAAAAATCCTATTAAATATTATAATTTTGAAATACAACATTTCCCTGACTTATTCAAAAAATGGGAAGAAACCTGTCAACATAAAAAAAACAAAGGGATATGCTTACAATTTAATCTAATTTATTTAATCTTAGAATGTAAGTTATTACATATACACAAATTTGTCATTTCTGACAGGACAAAAATAATAGTCGGAAATGTTCAGAATTGCACATTAACATACTACTCTTAAAACATCTTCATTATCACTGTTTTTACTGTATTTTTGAACAAATAAACGCATTCTTGGAGCGTAAGAGACTTTTGATCGGTAATGGATAACACTGCAGGGTGCAAACTGCAATACCACAAAGAAATGCACACAACTTGACTTTCCATTTCCAGTGTGATGAATGAACAAGAAAAAAAGAAAGAAAAAAAAGCTGTTTTTGATATTTTTTTTACCTGACTGTCAAAAGGTAAGCTTTTGCTTTTACACAAAATCTAATTAAAAATGCAAAATGACAGTGTCTACTACCAAACTGGTAACTGGACACCAGTCACATGCATACGGAAGAGGACACAATTTTGTATACTTCAGACCTAGCATGTCTACTTCTTTGCTTGCTAGTTTAAACCTGTAAATTGTAAATTAAACCTGTAAAAGTCAATGAAAATACCAGCAGTTTCAATTTAAATCATGGCTAAAATATTTTCAAAAGCCTTTTATTTTGCCCTCTGCCAGCCCAAATGAAAGAATACAACTCTGGAGAGAGAGTAAGAGCCGCCCATGTCCAGATTCCTTACTGAACCTTCTGAAAGGGTTCTGGGAAGGCTAAACTGAGGGGAACAGAGCAGGACCAAATGTGTGAACTGACCTTTCTTCCGGAGTCCTTGCTTCCACACTCCCCCTTATCGTACCACCATTTGTTTTTCAGTTTGTCTAAGACGGCTTGCTCACTGAGTTTCAACACCGCTAGGTTAACTGGGATTCTTCAACCAGGGAAATAACATAAATAACATTATCCATGTTATTTTATGTTATTCAGCACACATTAAACACATACCCATCAATATCAACTCAACTGTTGTGTGTGTTTTTTTTATTTTTTTTATTGACTGCACACATATCAGAAACATGTTGGTAGTTCATAGTAAAAGTGATATGGGTTAATACTCCATCTAGCGATGCTTCCTTGCTCCCTGCTGCAAGATGTGCATTATAATATCACTTTGGGTAACCGGCAGACCGCAAACACTCCATCTGGAATAACTTGAATGTGGTTGGCTATTACTGACTTGCCATAATTTGATCAAAACTTTACTTGCTATTAATCAAACAAAATTTGCTAGAAGTAAGCTCAATTTAGATCATATTGTTTTCGTCTAGAGTGTTTGGTCGGCGTGAGTTGCCGGTTACCCCCCATGGTAGTGGTGGTTTTACCCGTTGGGTTTGTCACATTGGGGCTGACCTTGGAATCACCTCCTCCGCTGCCACACTCTCCCTTGTCGTACCACCATTTGTTTTTCAATTTGTCCAACAGGCCTTGTTCATTCAGTTTTAACACTGCCAGGTTTACTGGGTTTCTTGAAACGATAATGAAATAATATTTTGGTCAGTGTCAGCCCAGATAAACCATTTCAGAGACAGTGTGATGGGAGAACAGACTCAAACTGGTTTGAACACAACAGCCACTGCTCTATGTAGGTTGAAATGTTAAATGCATGGCAATTGCAGTGGTTTTGCCCTGAGTCTGTATATAAAGTATGTTAACATGTGTTTTAATGGAGAACAATGCTTTTGTTAGTGGCCTTTGAGAAAGACAGGTTTTATAAAGCACAAAACAAGACTTCTTCAGACAGAGGAGAAGAAAAAAGATGTCCTTGGTTTTTGCCATCTGCATTTGGTTCTTCCCTTTTAGGGAATTGTAACAATGTGAATCTAAAACAACAGACTAAAGACATTAGACAAATTATTAAAGTGATAGTTCATCCAAAATTTAAATTCTGTCATCATTTCTCACCCTCAGACCAAACTGTTCTTTCTTTTTTCTTTTTTCTTCTGTTGAATACAAACAGAATACTTTTTCATGAAATTGCTTATTCCAATGAAAGTGAATGGTGACCAAGGGCTGTCAAACTATAAAAACAACAAAAACAGGGCCATAACAGTGGTAACAGTGCATATATATATATATGTGAGTAATATATATATATATATATATACACAGTATGCGTGTAATATATACACATACATATATGCATATATATATATACACTGCCCGGCCAAGTCGCTGTTTGGATATAAACAGGCAAATACTTAAAGAGTCTATGACTGGATTATTATTGCTGTGATTATTATGTTTCTAGCATGTTATATGTTTGCCAACAGTTCTTTTAACCCTAATTGATGGAGTGTGTAGCTTTTCATTTCTTAAACAACCATGTAGGAAGACACATCATGGCTCAAATGTCAAGATTCATCAGGCTTAAATTGTCAAAGAATGTTTGGGAGGGAGCATGAAGAATCATTTTCACATCTAAATTGCCACTTCTGAGTCCTTAAATTCATCGAGAGACTTTGGGATGTGCTGCAGTAGACTTTACAGAGTGCTTGACTCTTGCATTGTCAATGCAAGATCTTGAGCAAAAATTGATGCACCTCTTGATGAAAATAGCATCACAAAGAGGTGCATAAATTTTTGGTCAAGATCTTGTTACTACGATTTTGGAAAACTGACTGGCTAGCTCATTTCACAAACAATGCAATGCACCATATTTTAAAATACACAAATGTAAAGTAAATATAAGATTTGAGAGCTGCAGCAGATATGTTTATAGGTATGGGCTACTTTTATGGTGCTTTTTGTCATTTTTGGAGCTGGGTCACCATTCACTTTCATGGTTTAGAAAGGAGCAGCATGAACATTCTGCTAATCTTCTCTTTTTGTGTTTCATAGTAGCAAGACCATTATACATAACATGACAGAGTAGATGATGATAAAAATAGAATTTTTGATTTTAACCCCCCACCCCCCCACGACTGATATCAGGAACCACATCTGAAGCGTGTGTCTCTCTTTTCATCTTCTCCTTCATCCTCAGGTCTTAAACACCCCTTACAGTTCAAGGCACAAATATACATCTCCTCACGACCCACAGAATCGGCTGGCCGATCTGCATTGTGAGCAAATGTCGTCTGCAGCTCTGCCTGTATATGGAGTGATTGTTTGGCTTGATAAAACCCAGGAATTCTTTCTAATCCCAGAAGTACCAGAAAGAAAGAAGTCAGAGAGTGTCTCAGGAATGAGAAACAAAAAGCTACATTCAGTTTGATGATCATTTGCTTCAGGAGGTGGCAGTGCTTTGGGTGAGATGATTTCATTGACTAAACTCAAAGAATGGCACAGATGAATAGAGATAAAAGGGCGCACATATCAATCTTTAGGGCTGTCACATCTTGACTAAAACAAACCGATTTAAGGTGTCAGTTTGAGATAAGACAAGGAAAATGTGGAACAGCTGTCAAAATGCACCAAAACAACTGATTATTCCATCAGTCAGTAAACCTATAAAACACAGTTAACCTATAAAACACAAAGTGAAGTACAAGGTAAAACAAGTTCAAAAAATCAATTAACATCTGTGTTATGAAATGTATCATTAAAGCAAGATGAGACTAGCGGAATAAAAATATTTATTTCTCAGAATTGCGTGATATAAAGTCAAAATGATCTTTTAAATCGTTTTATTCTGAGGCGTAAACAAGCTTCCATAGATCTGTGCCAGATGTCTATAAATAATACAATTGGTTAAAATGCAAAATTCAGTAAAGATACACAGGAGCATTATTACATTTTGACAACTGCACCACATGGTTAGTTCAGCAAATCACAAACAATCTAAACGCTCAATTCAGTGTTTATTGATTTTAACAGAGAGAGCAAAATCTCCCATCGTCTTTCACATGTTGAAATAATGCAGTAGGTTCCCATATAGAATCTACCGGCTCATGTAAACGCGTCAGTAAGGGAGTTGCTCTCTCTCAAAATCAGATATACACCGCAGAGCTGGTAACTCAAGAGAAACACATTTATGAATCCATTTCCGAGCCTCTTTCACTCTTGCTGTCAATGTAATGGCAAGCTAGTATTACATTTAATTCGAGTCCTGCTCTAGGTGGCAAGATGGAAGTCATTTACATCTTGTATCTGATGTCTCTCTCTTTCCCACTCCATCCACCCTCTATGTTCGCTTTGCTATAAGGTGACCCAAAAAATGTCTGTACAATTGCTATGAGGTCGTTTCCCCAAGGAGCTTATCTTATTAGAGAGAGATGGAGTTATTGAGGTTATTTCAACAGCTCCAAATTGCCCTTGTGAGGCCCTTTGCACTGCAATGAATGTAATATCATGTAGGCCATGGTGTATTAGTCAGATGGGTACATTCAAGCACAATAAATGTGACGTTAATGATGGTGGTGTACAATTGAAATAACAACTGTTCACCTTATATTGCAGAGAATATAAAAGAAACATGTTAATGTCGACATTCATCTTTAGAAGTGGCTTGCATAAGAATAACAACTGATTGCCCAATTTCTTTCATGCACAAGTCACTCGGGTGAGAATAGAGCTTTCGTAATTCGGAATGAAGGAGAGAAACTGAAATTAGGATCCAGTAGACCTATAGCTTCAAAGTGCCTGTCGTGAATAATGTCTGTGGTGTCTCAATGGGCTCTGCCGAGCGGCGCTGCTGTTTAATGAAAGGACGGCGAACACACGTGTTTCCTAAAGAGCTTCTGAAGAGGGCGCATCATTTTCCTGCCGTTTCTTATGCAAGCACTTCTGGTGGAGTGTGTTGAAAACCCCTTCAAGCAACATGAGGTAGAGGCGGGATTTTGAACAGCTCCACACACATATGTACACCCACACAACAGGATGTTCTGTTATAGCAGAGGCTGCTCAGCACAGTACTTCTACCCTCGCCCTTGGTTCAAATGATCATGTATAACGTCATTAAAAAGTCCTTCAAAAGAGAAACCAGATGAGTTCACTGAAGCCACACCAATTTGGCAAAAACCTCCACCTTATTCACAAACCACCCGGAATCCAGGCACTGAATGTGCTTTTTTTTTGTTTAGTTTTTTTGCGCTGTGCCGCGAGTATTAAATTAAGTCACTGACATTCTCAGCACAACCCTGTTGTTTTGCTATGAATGTGTCTTATTTGCAAAACTCAGCAATATTTTCCTGCAATCATGTCAGCAAAAAGAAAAATCATCAAATGATGGAGAAGAGCACATATAGTTCCACATATAGATTATGCAGTGTACTCAAGCACACTTGGCATTTAAAAGAGCTGATTTAGGTGCCTGGACTGCAGTGAGAGAGTGATGCTATACCGTTTCAGTAAAGTATAGCAGATTGCATTAGTTTGCTGAGTCCTTCATAATCTGTTCAGAACTGGCTTGCAAAATTGAAAATCTATTTGTTTATTTGGCCATGTTTGTGCTGTGACATGATTGGCATACTTATTTGAATGAATTCCCGTCTCTTTTCTCTTTTGTTTTTTATTTAACTAGTAGATGATGTAAACTTAGATGTAAAAGTTTTTTTACCAATTTAGTACTGTATCCAGCCTCTACCACAACTGAACCACCATCTGAAGTTATTTTCATAATGGTCAAATACAGTCAGCATACAGTGGACAGCTGGCTTTACCTGAGAGCTGATCCTTTGGGGGTGGCGATGCCGTAGCCTTTGGAGTCCAGGTTCCCTCCGACCTTCATAGTGTCACAGGGTTTGCGCTGCTCGATGTACTCGTTCATGGTAGACTCCAGCAGATAGGCATACTTCCCCTTGGACTTCCTCACCCGTATAACTCCTTCATCTGTGGTTTTCACAAACACTGAGGGGTCTGCTGATTTCATATAGGACCACATCTTCTCAAAGACCGCAATCTTTGACCTCTAAAAGAGGAAAGAAAGTGAAATATTATGCATTTGCACACTGTAAAAAGTGGTAACGTGTTTTGCACTTGTTTTACAATTGTTTTGAATTGCCTCTAATGTAATATAGCTGTTTGTGAATGTAAAAATCAAAAAAGTTTCAAAGATCAAAGTGCATGATGAAATGGAGTTATCGTTTCCCAAAAGAACGAACCGATTCTGAACTGCCTGAAAGAGTCTAGCCTTACTTCCGAAACAAACCTACATAGGTTTGTAGCAAAATAGCATAATGCCAGTCTATGATCTTCAATGAGCCGCTCTCAAACACTGCAGTTGTAGCTGAGGTCTGGAACATGTTGAGAAGATGCTGTTTTCTGCGCTGGGAAAGCAAGCAATGCATGCATTTCAAAAGGATGAGGACTCGGGCTCATATAGATATGATAAAACTGATGCTAGCGTTACTGTTCGTATCATTGTGTATTGAAGCGCTGAGGAAGCCTCTGGAGCTGAAGTTCAGCTATGGTAATGGTCATTTCACTACGCGCTGTGAGTAGTAGACCAATCACAACATACTGGGCCATCTGACCAATCAGAACAGAGTAGGCTCTCGGAAAGGATGGGTTTAGAGAGACTGAATCTTCAAACTGACCGGTTTGAGAAATGAGGTGATGCGCAATGTATATTGTATATGTGTTTTTCGATCTTGGATGCATGTAAAACTCTTGTAGGGCACCTCCAAAACAAAATTAGGAACCTTTAAAATAGCATGATAGGGTCACTTTAAATTTCAGTTATGCTGAATAATATCTTTGACTTAAAGGTATAGCGGAGGATTTTCCCGAATTTTCGAAAAGAACCGCCCTCTCCACTTTTTGAAAAAATGCACATGCGCAACACTCTACCTGCTCCCGAGAGGGAACGCCTATTAAACGTGTGCACGAGAGAGCATGCACGAGCCTAGTTCTCCTCGTGCACGCTCTGTTTACAAGTTGCTGTTGGCATGGCTCATACAAGCCTACTTTCTTTTACCTGTTGAGTAGAAACTTCGCGACTGAGGCATCAGTGGGAAGCCCAACCTGTGCTTTTAGCGCACGCCAGCGTGTGAAATATTCTCCCAAAAACACTCTAACTCAAAAACATTCATGCAAGACAAAATGTAAAATGCCCTTCCGTGTTTTATTTACTTATTATACTGATCGATTGAGTGAGGACTCAAGACATGATCTGCAATGGAGAAGTAGCTTGTTGCATTTGTGTAATAAATACTATGTGAACACATTGGAATTATCAAAAATGAACACACAAGGTTTTAGAACATTTCAGCGTGATACCTTTTACCATTTGGTCATAATTATTTTTGACAAATTGAGATGTTTACCGTGTCTGCGCGGTGCGTGACTTGTGCCAGGGCTAGCATCGCTAATTATAGCTTACATTAACTTTTACTAGCAGTGATTTTAAATGGATTTCTCCAAATAGCATGCCAAACTTTACCTGTCGAGGAGAAACTTCGTGACTGAGGCATCAGTGGGAAGCCCAACCTGTGCTTTTAGCGCACGCTAGCGTGTGAAATATTCTCCCAAAAACACTCTGGTCTTGTTTCTTTCTTCAGAGGCCTTTCTCTTCTTGTCATACAATTCGTAGACACTTTTTCTCTTGCGACCCCCAACCCGGTGAGAACGGGCGAGCTTCAATGAATGGCTGAAACCGTAGCTCACCACACACATACACCCGAATGTGCGCATGCGCAGAAAGCGAAAACTACCCAGGGACGAGCACGTACGACGGCCTTACGTAAACATATCACCAGAATGATTGACAACTAGGAGGACCAATAGTCTTGATGATCCACCCGGAAAAAGAAAATCCTCCGCAATACCTTTAAATAAAGATTTTTAGGTTAACATTTCCCCTCATTCACGGCGCCTCTCACCCTAAAAAACTCCTTGGTGGAGCCGGCGTCTAGAGTCCCATAAGCAATCTCAGTCTGTTTGGCCAGATCCTCTGCACTCTCGATGGGGGACACCATCCTCTCCACTGTGAGAAAAGCAGCTAGGTTGGCTGTGTATGAGGAGATGATGATTAAAGTGAAGAACCACCACACACCACCCACGATACGGCCAGAGAGAGACCTGTGGAAACATACACGTATATGTGAATGCAAATAACTTTTAGTACACTTAAAATGCCATGTTTAAAATGTGTCTTTGTATTATAAAACTAAAAACCAAACCAGCTATTTTAGAGAAACTAAAACACACAACTGGTTTCAAATTATATATATATAAAAAATTTTTTATTGTGTGACAATTTCTAGTTCTCAGATGTTAGTGGTGTAACATGGCCACAATTAATTAAATTTAACATATAATGCTGTGGTGCCTAAATTCACTTCTAACATTTAAAATGATTGATTTTAAAGTGTTTTATTTTTAATTGACAGTACTTTTTTTTTAAATGTTTTTGAAAGAAGTCACTTATGCTCACCAAGGCTGCATGTAAAAACAGTAATATTGTCAAATATTATTACAATTTATAATAACTGTTTTCATATATCAGTGATATCAACGTTGATAAAACTTGAATGGTAGTGCACATAGACAAAACATTACAGAAAATTAACATCAGTCATAATCAGTTATCAGTCAACAAGAACATAATTATCGGTTTATGAGTATCAGACAGAATTTCACTCAGGAACTGAATATTTTGTATCTGTGCTGCTAAATAATTCAGAGAAACTAATGGAAATCACATGCTCAAATGGAGATCCATTATGAGTTTATCAAGTGTACCCATTCAAAAAATCTCATTTCTGTGGAGCACTGAACATTTTCTTAATCCTAACTGCATTACAAATACTGGCCGGCATGTACTGTAGCTTCTCAATGCACACGTCGATGCTTACAGTGGTCGGTGGTCTAGTCTGTTTGATACACTACTCTCTGACTCCACTCAGCTATAAACTCTTAGTGAAATGTGCTGAAACGAGATAAGGACCATCACAATACAACTCACCAGCAGCGCATTAATCTCACGTTTAGAAAGTTGCCAGTATGTTAAAGTAATACATGCATGTTAATTGTCAGGGATTAATGGTGATGAGAACACTCAGCCGCTGCCATTGTAATTGCACTTAAACCAATAATAAGAATATGAAAAATAATACGAATAAACCCTGAAAACAGCAATTTGTCCAAATTTGTCTAAGCAGTACACAACAAGACACGGTGTGTGAAAAAAGTTCCAGGGAAAATAGCAGTTTGATGTGTGGTGGAACAGGAAAAGCTGCTTTGATAAAAACACAAACAAAAACAAATGCACGGTTTAATCGTTTAAGCTGTGAGGGAAGCGAAACCCATCGTGATGAAAGGCTGTCAAGATTGCAACAAACAGAAATATAAAGGCAAGATCCTGTGAACCCTTTGAATCTGCAGAGATTGTCAAAAGGGCAAACACAAATATATTTAAGAGAAAGAGCATAACGGATATTTGATTTCATTCTTTAAAGGCTGGACTGAGATATCTCAAATTCAATATATATATTCAAGATATATCAAATTCCAATTTTACAAGGAAAAACAACTTCACCCCTGGCTAAATCCTGGCCAGAACACTGTGACAAGTATATTATTAAAGCATCTCTTAGTTTCTGCCAGATCTTTGGGGGTGGTCTCTAATCCCGTGGCCTGAATGAAGCTCAGACAGGCATACGAGATCAGTGTAATGTCTCTGAGGGAGTTCTAAATGGTCTACCTGCAGGACTATAGAAGAGTTCCTGGCAGCCTGGCGGCATAATCTTCTCTCTCTGCTGGAGTTAAGAATGGGGTTAACTGTCTACATGGTGAATCCACCTTGATGGGTGTAGCCAGGAGACACTGAAAAATTGTGGTGTAGGATTTCATTTGAAAAGGTCTTTACAAATCATAAAAAAAAGAAGCAAGCAAGCAACACATGGAATTAAATGTGACATTTTGAAATAGAAAAACTTCAATAGCATTTGCTTCCAATAATCTTTATTTAGAACTTTTAAAAAATCATTTTGTTTTACAGTGTAGCTAACAGGTCTATGTGCAACTAGGGATGAAACCGAAACCGAAACCGAAAACTCTGGATGCACTTGGCCGAAAACCAAAACCGAAAAAAAAAATAATAAAAAAAGATTAGTTTCTTATTTTTTATTTATTTTTATAATTGTATTATTATTAGACTTTTAAATTAAATGCAGTAATTTTACTGAATCTGAATAATAAAAGATAAAAAAAAACTACAAGCCAATAAAACAAAATAACCACACTTTTATTTAAAGTAACAAACAAAAATTGGACAGAAAATAGCCCTATTAAAAAAATATTAAATATCAATATATTGTTCTTCATTCAGTTCTATGCAACATACTCAGATTTAACAGATTTATTTCTTGACTAATTATCAAAATAAAGTATAGTCCTATAAAACTATTATTATCAGAGCATGTGAGCAGATAGCAGGGAGTGGATCAGTGAACGAGATGGTAGCGTCATTTTACCAGGGTTGTCCATCACTGCTATACACACCATGTTACAGCACAGGGCTATTGCAAACAGAAACAAGTCTACTACAGAGAAATTTCATGTCCGCGCGTTATTTGAGCAGACTTTGCTTTTCCGGTGAGCGTGATCGGTACATGAGTGGAGCATTTGGGCCGTGAGCGACAGAGCAGAGCGCACTACGCTCACACACGGAGCAGAAAATTGAGCAGAGCGCGCGCAGCCGCGCACACACACATGGAGCTGAAAGCAGTGCGCGCACAAGGAGCGGAAAGCGGAAAGCGGAAAGCGGAGCCACTCGCGAAGTTACAAAACATGCAGATCGCTGAACACGGAGGTGCGGCCGGCACATTTTCGCCGTAGCTTTTTTTCTCTTTCGCCCAAAAACTGAAAATGCAATTTTCGGCCGATAATTATCGGCGGCCGAAATTTCGGTGAATCCCCATGTGCAACAGTTGGGTTCCGAAAGTAAAAACTTGATTTTGAACAATAACTTATAAACCTTTAAAGACAGACTTACTGAGAGCTATACAAGGTTGTTAATATATGGAATTTGCTTCTGCTGAAGCCGTCAGTCTTCATTATTTCATCTTATATTTTTTACAATATTTGTGTTTAACAGTGAAATTCCTGATGAAATATAATGGTGCTGTACAGGAAATTACACCAATCAGAGAGTCAAAAAAAGCAACATGCTCCAAAATAGCTCTTTAGCTCCGCCCACTCCCATGAAGCACTGCCAAAGTCATAATCAAGTCAAACTCCCATACGCCTTAAAAATACTGTAGGTATATAGCCTATGCATACTTTGCAATAAATTTAAAACTACTAATTTATGTTGATTAGATTTCTCCATCGCAATGCTTCATGGGATTGTAGTTCTTTTCCTCACTAAAACCGTTAAGTACACAGTCTTGTACTTGTCCTATTTCCAAAATATTTTTTGCTTCAAATCAAAGTTTTGTTGTGATTCACTTCGTAGCTGATTGGCTTGGTTCATGGCTTGGTATAACTCTTTTAACAAAGACTATTTTAAATTCCCAATAAAAAAACCTTTTCTTACCTTTGTTAAGGTAAAAAAAATAAAATCCGAGATTCTTACTCATGTCTATATTTCATTTCCGTGTTCTCTCATTGCGTGAAATGTGTTTACAAATCCAGCTGTGTACAGAAAGCTATGTAAGCACCTGTAGGATGGGAAATTTATTTGCTGAATGGTTTAGTACACAGCAGTATTATAATATAATGATGGTGGTAAATCAATACCAGGCTACACCGTAAAAATGATTCACGACAGGACTTGCCAAAGTGTGTTGAGTTAGCGCTAAACTGGTCTCATGAAGATGCTGATGTGTTGTGTCTTCTGTTTATTCAGCTTCATAATTCATATTAGCTAATTACCATTAAATACGCTATACATATTCTGACAAATACACAGCATGCCATATTTACAACACCAAGTAGCGATAATCAAATGTGAAGGCATACTGAAGTACATTTATTTGCGGAAATAAAATGGATGACTCAATACTAAGGGATGTCTTTGATTGCATTCACCATATTGTGATTTTAATAACAGCTTGATTATTGAAACACTGCAGAACGCTGCACACAGCAAATGTGAACCATCTTAACACTTACTTTGCATGGAAAAAATATGAACTAAAATAAAATATATATTTGATGAAAAAATATAAATTTAAAAATTTAAAAATTAAATAAACATAAGAAATATTTCCTTGGCAGCTAAGTAAAAAAAAAGTTTAAGTACTAAAATTATTAAAACCAAAACTGAAATAGAAATAAAGCTAAAAATAAATAAATAAAAATAAAAGGCACAATCAAATTACTAAAACTTAAACTAAAATAAAAAATAAAAAAAGCTAATTCAAAATAATAATAAATACTATAATAATAAATAATACTAAAAATAACACTAACTATATACTATTGTATGTTATATATTGTTTAAATGATAGTTAGAAATGAAACTAATATATTTTCAATTATTCATATTTAAATGCATTTCAAAATATTTCGAATATTTTTTTCCCCTTCTTGATTTACACAAGCACATTTATACTGAGATTCAGGGACCCACAGTTTTTTTTTTTTTTTTTTTTTGCAATAACCGTTATATTTATATTTAAAGAGCTTTGTTTTGGAAGGAAAAAAAGTAGCCTGCGGTGTAAAACAACAGCTTTAAGCTCAAGCGGAAGCCTTTTCCAATCGGCTGTATCAGAATTTAATAAGTGCTAATCCTTATAGCTAGTGCCCACTTCAAGCATGTGCACTTTAAGCAAATCTTTTAATCACCTAATATGCATGAGCCAAGCTAATAACATGTATTTTTTCCCTCCCGCAGTTTTCAGATAATTCCTACACCCCTGAAAACATCAGTGGGCTGTGGAAAAAAGCCCAAGTCAAACTCTGCAAATATACCACAGGCAAAATGTGCTCAGGAGGCTCGGGCACCATACATTTGAAGCTGGCAGAGGGAAATGCAGCTCAGTGCTCTGATGTTGTTTGACAGCTTTTGCCGGGCGCCGTTTGAGCGGTGTGAAGCTGACACACTGATCTCATTCCTGGTCACATGTCAGAATCTCTCCGTGCTTAAATCCAAGCTGCCGCTCCCTCTACCTCACTTCCTCAGTATTTACGCTCTGCATGTATGGAATGAGATGATTATGCAAATGCCGTTTACTGCAAACGACTGCAATTAAAAGGAGAGAAAAACTGTGAGTGATTTCCCTAATGTGTACATAATATGCTAATTGCAGAGCACATGTATGTGACTCGGTATGTAGAGATATGAAACTGCTGTGTTTTATTTGTGCACTTTTAATTTCATAAATCTCACAGGTCATTATAAAACACGCTTGGCTCAGAGTCTCTTATTTAGATGGATGTGTAAGTGTCTTATGAAATCCACTGCTGAGATATAACTGCCCTCCTGTGTTATATAAATGATAGCCATAATCTTCTGCACTGCCCTGTTCAAGATAACTTACTACTGAAGGTGGCCCGGATATTTGTGGCTATTGACTCTCCCTGCAACAGCATATACACACACACACACCTAGAACCAGCATTAGATACAATATGCACCTAAAAACACAAATCATCCCCTGATAAATCATGAAAACCAATGAAAGCCATACATTCTTATGCAAATTATGACTTTACAGACACTAATATGGCACATAAACCCGATTAAAAAAACACATGGCTTTCTATAGTGGGGACGTTTCATTGACATGCCAGCTAATTACATTTTCAATACCGAAACCACCGTCACATAAACCTTTTTACATTTGACTGTTTGACTGTTCTTCCATCATTGTGGGGACATTTGGTGCCTATAATGTAGGCTAAACCTGCCTCTCCCCCACACACACAAGCGGATGGTGGTACTCAGTCAGCAGTGCTCTCACACTGTGAGCTGTGCCACTCCAGAGGAAACACCCATGTCTTTCAGCGTTGCCATGGCAGCGCTCTCTTCTCTCCAAACAGGCGGCTGAGATGGGTTTTGTCACTGGGCAGCTTTCTGTCCACACTCGAACTGACTGAAACCCGTCTACAGCCAGCGTGCTTCTGTGTAGCTCGGAGAAGCCCACTGTTTGTCCGCTGCATGTTTTCTCTTTTCATCTGTCTGACATTGAATTGAATATCTGTTATTCTAGTCTCTACCCATCTGACTCTGAGTCCCACACAGAAATGCCTTTCTCCTGGGGAGGATGTAAAGCAGATGACAAAACTATATATCTAAAATGTCTAATGTCCAGTACACATTGTACGATTTTGGGCTGTCCCCACGATTTCTGTGGTTGTGGTTCCTAAACGGTGGTCCTACGTCATACAGTGAGAAAGGTTCAAAGACGGTCGTTGTCACGGTCTTGCGACCAAAGACAGCCTGCGATCATTTTCTGATACAGAACTTTAGCACGATCATCTCACAGTGTGTTTGCTGCTACGATCTGCGTACGATCTACTGACCAGCCAATAAAAATGCAACATGAAATGGCACATTAATCAACGCGCTAAAACTTAAAAATACTTACCTCCAAGCTCCATTTGCAAATCTGACATGCAAAATTGGCCTCTTATGCCTAGACATAACCGCGTCCATATTCTCTTTCACTTCCTCCTCTTTTTTCAGTGCACATAAATTGCCAAAGTGTGATTCATCCTGCTCTATTTGTTTACCACTAGCGCAAGCTGATGACGTTTTATTCTTATATACTAACTTGCGTCGTAGCCTACTATTCAATAGGTGTCATCATCGTAAAGTCTAACTGCTGTACATGTCGTCCCAGATCCATGTCATAGAGTCAATATTTTGGTAACTCTGAACCATGTAATTAAGTAAGTAAATAAATAAATAGACAGTGTTGGGCGCATTTTAAGTCTAAGGTTTATGTTTTAGTCTGTTTAGTTTCACTGGTTCTGTACTTTTCCTGTTTCCTGCTATTTGTATGTTGACCCAGTTTTGCAGTGTGTGTCTGTTAGTTCACCTGTTGTTTATTTAGTTTCCTTGTTTACCCCTGTGTATTTATACCCTGAGTTCTGTCTGTTCACTGTCCCGTGTCGTCTTTAGCTAAGTGGTTGTGTGTTTTCTCCCCGTGATATTCTCGTGTATTTCCGTTTTTTTGGGATTATTATATTAAAGACCGTTTGTGTTATCTCTGATCATCGTGCAAATTCATTACAGCCACAGTTTAGCGTGACAATAAGTAACGTGTATTACGTAATCAGATGACCTTTTTGATGTAAGAAGTAACGCATTACTTTATACTAAATGTACATTTGGGTTACTAAGTATTTTAAATTAAAGTTCTCTTTCTTCTCCATAACGTAGTCACATGTGCACTCACGCGTATTTTTGAGGCATACTAATAATTATAATACATATTCAGAATTATACCATTAAAGAGTATAATCAAAACACAAAGCAAACAACACATGGTATGTGTGTAATCATAAAGAGAGTTAGTATTACAATGAATTTGTACAATTATTTAAAGGGATACCCAAAATGAAATGTTATCATCATTTACTCACTCTCATGTTTTAATGTCTTTCTACTGTAGAACACAAAGGAGATAGGAAGCAGGAAGACAGTTGTTTTTCTGGAAATAAACAAGCTGATGTGAGGAAGATCATGAGCACGCAAGTAAATATGCAGAACGCTGGACACTGACTCAGGCAGTTACTCTAAATATCTAATAAGCGTTGTAACTCCTCAGAGGAAACGTAGAGAGAACTGCAAAACAAAGTCTAAGTGGAGTCCTCCAGGGACTGCTTCACTGAAGATAATTAAAAAGAAAACTGTTGCTGCTCCTGTTCTTATTGTATGTTCGTTCACTCGCTTCAGGGGGCCTGTTGCATAACACATTAAGAAAAAACAAACCTCATAAAACTGTTATCTTCTCCCCAAAACATGTTTGACAGTATCTTTTCATTTATCCTGTAAGGATCTTTGACTGACGCAATAGGATTAACTAAAAGCAGCACAAAGAAAGAAAGAAAGAAACGCATGTTGGCAAAGAATAGTTGCGTAAATGAAACATCAAGGAAACCAAACAAGTGCTTAAACTAAAAGGACAAGCTGAATTTAAAACACCAATTTGTATTGCCAAACATGGTTGAAGTCAGACTGCAGGCAAAAGTCCAATTTCTTTTTGCTCATAATGTGACTCAGATGTTTATTTTCTTATCAGTGTGAACAGCACAAACCACATGGAATCTGATCTTTTCCATTCTGATTTGGGCCACTTCCATACAGTATGTGGCTCTAGATCAGATACAGGTCCAATGCTTAGCAATGTGACCTCAGTCTAAACATTCATATGGGAATTCATGACAATAGAGTGTGCAGGTATGCAGGTTTTCGCCGCTGGTTCCTTCAAAAAAAGTTATATGGGTTTTTATGATTTTTTTTAAAATATAATATAATTTTTTTTATGACTATAATATATGACTATAATTTGCCATTTTGTTCAATAACGTAAATTACACACATCCATAAGGAAAAATGCAAATTTTGAAGCAGTTATGTTCATTTTTGAAAATGTATGTTTTTAATAAGTAACTACATTAGACAGTTTGGGGTGTGAGTGTGTGCAGTGTACGCTGCAGAACGAAACGTCAAAGTATCGTCAAGTTATGTTTTTATTTCACACATTAAAAAAACATAAAACCTCGAAAATCTCGAAGGAACCAGCGGTGAATGAGTTTTCATACATTCTGACATCATACTTGCACGACTCTATTCTGCACTAAAGGGAGGAGTCACTTTCAATTTTTTAACACAGTGGTAGTTCTAGTCACTCTGTAAATATGGGTGACAGTTGACAGTCGTAGTGGGCTATTGTATATATTTAAAATTAATGATTTTATTTCTTTTCTCCCTTTTCTGGGGACTATGGGAGATTCCTGCCAAAGACTATAAATTCATGAAGTGGCTGGGAAGATTAAGAAATGTACAAAATACAACACAATGCAGTGTTAAAAAGGACACATTTGATTGATAAAAAAAATGACAGTAAAGACTTTGTAATCTTGTTACAAAAGATTTCTTCAAATAAATGCTGTTCCTACACTGCAAAAAAATATTTTCTCACTTAGTTTTTGCTTAAAACAAGCAAAATTATCTGACAATGGGGTAAGACAAATAATCTTGTTTGTGAGATTAATAATCTTGAATTAAGATTGTTTTTTTACCCCACCGGCAGATCATTTTGTTTAATCAAAAACTCACATCATTTCTTTTTTTTTTCCCTTTTTTTTCAGAAAACAAGACATAATAACTCATGCCACAAGACAAAAATACTAAGTAAGAAAAGCGCAGTTATTTTGCAGTGGATGAACACATGCATCCTAAAAAAAAAAGTGTCATGGTTGTTTCTTGAGCAACAAACTGCCATATTAGAAAGAGTTCTTAAAGGGGTGGTTCAGGATTTTCGACATCGGACCTCATTTTCAAGTGAGCCTGGTTGTTATTCATCAGTGGAGACAGTTTTCAAAAAAATTCATCCAGTCCTTACTTTTGGATAGTTCGCCTATGCTAGGCTAGCTCGAGTCAACGGTGCACGTTAGCCTGCCATTAAAAACCAAAAGCAAATAAATTATAACCCCAGACTATCGATGTAAATGTCTGTTGAGAGAATAATGTTAGAAATCAAACTACCCTTTCATCACATTGCATTAGTTATAATTTGTTCCCTGTATTTATAAGCAGTCTACAGCAGCGGCGGAGTTATGTTTGGTTACCTAGGAAACCGAGAGAGCCGGTCCACATAACAATCACGCAAGTGTATTTACCTGCTGCTGACACTCATCACTAAAGTTACAGAGTATCTACATAGGACTATGGCCACGTTTGAAAGCTATGACAATGGCGTTATAATTTATTTGCTTTTGGTGTACTGTGGAGTGGGTAAAACTGTTTTTAATGGCAGGCTAACGTGCACCGTTGACTCGCGCTAGCCTAGCACAGGCGAACTATCCAAAAGTAAGGAAATTCCGTTTGCCATCAAAGGAAAAAAATATTTTATGATATGACCGTTTTTCTTAAATCTGATGAAATAAACATAGCCTTGCTGAGCATATTATGCTTCTAAAAAATCTTACTATTTATAATTGTATATATAATATTGAGAAGAGAAGAGAAGAGAAGAGAAGAGAAGAGAAGAGAAGAGAAGAGAAGAGAAGAGAAGAGAAGAGAAGAGAAGAGAAGAGAAGAGAAGAGAAGAGAAGAGGACAGTGTAAGATTGTGGGCCCACCTGTGTGAGGAGATAAACATTATCTTGAGTGGCTTGCATAAATTATGCCTGATGGGTAAGTTTGAGTGACAGGTCTGACATTTGAACAAGGATTTTTTTTTCTCCCAAAGAATAAATAGCACACGATTGGGCAAACTAGCCTGACTGTTACCATCAAGCGGCCAGACCACTCACCATTCAACCTATCCGCGCTCATTAGACGGGAGGAGTAAGTGTAAATTCACATGCAGATGATCACAGAGGAAAGAGGCTCTGACTACCCATGATTAAAGAAGCGTAATGGAGGTGGTTAATGCTGCTGCCGTACTCGCTCTATCGTCCTCTAGTCACTAATTAAATGTCATCACACAAACAGAACCAGTCATGCATGTCTGCTCATATACAGCAATGTCTGAGGTGACGTGTTCTAGATGGTGAAACATGTTCACCCGCAATGCGGACACGCTATCCGCAACCCATCCTCACTTGTTTATAGAACTTCAGTGACACGGAGAGAGAAGGTATAATCACAACAGCATTGTCGACTGCACTCTGCAGAGTCTGAGTCACAGGGAAAAATGACAGGGAGAAATTACACAGTCTAATTAAGATCCTCTGAAGCCGCTCTGCGCCCCATCACAGGAGACATCCACAGGAAAGTGACGTTCTGCTCTCTCTCACACCGCTGACATTTCAGCATCACGGCTGAGACAGAACGATCAATTCATATAGGAGCTCACAGAGACATATACCGCCTGGAAGTTCTGATATGCTGGATGACACACTGAGGGATTGTTCAAGATTAATCACTGTGAATCAGTTCAGGTTAAGGTCATTTTCCATACCAACATAGCAAAAAATAAGTACATAAATAAACCATATATAACCATATTCCACTGCATTGTGGGATTGTAGTTCATTGTAGTTCATCTATTGCCAAAATTAAGAAAAAAGATAAGTCAAGAATAGAAAATTATTGGAAATATACAAATCAGGAATGTTCAAATCTGTAAGGGATAATCCGGGTTTGTTTCTGTTTTAGCTCTGTGTTCTAGGTTTCAGTTAGTTTCTATGGTTTTTCATTGTTTAATTAATTTGCGCAACGGTTATTCATCTTGTTGATTGATTTTAGAATGAGCTCATCCCCAAAATGACTTAATTATCATAGAGATGAAGGAAGTCAAGTTATATTGTTTCTTCACCATTTTGGTTGATCACACCCTGAGCAAATGGTCATCATCAATTGTAGGATGGGAATGGGTGTGGGACACAGAGAACCTTCTCAGACAATGAGGTGTCACAACCTCATTAACATACAGACCACAGCTGTTGCAACAAGAGCAACTTCATTTATGTTAAGAGTGGTAAAACTGTAACAGGATAAAAGGTTTGAGATTTGGATGCTCTGGGTTCATTCTAACGCCGGTGAACCCAAGGTGCTTCGTGTACCTTGCCACTGCTATGCTGTAATAAACTGAGATCTTTGACGTCCACATAATTTTTTCTTACAGTTTGTTCTGTGTATTTAAGCCCTGTGTTTTGGGCTCATATTTTGACTACTGTGTGTGTGTGTGCATGCATTTGTGTGTGTGTGTGTGTGGTGACGGCCAACCAAACTAGCTTGTGTAGGACAGTCAGTTTGAAACATTTGGTGGAAAAAGAGCCATTTGAGGATTCAAAAAAGATTCTATGCATTAACACAATCACTCTAGTTTTTGCTAGCTCTATCTTGTAGACAAATCAACTTAATGCCAAGAATTACATAATAAAAATAATAATAATATTACCACCAAAAAGCGAGCACTCATGGTACCTAAAGTGCATGTTGCCATACAGGCGCTGCTGAACATAAAACCCATATTAAAAGGTGTGAGATGTTACCTTTGAAACTGAACTCATTATTTACTTATCCCATCTCTTTTTTGAATGACTCCCTGCCAACGTACCCATTTGTAATTATGCTTATGGTAGTAATTGTCCCCTCCAAAAAAGGAAAGGTACAATTATGGCTATGTTGATGAAATGGCATCCACAGGCAAAACTGCAAAAAACAACAGAAACCGTCAGTCTACATAGACAAGCGCTTCCTAAGGAAGAATCTGAATTGAAACGGAAGTTCATAAGTGACTGATGTAAAATGTCCAGACTCCAAACTAGGCAAACTGTATTCCAATACAGTTTGCCGTTAAAATGTTGTTAAACTAACATCGTGAAATGCACACAAATCTTAGTTAAAATAATTAGTCTTCTACTACACTGAACTTTTTCTATTGATAATTTTCAATACTGAATGAAATGTGTTTTGGATTAATAATCACTGTTTCTCCCACATTGTCCACCAACTGAGATTGTTACAATGCATGATAGGATTATTACATGTTTAGAACAGCCTATAATTCATAGAGAATACATGAATGGATTAAAAATATACATATACCTTGAATGCAATTTAAGTCACTATATGTTGGAACAGAACATAGCCACACATTTTTACCTCTCTCTTCAACTTTTTAAGAGACTCACAGATCAGACAGACGTTTAATTATATTTCTGAACCAGGAATCTAGGATATCCATCTGGAATGTTAGCTTTAAGCATCAGCGAGACTTCAATGTGTTGCCCACAGGTGCGAATGCTGTTTGGTGCCTGAACTCAGCCGTTGACATTTCTCTCTCTGAGACATACTGTACTATCTCTCCCTGTGCCCTTAAAACCCACAGCCATTGACCTCATGTTGCCAGCTTCACCCCCAATTAATTAGGTTTTTAATTGGTGACCTTTAAGAGTCCAGCAACTGTGTAGCGAGAGACACTTCATCTCTGGCCCTGCGCACCAGCAGCACTGAGTGGAAGGCTCAAATGTAGCCCTCACAGCACTTTAATTTGCCTTTCAAAGAGCTGCTGTCTTCCTCTCATTAGACACTGTGGAATTAGACTTGCTGTGTCCGGTCCAAGTGGATGTGCAACTCTATTTGATCTTTAGAAATACTGCCATATACCACAAACCAGCTGTGCAAATGAGAAATGGCTAAACTGCAAGCACATATCAGTAATCTGCCAAGAGCCACACAACAGCAGTACCGCTGAGAAATCACTAGACATTTAAACATTTAAAAAATCTTCGGCAAGCGATATATGATTGCTGTGCACCTTTGTGTCATTTGAAACTGATATCGAAACATAAAACGAGACATGATGAAGAAATCACCATAATGAAATGCAACTAACCATGTAATAGTGTAGCAGTGCCAGAGCAAAATAAACAGCTTACCAACTAATAAAAGGAAATTGCTTTCACTTTCATTTTCTACTGACATCTACTGTATGTGTGTGTGCCCAGACAAACTTTATGGTATTTTGCTGCAATTCATCTGTCACTTGGTAGAAGCAAAATTAGACAAATGCCAACATGGATAAGTTGCATGACATGACGTCATACTCGTACTCAAACCAAGTGAAGTAAAAGAAAATACAACCTAAATGACATTGAATAGGAGTTCATTTGTAAAGATAAACAGTGCATGAACCAATCAAAAAAAAAAAAAAAAAACTATTATAAACCAATTAATAAAGAATAAAAAATGCTAGGTTATTTGAACCCAAATGCTGTTTTCAGTCTGTTGGGTCATTTTATTGAGTTATTTTTTTTAAATTGTTTTTACTCAGGTACTGGGTAGTTTTTGTGTAACTCAGCTCCTGTGAATTTTACTGACATACTCCCTCACACATCCAACCAGAGCTGGGTCAGTGCAACACAATGTTGGGTAGTCTGTGCCAAACCGGTTAAAACTGCATACATCTGTCAACAGTGATTTTGTGTTCTGTTCTTCTGAGGGAAAACTTCCAGAGGGGAATCTTACTGAATGAAATTCAATTGTTTTCAACTGTGTAATCAAATGATTACAGTTGAAACGTCTGTAGTCTCATAATATACCTTTTTTCTTTAATAGATGAACTTTGCAGCAAATATCTGTTTGGAACGCTAGCCTTACAATCCCAGCATACACCAGATCTATGTGACATACTTGTCATATGTAACAAAGTTGCTGAGCACATGCAGTGAATACAGCTCCATTGACTACAATGGTAGCTCTCTATAGGTCTAGATTGTCATTTAATGAACTGGAACAGACACAAGGCCATTTCATAGTCACTGCATAGTGATTATATAAAATGAATAACCTTCAACATCAGGTTCTTTGACCCAGCACCAAGGGGGGGAAAACAACCCAGCAAATGAAAAAACCCTCACCATGTGATCTGTACAATATTTACCCAACACTGGGTTGCCAAATGACCCAGCATTTTTTTTTTAGAGTGATGTGTTACAATTTTGTTCACCATTGTACGAAAAACAATTTCAGTGTTGAGCTGCCGCTTTATGTCCGATTTAAAATCGTAAAGCAAAACCAGTTGAGAAGCGTTGAACTAAAACACAAATTGGCATCTCACCTGGGGGAGATATCACAGCCCTGCTGCATGAAAGCTCCCAATGAGAACCAGAGACTGTTGAAGATGCCAAACTCATTGCTCTGCTCCTGACTCTGCTGGTTCTGTTGGCCCTGACCCGGTTGGGCGGATGACGAGGAGGGCTGGTTAGGGTTCTGTTCAGCTCCGTCGTCATAGTCCTCTGCGTGCCACTCGTAGGGACTGAAGCGGCTGACTAGGAAAAGCACCACGCTCACGCCGATGTAGGCAAACACAATACACATCCAGATCTCATAGGCCAGAGGGTCCAGGAAAGAGAACACACCAGGCTTGGACTTGGTGGGCTTTTTGATCATGATGGAGATGCCGAGGCTCATGAAAGGCTTGGAGAAATCAATGACTTCCTCCCTGACAAGGGTTATGGTCAGTGGGGCCACAGCTACGTCAGCTTTCTGCAGAGGAATTTATGATGTTATTGCAATAAATAGCAAGTATATATTGTTATATATTTTATTAAATTACACATGAACCAGTAGAACCAGTAGAAGAAGTCAGTCTAGGACAAAGTAAATGAAGAGTGGACCTGCTCTAATCTATCCTCCATCTACAGTAAATGGCTTTCCAGGAGGATTTTTTTTCTCTCATTCCGTGTTATTATGCTTGAGGTAAAAATTTGAAGCCTTTTGGTCAATTGCTAAACCTTTTCGCATGAGGTCTGGTTTTCTCAGTACAATAATGATTAGATTTTCAATAGTGGAATGCTGATTAAAATGATTGAGATTTTATAACAGCAATTTTTTTTATTAGTAGCATAACTGGTAAAAAAGCTATTGTGTTCTTATTCGTCCTTAACACTCTGATATTCGGGTCTGGATTTATGTAGCGAGAAAATAAGATGTAGCACTTACACCATAGACAAGCTCTCCCACCATTCCATTCCACATCATGGTCTCAGCATCTCTGGCTCCATATTTCCCATCAGCCACTATTTTGAGTAGGTAGTGGTATCCCACATGTTTGGCTATCTCTGCTGCCAGTTCCACACAGTAACCTTCATATTTATCATTCCCTGTAAACTGCTCGTGGTTCTTCTTCAGCATGACATATGGCGATTCCTAGTCAGGACACACAAGTAGACGTAAATATTTGTTGTTCACTGTATATGTCCATTATTTCTTTGTAACTGACCTGACATTTCATTCAAGACTAAAAGAATATGTGAATAACTATGTATCCTACTTTATTTTCAATGAAAATCATTTGGTATACAAATGGATGTTTTAATATTTGACATAATATTTTTTACTTTTGTAATATTAACATCACTACATTTTAATAAAAAAAAATACATATTATGTCTGTAAAAATATTTTACAGTATTTAAGACAAGGCAAATAAGATAAATACAATGAGAACTTCTGATGTAGACAGCTCCATTGATTATGGCAGCAATTTAGTCATAGTCTAACTACGGTGGCCGAGAGAGCTCAACTTATCGGGATGCCTTGGAAACATTTCCGTTGTGTTCTGTTCTATTTGCAGCGCGTTTCTGTATTTGGTGGTGTTGTGAGTATTTGGAGCACACATGTGTTGTAAAACTGATGAAGATTTCTTAATTTGCGGGTGTTTTTCTATTTGCATGTGTTTTCTTCAGTTGCAGCGCGTTGAGCTCTCTCGGCCACCGCATCTAACTCAATAGACAGGCTGTAAGCATTATGGAAACCATATATTAAGACATTGAGAGCTGGGGTAAGAAATAGTTGACAAAGCAGATAAGAAATAGTGGTTTGTTACTTAGAACATGGTGAACTTAACAGGTTTATTTTCAGATGACTTTTCTTTAGCATCAGGGACATACCTGGCTAGAGTGATTCTATTTGTGGAAGGTCTGTAATATGAGTTAGCAGTTCAATTGTGATATTTCAGAAAGATTGGACATCCTGAGGAGATTACAACAAACGCCACCTGAGGCCCTGCTGACAGCTCACTCAGTAACAGGACTTTTCTAAGGAGCTCACAAATAACATAAGAGCGTATAGAGGAGGGAAAGAAAAATAGAGTGAGGTGACAAAGAATAGAAAAGAACCCCTTGCTGATCAGCCAAAACTAATCAGCCAAAGCAAACAGAGATATATAGTTTTTTGCCAAACAGCTTTTCCAGAAACAAACCTAAAAATGTCATATCTGCAAATGTTTCAGTACAACAAAACATTTGAACCCAGCTGTGCTGCAATGCAGCTGAAACAGACCTGAACAGTGGCACCATATTACCTGCTAATGTAGACCTCCGAGATGGCCTACAGTACATGCTGTCTTTCAAGAGAAACAGATCATTCTTTAGAGCACCCGTGGTGATGCCACTATTTTCAGCCTCTTTGATAAACAGTCTCTGTAGGACAAACAGCATAGCTCAGACTATTTCCTGCAATCCCTCCTACACCCTTGTGAGTGCTTAGCCCCTAACCCACACGCTGATCCATTACTGTTTCCCCCCCCCATCACCTATTCCCCCAACATCCTTCCATCAGGAGACCGTTCCACTCACTCTGCCCTTTCTCTGGCTTGGAAAGAGACGGGTAGTCCACATATGAAAGGTTAATAAATGCCCTCTGAAGCCTAACTTGCGACAGAATTGCTAAAACGCAGGCTAAGCCCAAAGATCGCCTCAAAGAAGACGAGGATAAAGAAAAGGAAAATTAATCTTTTGTCCACTGCTGGCAATTCAATCCACGGTTCCCCTTTAAGTATAAGATGAAAACACTGTGGCTGGAGGAGCAATAATGTCTCATTTACAGACAGAGCACAAAAGAGCCTTCATGCTTTTATCTGCACAGAACAGCATTACCGTCATCATACTGAGGGATAAAAACATGGAGGTGATGCATCGGCCATTCTAAGAAATAAAAAAAATGGAGAAGAACAATCATGAGAGTGGGCTCTGTCCGAATTCCTGTATTTTTGTTTGACCTTGGGGCGCCGTAATGTTGGGAAAGGTTAAGAAGATTCTAAGGGCCCTGGACCACCCATCGACAGAGAAATTTGATGCACTGATTTCTATATAAGTACATTTTAAAATGCAATTTATTGCTATAATGGCAAAGCTGAATTTTTAGCAGCCATTACTCCAGTCTTTAGTGTCACATGATCCTTCAGAAATCATATGCTGATTGGGTGCTCAAGAAACATATATTTGATTTATGTAACATAAATGTCGTTACTGCCGCTTTTGATCAGTTTAATGCATCCTTGCTGAATTAATGCACTGGCTTCTATGGGCTGAAGCCCAGGGGCCTACACTGGGGAGGGGCCTACTGGCTGCACGAAAATAATACTTTTTTCATAATTATTTTTATATATGGGAGATTACAGAAGTGACAACTACATTCTATAACCGAACTCACATCCGTAAATTTTCAGAAATCACAACCGCATTTTCGGCTAAGCCCTGCTTTGTGAATGGAACCGGACTGTTTTCTAAACAAAAAATAAGTCTACCAAGAGTGATGTTCACTAAAAAATTGGATTGGAAGAAAAGTTTCTAAAGTTATGCCAGATGAATTTATACATACTTGAGCACAAATTGAAATGTTTATATTGACTAATGGCCTTGTGACATTTGTATTCGGGGTAGTCCAGGGGCCTCTGGTTATCTGAAGGCGCCCGTGTTGCTGAATAAAAGTATTAATTTGTTTAAAAAAATTATAATAATCTTACTGACCCTAACTATTTGAACAGTAGTATAACATTTAATGTGTTTTCAAACCAGCACAAGTTTAAACCAGTAAATCACAAAAATGATCTGAAGACATACCATAATAGTGGTAACAATATATGTGCGGTTCTGAAGTCCGGAAGTCTCATTACTGCCTGGCATGTAGGCCGCCGTGCTCACAAATTTCTCATCCTCATTCCAGTAACCCACCTGAGAAAAGATCAAATCAGGGACAGGAACTTGAGCATCATCAGAAACCTTTCTGAGATTTCCCACAGGAGACACTACATCAAATACAGTGCTCATTTATTAGGCCAGAGTGGATTTCTGAAACAATAACCATACAGGAGTCTGTGAATGTTTCGTTTAAACTATAAGAGTAGAAATCCATCTGAGAAATGTGAAACAGTCTGTCACATCGAGAGGCTTCCTAATCCTTTTCCTGATATTTAAGTACTTACTTTTTTCGGTCCCGTCGGCCTGAGCTCCATCACACTGACAGTGTAGTTTGTCCTTCGTCCCTTCTCGTTAAACTGAATGTGTCCTGTTAAGCCTTCAATCCGAACCTGAGTAAAAAACACAGAGAAGATGACTTTCGTTCTTTGTTTCGTTCTTTCTTTCTCTTTCTTTCTTTCTCTTTCTTTCTCTCTTTCTCAAGTACTCCTCCCCAGGAGGGTGTACATCTCTCACAGCGCCTCTTCTGTGTGTACAGTACAGAATGTCTCCCAGGCCGAATGATGGAGTTAATTGACCGAGTTGAACATCAATCTCCCTAGCCTCCCAGCAGATGGACCAAATTGCCTCAGTCCAGCACACATCAGACTCTCAGCAGACACAGCCGTGGGCAACTGTGTGACAGAGCCTACCTCTGCAAGAAGAATGCTAGACACTGAGTTTACTACATTGCTTAGACCTCCTCACACTTATAATTAAGTTAAGTGAACTCAAAAAACGAATGATACGGCTGGAAGAAAATACCAATTTGTTTATGGCTTCTCAAAGAGAGGGCATTTCTAAAAAAGATTTCCAATAAGTCTCATTTGGTTTGTGCTAACAAATTCTGCTCAACCTTGTCAGCCAAATTCTATGCTCTGCGCTTAAATATTCATACGCTGCCCAAAGCGAAGAGACAAACATCTGCCTAAGGGTAACGCAACAAAGCCAGGTGTTCTTTCCCTCTCTTTGTAAATATAACTTGTCATGTGCTGTTAGGACCAGCATAAATGTTTATCGCCAACAGGCTTTATTATCTGCAGTGTCACATTTGATTGTGATGGTCTCGTTGGTGAATCAATGTGAACTTTATGAGACAAAATAAAGATGTAATTTGCTTATTGGGGTTTCATTTTGTGCACTCAGAATAGATTAGAACCAGTGTCAGTCTTGCAGATTGAACGTTTATGTTTGTGAACAATGTGTTCATTCAAAAGTATATCTGTGTGCAGTCCCAACAGGGCAAGATACCTGCTGAAGTGCTCTCTGAATATCGATGCCCTGGCCCCAAGGTGCTGGTGGGTTGGCCAGACACTCTCCAGCGTTTCCACGCCGAGATATATCTATCCTCTGCCTGCGGAGGTTCTGGAAGGCTGTGGACATGACTTTGACCCCATCATATGTGAGAGCTCCAGTGTACTGCATAAAAGAAGTACATTTAATGTATTTAGTTTTATTTAATGTACATACACATTATATATTTAATATATATAATGCATATAAACCTAATTACATGTTTTTTTTTGTTGTACTTCTTATGTATCAGGTTTGAATTCATTCTTTACATGGTGAAATGTACCTTCAGTCCTCGCTTGGGAACTTTGGCATCTTTGTTTTCAAAGTCCAACCACTGCTGCACTGTTCTACTAATATTAGGGTTTGCGTAGTTCACCAGCTGGAAGCCTGTTACATTCGCCTCACCCTTCTTAAACTCTGTCAGGTCGATGTCCAGAAATCCCTACAGGAGAACAGAAAACATGTTAGCGTGACATACTGTGATTTCAGTTATAGTAGAGCAGAAGGTTTCCATAGTCAATAAGAAGATAAGAATCCAATTTAAACCAAATGCCAATCATTAAAGGCAAGTAATTGACTCAATTGAAAAGGGAAACCAATCTGAGATAAAATATGATGACGAATCCCTTGCAATTGTTAAAAAAAATAATTCCAACGTAAGACCTCGACAAGAAATGCAGGTTGAATTCGCAGTAGAGGGAGTCATTTCCACAATAATGGTCAAGTGTAGCGAGAGAGCATGAGGCCGGGCCTGTGGAGTGCTGTCAAATGTAATTCAGGGTTTAAAATTATAATGGAAAGAATGGCTGGGTCAATCACTTAATGAAAAAGGCTAATCCCTCTCATCCACTGAGGCTGGTTATCCAAGAAAGCTCGGTTGTTATCCGATGTGGTGCTGGAAAATGCAGGAGCTGTGAATAGGAATTTGAAGTAAAAAAAAAAAAAGAACAGTGGCACACCATGAGAGTTTTCTGGAGGTTTGTCTTTAATCCCAATAGCTCTATTCAGTAATTCAAGGACTTTTCTCACAATCCTATCAGCTGAGGCAAGCTGCCCCAGAGCAGCCCACACACTCTCCGTACCAGAGATCATCCCGAACTGAATCTAACCTGAAGTATTACAAGGAATGTTTCATTTCATGAAGCTGACTATTTACTCCTATAAGCTCAAATATAAATGTTTGTGTACTAAAGATCAGTTTGTGTTCAGCTCACCAACAAAATACGTTGGTGTGTGTCTCACACACAGTTTTGAGTGTAATAGCCCTTGTCAGGCTGTAAGTGTGTTGATCTTTGATCTTTTATCCCTTAACACGCTTGGTCCCCCAGGAGCAGTAACATGTCCCTGTGTACCCAGGGAACATCTGCTCCGTAGGACAACGAACAAGACTGACTACGCTTCTAACATGACCTCACGCTTGTGTCTTACCTCAAATACCCTCACACACAAATAAACTACTGTTCAGAATCAAAGACTGAATAGTATACTTGGCAGACCGTGCAATGTGTTTATTTTTATTTTATGTCAGACTATTTGATATGCAGCAAATCTTTAGGACATTTGTTACATCTGATAGTGTCTCTAGGCAATCAAACATATCACGTTCTGACATCCTCACTGACAGGCAAAAATGAAATGGCACCTCAGGGAAGTCCCATATGCCAATGTTGGCCCATATTGGTTGCCCATTAATTTAAATATGCAGAAGGAGAGGCTGTCAACCTAAATATTATGGTGCCACACACCCCTAAAAAATTGTCCCTTCGCTAGGAAAAATATTAAGCAAAAATATAAAGGCAACTATAAACTAATGTTAAAAAGTCTAGGGTCAGTTTTTTATTTAGCAGAAATTAATACTTTTAATCAACATTAATGTATCATATTTCCCAAGGGCTTCTAAAAAAAAAAAAAAGCATAACAATTTTTTAACCAAACTTTTTTTTTATGAAAACATCGAAAAAACCTTACTAACCCCAAGCGTTTGAATGCTAGTGTATGTTTTCATTTATAAAGAAAGACCCATTTATATATAAAAAAAAAAAAAAAAAAACCTGACCAATGTAAATGTCTCCCTACTGGAACCTACCATTCCACAGGGACAACTGTTCCTGTAACATCAAATCAATTCTTGGAGTGAAGTGCTATCACACGGCTGGCCTCAGGGCTGAAGCGTCACACAACCTCGTTTCACAGCCTCATCACTCTCTGCGGTGAGAGTGAACAAGGCAATCAGAGATACACAGGCTGCCTGCATCACTGCACATACCGTATGCCATGCTGTTACTGAGCGCACAACTGGGACGCATGTCATCACAAGCTCTCAAGTATGAAACATGGCACGTTCTTCCCTCAATCAACATGACTACAGTCTTTGAAGGCAATCAAGAGCTCATTCACCAAACAAATTTATAATAAATTAAAGGAGAAAACAAAGTCAAGCAGTTTGCAGAATGAAACTTTCACTGATTTCAAAAAAGCGAAACTCTCGACACTTCAGAAACTCTCATTTCTGAAAGATAAATGTTTCAAATTTCTTATTTAGATAGGTTATATATTTTTAATCATTCACTACTTTAAAGGGACACCAGGCAAGTCTGAGTGTTTTTTCTCTACGAAGCTCCCCCTAGCGTCTGGTAGTAAATGCTTTCAAACACACTGTCGTAAAAACGAACTGTTGTCCCTCCCCCCTCGCCACGAGCAACCCAGCTGATCAGCTGTCAACAGCTGAGCAGAGGAACCGGCTATTTCAAAACCAGTTATGTCTACCGAGGCAAGTAAAGCAATATTTTCTTCACAACTGATGGCGAGTTTTTTTTTTTTTTTTTATTGTGTTATCATGCATACTAGTATTTTTACCAGGAACGAACGATATGAACGAGGCTAACTAAAGTTACTGCTTTCGTGTTTTGTTTTTTTGGGAGAGTGGACATGAGCATAAAAATATATATATATATATATATATATATATATATATCGGAGGATAATATTTGTCTAAAGTTATATTAGCAAGGCCTAAAAGTTAATCTGGTATAATGACGGTTTACCTTTGCTTGTCTAAGAAAACATCAGAACGTTTATTCTAGCTCGATCATGATATGTGCAACATGTTTATTGCCTATTATCCGACGCGTTGACTTAGTGACATAAAATAAAAGTGTAGGCAATCGCAAAAGCAAGAATGCGAGGTCTGCATCTGACTTGGAGCCTTCTCTGTCTTTCAGCTCTCGCCATTCTGAAAAAGCTTGACCAATATTGATACGTGTGCGAGCCCTCGCTCGGTCTGAAGCTCTTTTCCTTTTTTTTTATTCTTCTGTCAAGGGTTTTCGCTGCTCTGCCATTATCAACAATCTCTAGCCGAATTTCTTTAGACTGCCTCTGTGCTGGGGATGCTTGCCGTATACTGATCCTGCTTCGCGCGATGTTTGAGACTTTGTGAGACTTTGCGAGACTGAAGGACGCGGGTAGGATACACCGAACTTGCAAGCGGGATATTCTTCCTACAGGCAGTATTTGCGGGTGAGAGAGTCTTCATTCGCCCTGTAATGAGTCATTTAACCATATACCGACTTACGAAGATGATTTATTAACACGAAAAAGTTGCCTGGTGTCCCTTTAACTTTATAACCACTAGCTCATTGGTCCAACTGTAGCCCAATACTCGCAACAACTATATTGAAGCAGTGTTGTTATTGTTAACTAAAATAATTACAAATAATTTTGGGTAATTAATAAATAAGATTAAGAACATCAACGAAAATTAGAAATGTTCGACAGCTAAATGAAATAAGTTTAAGTTGAAATTAAAGTTTAAATGCAAGTTGAATTAAGTTGAATGATTTAGCAGGAGTTAGTAGGCCTAATCTTAATAGTGATGTTTGCCTTGAATTGAATCTGCCTGGTTAGACACCACGCAAGGGACTCTATGAGTCTATAACCAATCGAGAGATGGAGGAGAAATGGGGCCAGGAGTCATTACTGATTACAACAGCAAGTTGCTTTCTGAAGGGCTGCCACTGCTCTCTCATGATTGGCTGCATCTCTCTGTGTTTTTTTTTTTCTTTCTTTCTTTTTTTTCGTTCAGCTGCACGTCTTTTGGCATTCCTTCACATGTCAACTATCTGCTCTCATAGCAACAGTGACATCCTGTTTCCTGGAACAGGGCACCACTGATGATATCCTTCAGTTGTATGTGACTATTATAATTGATTACAGGTTTTTGACAGATTTCGTTCATTTTTGCCAGTCTTGTTCTCTTGGCTCAGCGTAATTATTCTCAATTTCAGGCGTAGGCGGTCCTCCCACTCTAGAACTACAGAGAGGGCTGTTGCACATCTGATCCTACACAAACCAAGTGAATGATCTAAGGAATGCAAGATTCTGGGTAAAGACACCTGTATTCTCATTACAGGTTCTCAAATCACATCAGTCAAGCACAAGACTTGAAAATTGCAGCCAAAATGTGAGATAAGGTGGACGTGCCTCCTATGAAAACCTGCACAGTCTCTGTCTGTGTTACACCATTAGGATATTTCCACAACACTGGAAAACTAAAGAGGAAGCTCCTCTTTTTCCTCTTTTGTTTAATTGATCATTAGAGTCATCTGTACGTAAATATGTCTAGGGGCATCCTCCCCCAGGAGAATTTTTGGCAACACTTTACAATAACAGGGCATGAATAATCATGTACTAATACCTGAATTAATAGTTACTTCAACATGAACTCATGATTAGTTGTAATTAAATCAGAAGAGATGATCGGTTCACGGATCACGTCACGCACAACCTTCGGGTTACCAGTCTGACTCGGCCATGACTGTTGACTAGTGTGCTTGCAATTTCACCCCGTGGTCATATTTTGCTAATGTGACCACACATTAACAGTCAAATACTGTGAAAAATAATATTTTACCGTGGTGCTAAAGATGGAAAGGTCATGGAGGAAATGCTGGTACAGTACAGTGAACCTCCTAACTTTTTTATTATGAAAATATTGATCTTAAAAAATAACAGGAGCCACGCATGCATCCTCTAAAATATCAATCTTTTTAAGAATGAATATCTGGATTTTTAAAATGATGATTGATTTTAACTCAATTCGATATTTCCCCATTCTCTCCTCTCGGATGTACTTGTAGCAGGTGTTCTTATCTCTCGACTGAGTGAATGGAGTTGTATCTTTTTCCGCTTGGCGTCCCTGTAAATGTGGTGCAGTGAGTTGGTGATGTTACTATAGAAACTAGCCTTTACCCAAAAGGCTTGGACACAGAGGGGAAGCTTACACGGGCATCCACTCAGATACAAACGTCCATGTATGCGCGCGCACACACACACACACACACACACACACACACACACACACAGTGTAAATAGAATTGAGCTCCCCGTCGTAGGACACTGGGAGTAATTTGCTCACTTCTTAAAATTTGGCCATTATGGAAATCGCAGGCAGTGGCAAATCTTTCTTTATTGCTTTGCAACCTTTATCGTTTATCATTTACAATTACATCTAACAAAACGTCCGGACCAGTTTAATTTAAAATCCTCAGCAGTGTGCCATCCAGGAGCACACCACAGCATATTAATGCTGCGATTATCATCATTTCTGTTTAAATCAATTTAGCCCTCCGTTCTCATACGTTGAGCGCACATACAGACAAAGACTGCAGAAATCACTTGTAGTTTTTCATATTCACAGAGCAGTTCTCCAGGCAACGTTTATATAACATCTCATTTGTTAGTCATAGTGAGCATCTTCTTACGATTGGTCAGTAGTGAAAATATGCAAATCACTTGTAATATCAAGAGTCCAGTGGCATTTGAAAGCCTTATGCTGAGGTTTAGTCATGAGATCTCTCATAGTGCTGAAATGAGTGCCGTGTTTTTTTTTGTTTTTTTTTTGCTTACCAGGTTTGCTAGGATGTAGTGATAACTCTTCACGTTTTTCCCCAGCTCGATGATCTGAAATGGACCAACAAATAAGATGAAAAGTTACAGCGGTCAGTATTCATTTTGGAGAACACAGCACTATATAAAGCCTTATTTATGACAGTAAACCCACAAATATTAATAAATCACACGGTAATATAATATTTGCTGTCACATAACTGCAAAAAACGTATTGTATTTTTTGTTTTTCACTGCATTCATCAATTGAATCAGTAGTCAATGAGCATGTGTTAAACTATATTATTGCCCAGCTCTGATTTGCTAAATCCGACAATAATGCATTAAGATATTAAGATAGTATAAACAGTGACATTGTGATTTTCTATGAAGCTGCTTTGAAACATTATCTATTGTGAAAAGCGCTATATAAATAAATTTTACTTTACTATAATTATTATAATATTTATTATTACTATTTGAACCAAATCAATAATAATAATAATATTTAGTGTTCCTTTACCCCAAACAGTATACACCAAAGTCATGGTTAATAAATAATAATGATTATTATCATCTATAACAACAACAACACCAATAATAATAATAACTATATTTATTTATTTTTACTTCAAAGAGTACACACCAAAGTTATAGTTTCGATTCCTAGTAGCAAACACATGAATTGATAAAATGTGTAATGTGAGTCACTTTGAATGCAATGTAAGTCACTTTGATGAAAGTGTCTGCAAAATGCATAAACATTTAAATAATAACAACAACAACAGCAGCACATTTCATCTCCATGATATGACAACAATCCTGAGCTTTCATCTTTACACTGAGTTCAGGGTATTTCAGAATCAAGATGGCTATGATTTTAAAGTAACAAAGAGGAGAGGAATGAAGATTTGTGATGTTCGTTTTTGTGTGTGTGTGTGTGTGTGTGTGTGGCTATAGAGATAACAAAGCTTCTGCAGGCATGAAGAGTACAACAGTGGTGAAAAACAATGAGTCATACTCTGACGGGGGAGGAACACATTAGCAGCGCTCTCAGTTCTGTTTGGTACACACTGACCGAGGGTCACAGCTTTAACCTGTGTGGATGTACGTGAGTGCGTAGTGTGCAGTGTCAAGGGGTATCAAAGACTTTGACACCATCAAACTGTTAAGTTGTTCTATGGCTATAATTAAAGAAAATCCTCTGCATATACTCGGGATGTACGGGACTAATGGGGTACTCAGAAATAACAATGAGCGATCGTAAAGAACAATTCTGTGACCAAATTGTATGTATGTGAGTAGATGTTTGCTCTTACACACTTTTCTGTAAAATGAAGTTGTGAAAGCTGACTTTAGCTAGTGGCCATGACAGACAGTAGCGTTAGTTATTAATGGTGACCCCAGTAAGATTTCATCCGGCAGGCCAGCCCAGGGCGTCGTCTTGTGTGTTTCAGTGCTGTGATCAAAATTAAAGGGAGAGTTCATCCTAAAATGTAAAACTCACCATCACATTGTTCCAAACATGTATGACTTTTCTTCTGTGAAACATAAAAGAAGATTTTTGAGAAATGTCTCAGTGGTTTTTGTCCATGCAATTGAAGTCAAAAGTAACCAAATCTTAAAAATGATCTTCTTTTATGTCCTGCAGAAGAAAAAGTCATTTAGATTTGGAATTAAAGGAGGGTGAGTAAATGATGACAGAATTTACATTTTTGGGTGATCTTTTTCTTTAATGCAGAACACAGGAATGAAAGAGAAGCCTCAAAAACTAAAATTTGTTTTGTGACTTTTAGTCCATGTCTGTAAGGATCCGGTTACATTAGCAAAAATTCTGCAAAATTTTGTGGGCAAAAAAGGTTCACTGTCTATTGTCAATAGTGTTCCTATTGAAACTACTGGATTTTGCTTGCAAAACTTTGCTGAGGAATTGTAAATGTGACTGCACCTTAAAGGACAAGTTCGGTATTTTACACTTAAAGCCCTGTTTACAGATCGTTTCTGATGAAATAGAACGGTTAAGATTAAAATTTGGACACATGCTGCTGTCCCGAGAATTTTAGGTTTCTTTCGCTTTCCCCCCCACCTACAGAATGGCAGCCTATGGGCACTGGAACAATCCTTCCTAAAACGCATTAAACTTTCGTTTACAAAGACGTGAAACTCACCGAGTGGTCAGGGGTGTTCACTGATATGCTCACACAAAAATCGCTGCAAAAGATGCTTTCCAACAGGTGTTTTACCATTCGGTGTAAAACTGTGGACCTATTTTTCCAAACGCCTCACACCCGTAGATTCTTCCGTTGAGAGCTTGAATAATAGACACTCCAGTCCAGTTTCCGGCGGCGGAGTAATACCGTACCTCACAGCACATCCAAAACAAGTCAATGGAGTTGGACAAAAACTACGATAAAACCTGTTGGAAAGCATCTTTTGCAGCGATTTTTGTGTGAGCATATCAGTGAACACCCCTGACCACTCGGTGAGTTTCACGTCTTTGTAAACGAAAGTTTAATGCGTTTTAGGAAGGATTGTTCCAGTGCCCATAGGCAGCCATTCTGTAGGTGGGGGGGAAAGCGAAAGAAACCTAAAATTCTCGGGACAGCAGCATGTGTCCAAATTTTAATCTTAACCGTTCTATTTCATCAGAAACGATCTGTAAACAGGGCTTTAAGTGTAAAATACCGAACTTGTCCTTTAAGCTTGAGGCAATCTATATGATAACATGCTCCAAAAAGTTGACAAAAAACCTGTAGCAGAGGGAAATGCTGGAAAGTGGACCAAAATAATGATGATTTCATCTCCTACTAAAGGGGTAAACTGTGTTTGCCAAACTACTGGGGTCTTAAAAATAGGGAATATTTATATCTAAAAAGCTCCATGCAACATACTGCATGCTAAGAGAGTGATGAAAAACATGTACAGAGAGTTTTTCCTCAGTTAAACCGTCTGGCCCCCGGTGTTAGTGAAAGAAATCAAAGTGGGGGAAAATTACACCAATGTTGTTTTACGGTATGATTGGTGGATGCGTGGTGATGGATGATTGCTTTCAGACAGGAAAAAATTTGTCTAGACATGCTGTGGAAATTGCCACCAAATGATGCAACAGCCTTAACTGTGGCCACTGTGCTATCAATAACAGAACATAGCCTGTCGAGGGTCTTCTGTTTGAGTCATGAAATAGAGAAAAGAAGAAAAAGGGAAGAAAAGACACGCTCTCATTAATTACAGTAACAGGGCGCTTCCTCCTCCTCCAGGCAGTGGGGAGAGCTGATAGAGAAAGTGACGCGTCACTATGGCTCCGCTGCCAACCCCAAATGTCAGCCCAGTGTTATTTATCTGCTCCGTCCTTGGCGCTCTATGAGAGAGAGAGCATCTTGGGGCCTGTTGCACAGGCCACTCCATCTGATAAGAGTGGTCACAGGCTTCATCCAAGTACTCAAGCTCAGAATTGCATTTTAAGTTGAGTCATCTGAGCCTGCAAATGATTACTGTTATATATTCATAATGGCACGGTTATTAGCACCATTACAGATGACTAACTGTTTGACTTGGTTAAAAGACATATTGTAGTCTTAGTACATTTAAAACAAAGAACATGCTCCATTTGCATCGAAAGTGAATCCCAAATTCATTTGGAGGATCTGTCAACATGTATGACTGTAATAAGACTGGTGAGAGCCAATTACCTTCTTCAGGATGGAGGTGAGTCTCTCCAGCTCACAGTCGAGGATGATCTGGCCCTCCTTTCTTTTGTCCAGGTCCTGGAACACTTTGAGGAAGGATGCTTCTGTCATTGTCTCCACGTTCACGGAGGTCACTAGCCAGTTATGCTCTGCTGCTGTGTCCAGAACCTTCTGCAGAACTGCCAGTCCTTGAATAAAAATGGGAAATATTAGGTTAGCAGAACTCAAAAAAGTTGAGTTACATCAATTTTAAGGTAATAAACTCCACAGTTCATTTACTAGAACTTTAGATTTTAATTTTGCATTTCACAAGCAATCTAACTGCACTTAAACTAACAATTTTGGAGGAAGATGGGACACTTAATGTGACAAGTTGTGTGAAATGTACTGTGTAAATAATGACATGTGATAGTATGCCTAAGCTAATTCATTATAAAAATTCAATCTAAAGCAGCTCGAGAGCTGTATAGTATCGACACTCTGTTATCTCCAGCAACTAATCATCTAACCATCTGAATGCCACTTTATTAGCTGTAATTTCTGAAAAAACCTGCCAGGAAGATACAGACCAGTGGAGAGTGAAAGCCACACTGTTCACAGACAGGAAATTGGGTTCGATTAGTGAAGACATTGATCTTGGCATAGGATTGCATGTGCATGTGGGAAACCCCCATAGGACCAATCAGCTTTCTCCTCAGACACCAACAGAAATCTCTCTAGATCAAAAACAATGTGCTTAGTAGCCATTAGAGCCAACAATATCAACTTTTTGGATCAGCCTTCAAACCAAGAACATGGTTATGATGCCTTTAAAATGTTGCCTGTGGAAGCAGCTCACTAGGTTTTGGAACAGAGTGATGGTGTCTACACATACTGTAACACGAGCTGCATCTCTCACATAAGAACTGAGCAGTTCTGAAGGATCATATGATGCCATGACGTGATGACAGTTGAAAGCACAATCATACATGATTGCTCTTATTATGCTGTTGCTGAGAGCAGCTTTTGCTCCTTGTGTTCTCAGTACTTCAGCACCATGGCCAGCTCCTCCAAACTCATCAAAACCTCTCCAAACACTCAACTGCACACTTTCACAGCCATCTATGCTTTTTGCTGTGCGAGTATCACACAACAAGCCCAAGTTCATCCAGTAATCCAGTATCCAGTTTTTTTTTAAATCCTTCTCAAAAACTGACTATGAAAGTCTATGACTGCCTGTAAATTGTGGCAAGCTTAACAAAGAGACATAAATACAGTAACTCCCCTGTGAGCATTTATATGGGAAATTGTTTATGAAATGTTTAATGGACTTTGGGTGCTGTTCAAAACATAAAACAAATTTAAGTAAAAAAACAAATAAAGAAAAAGCATGTACTTGAATTTTATAGCCTTTGTTTAACGCAACACCACCCAGCTGTTGTATGAGCTGCAATTAAAAGGAGAGCAACAAGGATGCTCACATTATAATTTATGGAACCAATGGATCCCGCAGCAGCGATAACAGGTATAAATATTTCATTTATGGGGTGGGATGGACCACGAAATAAATTACAGGAAACTGTGACTGTTCCAGAAGAATCATTCTGTGCACTAGACTACAATAGGGACTACACACTTAAACGATTTAAAGTTAAAGGATTAGTTCACCCCAAAATCAAAAGTCAGTCATCGCTTGTTTACCATTTTACCTCAACATCATATGACTTTATTTTAATTGTGGGACACTAAAAGGATACATTTTGGTCAATTACTGTGCTGAAAAATAAATAAATAAATATATATATATATATATATATATATATATATATATATACACACACACACACACAATATATATAATTATTAACTGTGATTAAATTAAATTAAATTAAATTTGGTCACTCTTTTTCATGCAATTACAATGAATAAGGACTGTAGCTTTCAAGCTTAAAAGGAAGCAAACACACCATAAAAGTATCATAAAAGGAGTCTATATGAGCCCTTTTCAATAAGAACTTGACATCCTTCATAACTAGGAAGTGTTATCCAGTTTGTGAATTAATTATTTTGAGTCAGATCTTTTCAATAAATAAATTCAATGATCTTGTTAAGTTCGCCTGCCCATTCAGTCTTAATTGCTGTCCTCGAAGGAGGCTCGGACCAGAGGCTTGGCTCGAGCTCCGAGCTAGACTCTCCTCTAACAGCACTGCGCAGAGGAAGAATAAGAGAAATAGAGGAGGGATGGTGCAGTGACTGCTGATGATTGACAGGACTGAATGTTTAGGCTCCTCCCAAACCTACATTTGGAACTTCATTTCATTCATGAATCAAACTGTTTCAGTTCTTGAGCTCACAATCATAATGATTCAGTAGCAGCGATTAACAGGCACCAGAGGGGAAGATTATCAGTGAACAATGATTTAAATTTCAGTCTGTTTCTCACACAAAGCTATCATGTGGCTTCAGCGGATTTGAAATATAGTGCATAAGTCATGCTAACTATACAGTTACGATATTTAAATGGAGCATTTGTGTCCTTTTTGTAGCTGGAATGGGGACTAAATGCATAGAAAAAGCAACAAGTGCAATTCTTCAGAATATTACAGGAAAAACTGATTTGAGAAAACTTATTTAAACAGTCCAACTAGACAACAGCAAATCATATTTACAGTGAAGTTTGAAAAACAAGTCAATAATAGTTGGATTCCCAAGTAAAGAAAGCACATATTGACGGCAGGCGCGAGAAATATTGACTCCCTCCTCTGCTTGGTCCGCCTCTGTTTTGAGCACTTGCCCTTTGACCCCTCTGCATCTGAGTGCAGGTCTGCATCTCAGTGCTTCTTCCTGTTTGACTCAGTGTGAGTACAGCTGGACCACTTTAAGACTGCAGGGTGATTTGACATTAAGGAGCTCACACTCCCAGCAGGCTGAACAAATGGCTCACGATGCACACAGAGAACAGGGCCAGCGGGGGAAGACGTCTCTCCTTAGCCTCACTCTCACTCATCTGGGGTGGTGTGACGCCAATGGAGTACTACGCCAACATGCAAAACAGCACACGGCAGCGGGGTCGGTTTTATACGCATAGGAAGCTTACAGCGTGACTCGGTTCACATACGGGCTACATACACTCTCACACGTATGTCTTTAAAAGGCTTAAAATAACCCCGTAGACAGTGCAGCGCTGTATCTAGGCAACAAGAGGCTGGTGATATGGATTCCTGCAGTTTGGTTCCTCTCAGTCACAAAGTTAATGATCCCACAATCTTAACCCAGAGCCCTCAGCACTTCAACAAGATAAAACCATCACTGAGACACCTGTGGTGTGAATACAGGCAGGCTTCAAACCTATTGTGTGCGTACAGCGATGACAGAACTCACAGCGACAAAGCAAAAAGGTGAGCTGGAAAGAAGAGGGCTGGCGGTGAGAGCATTATGGGTAACTACATTTCTTAAAAAAGACTAATGCAGATCACGCCATGCTCCCATCATGGTCGGCTGAGCTGAATGTCTGTGACAGATGGTGACACATTATAGGGACACTGCAGCCGATTGGCTAGGGGGGGACGGGGGGAAAGCACACCTGGTGCTGACAGGTGTGTCAGATTTTACCTGTTCGTGGAGCAGCACCGGATGCCCATGACTTTTCTAGAGCAGATCTGGGAATTTCAGGTATTTATTTTGAAGTGAGAAGAGACGGGGTGGGATGGGATGGTAGGTGGAAAAAGGTCCAAAATTAACACTCGTCATGCACCAAATGCAAGTAAAATTTCCAAACATGTATGCATTTCTTTCTTCTATGGAACACAAAAAATATTTGAAGAATGCATTGACTAACTTTATGGACAAAAAAAATCAAGGAAAACAAAAAAGGCCTTTAGGCCTTTATGGAGAAAACAGCTAAATAATTTCCAAAAGGACAAAAATGCATTTTAAAATAAAAATAAAACAAAATATAATTTCATGGCTTGTAAGAAATATTTATTGTTTGGTCAATTTTCTCAATTCATCGCCCCTGGCATGTGTGGTAGAAGAGTTAATTTTGGACCCTTCTTGGGATAACAATGAAACCATGTGCAGAGGTGCTTTGGAATTGGGATTTTCTTTCCTCAGCCTTCAGCTGGATATATTTTACTCTGGCACAATGGTTTCATTCTGGCAGATATTCATGGAGAAAGATGCACAAATGAGCTCCAAGTGCAGGGGAGAGATGCATCCACTCAGATCAGAACACTATTGTTCATCCCAGCAACACACAAGCAGGCAGCTCTCTCATGAGTCATATCTATATCTGTCATTACATACCAACATGTTCACAAACAAACAGGGAACAAAAGCTGACTCAATGTGCACACCAGCAATGTGGTGGTAAATATTGGGTCTCAGAAAACCAACGTATTCAAAAAGAGAACTCTAAGGGGCGAATTCAGTTTAGCGCATGGTATTTCAGAACAAAAACCAGTGTCTTATTCACTGAGCACCCACAAACCAGTTTAAAGAAGACTTGTTAAATGCATCGCTACAGCACTACACAATGAGAATGCTGCATACTGTATTTGAATTCTAATGAGTGGAAAACACGCCTCCATTCTATGCAAATGAAGCTTATTAAACATTGCACATTTTAGAGCACTTTAAGACAGATTTATAGAGATTTTCTATTGATTATGTCAGGGGTTTTCACATTTTTTTGATGCCAAGAACCCAAAAATATGAATACCTTGCCACTGTGTGAGAAAAAATTGTGAAATCGACAATATTATTATCTAAATTTACATTAATAATAATAATAATAATAATAATAATAATAATAATAATAAATATGATTATTATCTAAAAATGATTTATTTTCTTCTAAACACAAGATCAAGGAAGCAGTTATACATCAAAATAATAATCAAATGCTGTAAATAAGAGTGTGTAAACAAACAGTGCTATAAGTGGGTGCAATTCATTCTTGGACAATTTCCCCCAAAATCCAAAGATTTCGATCATAAAAGCAGTCCTCACCAGAGTCCGAGCTGTACATGTAGACGAACCTGGACCACTTGTAGTGCTCGATAACGCCCACCAGGGCATCCTGCAGTTCGGGTCTCAGCTGGATGACAAACTGGTTGGAGTTTTCCATGGGGAAGCTGGGCGTCACAAAGCAGACGTGTAGTGCACCGCAGAATGACATCAACATGTTGACGGTCTTCCTGTCGTACACGCCGATGATGGCGTACACCCCTTTTGAGAACTGCGAACAGACTGGAGACGACAACAGAACACGATTTACAAAACAGAAATCACTCATGTCGCATTGTTAGCATCTTGCTGGTTTTTATTATTAATTTCCGAGAAGCAATTAGTAAACGTTTCTATGTGCATCACTGGACTGGAAATGGTGCGGATGGAGTTTCTGAAGAGGCAGATAATCAATGCACCAAGGGTCTCGCTGACATTTACCAAACAGCAGGGCGCTTTTCTATCTCTGCTGCCTTGAACGATGAGTATATTTTTTTTCTCTCCCTGTTGGTGGCAAAATGGCCTCCATCGGTTTTGAACCAGGTTTCCCAGTGTATTTTAATGCTGTATCATACTCTGTTGTTGCTATCTTTGCCCTGGCGGAGGTTATTTTTCACCGTGGCTCCGGCCCTCACGTTTCAGTCCCGCAACTAAACAGATTGAAGTTGCAGTCTGTTCGCTGCCCAAGGCCCAAATCCCAGCAGGGGCCGCCTGAGGGGCACGGGGGGAGTAGGAGCGATAGGCATGGCCATCACCCAAACTGCCTGCCCCATCATGCAACAGCCCACAAGCAGTGCAGGGTGCCAACTCCTCCAGCATGTGTGTTTTTGTGTGTGTGAGTTTGTGACCACTGGCCTTCATCACATGCACTATGGCTCATTTTAACATCCGGCCAAAACACTTTATCTGTATGATAGACATTGTCTCATTCTGAGCAAATTACATCATATAAAGAGAATGTGATGTTCAACACAGGCACATTCATCAAACTGTTCTCCATGCACTGTATATAAAAGTCACAAGCTTGGTGCTAAGCAATAATGAGTGTGGCACGTCTATAACAGACGCTGCCGTGAGCTCCGAGGTAATATTGGGGGGTGTTCTTATCACACGGCTCTGCTTCCTCTGTGACTGATGACTTGCACATTAATTCTGTCTGGGCTGAGCTTTGTGGACCCGGAGAGAGAGAAAGTGAAAAGAGAAAGGAAGGTGGGGGACTGCATCCCTCTGTGTTAGCTATTACCGAAGACATATGGCATATTGAATCGAGATCCTCATCATACCATATGTGCTTGTCTTGAATGGTTTCACATATTTAAAAAAAATTATAATTCAATGCATACAATGTTAATAACCTGTGCTCATTCAACTACAACATATTGTTGAACTGGTTCCTGGCAACAGGCATCAGCAGAACATATTCATTACCTTTATTTGATATCATTAGGCATAATTCATTCTAAATGACTTAACTTTAATAACAGTGATATATTAGCCTACCGAACACAGCTTTAGTGTCTTGCTCATGGTTTTTTTAAACTTGCAATACTATCTGGGATAGTCACACTGATGCACTTGAGAGTGATGCGAGTGTGAGACACACTCCTTTCCATGCACCATTTCCTGTTGTTTTTCTATTTTCCTACCAATAAAGCCAAACCAACCTAATGCTTATGCTAACCAAGACTGCATTTATTTGATGAAAAAATACAGTAAAAACAATATTTTGTATTGTAACCATAACCATTTAAATGTAATAACTCTAATAAGCTCTATTTTAAAATACTTAAAAATGTATTTATTTTTCCTGTAATGGCAAAGCTGAATTTTCAGCAGCCATTGGTCACGTGATCCTTCAGAAATCATAATAATTTGCCGATTTGGTGGTCAGAAAACATTTCTCATTATCATCAATGTTTAAAACAGCTTAATATTTTTTGATGATACATTTTGATGAACCATAATACATGTTGATTATGAATAGTTAAAAACAGCATTTATTTTAAATAGATTTTTTTTCGGTAACAATGTAACCGTGTTTTTTTTGTCACTTTCGTTCAATTGAATGTATCCTTGCTTAATAAAAGTATTAATTTATTTTTAAAAAATTCGATTGCAATTTCCTCAATGAGTGTTTCTTCAAATATGGCTATTTTTGGCCCTGTGGAAAATAAACTCTCCTAAAACATGTTTTACTAGTAAAACACTCTCACTAGTTTAGGAAATTTGTTAATTTAATCTAAAATTCTTCACTAACTTTGAAGAAATCTTACTTTCTACAACTACTTTAATTTTGTACTAGGAACAAAATTGTTTATCAAGTGAAGGACAACCATAATTTGTCATTTGAAAAGAAGTAAAAATAAATATCCGGTGAAAAAAGTTTCCAAGACATTTTAATGTAATCCAAGCAAAAATAGTAACATAAATGGAGAAACAATAGTAGCATTTGGTTTTTAATCAGTAACTAATTTACAAAAATTTCAATGGAAACCATTTGCCACACGGCCGTTGCCGCTTCCTGTGTGTGTGATAGTGTGGAAGCAGACTGCAAGTGTGCGGTTCTCTCTCGCTCACATCTGCTTCCCTGTTCTGAAAAGTTCCCACTGACAGGGAGCACATGGCCGTGTCATCCGGCCCTCTAATGACAGGAACACACTGGCCGCCTGCAGTGGTTTGTGTTAGCCTGAGTGGAGGCGTAAAACATGATGTGAACACCTCTGGCCAACCTGTGCTCTCTGGCCCTGCTAAAGATCCTGGCAGCATCTGCCCGTTCTGGCACCATCTCGCAAACAGATCTCCACAGGTCTGTTCGGCTACCAGACCCTCGACAGGGATGACTGATGACTCTATTGAACGTTCAGCTTGTCTGTGGTCATGAGACTCGTAGAGCCTTAGCCAAGCTGATGCTATAAGCCTAGAAGCTACTGTAAAAATATCCTGTTGAATTTACAGTTTGAAAAAATGAAAATGACAGCAGCTGTGGTTGCCAGAAGTTCAAGGTAAAAAAAACATGGTAATTTTTCATGCACTTTCTTCTACATCACAAATCTCTAACTCGCTTCATATTCCATATGTTAATATTCCAAAGGAATAATTAATGTCCATGTCATTTCAAACACCACAGACAGCAACAAGTATGTTCACACACACATCTATAATCAAACTACAGATGTTTTTTTTTCCTCATCTGTCTAAGTATTATTTGAATATTTAATATTCGAAAGATTAAATACACACTGTGGGTCACTTCTGAAGTGTGTTCATGCTGAACATAACATAGTGAATGAAGCCAATCTACAGTCCCATTATCTGCTAGTCCGATTTGACAGAAAACGGACTGGTATGATTTCAGTTTCATTATTGAAATGAAATTGAACTTTTAAAGTTTATGTAAACACAATTACTTTTTCCCCCTTTTAGCATCCTGATAATGTTCTCCTTTTTTGTGTCCCCCAAAACAAAGGAAGTCCGACATGTTTGGAACAAAATGAGAGAGAGGGTTTAAATTGTTTGGTTAACTATTCCGTTAAACGAGAAATATTTCACTTTCTAATTCCAAAATCAACTGGCAACAGTGAAGAAACAGTATATTGGTTGTAGATAGACTGCTGAACTGGCTTTTCTGTTTTTCCTTATCCTAAATTACATCAGTTCCACTTAATATATGTGAGGCCAGTCTATTTAAACGACAGCGTGTCTGAGAGGTTCTTGCCAGGCAGCACTATAGAGTAAACCTGCTTTAAACTGCAGTCTGAAAGCATTCTCAGGTAGACTCCCTCAGGAGAACTGGGGAGACTAAATAGCCATTTCCTTCTCAATCTGTTTCACTCTCTCACTATTTATCTTTTCCTCCAATCGTGAGCAGAAAACCTGTGGATTATTGGAGCCTGTGTGCCCTTTCATGTGCAGTTATTTGGTGTATGTTGATGCCTGATGACGTGTCGGTATATGGATTATTTGAATAACTCTGCAGTGGACTAAATTTTAAAGGACAGTGAGCAGCACCTCTTCCATCCACATCTACTGCTTTAATGAGGTGTTCTGCTCGCTCCTTTGGCCTCCAGTCCATTGTATAAACACACACACACAGACGCACACACATATCATATCCTCTGGCACACAACATACGCACACAAGCTACCTTCACAGTTCAAATATAAAACACACGCACACACACAAGGCTGTCCATACTCATTGGTGGGAGTTACAAGTCATTACCCTACACAGTGGAGCGTATTGCTGTGGGTGCTCAAGGGAATGTGTAGTAATAATCATGCCTGTATCCTGCTGTATTTATGCCCTAAGTGGACAGTTACAGGTCAGCTATACATAATGTGTTATTTCCAAGGAATTCGACCTTTACAAATACAGTATGTGCATGGTACGACAACATAAGCCAGGATGAGGGCTTCTCATCATTTGCATGTACTGTTGTTCATATCCCATGATACTGCCATTCAATAAACAATGGCTGAGGACTTATCAATGTCTTAAAAAATTTATTTTGTCTAAAAAGGAACTGACATCCTCAAGACTGAAATTACAGTTTAAAAAAAAAAAAAAAAAAAAAAATCTCTAGGACACATTTTTCAATACTTAGGTCACTTTTTCAAAACTCTTTACATAGTGATGACAACAGCAATCTATGTGGATTAAAATGTGGATCTCATTGTTTTGGCACAAAATGCCTTCAATGACAATATCTTTCAATTTACATGAATTCTTTTCTCACTTAGACACGAACACCACCAAAACTTTGTACTATACAAGCCAATTTGCATGTTTACATACTCTTTTCAAAACTGCTAAACTAAAGTTCAAAACATAGCACAACACACAAAATGAACAAGACAGTAACACCATTAATTGAAATATATTCTGATTCTAAAAAATCTAATACTATCAAAGAAATTAGATCAAACTAAACACATACACAAGTGTGAGTCTTTCAATTTCATTACCATTCATTCAAAACTTAATTTTCTACTGTAATGTAAACATGGACTATGTAATATACAGCAGTGAATTATAAGCAATAGAGAGTGTCAATCTTGTTTTGTAAAAAAAAAAAGAAAAAAAGAAAGAAAAGAAAACATTGTATAATGCTACATGATGTTAGTGTTTTTTAGGTCTGTGTTTTATGATTGACAGAGTGGGTTTGTTGGGTGAAAACCTTTGCGTTATGGAAGAATGACATGTATGAAGTGCTTTGTGGCAAGCATGATGAGGCGTGATTGATTATGACAGGACTATTTTACGTTATGTTTTGTTTATGTGTGTGCGTTCCCACCTCCTTCTTCCCTGATCCTTTAACTTTGTTACAGTTTTAGTGCATTTTGCACTAATACCATTAATATACATTTTCTTTTACAATAATGTTTTATAATTAGCATGAAACAAAAATTGTGCTCATCTTCTCACTCCTATTTTGACAAACATCTGAGGGAAACAGCTGGCAATGAAAAAAAAGTAGAACAGTACTTGATTTTGATTGGATTATTGTCATTTGCTAATTTCTGTGATTTGATGCGAGTGACAGGTTGCTGAAAGGAAGGGGTTAATGTGCCACCTTAGAGCCGGTCCGCACGTCATCAGAGGCCCTGTCCCAAATGGCACCCTAAACACTTGCCACGAGTCCGCACTTTCGTGACGTCACACTGCTTTGACTGTCGAGAAGTCGTCTGCTGAGGAGCTCGCTTCAGTGCGAGCTCGGCAAAAGTGCGCATCGAGGGCGCATATCGACCACAAAGGGGTTGCTCGAGAGCACTCTTCTGACAACTAAAATGATAAATGGGACACCCTATGGTCTCATCAACTTAACGGACACGTGTACGTGGTAGCCATTGTAAGTCCACAAGACTGTTAGTGCATATGAAGTGAGTCATTTGGGAGAGGGCCAGAGAAGAGATGTTGTTGCGAGGGGAAGGGGACCCTAATGGTTTTTGATGAAAGATTATGAGGGCAAAACATAAAAAAATAAATAATACAAAATAAACAATAATGGATGGATAAATCATTTATAGTAAACACTGCAACATTCCATCTAGTTTTCATTACTGTAATTAAATAATAAAAAATTATAATATAAAAATATATAATTTGAGTCTCTACACATCCACATGTTCCAGAAGTTTCAAGTATTGTCATTATTCTAATTATAGAATTTATAGATAATTTCTGCTCAACACTGAATGTGCAAAAGAAGATCCTGAGAAATCTTTTTATTGTGGATAACGGTAGTCATGTCCTGAACCTGTCTGCTGACAAGGCCTCTGAGGATGGAAACGGCTGTTATCACTCCTGCAACAGGAGAACAAACCAATTTAGCGAAAGCCAGAAGCAACCTCTGAATTTTTTTTTTTTTTTTCTAGTACCCGAACACAACAAATAGCCTGAGTACTGCAAGTCATATTGTCCATCATGCTTGCTGCAATAAAAAAGAATATAATATTGACAGTTTAAGCTTCAATTTGATGTTTGCTTCATTTTATGGAAACAGCTAAACTAAATTGTCCTGCCTGGTGGCTGACATTAAAGGTCCCGTTCTATGTGATCCCATGTTTCAAACTTTAGTTAGTGTGTAATGTTGTTGTTAGAGTATAAATAATATCTGTAAAATTATAAAGCTCAAAGTTCAATGCCAAGCGAGATATTTTATTTAACAGAAGTTGACTACAAAAAACGGCTGGATTGGACTACACCCCTCTACATCCTGCTTTAATGATGTCACTAGAACCGTAACCTCCGCCCACAGGAACACAGGCGTATTGATGGCGAAATGTCAACAGACGTGGTTGATGTTTATCTATAATCGGATACCGCAAAAGTTTAATTCGAAGTTGTTAGTTTGCTCTGTCCATTTCACCACGGACTGTTTTTCTAACCTGGAATAATATCAAGCAGACTTCTCTCAGCGTTTCATACTGACGAAGGGGACTATTTCAACTATATTCCAGCAAGCGGTAAGTAGTGATTTAATATGGAAGTAGCGATCACTCTTCACATCGTTCGTTTCTCTTAGTAGGATGAAAATAATCTTACTTAAACTGTGATTAATATACAGAAAGCGATCAAAGAACAATCCCTTTCCAATCGCCCAAGCTATCAATCACACAGCGCGAGTTTATCTGGACACTTGCCAAAACTCGTTATGAAATCAATGACGCTGTTACACTGCACAACGAAGCTCTTACTGTATTTATCATGTTTGCATTGGTGAAATCATTAGTGATAGTGCAGAAACTGCTGCAATGATAAGATCTTTCACGCGATCAACAGACTGTCATCTGCTCAATGCTCATAACTGCAACCTTTTATGTGATTGAAATAGATCTAAATACTTAAAAAACTTCTCACGATTCGTTAATCCAGATAGCTGTAATAGTAAAAACGTATAATAGCTGTAATAGTAAAAGTTTTCCAGATAGTTCCACATTTAATGCCAGATATTTCATATGCAAGCATGTCAGCCAATCACAGCAGAGGGCGTTTACACTGAAGTCTCACAGCAGACACGCCCCTTCAAACAGAGTGTTCAAACCAGGGAATGAAATCAGGCTAGGAAATATGCCTTTTATTTCTAAATTATAACAATTTTTGATCTAAAAAACATACTAACATTATAAGGGCACCCCTGGAAACATTATTAAATAATAAAAATAATCCATGGAATGGGACCTTTAAAGTCCCTGTAAAGTCAAAATTAAGTATGTGTTCTGAGTTTGTCACACCACAGAAAAATGTGTTATTAGCCACCCAGCCAAATTTGAATGATAAAAAAAGCCGGCAAGTACATAAAATAAGCTATCAAAATCTTGATAAAATGAGCAGTAGTCTCTGCTCTCAAACGCTGGGGGCGTGTCCGCTGGCTGCGCTGAAACCACGCCCACTCGCGGGAAAGCTGCCGTCGCCACACTCAACTGTCACCGCTACAGCCGGAATGGATGCTCCTAGCAGCTTACAAAGCCATACATGTTCGAGCCTGGACTACCTACTATAATTATAACATAAGCACACAAGGCAACTTACACTCATTGGTGGTCGACGGGAGGATGAAGGCCGAGACGGGAGATAGTCGGTTCGGCCCCATTTACCAGTAACAGCGAATTATCAGTGAATCCCAGTTGTCTCCGACGGAAGTTTATAAAACTATCCCGTGTAAAACGATCACTACAGAAGCGGGTTTTGGCGGTGATCCTCAGCTGTCCATCAAGGTGGCTCTTCACAAAATTAATCCACCTCTTCTTGATGTGATTGTTTTTCGGAAATTTAAATAAGGACACCGATCTGTTTTGTACGTGATCGCATCCAGGTAGTACTCATCTCCGTGACGAAGGCATAGCTAGCTAGCAAACTGTAGGCTGTACTAGTACTGACATTAACTCGCGATCGGCAAACTGATGTGAATGTGCTATATTGTTAGGGGAGGGGCCAGCGTCAGGGGCTCCAGTGCGTCATCGAGTAGGGGCGTGTCCAGAAGCTCAGGGGCTCCAGTGCGTCATCGAGCCCCCGTTTTAGCCCCGCCCAAAAAATCCGGAACACAGCAATGGTGAAAAACTGTTTAACGGTCTAACTCCACAATTCAGTACTTCACAGTTCACAGTCTTTGTAATATGTTTTAGCAATACATTTATAACATTTATAATGTGTTTAGATTTTTTTTTTAGAATTGCCTTTACAGGGACTTTAAGAGTTACTGCTGTGGCCCTAAAGCATTATTTAAAAGCCACACAAACACACTTGAACGATTTCCTTACAGGTCTGATTAAAAGTCTGTCTGTCCAGAACATATAGTCTATGTTTAGATTTAGAAGTGTTAAAAACGGTGTGAAAATAACTAAGCCATACCTCTCACTGTGTTTTATTGACCTTAATGATAATGATATAAAGAGATACAGGTCCTTCATACTGAAGGCCACAAATAGCTCTCAATGCAGCAAAAGTGATCCAGTGTTGGGTGGGTGGAAGCTCACAGGTGCCGTTGGTTTGGCCAAATGAGCATTCACTTCTTCAGAATGAGTCACTCGCACAACCTGAGCTTTAGAGTGAGAGAATCAGATAAATATGGAAGAGAATAAAATCCACCTTAGACAATATGGCACAATATGACTGCAGACATGCTGGGTGGCACAACTGTGTGCTCACACAGCAAATGTCCAACCAATCAATGCCTGAATCATAACCCAAACTGTATAACCATAACAGCATAAAATTGGAGGGCAATAATTGTGTTATAGAAATGTCTTTGTCTTTCAGTTTTATTTTATTTGAGAAGGGTTATAAAAACAACAGGAATGCCATCACTCACAACCAAAGTAAACAAACAAACAAACATTTAACCTGCTCCTTATCCCTTCTAACCCAACCCACAAGACACATTTAAGTCAAACAAAACCATTATATTACCTTCCAAAAAATGTAGGTCATTATTTTTTATTAAAGCCTTTAATGCTCACCAAGGCTACATTTATTTGATCAAAATACAGTAAAACAGTTATATTGCAAAATATTATTACAATTTAAAATAACTTTTTTTAAATTTTAATTTATTCCTGTGATGGCAAAACTGAATTTTCAGCATCATTACTCCAGTGATAGTTTTTTCTCAAGAAACATTTCTGATTATTGCCAATATTGAAACCAGAAACAAACATATATATTTTTTTGCTAACATTATAAATTAGTTTAAAGTGCCCCTATTATGGATTTTTGAAAATTACCTTTCATGTAGTGTGTAACATAGCTCTAAGTGAATGAAAACATCCTGCAAAGTTTTAAATCTGAAAGTGCACCGTATATAACGTTATTATCTTTCAAAAGTAAGAGTCGACTCTGAGTCAATGAAATGAATCGTTTTTCAAACGAGTCATAAGCCATTTCGTTGTGACGTCAAGACGAAACATTAGCATATTGCCCGTCCACTTATTGCGCGCGCAGACACCAGGGAAAACTTGAACCCTCAAACACTGCAGCTGATTCCTGTGGATACTGGATAGCATCATGTCGAGAAGACGCTGTGCTCTACAATGTGAAGGTAAAGCCAGTTTTTTTTCACTGCCCAAGGACGAGCATGTGAAGAATCAGTGGTTAAAGTTCATCTTTACCACAATACCACAGCAGTATAATCCTAAACTTTTGCTGTGTTCCCTATATTTTACTGACGACTGCTTCTCAAATCTCGGCGATCAATGCAGGATTCGCAAAACGCTTGCTCGGATTGATATGGTAAAATCGTGTACGGTAAAATACTGTGTTTAGTTTGCGGTGTAGGAAGCTTCAGGATAAGCAGAGCTCAGCTGACATTGTTATGGCAATGGGCATTTTTGTTTTCGACACGCGGTAGACCAATTACAACAGACTGAGCTGTCTGGCCAATCAGAGAAGAGTAGCTTGCGGAAAGGAGGGATTTAGAAAGATTGATTCATCTGAGGAGTTGTTTGAGAATCATTGAAAATGTGGTGATGTGCAAATGTATATTATGAGAAAATGAAACAGTTGTTTGACCTTTGACGTATGTAAACCTGTTGTAGGAAACTCTAAAACATCATTGGGAAACTTTAAAATAGCATAATAGGGGCACTTTGAAGTCACTTTTGATCAATTTAAAGTACTTTTGCTGAATAAAATAATAATAAAAAATAAATAAATAAATAATTATATATATATATATATATAAGCTGATTCACTATCAGTGTGAACGGCTTAAGAATTAGCTCAAGGAAAAAGTCTTTTACATTACAAATGTTATGCAAAGTTGCATTTTAAAGTAGACCGTATAGCTTATGAAGAATTGTCTGGTTGACAGGAATGCTGTTTCAGAAACAACTAAGGATGTTGATAGGCCATGACGTGGAGAAATTAACTAAAAATAGTAACACAACTAACAGCAGCTCATCTGCTTCTAAACCAGACACAGCAGTTTTTCCAGAAACAAGCTACTATTTTAAGTAGACGTGTTGGTTGATAAAACGTCACATTCTACAGTATACATTCAAATAGCATGTTTGGACATATCTTCAAGCTCTCACACACACAATCCTTAATACATGTGAGCACAATAATTCCCTGCTGAAAACCCTTCCCCTCGAATGGATGGATATACTCAAGTCTAGGATACTCAAGTAGGCCAGAATAATGTAAGGGCAGGCTGGCCAGAGAACTTGACACCCCGGGTCTTGGTGTGCAGGGGATGAACAAAACGGTCACACTTTCAAAGAGTGCTAATAGTGCTGTGAGCCAGTGGCTGCTGAGCTCAGTATGTGTCCTCGACATCACAGAAAGGACAAACGCCGTCCTCAGACAGGCATCAGTAACATACGCTCTTGTGCTTAAGCAAAGTAGCTAAGGATAAAAGAGGCCGATATCAGCTGATATCCAGGGACAGGGCTGGTCTCTTACTTTCTCTTCCACAGTTTTTTACAACAGTGTAAATGAACCTAATGCCTAATTAAACGGATAATTGAGAAAGCCAGACCTCCGTCCACTTCAATCACAAGGCATCTTAAGAGACAGCAACCTGACCACACACACACACACACACACACACACACACACACACACACACACACACACACACACACACACACACACACACACACAGGGATTGGAATCGTAAAGTGCCTGGTTCAGATTTCATTAACAAGTCTTTTTGTACTTCTGAGGAAACAAGAGAAATAGAAGGATGTGCTGCCTGTCTTATTTCGTGGAACCCATACTTTCTCTCTCAGCACATTCAATTCAGGCGGTAAACTCACAATTCAACTAAAATAAATTCAGTAGTAGCAGTAAAACAAAACCACTGAATAGCAGTGTTTTTGTGAAATTTTCGTCCCCATCTGTGGAAGAATGCAAATGTTTAAGCAAAAGCATAAATAGTCATAGAAATAGAATGTCATGAAAATCATTTGGTTTGCTTGTTAAATTACATTAAATAGAATGAGTAAATGTGGCGCAGTTCTAGTTTACTTTATCCATTTGTGTTGTAACTACATAAATCAACATCACTGTTAGAAAACCCAAATTCAGACTGACGTGTTGAAAATTATGATCATGATTTTCTATTCTATTTTTAGCAAATAAAAAAACATTTTTAAGGAAGGGGTTAATGTGCCGCCTTAGTGCCGATGCAGACGTCATCAGAGGCCCTGTCCCAAATCGCACCCTAAACACTCGCGGTTTTCCCACGAGTCCGCATTTTCATGACGTAACACTGCATAGGCTAAATTAAATAAAGTGTATGGGCGAATAATGTTTAATCACAGAAACACGCTACCGTTTAAAAGTTCAGAGTTTGATAAGATTTTTCAGTCTCATACTCACTAAGGCTGCATTTATTTGATCAAAAATACAGTAAAAACAGTAATATTGTGAAATATTAATACGATTTTAAATCACTTATAAAGTTTTCTATTTTAGCATATTTTAAAATGTAATTATTTTTTTCAAATATCATCCACCACTCAAACAGTTTATTTCATTTAGTTTATTTCTAATTAATTAAAATATGGTTATTTCTTAGATAAGAATTCATATTTGACATTATATTGATATTTATATTATATAATAATAAGAAATATTAATATGTATTATTACTGTATTTCTTATTGGTCAAATTGTGGTTAAAAGCCATAAATTGTTCTGTTGTCATATTTTTATCATCTAGTGGGCATAACTAAATAAACATTTGTACAAAAAGACGGCAACAAATTTGTTAAAAAAATATGTGTAAGGCTAACAAGACTAATTCTGTTAGTTCTGTGTTTTTGTTTGATTTTGTTCATTTCCTGTTTGCATGTATTCCAAGGCTGCGTTCCAGTCCAAAATTGTCATGCCCTTCACTCGCTAACTTCCCTCCGTCTCGTTCACTCGGATGTACGTCATTGCTTACGTTGCACGAGTGCCCATTACTGGCGGAAACTGCAATGGGCTGAATTGGAACGTCCTAAGCCCTTGATCACTGGGAATCAGCTGTGGAGTTGATTTATTATTTACATTTTTTTTCCTTTAAGAATTTGTTTAACGCAGCATCCAAATGTTTATGTGTGTTTGGGTTGTTTTAAATAAAAAAAATTATAAATAAAATTATAATTAATATACAGAGTTGTCTGTTGTGGTGGTGATTAGACGAGATCTGTGGTAACGTCACAATCGTATTGCATTGTGGGACATATAGGTGTCTGAAGTGTGCATTTGAAGTAGACTCGCTCCCTCGGTCAAAATCGAGGGAACGAGGGTCTGTCCATATAAACTTCCCTCGTCCACTTCACGAAGTGGAACGCACTTCAAAATGGCGGCAGGGATTCCCCCAAGGGGAAGTGCTTAGGGAAGTTCACAAGTGCGTGTCTAAAAGTGGACTGGAACGCAGCACAAGTGATTGTTAGTTTCCATAGTAACCTCCTTAGTTTCACACCTGTTCTTAGTTCTGTTGATTTTTCCTGCGTATTTAAGCCCTTGGTTTCCTCAGTTCAGTGTTCGGTGCCGATTATATTTAGGTTGATGCGGTTAATATTTCTCCTGCGTTTGTATCTCTAGCTATCTATATTAAATACTTCAGAGTATTTTCTTGTTTGTGCATGTTTACCACACCAGCTGTGTTTTTATTGTTTTTTGATAGGTTTTATTTAATTGTATAGAAAACTTTTCTTCAGTTTAATTAGGTTCGGTGTACCTTTTCATTTTCTTAGTGTAGTATTTATCGATTCTCAACCCTACACCTGAGCCAGATCTTCCCCATCATAAAACATTTTCCTAACATGGATAATACAGTACATGATTACGTCTTCACAAGCACTAAGACCTACAGGGATTAGAATTAAAAAACCCTTCTTAAATTCTCTATGGTGATGTCAGCCAAGACAGCCGCATGTGTCCTCATTAAGACAGGAAGCTCAGGCTATATGGGGCATCCTCATAATGAAGCATAATTGGACTGCTTCCACTATTTAAAATGACTCTATATGATGGTATGGGGACAGTGAAGTCTCTTGCACTAGATAACAATGTAGAGGCAAGATTGTTTCATACTGAATTTATGCTTCAGTTTGTTGCACTCATTCTTTTATTTGTCATTTGCAGCTCGAAAACCAAAAGACTCCCTTAGTGTTTTACCACCTTTATGTTCTTTGTTCTAGTTTTATAAATAAAATAAAAAACAGCAAGGTTGTCATGTTTTTGAGGAGGAGAAGACAGTTGAGAGCAGACGTGGTTCTCTCTGTGTCTCTCATTAATGTAAAGGACTGTGCGAGACAAGGGAGTCTCTGTTCGTCTCAGACTGAACATGACAGCTCCTTTCTTTTCCTCATTGGAGAAGTACATCCCTCGCTGGATCCTTTTTCACAGCTCTTAAAAAAACCAACAGCTATAGTAAATCAGAGATAAAAAGCCACCATACAAATTCACCACACAGTGGACTCAATCACCTCACTATTATCGTTGTGAATGCCCAAAATGTATGAAATTGCATTGCATTTTCCTAAGCTGCTGGTGTGCAGAGCTGGCATGGGATATTGTGAAAGGCAGGTGTTGTTATTCATGTTTGCTTTAAGTCAAAGGTCACAATTAACAAGAGATCCACATTTGGTTTTGGACCAGTACCGGTCCAGACCGGGATTGGTTTCATGTGAAACGCAAAACATTTCTCATAGTTCACCAGTTCAAAAGTTTGAGGTTGGTAAAAAAAAAAGTATCTTATTCTCACTTACTGTGAAATATTATTACAATTTAAAATAACCATTTTCTATTTGAATATGTTTGAAAAAGTAATATATTCTTGTGATGGCAAAACTGATGACTATTGTAATGGCTGCTGAAAATTCATTGCCACATGATTCTTCACAAAACTGTCTTTGTGGAAAGCGTAATAAAACATTTTTTAGGATCCTTTTGTCATGAACCAGGGTTGATCTCTCTCTCGCACACGCACACACACACACACACACACACACACACACACACACACACACACTCTCTCTCTCAGCTGATCTTCATCGCAATCAGTGTTTGCGACACCTGTTTTCTCTTCAACCTGATTTTGTCTGCTACTTCTAGCTACCATTCTCCCTGTTTCAGTGCCAGATTATTGTTGCTTTGGCTACGTTTACACGTGGCCGGCTATTTTCATAAACGGACATTTCACCCTCTCCGTTTTCAAAAATAACACCGTGCACACCTATCAGTTTTCAGAAATGTGTTTGTTTACACGAACCCGTGTATATATGCCGTCAAGAGCATGCCAAACCTGTAGGTGGCAGTGTAACGAGAAGCTCAAGCCCACGTTAGCCAATCAGAATCCCGAAAATAGCAACAACAGCAACGAATCACTTCCTCTTTCTGGTCACACTTTTGACGCAGGTGCCAGTTCTGTCGCATACTGTGATGTCGGCTATCCTAAAACTCAGTTTTTCTCAGTTTACATGCAAACGTACAAAAGAAGTTTTCCAAAATCTCCACTCTGGCCGGAGTTTTTAGAAAGAATCGTTTTCAGAAGCGAATTCTCCGTTTGCGTGTAAACGAAGGGCACAAACCAGGGTAAATGTCTCCTTTTTTCAAAATAACCATGTACTTGTAAACGGGGCCTTTGTAATGCTCGTTCCTGTATTATCTACAGTTCTCGTCTACTTGTCTGCTTATACTGTGCTCTGCCCAGCCATCCTGCTGCTTGTGGCCTTCGACTACTCCTCAACCTGCCATTCTGCAACTACTGGTCTAAGACTGTTATCCTCGCTGACCGCTGCTATCCAGCTCGGGGATCCCTGCTGTTTCTGTTTCATTAAGCCAAGTCAATTATAATTGTGTTATCCAGTTCTGCGCCCGCCTGGCGGCTGACTGCCTTTTTTTCCTCTTTACTATTTCACAAGTTCACACTTGCATACAATTAGAGGGAGTAAAGTTTAATGCGTATTTGGCGTGCTCTCCACTCGTGTTAATTATCTGAACGTGCTCCTCCCGAACTTTAATAAAACATAATTAAAACTTTGTTTGTACCTGCATTCGCTCTTGGGTCCTCTGTTTATCCTGACACCTTTAATGTATTGAAAGTTCAAAAGAAAAACACTATACTTTTGCAACAATGTAAATGTATTTAAGATCACTTTTGATCAATTTAATGTATCTTTGGTGAATAAAATGATTAATTTAAAAAACGATTGCATAATTATAAACCATTATAAAGCATAGGCGACCCAGAAGCTAACAAGGTGCACTCACACACTTCCAGTGCCATGCGACAGTAGAAATGTGTCAACTGCTTAAAATTCTACAAGTACAGACAGAACATTGATTATAATGGAAGTGATTTATCAGTTTACTGTAGGTTGTTTACGGTTACTAAGCAACAGCACAACCTGTAACAGAATTCGACATTGTGGTTTTGAAACTCTGATTTGTTCTGACCTTTTCTGGAAAGAACATTTAAAGACCGAACATCTTGGCACTTTAATTGAATATCCTGCTTTAGGGAATCCTATCCAGATGATTTTGTTGTTCTGATCAGGATTTGGAGGTCCTGCAGTGGCTGAGGGCGATCCCTCCACCGCTTCGTTCTCCTGTTACACAATAACACAATACCCCGGAGCTCTCCCAACACTCACAATCCTAGAGGTTCACTGCCGTACACATTTCTCTGTGACTGTACGACATGCTGTAGAGGGTTATTATTTTCTTCTCAGTGTGAAGTGCTGAAAGACATTTCAGGCTTATGACAGAAGCCGCTGCTGCTTATACTGAGATACTCTGATGCATGTTTACAGCCATCTCCCAAGAGCAATCACATCAGATACGAAGGTGTAAACTACAAACTTTGAAACACCAAATAAAAGGAAACACACGAACATACTACTCTTCACCAGCAGCAGAGCAGTAAAAAAACAGATGTTTAATTTAGAGCATTATGAGACTTTGCTCAATGCAGATCCAATAATAGCAACAGGAAATACACTCGATTCCGTTCTTTGTCCAGAAGCGTGCTAATATTCTTCTGGTCTGAAGGCTTTCTTTCTTGGAGGTCTAAGAAATCACACTCTCCCATAGATCTTTAAGTGGGCTCTTGAGTCTTTACATGCAGGAATCGGTGAGCATCTCATATTGATTGTGGAGCCATTTGCATGGGGTCCGGCTATTGATCAGCTCACGGATCAAATAAAGGAATCCACCATTAACTGTGAGGACTTCAAATGTCAGCGAGACGGTTGGGGGTCATTGAATAAATTGCATTGCACATTCTTCTGAAATTGGGAGTGAAAACGTGTCTATTCCTGGAAAGTGGGAGAGTGTTTGAAACAGGTCCTGGTTTATCAATTTATGTATCAACTATTTTAATTACTTTTTTTTTACCACGAGGTAATGTAATTAATATTACCTCTCTAAAAATACAGGATATTTAAATTTACTCCAGCTTAATATAATAAGAGTTATCAGAAACCACCCAACACTGCTAATCCAACACATGAAAACACAAGACTACAGCAGCAATTAAATCAAACATGGCTCTGGGAAATCAACAGAGATATCATATTCAGCTGATGCTGTATTTCATACAACAAATGAACAATAGCAGCACACACAATTTTCCAAACTTAAAATCACAAAAGACAGTCTTAACCCTCAGGTTCTGATGCTCTCTGGAAACCACAATTTTTTAGGGTAAAAATAATAAAACTAATTTCAAACTTAAAGTTATTTTAATACGTTTCTTTTACTCAATCAAATCCCAGTAAGCAAACATTATTGTGACTTTTTCCTGCTGTTTTACCACAAAGTAAATGTCCACTTTTCAGAAATGTAACTAAAAACACACTAAAGAAACCGCATTCATTCATGGTTTATATCATGTATAATCTCTTAGACCCCAAACATTAATAGCACATTAAATGGAGAATGAGTTTTATTATTGTTTATACAACAGTTTGCCGTGCATTATTCACCCAGTTTCCAACCGTTTCACCGTTTGTATCACTCTGCTTGCTTCGACTGTCATGGCGGTTGAGCAAATCCACCATATTTCTTTTTAAATAGTACTTACTTTTGTTGTGTCACAAAATTTTGTTTTAAGAGTTTTTTTTAGGTAAGAATGTAGTTATTTAGAACTCAAATATGTGACTAATATATAATATTATATAATATATATATATATATATATATATATATATATATATATATATATATAATATCGCATATACACATGCGAGCTCCAGGCCGTCATTGGCCGTTCAGCGCTCATGTTCCCCCAGAGAACAGCGTCATCTCAGCCAGTCCTTCGGGTATTTGCCGCTGGCTCTTATGTAGATAGTGGTTAAACATGAGATATAATTAATTTGGGGTATATCAAACGGGCAATCTTTGGTCTTATTAATCTATTACTTGTTCCATAACAAATCGATTTTGGTTAAGGGGAAAATTAAGTTTCATAACTTTATATTTACACTGTAAAAAATTTGGAGTAGGAATTACTTGAAAAAAGCTTGCTAATTTTTTTCACTCAGAAAATGCTAGTAAATTTACAACGTTTGCCAAGTAAAACCTAAACATATTTATCAGTAGCTTTAATTAGAAATCTTTAAGTTAAATTTACTTGGAATATGTAATTAAGTAAACTTTACTTAACCTAGTTAAGTGAAAGTAACAAAGATAATAAGTCATTTAACTTGGCTAGTAAAAGGTCGATTAACATCAATTCAGTTGAAATTTCCTTTGCATTACATTTCACTCAAACAATAATATTGAATTATACCAATCATTTATAGTATGTGCTTTACTTAGATTATCTAAGTAATTTATACTACATCATGTCAGATGTTAAGTCTCATGTAAATGCAAATACAGTACCTCAATACTTGGTAGACAATACACAATGACGGTAACATTTGATGGATCATTTTTGTGTTTGAATGTGTCATTTTGAGCAGAAAATTTACTTGAAATGTCACAAAATGGCAAATTACTAATCCTGAAAACAAAAGCAATGATAAAACAGTGTAAATACAGCTAGAAAACAGTGAAAAATGAACCTCATTAATTATTCAAGGTCCAGTGCATGATGGGAACCCCGGTATCAGAAAAGTTGAGTAATTTTTACTTAATTTTATTGAGTAGATATGTACGCTTTCATTTCTACTCGCTTGAATTAAGTACTGATATGGAATTTACTTAGTTTTTTTAATTATTGCCTGGACTAACTTTTTCATGTAAATTACATTGGTTTTTTTCAGTAGTATTTACTTAACCAAAAAATCATTTTTTACAGTGTAGGCTATATTTCACTTAAATCCTTTACTAGAGTGCTGCTTGTAAGTTTGACTGAATTGTTTGCTTGTGTTTATTTCCTATTGTCTTTTAAAAATGGCTATGGTTGTTCATTTAAATATTGTTGTTCAATAAATATTATTTTGTATAAATAATACGCCATATTTGATATTACGAAAGAATCGTGATATGGACTTCAGTGAAAGTTACATTATTGCGCCATTAGATGGCGGCTTTATGAGTGAGCCACAAGGAAGTTGTTTTAGCGCTGTCATGGGAAGGACAAAGATGAACATATTGCTTTTCTCAGAAGACATTCAAAGTGATTTTTTGGATATAATATTATGGACATCGACCTGAAGAATGAATACTATATCAGATGCAGTAACAAACTCGTTTAGTCGATCTCTCTCTCATAATACCATAATACTGTAGGCCTACTCTACATAATACAACAAGCTTCAATAGGGTATATGTCGAACGCCGCATTACGAAACCGGAAAACAGAACGCATCGCTTCCGGTTCAGGTCCTTTGTATGTGCTTCATGCATTTTTTTACTGTTTTACTCAAGATAACTTAAAAGGAGCGAGCAAAGATGATCATAACCAATGTCCCTCGCATGTGAAGATCGATATTTAAAAGTAAAAAAAAAAAAAAATCTTCACACTAACGTTTAGATATTTAAATAGAATAAAAAGCCAATAACAAAGTGAGATAGGTAGGTTAGCTGATTACCTTAAAATTCCATAGATATCGGCATCAGTTCATACGGCTGTTAACACTTTCTATGACAAGCGGATGCGATGAGACCAGGTTTCCGGTTTCGTCATGCGACGTTCGACATATACCCTATTGAAGCGACTCCTTCATTACTAGTTCTAAAGTGATGTTTTAGAATTAGTAACAGAGGCTTGGGCTCAACTGTTAAACTGTCAACTTGAGATTTGAATCCATGACGGAAGGAAGTAGTTCTGCACAAGAGGGATTTAAAAACACTCCGTTGTTGTTTCATATTTATTTACTAACATGTGCCGTCAAACTGTTGTATAAACGCAATATCACACTCGCAGCCATGCGATATGGCTGTGTATCAGCACGCTGTGATTACCTACAGCACTCGGCCACAGCCGTGCTGATATACAGCCATATCGCACAGCTACTCGTGTGATATTGCTCATTTATCATCACTTCTCTTAAGATTGGTAAGTATTAAACTAAAAAAAATACATTTGTAGAAAAATACATTTGCAACATTAGCTACTAAAATCACCTTGAGGTCTCTGAGACCCCAAAGAGAACATGAGGGGTAGGTGTGCTCTCATTACGGTTTCCAATTATTAATAAAACTGTGCTTTCCTAGGTGCCACACCACTTCTTATTTAATCAACCTTTTACCCAGAACAATCCTACCCCATTTTCTGTGTACTCACCCCTCTCTGGTTCACCCTGGCAGGTGCTGACAGGGATGATTTGCTCTAAGGACTGAGCCCACACAGAGGGGGAGCAACTGAGGGTAACTCTCCTCAGGCGTCTCCGGACACACATTCAGTCCATGGCACAAGAGGCCATTCAGCAATACACAGAGTCGGGGCCTTCACAGCACTCCTCTCACAGCTCATTGTGTGAGGGCTGCCCATTCACCATGCAACAGATCAGGACGGGAGCACAGCCGAGCAATACAAGAGACCTTCGATTATCCGGGACAAACTGCTGCAGCGTTTAAATACGACTGAGCTTCATAATGGGTCAGTGAATAACAAATGTCTTATCTTGAGGGGAAAAAAGGAAGACAGTGAGGAAAAAGTGCAAGAACATCATTGGCTAATGAGCATGTTGAATTTTCCACCTGAGAGAACCCTGTGAAATTCATAGAGGGACTGATTTGTCTCTTCACTCCATTACAAATCCCACTGCACACCTCCAGCTCTGACAGAATCAGTGGATGAAGTTTAATTGCACTGTTTGGGGACCCTCACATTACTGTTTGGATCTGCATCCTAATATCTGTTAATAAGGCCATTATGCAATCGTTTTCATTTCATCTGATTGGTTTTCCTCAAGACTAGAGAGAAGGCATGAGGTGCTGATGGATGGGCACACACAGAATGCATGAATAGAGGATGAGGCAGGAGGGTCTATGCGTAGCTCAAAATTCACATCAAAAAAAGAAATATTGGTAGCCTGGGGGAGACGAATCCTTGGATTTAATGTGAACATCTTTGATGTCCTCTCAGTAGTATTACAGAACAAAGAATATTTAAAATGTTACAGAGCTGAAAGATATCTGCTTACTGATTTTCCCACTCAAGTGTCTAGTTTGCGTCATATTTAAAAAAAACCCCTCTATTCTCTAAACTCTATTCTCTCTATATATTCTTTGGTGACAAAAAGAAACAGACAAAGACTGATATAGAGCAGTGTTTCCCAACCTTTTTTTTTGTCTTACATTCTCCAATGAGTAAGGCTCAAGAATCATAAGAATCATGTTGTTTTATACTGGATATATCACTCTGCATTATCATTAAGTGGCTATTATTACAATGATTCACTTTCAAACATAACATGATCAATACTTTAAGTACTTTCTAATACAACAGAGATTGTATTTTTTTGTAAGCATTTCTAGGTTCACATGAAAAGCATTCTCAAAGAAAGATCTAACAATTAATTTTAAAAGTAGGCTACTCCTGATTGGGAATCACTGATACAGTTAGACAGACAGACAGACAGAGAGAGAGAGAGAGAGAGAGAGAGAGAGAGAGATCCCCGGTCTATATCCCTATACTATATTCCTGCTGTTAGACATCTTCGTGAGCCTAAATAGCTTGAAAGGTACACGTTGTGCGCTTTAAGACTAGAAACACAAATATCTTACAAGCTACTTAATCACAAAATGACCCAACATAACTGACCGACAATCCTCAAAAAAAATCCGCAAAATAGATATTAATTCATAATGATCCGCATCATAAGCATAACAACGGTTTCATGATGCATCAGCAACGAATCGCTCGCGTCCATGACGCATAATTGAGATTAATTGCACGCACAGTATAACAAAAGAAACAAACAAATTACGTACATATGTGGATTAAAATGTTTTAATTTGATAATTGGGTTATTTCCTAACCACATATTCCACACGCGCGTTCGGCGTAACACGCAATTTTTGCGTCTGACCATGCACTTTATGCAGTTGTGAATTATATAGGCCTATCAATAATACATTCAAAAACGTTTGCCATGCCAGATATATTAGTGTTTAATACAAATAAGATCGATTTAATCTCCGCGTTGTATGCGCAACAGGGAGACAAAACTTTCACATACAGACTTCTTCATTTTATCATTCTGCCATCAACGCAACAGATAGACATGAACAGCAGCTGCAGTGTGTTGATATTCACTACACACAATTTCTCTACACTGTAAAAATGGGTTGTACTCACAAGCATATGTCATGGAGAAGCTATTCCCCATTTTGACCATATCCACTTGAGGTACCAGTTTAGGGATATCCTGGTGATGCGAGAGCGCAAACCGAAACACTTCATATTCGTGTGATTCGGTTGGGAACAATCCTCCTGTGGGAAGAGATACATTACAGAATACGTTAATAAAACAACACAAGCAGTTTTCTGGTAAAATAAGTACATTTACTAAGACCATAATATATATATATATTTTTTTTATTCACAACGCAACACTCCACCCTTTACTTTTGTAATTCACTCACCTATGTTGATATTACTTGGAAAACTGGAACCGAAGCACAATCCCAGAAAACTGGTGCAGAGCAGTGTGAGGCTTCGCTGCATATTTCCTTTTGCATTAGCGAAGAAAAAGAAAGCCAAATCCCAAGCATGGGTATGCGCGAGGTGTAGAATATCTCTTGTGGATGTTCTCACACTATCCGCACATCGGCGAGTGAACAGCGTGGATTACAGGTGCACCTCTTTGCTGTCCTCTCTCGCGCTGCGTCCTTGTGTGTTGCGCTCCCAGCCGTTCTTTCAACACGAACAGTACTACTTCCTCTGAGAGCCGCGGACGCGCGCGAGAGAGAGAATGAGTGACGGACCCCAATAACCGTATTCCACTCCAGCGCAACACCGTGAGTGGACTTTCTTCTCACGTTCACGATTAACCACGTACTGTATGACTGAATTACCCAGCGATCTTTCTCGCGTTTAACTGTATTGTTACGCACAAAGAGACGATGGCGAATGACGCGTAAACAAACAAGAGCGCATACTTTGAAATGATGTTTCAGAAAAGTGCTTCTCAACCTTTGTCACTTCAAGGTCCTTCATTGTCAAAGATAATATTCGCAGGGCTCTGATATTTCTTCTGGTTTCCTGTAATTGACGATAAGCTTTTTTTTTTTTTTAACAGAACATGGAGTGAATATAAGAACGTATTGTGATTCCAGTGGTTTCAAGAACTGTATGTACATTTATTAAAAACAGTTGTTGCGGGGAAAACTGAAATAAGAAATTTGCTGCTAGCCTACATGTTGGACATCTTTCATTTTTTAACCATATTAAGCTAGAATATATGAAGACCTCCGATGCAAAAGCCATATAAGCCACCTATGTCAAAAATGAGATAATAATATTGAGTGAATGCTCTCCGCACATAGTAGGCTATACGTTCATCAAATACTTTCACTTCAAACTCACTAAATCCCAGACTCAGCCCATTAAAAAATATAGGTACTTAGGTAGAAACCTGATAAAAATGTTAATATTAAAGAAAAACGTTAGACGGATTTAGAGCTGCTTTTGCATCTGCTGCAAGACAGATGCTTTTGCATCTGAAGTCTATATATATATATATATTTTATGTCATCGTGTCATCTTTTTTCAGGATGGTGTCAGCTGTCAAAGAACGTAAATGCCAGCATGTTTCTTCCCTGAGAATTAGGCATGATACTGATTTAGAGAATTTAATTTAGATATTTCAATCCAGTTTACTGCATCCGGTTTCACAGGAAGATGCAAATTTGAATAAGCTTAGAATAAGCATTACGTCCATAGGCGGATTAACCATATGGGCAATTGGGCAAGTGCCCAGGTGCACAATGTCCAGGGGGGCACCACGCAAATATATTTGTTTTCTTTTAAAACAAGCGATTCATTCACCAACGTATTTCTAGCCTAGGCCTATCCTTTCATCAGAACGTTCTAAATTCCCTGAATGTTTTAATGAAAGTTTATTATTTTCATTATTTTACAAGTTTTTATTTTTTTGTGGACGCGCGATCTACCGCCAGATTCACACTGCGTGAGCACGCGCGTTTCATTTCAACGCCCATATTACACTAGCGTATCCAGCAGAGCGAGTGTTTTCAGTTAATTCCAAATGGAAGTTGAGCTTTAAGCTTGCGCGTGAGCGCATGAGCGCGCAGCTAATTTGAACTGAAAACGCTCGCTCTGCTCCGCGCTAGGCTAGTGGAAACGCACCATGCAGATTCTGGGAGTGTGCTGTGCGGTTTCGCGTGTTTTGCGTCTTTTCAATCGAAATGAAACTGCCTCGCGACGCTCATGTATGTGTGAATCCACTACAGAGCATCAGCCTTTCACGTTGTAGCCTACTTTGCAAAAAAGTTGCAGAAAGAGGCAGTGTAAATGAATGCCCTGGGTGCACCAGAGTCTTAATCAGCCACTGCATAATCACATAATACCTCCCAGTAGGCCATATGATAATAATAATAAAAAAAACTTTATACAGCTCACATAAATTTGATGTGGTTCAAGACTGTATACCAGGGTTTTGTGTGCCATTCAGAACTAAATGGACAATGCCTTTTAAATTGAGGTAGCAAACAGGATGTAGAATTGCAATTTGAATTTGAAGAAACAGATAAAAAAATGAATAGAAATTCGCATTTTTTTATAAATGTGTATTTTTTGTATAATTTTTGTGTACATAAAAATAAATAAATAAACATTTTATTCATTAAATAAAAATGAATAAAGTGTTTGATCATGTTGCAGGGGATTCCAAGTAAATTCAAAGGCCCACTTTATGGTTTATCTTCCTTGGTTCACACAATATTTAAACTGAGTTCAAATTGATGGTTTGTAAGATACAGTCTCAGGCACTGAAACCATCCTTTATGATGTTGCTGGGCAATCTCTACCACTTAAAGCTGCACAGCCGGCTTCACAGCCACTTTGAGCTGGAGAGAGCAATGACAAGATTAGAGCTTTTGGGCTGATTCAGAACAACAGTGGGTTATTTATAATCCACTGCACTTTAAGTGCTATAGAGATTACCTGGCAAACACTGCAGGAAACAACATGCCAGTCACTGTTGCAGCATCACAACAGTAATTCTCAAACATGAGCCCTGGATGCTCATATTCTCATGGATCGATGTATTATATATCATGCATATAGGTTAAATTATCACATGTCTGAGGATACAGTAAAAATGCCATATGTATTCGGTCATAGCATTATCCTTGTTGATGAGCAAACCTACTTGGGCCCAGCTCAGCTTAAGCCCAATGTGGGCTTAAATGTTATCCACGTTACTTTGTCAAGTCTTTTGTGAAGTTCCCTACTTGTTTATGAAAAAGGGCAAATCCTGTCTTTGACATAATTAGGATTAAGGATAAACTAATTTATCAGACCCTGGCAATTTCTCTTCTCTGGATAATGAAAAAATTGTTTTCCTTTTAATATTGTCTCATGCAAAAAGGACCCAATTAGCATATTTTCACTGACAATACAATTTAAGCGATGTAATGGGTGTGGGTTGAGAAACAAGAGTCCTTTTTTTTTTTCTGTCTTCAATTTAACACGCACAATGCGCCAGTGATAAAACATGATAGGTATCTGGCTGCTGTGACATCTTTGAGACTGCAGGAAATCTGGTGAGATGTAGCACTGCAGAAAATGAAAGAGGAATTTTGAGAACTTACCATCACCTGCAAAGTGTGAAAGAGAAGGTATCATTTATTATGAACTAAGTTCAAGAGGAAGGCACACATACAAATGAGGCGAGATAAAGCATATGGGCTGAAATCAGCCACACCAGCTTCTTACCATGAAGCTCAATTACTCATTGGAAAGCGCGAAGGTGAAGAGGCCTTTCTCATTAAGCCTGTATAATATTCAACCCAAAAGACCTCTATTAGACATCAAGGCAAAAGGAGCAAGTAGTTAGAGGCTTGGAAAATGAGTTGCACACATTACGTAAGATGTTTTGATTATTGTACACACAACTTGTTCTCTCTGCCCTGTGCACTCTTCTCTGGGGCCTACATAATTAATGTTATCTCTTTTTCAAGATGATGTCTGCAGTCAAAGAACTCAAACGGTTAATGCCAGCATGTGTTTTTTTCTTCTGTGCATTAGACATGATACTGATTCGCAGAATCATCTTTAATTTATATATTTTCCTCCAGTTTATAATACCGCATATAATACTAAGTAAAATGTACTTCATTTTTCTTTTGCAAGTTTTTGCACATATTAAAAAAAATAAAAAGTAAAAAATTCACATATGGAATTAAGTAAAATCAAAGAAAATAAGTAACTAAATTCAAGCCAGTTAGAGTTTAACTAATTTCTACTAAGTTAAAGATTACTTTGCAGTCCTCTGTTTCAAGTACATTTTACTCAATACAATATAACACTGAATTAAGTCATGCTTTTAAAGTGTATATTTAACTTAGAACATCCAAATAAATAATACAGTAGATATTGTGTAAACAACATATAATAGCAGTGATGTGTTACCCACCCGAACACAGAGACCTCAATAGTACACAATACACAATGACAGTAACATTCTTTGAATTATTTTTGAATATGAATGTGGAATGAACTCCAGATGTCACAAAACAGCAATTTACTAAACCTAACAACAAAAGCAATGATAAAACAGTGAAAAATGCAACCTTATTAATTATTCAAGGCCCAGTGCATGATGGGAACACCAGTATCAGAAAGTAAAGTAGGTTTTACTTAATTTTATAACGTTGATATTTATACTTTAATTTAAATCTTAAATTGAGTACTAATTTAGAATTTACTTCTTTTTTTATTATTCTTGCCTGAACTAAATTATTTAAGTACAAATTACATTTGTTTTTTCTGTAGTATTTAATTGTTTACGCATTTGCTTTCACAGGAAGACACAAACATTTGCATGAGCTTAAGCATTATGCCTATACCACTAATCACATAATACCTCCCAGAAGGCCATATAAACAGACAGACAGATTATATTAGATGGTAAGTGACACCTATAGAAATGTGGTTTATATTTTGTCTGTCATGTTCTGTTTAGTTCATGATTGTGGACTAAATTGATGGCTGTTCAACCAAAAGACCAAAGACTGCAAATACCAAGAGAGATTACTTGCATAAGAGAAACTGCAGTGCACCATATGGTGGAAAAAGTCCCACCCTCAAAATAAAAGAGCCAATTGCCAGTTGGTAAAGTCATCAAGTAACTGCAGCTGCTGTTAGAAGCTCCGGTTCCCATAGAAACAGTCAGTGTCCTGAGATGTATGTTTGGACTGCACATGCACCTTGGCTGGATCAACCTGAAATATATATATTTTTTAATGCTATTTGAGGATATTAAACAAAAAGTTTGGGTCAGTTCATGTCAGTTTTTTTTTTTTTTTTGTGCAACGCCAACATCTCAAAATCCAATCAACCACCAATAGAACAAAGTCCCCTCCCTACATTTTTCTCTTTTTCGACAATATGTTACACTCGGATTTACTTCACAATATGGAAGAAAGACAAAGTTCTGTCATGAAATTCTGGATGGCACAGGCTGATAAGTTCTTAACTCAATTTGCTTGCAATCAAATTATTCTCTATAGGGCACATCTGATTGGTTCCTGCTGTATCAGTAGCCAATGAACTTGTGTGCTCAACTTTCAAATACTTGATTAGCATTTGCTGTTGCAGCGTGCTTTCAGACACTCCACCTTCCCCAGCTCCACCTATATAGATCTGCTACAGGTAATTCATGTGCGCTATATTGTACAGCAGCTTGTCTTGCATGCACTGGCAGTAGTAAGTCCTGTACTTGCTCTGCAGCAGCAGCAGCAGCAGGGTAGTAATCTATTCAGCCAAGACCAGAAATATACAAGTGGTACTCACTGCAGAGTCAAATGACGACCAGCTCCTCCTCTCTGGAGCTCTAAAGGGGTGGAGGGATAGAGTTGTGGGTAGGGTTAGGGTGTGCTTGGATAATCTAGCTCCACCCATTAGGCCCAAATTACATTCGCTCCTCCTCGCTATCCATTACCATGCCAAACACTCAGAGAGTTGTCATGTCAGAAATATGGATTTGAAAAGAAGTTTTTGAGATTTCAGTATTTCTCCATTCATGCAGGCTCGAAATAGCTGTATACTCATAGACAACATCAGTTTCTCATAATTAGTTTTTACTGTTAGCTAAGGATCCCTTTTTGACTTGTTGGACCAATGTCTCAATGCTAAAGATCGATATGAAGCAGGGAAGCATGTTTAACTTCAACTCTGTCTTAATTGTGAGTATTGATTTGCAACTTAATTAGACTTTGTGATCAAGTGTGGTGGGTTTTTTTCTTAGGATAAAGATCTGTACCTCTGTAGATTCAACAGAACATGTAGAGATAGCCAGGAAAAGATGTATTATTTACAGCAAGTTTGCATAAATTGTTATGGTGGTAATGGTTTTACAACTGAATTAAATACCATATTTGATTGACTGGAGAGAATTGCCTTATCAGACTAATTGTCTCCGGATCCCTTTGTTTGCATGTGGCACAAAACATATTTTCTCTATTTTTGAATATTCTGAATCATGGCGGGTCTATAGGGACAAATTACACTGTTAATAACTACGATTGACACCAACTGATGGAAAGGTAGAAAACAAGTGAGTCAAAGATATGTGTGTTTGGCATTTTTTAAAGGCCTAAAACCCCCATCTGTCTCTCTCGCTCATTCCATGTTCCCGCCGGTATAATTGTCTTTCCATCCCGCTGCCTGCCGCTGGATGTAGGGCTTTCAGAATGTTACCGCGGTAATACTGATTGATGGAGTCGATACCTCGCCAGGTTCCAGAACATCGAACACCCCCGCACACAGACATGACAAATTTCAGGGAACAAATTATTATCGCTTGACTCATGATAAATTCCTTCAGGGAAAATAGAAATATTGTGAATACTTATGAACTTTGCCTGCCATATGGCCATTCATTTGGTACGCTCATATAGAAGAGGAGGAGAAAATAAAGACAAGGTGAAGAGGTGGAAACTCTCACTGATGAGGATGGATAAAAGAGAGAGATGGAGGGTATTCGACGGGTAGATATATATACTGACGAACAGCTATTACTTCTGAACTACGTCTAGTCTTTGATCCACATTTTAAAAAGCAGTCGAAATACATCTACACTGAAAAAAAAAAAACAATAAGTAAAATTTACTTAATTTTTCTTTGGCAAGTTTTTGCACGCATATTTTTAAGTAAATTTCACATATGAAATTAAGTAAACTCAACTTAAAGTTAAGTGAAAGTAAAGAAAATTATTTTAACTTGGCTAGTAAAAGGTTGAGTAATATCTATTTAGTTTAAATTTCCTTTGCAATACATTTCACTCAAACAATATAACATTGAATTAAACCACACTTTTAAAATAATAATAAAGTAATTAATACAATAAAAATTGTGTGACACCATATCTATATGTCTGAAGTTACACGTCACGTGAACGAAGAGACCTCAATACTTGGTAGACAATACACAATGACGGTAACATTTGATGGATCGTTTTTGTGTTTGTATTTTTCATTTTCAGTAGAAAATTAACTCAATGTCAAAAAATGGCAAGTTACTAATCCCAACAACAAAAGCAATGATATAACCAGTGTAAAACAACCTTATTAATTATTCAAGGCCCAGTGCATGATGGGAACACCAGTTTCAGAAAAGTTGAATAATTTTACTTAATTTTATAACATTGATATAACGCTTTCATTTCTACACGGTTGAATTGAGTACGAATATAGAATTTTCTTAGTTTTTTTTATTCTTGCCTGAACTAACTTTTTCATGTAATTACATAGTTTTTTCTGTTCTGTAGTATTTACTTCACCACAAAATCATTTTTATCAGTGTACAACAGTTCTCGCCCCCTCTAATAAAAGGTGCAGGAAACTAAGAAATTAATCTGATCAGCTACAGAGACATGTGGGTTAAAGAAAGAGAGCGAGACACACTGTGGTTGCTTCAGCCCAAATGTGACTATAGTTGACAAGCATTAAAAATCAATCAAAACAAATTAATGGCTGACAGCAATAGCTGGGTTTTGTTAAATGGAATTGGACTTGGTTGCAAAGCAGTCATGAGGCTAATAATGAGTGCCAATCACCACGACTGCCAATCATTGGCTCTCTCCAAACCCCACAGCGACCTCAGAAAACAGAAGGGTAAAGATGCATTTGGGGCCCAAACGATCGACAGATAAACACTGGACACTCGTGGGGTTTCTGAACCCTAAAGCACAAATCAACAACTTTTTAGTATGACAGTACCTCCCAAAGCACCATAACGTCATGTAATGAAATAGAACAAAAATTCAAGATATAGAAAAGTAAATATTTTAACACTACAAAACTTGTTTTATTATAATGAAGAAATTGACAAAAAGGACACTTCTGATTACTGAATACAAATTTTGCATTCACTCCCATAAAGTTTCTACTTTAGAAACTCCCACTTTGAGAAATTGTAATTATGATGTGTGATGTGCGTTAAAGTATTTTGATCAGACAATTTTTTTATCTTATTTTTTCCAAGACAAGAATCTTTTTTAAAGCATTCATGCTACATAATGAAGAGCAAAATATGCACATTAGGTATGTGGTTGATGCTTTTTCCGGGTTTTTTTTTTTTTCACCACTCTCATACTGCCCTGAATAATTATGGGATTGTTTCCCCCCCAAAAGTCAGTCTCTTCATCAACCGCTATATGATTAGCATTTTCAGACAGACAATTCTTCAGTAAGAGTAAACAAGTCTGTACAAATTATGCACAAACTAAACTATACAATCACTTATAAAGATTCATTACAATTTAAAGGGCCATTCACACAACACATTTTTGTGTAGAAATGCAAGGACAACAAAGTTTTTTTTTTTTTTTTTTTTTTAAAGCTGCACATCTTTTAACTTGAGCAGAGTGTTTTTAGAATGGTGTGCCATGTGTGAGACGCTGCAAAAGATGTGAGACATGAACACAATCGAAAAGCAGCACAGTGTGTCAGTGTGAACAGCTTCTAAATCTATATTTGGCATACCTCTAAGTTGTGATCATGTTTGCTCAATTCGTGAATATGATGATTTTTTAAATGACTTGTACGCACCAATAGCAGTACAGGATACATTCATGCTGCCTTTAAAAATGTCTAGAGGAAGCCATCTTTATTTACACAAACGCTGAATTGCATTTTTAGGATTCGGATGTCATTAAAAGCTGGAATATACTACATGACTTAATATCTGAAACAGATTTGAAACTGAAAAGGTAAAGATCATACACTTCCCAACTTTGTAAATGGCTACAGAGAAAAAATGGTCATCATACACTAAACAACTATGGATCACAAACAACCAGACTGTCAAGTTTTTCCAAACACAACAAACTCATGCAGAAACATGTGCCTCATTGCTAAGAGATGAGTGACGTATAATAACAATGTGTTCTAAAATCAGCTCAAAATATCAGACATGTTTGATATCCTACGACTGAATGGAATCATAGTCTGATGCCCATCATTCACTACACAATTTTCTGTGAAATCGGTCAATTTTGCCTGCTCAAAATCTGCAACAAGCGCTGACTCATGGTGACTAGACTGGAAATTGGGGCAAAAAGTTGAGTGTATTCCAGCCTTAAAGGGATAGTTCACCCAAAAATGAAAATTAGCATATGATTTAGTCACCCTGAAGCCATCCTAGGTGTATATGACATTCTTCTTTCAGACAAATTTCAGAAGGAATTACATAAAAAAAAGTATATAACTAGCTTCCGGCAGACGGCCGTACGCATCGATTCAAGCCAAAAGAGTAACATTTGAACTTGATGCACAACGTAATGACGAACGCGGTTGCCCAGCCCTGTTTGTTTTAACCGTGAGAGGCGTCAATTGCTATCATTACGTTGTGCATCAAGTTCAAGTGTTACTCTTTTGGCGTAAGTCGTCTCGCGTACGGCCTTTAATCCGTACGGCCTTTAACCCGTTCGCGTACGGCCTCATCTGCCGTTCACAGCCATTCACTCCCATTATCAAGCTTGGAAGAGCCAGGACATTTTTTAATATAACTAAGATTGTATTCGTCTGAAAGAAGAATGACATATAAACACCTAGGATGGCTTCAGGGTGAGTAAATCATGGGCTAATTGAAATTTTTGGGTGAACTATCCCTTTAATATGAAAAATAAGTATTTGTGAGATGCTGCACACCTAGTGAGGTATAGTCAAACATTTTGCACGCATTACCTAATAATTAACAATAATAAAGAAAATGGTATTGTGAGGGTTACAAAAAAAGAGCAGAAAAACAGGAGATGGACAAAGTCAAAACTGAAGAGACAAAACCATATCATGCTGTATACAATACAACAGTCACTCCTGATTTCGGCCGTCATACCATCACTTTTCAAAACCTGAATGTGATATAAGAGTCTACGTGGCAACAGGCGAGAATGCTGGGAGGCCATATGAGGTAAACAAAGGTGCTCTTTTAGCGTTGATGGATTTGCGTATCATGCCTTGTGCACTGTTTATGCAGTGCTAGCACGGCTCGCATTGTGGAGGTGTTGGGCCCTCATATATTTATCCGGGGAAATCACTGGCTGAGAAATCAATTAGTGCCTGTCTGTGTGAGTATCGCACACCTGCCACGGCCAAGCAGGACGCTTCCTGTTCATTAAATCAGTTCGCCTAATGATCTCAATCGTTTGGCTGTCTGAAGCAATCGCCTTAATGCCATACAAAAAGTGAATGACAGGATGAATGAGTGAAGGGAATTAGAGAAAGAGCAAAAGACCATAAGGACTAATTTCTTCCTTCCACATACAGGTTTTGAGCCAGTCACCTGATATATAAAACTATGAGACTAATTATTCTGAAGCCGCAGGAAAATTATGCCATGACAAGCTAACAACACTGACGTGAAAGACAGACTGGGAAAATATAGTCAATTTCCTGGTTTTACAAGTCTTCAAAAAAAAAAAAGAAAAAAAAAAACCCTCTGGTTAAACATCTGCAATATAAGAATATAGAGCTAATTTATGTGTTGCATGTTAACCAATCAGATTTTAACCAATCAGATTTATTCTGTGCTTGATAATTCAGTGGTGGAACGCAGAACGTTGAGAAACGTCTACATTTATTACTGCTCCTTTAATGTATAGTTGCTGTGTAGGCGTTTTCTGGAAACCTACATTATGTACGTAGGTGTATTCTGGAATAACACACGTTCAATTCCCTTTGAGACCATTAAGATGTGCAACATGGTCCATCTTGCAGCCAAGATTAGACTGTTTCCAAACTTAAATATACAGTAGCGTGAACTCCACCCACACATTTCCCTAACCACAAAAGTAGCCCTATTAATACAACAATGTTTACATATATCTTATAATAAAAAGACACCATGCCAAAGCTTTCCTTTTTTGGGAGCATCTTAGACTCAAGACGTACCTTCATCAGCATAGATTCAGCCCATGTTCTTCTTTGCCTCAAACAGCAGTATTGCCTACATTTTTTATGAGGTTGGGATGTTAAAAAAAAGTCACTAGAGGGTCTTGGAATTCATATTAGCTTGGAATTCATTAAAATAATTAAACATGAACGTAAGAGACACTGTTTTGTTTGTAAGAGGAATGCTCTGTATTATTTATGGCCTAGATGACCTTTTAAATTTAATGTATGAGTTTACTGCACCTAAAGGCATGTACAGCAGGGTTCAAGTCTTCTTGTCCAGTATTAACCTGAAGTTAAAGCTCACAGATCTTGTAAAGGTCTCATGCCAATTACTGGGGGGTCATGAAATGAGTCATACTTGCTCTATACAAGCACAAAAGATACCTACTTAGGAGGGGCGTTTTCTCTGAGGGAAAAATCTGATGAGAAAATAATCGGCAAGACAAAAAAATATTTAATAAATCATTTTAAAAAGTAAATATTAAAAATTCTGAACTCAAAAAGTGTCTAAAGTCATTTTTTCAGAAGTGACTGTCGAACAGTGACACCAGATACAGATAAGGATTCAGAGGAAGGCAATGTCTCTTTCTCCACCCTCAAGCTTATTGCGTTGTCATTGATATCCTAAAATCTGACGTGAATGTAAGGGTGCTAATGGCGAAATTCAGGTGAAAACTCACATGTGGTGCCTCCACTGCTCTATTACTGGCTCATCACTGTGTCAGATGGATAATGCCTTTCATATTCATTTTCGATCCACAAATCGCCTGGAGGGGTCCAACTGGCAGAAACTTTAAAAAAAGTATTTACAAATATTACTATTAGTATTAATAATACAAGTATTTTTAAAAAATCTACCAAAATAAAATCTACAAAATGAATTAAACCTAAATTATTTTACCGCCTTGATGCTATCTGTATTTTTTAATAAATAAATATTATATTAACTATAAATGCATTTAATTATAGTAAAACCCGTTTATTTAATTAAGCCATGTCAGCGCCAAAGGCAAATTAAGGTACTCTATGAACAGAATAGTTTAAAATACATTGATCATCAATCAATCAATAAATAAACTCTTACATCTCTGCAAGAAAAATCTTTATGAAAAGATTTTTCAATTTGATATTTGCTAAAAACAAAATTCCCTGGTGAGATGTTTTTAAAAACTTCAAAACGGTGAATGCGGTGAGTATTTCAAAGTGAGCTTCTGTGAAAAGTGTGTCACAGACTCTGTAATGGCTTCAAAAGCTCGGTGTCTGAGAATAGCCAAAGGTCAATATTAAAGATCCCATTCCCAGCAGACATTACAGAAAAGACATTTCCCAGAGCCCGAAACATCTTTGAGTTTTATTGACCCGCATAGTTTGTGTCAGCAAACTCATTACCTGACTCCGCGACAGTCTTCCATGCGGCGTAAAATGCTGTGCTGTCAGGTGGTGGTGTTGATGGAGAGAGACCTGCGAAGCTTTGTCAACAAGGCAGACAAGTGCATGGATGGATGAGAGGAAGCGGGCCACCCTAGAGGAGTGTCAGAAGAGAGAGTCGTCAGTGTCACTCCGCAGAGAGAGCAAGACAAGCATTCCTGGCACACGCACAGATCCCTGCTGAATAAATACTCAGAAAAACAAAAAATTACCTCATTGTACATATCATTGATCCAGGAGTATTTCACCACCCCCGACAACCAATCTATCCCAATCACAGTGTGCACATGTGACAGGGGATAAAGCCTGTTTTATACAGTGTGCGCTTCCATTTCATTAGCAATAGGAAAGAGATGAAAGGTGCCAGAATGGAGGCTGAACTGCATGCAAAGTTTGTGCACTTTTGCTTGTGCAATTTGTCAAAATGTGTGGTGCAACAGAGCTTACTGAAGGAAAACACAGTATCCCACAATACAATGTGCTTGACTTGAAGGCCAGTAAGAGCTGTGCGTGTAAACCTCACCCCCCACTTGCCTCAAAAGGAGATCTAACGGCTGCGTTCTTTAGCATCCTTAATACATGTAGCTCGCCAGTCTCCGACACCTGAGACCCCGGTTCAAATCCTGCTTGGTTAGAACCGGTTACACAAGTATACTTGTACGTTTTCTTTAAGTGAACATAACATCAAACTTATAGTTTACTATTTAGAAGTACAGTGAGTGAGTGAACAAGTGAAATCTACCATTGTACAGCAAATTTTCACTAGAAAAGTCCAGTTATTTCAATAGGAATCCACATGATCTGGAATTCTGCGTTAGAGCGAAGGATTTTCCCATGCAGATTTTACAGCTTGTTCAAGACACAGATTTGGTGCCAACAGAAAGCTGCTTGGTTTGAAAGTGACTTCTGTGTGAGCTGTGTTTAATACATTGCTACACATCTGACAACAGACTTTTTTTGTCTGTGAAATTTCACTAATGTGACTGCACCTTCAGGCTGAGTGCTATTCATAATTAACTATGGAAAAACATTTTATGGAGAATTAAATGGCATGTTATTATGCTAATTTATCAGTTTTATAAGCAACACAATATTTATGATAACTGCCTCAGATATTCACTTGCTAGCATTGAGCAGAAGCGGTAATGGCCATCATTCTATATCGTCTTTTGCGTGTATGGAAATCGCCTGTATATGCACGCAATCAAAGCTTCACACATATTGGAACATGTAAAATACCCTGAAGAGTTGCTCCGAAAATAATTTTTCAACACAACAGTAGAGCCTGCGGCTAATTGATTCTGAATCTCTCAGGTCAAATGCCATTTGGGTCATACTGAATCAGAAACATTATGTATATCCGGCTTTTAAATATTGGTGCAAAACCAACCTACATTTTCTCTGAGACCCAGTATTATGCAGTGGATCCTGCTGATTAGCCCTATCGCCATCTCTCAAAACATCATACTGCTTCTCTCCCTTCTCCTTCTGAGTTCACATGGGATTGTGCTGCCCAGGCCTGGATGAGAGCGGACATGCAACTATGGTAAGAGATGAGGGAAGACTACTATTCAAAAGCCTTTTCCGTCCCAACTGTCAGCAGAGAGTAAAGGCAGCTGTCGGACTGAGGTAACAAACCCCTCTTAGTTCATTCCACAAATACGGTCGCCCATTAGATGGTAACAAGCCCGTCTCACCATTCACTCCTTCCATCAACGGCTATGCCTTTCAGGTCACTTCTGGAGCACTAAGGCCTTGGGGTTGCTTGAATCCTTTGTTGCTAGCACAATTAGTGAGGCTCCCAGTGGCTTTTGCTCCCATGTGACCGGAGGTGGAAATAATCTCTCTTTTCTCTGATGGCCTTGTAATGGTTGAGCTCAAGCTCAGTGTCTGGTGGTCAGACCTTAGGAAATGGCAAGACAAAGCAGGCCTGTGGGAGTAGCCGAGGGGCGAAGAGTGCTGATAGCGCTTTCATTAGCATGGAAAATGCTAATAAATGTGAAGAACCCTTTGAAGACGCATCTCTGCTCAAGTTTCCATGGACAACCAAGAAAAACAGTTAGGGATTTTTTTTTTTTTTTTTGGCCAATGTAATAAGACATTTCAGTTAGACAGGACAACCTGATCTCAAGGTAATTTGTACGTATTTTGGTATACAAATTTGTACGATTTCAGCAGGAGGCCTTGTGGTCAAAAAGGAACCACTGCATTAATGTGCTATATCTACCATAGCTTAAAAAAAAAAGGTCAAAAATACATTTCAATCTTGAAGTAAAGTCGGTTGTAACTGACTCACACTGACTTTTAAAAACAGTTCATTTAGATGTTAACACAAAAGTTGGTTTATAGTGGTTAGTGCTGGTCTAGCTGGTGGACTAGAATTGTCTTGCTGTTGATAAATAAATTTAGCTCATGAATCTGGTCATTTAGCATGGTATTATTTATAGACCAAAATATTCTTGCTGGTTAAGCTAGTTAGAAAGTCTGGTACAAACACCAGTACTGTATCTCATGCTGGATGATCAGCAACCCAAATACCATATGTTGGTTAGCTGGACTAAACCAGGGCTGCGTCTCCCAAAAGCATTGTAAGCCTAAGTTGATCGTAGAGACCATTGGTGGCAATTGTTGATCAACTTAAGGCCTGTTCACACCGGGACGAATTTCGCGCGCGATATTCGCCGACGTTTAACGGCTCATGACTAAACAAAGGGCGCCAATGTGAGTGTGCACACCGACGCGAAAAACGCCACGCGTTAAAGCGTCATTTTTAAAAAAACGCCTCGGGTTCGTCTTTTTGGTTTGACGCGCCGCGTCAAAAACTATCCGACCAATGAGATTGGCGCTTTTGCTCACGTGTCTGGAGCTTCTGAAGTTACAGTAAAACACAACTTGGGGGCGCTCAAACACAAAACGGTCTTGCCGAGCACACATACAGGCGAAGAAGATAGCGTCTACACTGCTGAGAAGAAATAAGACGAGGAAGATGCAAGGCAAGATGAATGTAGAGCTGCTGGCCTCGTTGGTGTCGGAACATAAAGAACTATATGTCAAACGCGACTACAAAAATCTTGATAAAAGAGAACTGTTATGGAGTGGTATTGCAGAGTAAATGGGCCTTGATGGTGAGTTTCATTTTACTTAATTGTCTTTCATGTACATAGGCTTGTAACTTTTTCCCACGAACGTTTGACAATCGCGCCATCTAATGTCAGGGAATGAATTTGCATGTTCACTCGGCTCATCGTCAGCGAAAATCGCTTGGGTGTGAACACAAAAAACGCGTTGAAAAACGCTGGCGAATAACGCGCGCCGATATTCGTCCCGGTGTGTAAGGCCCTTTAAGGCCCAGTTTGTTGACTACAAACCAAAAAAACGAAAAACGAACCCGAGGCGTTTTTTTTAAAATGACGCTTTTACGCGTGGCGTTTTTCGCGTCGGTGTGCACACTCACATTGGCGCCCTTTGTTTAGTCACGAGGCGTTAAACGTCGGCGAATATCGCGCGCGAAATTCGTCCCGGTGTGAACAGGCCTTAAGGCTTACAATGTTTTTGGGAAACGCAGCCCAGCTTAGTAGCAAATCCCTGCAAAAATGTCTTGTTGACTCAACCCTTTTAAATGTTTTTCATTTTTAATGGTTTTCAATACAGCTATTTTAGATATAGGCTTAAATGCGAATTGAAATGTCCAATTGAGAAATCTCACTCACAGCAATGAGTAAGTGAATAATAAATAGACTGGGAGAAAGCATTTAATTATAGCAGGTAATTAAATGCATTTTATATTGACTGTTAAAAATGTTAATGGCATTAATTTAATGTGCTATGAATAATCGGAGAACAACTTCCTTAGTGTACTTTGAAATGATTTTTGAAGGATGGACATTCCATTCACAAGTGTTTCACCTGAAAGACTGAACAAAAATTCTTAAAAATATATCCGATTTATCAAATAAATACTGTACTAAGACCTAAAATTGGACACAAAAAATAAATAAACCAGTAAATATGTTTTTAACGTTAGCCTACACTTGAGTGTGCTAAATTACTTTTGGCTAAGTTATACAGTTGAGGAAGCCTTTTGGCGAACATTATCCTCCCCCAGGCATGAACGAGGTCTGTTGGTGTACATTTGTTTATGTAGGCTACTGCACTTTGTACTTTTTAAAAACGATATATTATTGTTGGGTGTAAGACTTCAGCCGGGGAGGGAGCAGCAACAAGACGATGACGACGTCTATGCGACACACCGAAGCAGTTTGTTGATATCTATGGATCCAACATGGCATCAGATGCGAAGTTAGCTTTCGATGCAGCCTTAGATAGTGTTCTAAGTAGTTTAGAACGCAAGTTTATTTCGTCTTCTTCCTCGTCGAATTTCTGTCGCTCTACATACGTCATCTGGTATAGTTTAAACGATTGGCTATGAGCTACATACAGGCGCATTTGATAGACATTTGTAGCGCCCAATAAACGGCTCTGGGCATTCGTAAACCACGCCTCAAATACGAGAACATTAACATGTGGTTCCCAGACCACGTCTCAATGAGACGAGGTCTGACGTTAGCCAGGCTAGTTTAGCTTTATAGTAAGGTACAAATCTAAGACAGAAACATCAAAAGAAATACATTAAAAAAGACACTTGCATGACACTGTAACGTTACTAGAGCCTTTTTATTTATTGTTTTGTAGCCTGATAAACACGGTACTTTTTTGGCACAACATAAACCCATTAATATTACGAGACAATAATATATCACTTTAATTAGGGTTAAACATTTGAATTCTTACACTTAAAAACTGAGGGCGGATCTCCGCTGCTGCATCCGGCTGCCATGTCTACATCACCACCATCACCACAAAGCTCCTCCCTCCCGCACGCAATGGGTTGTGGGCAATATTAGCCATTAGAGTGTGCGTTGATCTGCACTTCGAATTCTAACCGGAAATAGTAGACCATCCGGGTATCTTTGGAATACTCATTTCAACATACTACGATTTGGGACGTACTAATTCTAGTTTTGCATACTATTTAGGACGGATAGTATGCGAATTGGGACTCAGCAAAAGTCATAATTCATCCATGTACTACGGTGGCTGAGAGAGCTCAACGCGCTGCAACTGAAGAAAACACATGCAAATAGAAAAACACCCGCAAATTAAGAAAAGATCTTCATCAGTTTCACAACATGTGTGCTCAAAATACTCACAACACAACCAAACACAGAAACGCGCTGCAAATAGCACAGAATACAACGGTAAAGTTTCCAGGGGACCCCAATAAGTGACGAACCCGGCTGGGACGTGCTTATAGCTCCTATTTTATTTTATTTTATTTTATTTTATTTTATTTTATTTTATTTTATTTTATTTTATTTTATTTTATTTTATTTTATTTTATTTTATTTTATTTTATTTTATTTTATTTTATTTTATTGCAAAACATACAGAGACGACAACTTTGTATATTACAAAATGTATTAACACTATGTTCAATGTCATCAGAAGAATACTAATGAGAAAAGAACAATGAAAATAAAAGATAGAGAAAAAGAACATGAGGGAACGATATTAATCTATACATCAGTTACATTGTACAAATGTTGTCATGTTTAAATAAGTTTCATAAGAAATGTTAGGTAATGCAGGGTTCAGTATGAGACACCAATTTTTAAAGTTGAGACACTCACACACAGATATATAACGCATATTTTAAAAACTTTTTAGTATAAAATGTATATTTATTTGCAACAGTTATGTTAACAGCAATAAAAAGATATTTCTGGTAATATCAGCTATTCAGCTGATGGACACATGCTGCGTTGTCATGGTAACATCCCAGGTGAAAATAATGAGGAAATTACATTGTCTTTCTTTGCTCCCTTCACCAAGTGCGTTCCTAATGGCTACATAATGGCAGTGCCCTCCCAGACAGCAACATAGTATCAGCCCAGATCTGGCCCAAATCTGGCTCATGTGGATTTCACACGGTCCAGATGTGGGCCGGATCTGGGCCGACACTATGTTGCTGTCTGGGCTGCTCACTCCAAAGTCCCTACTTCATGGGCTCTGCCCTTCGAAGGGAGTAGGATAGGAATGCTCACGAGCAATAAGCACGTCCCAGCCGGGTTCGTCACTTATTGGGGTCCCCTGGAAACATTTCTGTTGTGTTCTGTGCTATTTGTAGCGCGTTTCTGTATTTGGTTGTGTTGTGAGTATTTGGAGCACGCATGTGTTGTAAATGGATGAAGATGTTTTCTTAATTTGCGGGTGTTTTTCTATTTGCATGTGTTTTCTTCAGTTGCAGCGCGTTGAACTCTCTGGGCCACCATATTACACAAAATCATGTTTATGATGCATGCTCGATTAATACGCACAGTCAGGCCACTCTTGAACTGTTATGTTAGGCAAAGAAGAGCGCCGTAACGTCACATGTGTGAATATTCTTCCTCACAGGAGGCTACATTTCTAGACCAACAGGGAAATGACAGAAATGTTTGACTAATGAAACGTGAAGCCAATTACGATTGTGGCAATATGTGGTTTTCAAATCCATGTTTTCTAAGCATCTTTGTTCTTTTTAGAAGGATACAAATATATTACAAAGTTGAATGTTAACCCAGTTGTAACATGCTTAGCAGATTTTTGTTTAATGTAGTCCTATTTTTTTTTACCCTACTTTTTCTACCCTATGAACAGAATCAATCAAAATCAGAAGTTTAAAACAAGTTTAAAATAAAACACTACATTTAAAAATATATATGTTTACGGTTTTGAGAACAGCTTGCAAATTTAGCTTTCTATGCTAAGCTAACGCCATTTCCATACATGTACCTACATAAGATCACAATGGAATGAATATGAGTTTTTAGAGTTTGAGAGTGGATTTGTTTTAGTTTCCTTTCAAAATTCTTCATTCAAAATTAAAACAATTTTTTAGATAAAGTTTCATGAAATGTAGCCTTTTAAAATCAGTTTCTGACCAAGCAGTTTTGTAGCCATTTTATACATTATTCCAACAAATTACTGATCATATTCCAATCAATTTAACAATTGACTTTATGAATTAAATTAGTTCTGACACTACAGTTAAAATCAAGCATCTACATTTGGATTCCTCACAGTATTATATGCCAGAAGTGCCAAGGGTTCATGAACTGCAACCAAACTGTCCTATTTAGGCTCAGAAGGTGATCAGGTTATGGATGTTTTGTATATATATATATATATATATATATATATTATTTTTATTTTATTTTATTTTATATACTGTACATCATACTTAAAAAATAAATGCTGAATTATGCACAAATATAACGTAATTTTCTTTCATTAGTCAATATGGTGTCAACACCATTGGCCCCTTTTTCATTAATACCGCTAATGTGTGAGCTATGGTTATTTATAATAATTTAAAATTGCGAGGGGCCTCAAATTTCTGGATCATGGATGGCCTACTAATTGCTGCAAAATAAATTAATCTTATGATAGGGTGTGGGCAACAAAAACCCTGAACAATGCCATGATCTGTTATGTGTGAGACTGAGTAGGAGAGAAAAGATACAGCCAAAGGCAGATGACAAGATGAGGAAGATATTGATTGTTACATCTTATTTTAACCCTGAGCATCCATGGTGCACATATACAACACATTCCTATTGAACATTTTTGTTTCACTGCCTCTCAGTCTCCATTGCTGGCACAATCAGAGCCTGAAGTCAAGTTGTGCTCAATCACAAAAGGCTGTTCTGTACGCAGTATTTTGTGAATATTTGCAAGAAGAGGTTTACACAGAGAGAGATGATGCATTCTCTATGGCTCACTGCAGGCTTGTTTTGACCAACCCCTCATACTTATACAATTGCTTATTCATCCTGTAGCTTGATAAAGCCATATTCAAAATTAATGTTTAATTTGGTTGACATATCAGAGTTATAAGAACATTAATAATAAAGACATAAAACCAGAAGGTTTAGTGCATTTAAGTGCTACGGGGTAATTACTGGCTCAGTGCATGAGAAAAAACATTTTGAGAAAACGACCTTTAAATATATGTATATAATTGAAACCTACATAGAAAAAGTGTAATAAAATAAACACATTTTTAATCCAAAATATTTTGGAGGTTTTCTTTCAACTAGTCTGAAAGAAGCAAAATAGCCTAAAGTCTGAAAAAACAATGGTTTAGGCCAGAGGTCTTCAATCCTGCTCCTGGAGGGCCACTGTCCTGCAAAGTTTAGTTCCAACCCTAATCAAACACACCTGAATCAGCTCATCAAGCTCTTCAGAATCGCTTGAATATTCAAAGGCAGGTGTGCTGAAGCAGGTTGGAACTAAACTCTGCAGGACAGTGGCCCTCCAGGAGCAGGATTGAAGACCTTTGGTTTCAAGGCTGTAGCGTCTTGCCTTAAACCAGTGGTTCCCAAACCTGTCCTGGAGTACCCTCAACACTGCACGTAATCAAACACACCTGATTCAACTCATCAGCTCATTAACCCATGTGATAATGAGCTGATGAGTTGAATCAGGTGTGTTTGATTAGAGAGACAAAGAAAACGTGCAGTGTTGGGGGTACTCCAAGACAGGTTTGGGAACCACTGCCTTAAACAAATCCTCAAAAAAATTGTGAATATAGAAATAGTGAAAGTTTAATATCAGAAATATATATATATATATATATATATATATATATATATATATATATATATATATATATGAACTGATTTGTTCACATGTGTGATTCATTTGCATTGCAAAGTAGTGGGAGGTGTGAAACATGAGCGTCCGTGCAGGATCAGACCAAGGAGATCCTCCCTAAAGCATTTCTGCATGGCCCTAATAAGGCCTGGAGACATTATGCAAATACCAGCTAATGTGCCACACATCAGGGATGAGCACTGCTCTCTGCCACCCTCCCCCAGATGCCACAGTTCCGATGATGGGAAAACTGCAGAGCAAAATCAAATGTACGAAGCATGTGAACAATTCAAAGCTTCATGCAGAGAGCAGGAGAGCAAGACAGACAAAGCAATGACTCTGATGGAATTTCAAGGGCCATTCGGAAGTGATGGCTCTTTGTACACTTTTTTTGCGCATCACAATTAATTGCTTTTATTGCTGTTTCCATGGAAACGGCAGAACACTTTGAAGCCATTACAGATTTTCCTCCAGCCCTTCGGAATGGGGTTGGGGATTGGGGGTTGGGGTGGGAAACTGATGTCATGGCACTGAGTTTAATAAACTATAAATGCTGCATGTATATAAACATACAGACCTTTTCCAAGCCTCAGAGAAGCCTTGAAGTAATACAGAGAGGACAGAAAAAACGAATACGCTTGATAACAGGTGGAAAATACAAAAATACATAGAATGCATTACCCGGGATGCTCATATGAGCATGCTCACACAATGATATTAGCAATGAGTGTTGAGCATATGGCCAATGGTAATACAGAAGTAGGGATGGGAATCGTCAATGATTTCTTTAACAGTTCTTTTAGTACTTTTAAGGAATTAATAGGAAAAAAGAAATGCAATTCCATTCCCAAATGATAGTAACATCATTTGGCAATTATTTTACTGTTCTTAAAAGAAGTCTCTTATGCTCACTAAGGCTGCATTTATTTGACCAAAAATACATTAAAAACAGTAATATTGTGAAATATTATTAAAATTTAAAATAAATGTTTTCTATTTTAACATACTGTACTATGTAATATATTCATTCCAATGCAAAATTTTCATCAGCCTTTACTTCTGAAGTATACTTTGCTGGTTCCGTTCGGTCTCCTAGCTCCGCCAGTTCCCAGGCTCTGCCTAGTTCCTCTGCTCCTCTTCCTTTTCTGGTTCCACCCAGTTATTTTCCTTCGCTGGTTCCGTCCAGCTCCCTGGCTCTGCCTCATCCTCCTGATCCCCCGGCTCTCCTCAGCCCTCCTGGTCACCCAAATCCAACGTGGACTTCGGAGTGATGGCCGCAAAGTCTCAACCTTCTGGCTCCATTTTGGCCCTCCAAGCCCATTAATCCGCCTCGGCCTCTCAACTCATCAGCTCCACAGTGCCCTGTCATCCCCCTGGCTTCACTGGGCTCCCACATCCTTCCGACTTCTTCTTTGCCTGTCATCCCCCTGACTCCACGATGGGCTTCCGGGCCTGCAGCTGCACCTAGACTCCTTCGGCTCCATCGGGGTCCACTATTCCTTCAGCTCCAACAGCATCCTCACTCCCACCGGCTATGCCGGCTCTCCTGGGATCCTTTTCCCTGCCTGAACATTGCAATGTGTTTCTTGAGCCATTAAAAGAGCCAGAACATTAAAGTTAAAAAGCCAAATATCTGGAGATGCTAACTCACCACCTCCTCTTTAATTCTCTAATTCCATCAATATTTTGTGTAATCCGCAACAGCGAAAATGGAGTTGAAGCAGATGGGTTAATTCTCAATAGTCTCAGGGCTGCTTGCTGGCACACTAGGAGAACACTCTACTCTTATTGCTTTCCCTCTTTTTCACCAGAAGCGTTTTATTGTTATTGCCTAGAATCTTGGCATCCTTTGATGCACCTCTCAGTCATTTGAAAGGCTGGGGGAAAAGAATAAAAGTGAAAGATAGCTATTAAGGAGGACATATTGGAGCGGATGTTGAGAGAAGAATGAGAAGAAATGGTAGCACCCACAGAGGATGATGGCACAGTCAATCTCAGATTCCCATGATAATGACGGTAGCGAGGTGATCGTTCCTTCAATTACTCCCAAAGCCCAGAGCAATTCCATCTCCATATATATATATATTTTTTTACTTGGTTGGTTTAATAGAAGCATTACACAGCATCTGAGAGAACAATACAGTGGTAATGAGACCCTGAACCACATGCATTAAAATCACCATATCCAGGCTATTAATTGAACAGTGGCTTGATTGAAGTGATGGAGAGATGATGGGGAAACACACCTGTGTAAAAGTTAGATCTACACAGCAGAAGGTAACAACAGGTTTGTTTTTTCCCCACTGAATATAGGATAGATTAACCTGCAGTCAGAACATTGGCAATCTGCAGGCAACCTCTAAAGATTCACACTGATGCATTATGCATAGCACGGTGAATCATTTGAGATATGACAGTGAGTAATGTGCTGGAGATTGTCTGATGGAACATGAACGCAGGCCACGCTTAAGATATGCTTTTTAATATAATTTCTTCCAGGTGTTTTTTTTCTAATGGCCTTGTGCCATGATGATCAGTCTAAACCTGACTTTAGACAAATATAAGTAAAATGCTGATAAACTGCCATAACCGTCTGTGTAGAGCACACATTAAATTGAAGGATTCTGAAGAGAAATTATGCAAAAGGATCTCATTTCTTGGCATTAAGGAAAGAATACAGGGACCATTGTTCTGTCTATAAAAAAAAAAATAGGTTTTTATGCTTCACTACATGGAAACATATTCATTTTTAACCACAAAGTCTGTATGAAACAGATAAACACCACCATGCAATCATTTGTTTGTACTTTTTACCATTATTTTGAAGGAAAGTGGAGTGGAGACAGGAAAGTATAACTGAGAGAAGGGAAATCATCACAGAGTTGAGTTAAAGCTTTTTTTATTTTCTTTTGCTCAAATAAGAATGAAAAAAGGGTTTTAGGTGCATTCACCAGCAATGAATATGTTTATATTGTTTGACCATTTGCAAGTTTTATTTACCCTGTTGTTATTGTCAATTGTTGTCATGTTTGGTAACCTACTGTCTTGTGATATACAAATGCATTTGTTTCTCTGGTAAAATGAGCAGTTACATTTAAGTGATAGTTATTCTCGTCATGTTCCATGTTGAGGTCAGCATGTGGCTTTTAAAGCCAACTCATGAGTGTGATGATGTCAGCATTTTAAAATAATACACTTTTGCACAATTAACACGTTTCCAAAATGCCTACATTTTCTTTACATATAAACTTACCCAATACCAAAATCATGGATCTTTATAGACTTTTTTTTAAGTAAAAAATACAAAAATACAAAATTATACAAATGCTTAAACACAGCATATTGAAAAGCATTTAAACATTGTGTGTTTGATTTGTTTCAGAGATTTCTTTCCTCTTATGGAGCTAATCAGACACTGCATTAATTCATTTATGTAGACTAGGCAGGGTTTAACCTGGAAAAAACATGTAGACGAGGAGGAAGAAACATAATTGGGAAAAGGGCCATCGCTGATGTGCCGGGTCAGAGAGGAACAACTATCACAGTGTGTGCTGCTCAAGTGCTGGTTTGGTGCTGCAGAAAAGCCAGATTGGTCCTACAACACAGAGTGCCTTATGTTTTTAGATGACCTCCACGAACAAATGGTGCCAGGAGCAGAACAGGTGGTAGGAAAAATTAGGACATTTGTGATTGAATGGGACAATGTAGCATTCCACCGTTCACTCTCCTTTCTACCCCATTGAGGAATTCTTTTCTTGGAGGCGGAATGTCTTCGATCATAGGCCAGATGATCAAATGTCCCTCCTGGATGCAGAGGCATCTCAGCTGAAGACTGCCAGGGGTGGATAAGGCATGCCAAGCATTTCTATCCAAGGTGCATAGCGAGAAACAACATAAGATGTGATGTGGACGAGAACATGTGGCAAATGCTAGATAAAATAGATTAGAACAAGACAGTTCTTTTTTTTTTCTGTGCCTTTTTTCTGTCACTTTGTTTTATTTTTGCACACTTTGAACCAAAGGACATATGTTTGTCTTTTTTGTTTTGTTGATCACTGGCAGCAATTTCATACTGCTAATAAAGCCTTTACTGCAGCAATTCTGTCACTTACTGATTTTATTTCTCAGTTGTACATTCTATGAAGTATTGATGACTCCTTCACTTTCAGATACTATGTTTACAAATTCTATCTAATGCACCATGAATTCAAACAAAAATATAGAGTGGTTTACAGCTGACTAAAAAAAAAAAAGGGATTTCATACTGTATGTTCTATACAGGTAGAACGGAAACATGACAAGTAACACTTTTTGTAATGCCACCAACTAGTTTCACAGTCATTGCGCTTGATTGACTATATGTTCCTGTTGGATAGAAAACTAGTTCTAGTGTTTTGACAGAATTATTCGATTTTGAACCGGGTTAGCAGGGTTTTTTTTTTTTTTTTTTTTTTTGCCTTTTGAAAAAAAAATGAACAAAGAGTTTCGATATTTTTCCTAATACAAAGTTTCTTGATTATTACGCAGGAATGAGAGTAGTTCCTAGCCATATCAGCCTAGAAAATCGCAACTTTACATTTTCCGTCGGTCTTAGTACACGATGTAACTACAGAAGAGTCAAGTTTTAAATAGGAAAAATATCGAAACTCTTTGTTCATTTTTTTGAGAGAGATGCTAATGGTCTTGTCCGGTTCAATTCATTATGCTAAGCTATGTTAAAAGTGGGACCCCCAGACCCGGAGATCGGCTGAATGGATTCCAAAATGATAAAACTCAACTGTTTAACTCTGGGGGAGTTGTAAAATTAGCCTATTTCCAAAAAAAGTGGAGTATCCCTTTAAGAGTTTAGAAAAAGTACTTGAAGTATTGGCAACTGCCTGTTAGCAATTCGTTAGCCTCATAGCATAATTGCCTAAGTCCTTTATTTTTATTTTTATATTACTTAGGCAATTATGCTATGAGGCTAACGAATTGTAAAAAAAAACTGTAATGGAATATTACAGTGTTTATTATAAATCATTTATCTGTGCAAGGATATGTCGCAATATGTAAGACAAGATGATCGCAATTTCCATTTCATGCCGACTTTAAGTTCTGTGACCTCTAAGCATGTAGTTCAAATGTTTAATGTGTGCTTCTGACTATTAACGCATGATCAAAGCAGGTTGTACAGTAGATTAAACATATTTGACCTCAGGGAGGATCAGTACACCAGCTTTAAGGTGAAATGCATTCCAGTGCTCACAACACATCAAACCTGAGCACACCTGAGCTTTACAGTATGTGACTGAGAGTTGTCAACATGTTCACATATACTCGCATGTTAGAGTGTAAAGCAGGTCAGTGCTCCTCACCTGATACATCTGCTGCAGTGATGCAGAGAGAGAAGGATGTGGTGTAACTACCACTGTAACTGTTTTTTTCCATTTCAAGCACAGTTGAGCAGAAACCCTGTTTAAAACACCATGGCATGACGCATATGGCTTCTATAACTTATCACTTATCACCGTGCTTCAAAATGCACTCTACTACCCCAAGCCCTGTATCAGCCATTACTGCTTTTCAAAAGTGTTATATATTCAAAATAGCCACCAGTGCTTTCTAAAGTAAGAAATACTATAATTCTGGGTCTGCGAATTATGCAGCATGACTTTTATGTTCTCGAGGAGAACTGTAGACTGGTTTTGCATTCGATTCCTGATGTGGACTGTAAGATTTCCAGAGGAAGCAATTATCTAGTGAGGCGAGCCCTTTAAAAAAAAAAAGGCTTTTGCCACTTTTATTGGGCAGAGCAGAGAGCACCTGGAAAGTATTTGAGAGAGACAGAGAGGGGGAAATTGGATCGTGGCACATCAGAGACCAGGTTCGAACCCGAGTCACTTATATGACCGCCACTGCTCAAAATGTCTGCGGCACCAAGCTTTTTATGTGTAGATGCAGACGGTGAGACATTTTCTCCTCCCCGGTAAGTTCTGTCTATATCAGCACTCAGTCAGTTGGTGAGTTGCAGAATCTGATAAGACCCTGTTTAAATTTCCCATAGAACAGCTGCAGCTCGGCAGCCAGCAGCTCAATGCCTTATCAAGGTCAGGAGAGCGTGGGGCAACCCTTACAAGCTTTCATCAGTGTTTTATCACATACACGGCAGCTGAAAACAGCACATATTTTGACTCACTTTCAAGTGCACTCACTGCTGCAGAGCTCCTTGGTTTGTTTCAAAAGCAATCACTGAATCACTCCTGTAATTGATTCACAAGCATCCCCTGGATTCCATTCTATATTTATAAAAGCATACAGTGGGGTGCAAAGTGAACACCGTTTTTACATTGTAAAAAATAAATTGAGAAAATCTAGGCATCATGATGCATTGAGACATCCTCTCAAATACTATTTAATAGCCAATTTGAACTGAATCAAATTCCATCAAATTGAATTGAATAAAAAAAAAAAAGAAGATGGTCCAGAAATCATTCTAATATGCTCATTAATTATCTTAATTATTTCAAACTCAAACACGTTCAAATTCCAGATAAAGTTCATGTTGACAAACAAACTCATGTTAATTATTTGATGCAATTGTATTCTATGCAAATCAGTCAGTCATTTTGTAACATCTTATTCTGCTGGATCTGGTCCGTTACCCATGAGGGGTTTAATTTGTGCTCGGTCCTAGAGTTTGCCCAGAACAGAGCAGAACCCGCCAACACCAACAGAAACTGCCACAAATTCTCATTACTGTAAAACATTTATATGTGACAAAAAAAGTGGTCCTGACCGGCGACCGCAATATAATAGAGTATAATGGAAAATGGAAAAAAATTGCATTATTAAACAACAAAGTTAGTCTATATCACACATTAGCCCCTTTCACACAGAGATTCCGGAAAATACACGGATAAAGTGACCCGGGATTTGACCCGGGTTCGTTTGATTTTGGTTCATTCACACTGCGAGTGATTTTCCGGAATCAGAGAGTGCGTTCACACACAACCCGTAAAAATACCGTAACGACACGTGACATCGATGTGACTTGTGTCTCAGCAGCGTCTTAAGTTTGCTTATGAGCTGCGATCTCATATTGAACTGCTTATGAAACCACGCTTGTGCATTTTTTTCTCTGATTCGATCATAAACTTGCGCATTACGTACCGTTTCACAGCTGGCGAACGATCCCGCGCTTCAGCGTCACCTACAACACGGCATTATAACGGCTTTTGTTCACACAGCGTGCATTCCGGGACTGAACACGGCAATGTTACTAGGTCTCCAACCCGGCATCGATGCCGGCATCAATCCCGGGTCATGTTTCCGTTCACACAGAAGGCACTCTGGCAATTTGCCGGCAATTTCCCGGGTTCAAAGCGCTGTGTGAAAGGGGCTATATATACGCACTGTGCTGCATAGCTATATTGCACAGATCCCCCCACAGGAATTTTAGAGTGACTATTGGGTTTTAGAGACAGACTGTAAGTCATGCTGTGATAAAAACTGTTGTCCTGAGTGGCTAGTTTACAGTAAGTTGCTGTATTGCCAAGCGTCGACAGCTGTCAGGACAGCACTGTGTAAATCAAACGGGCCGCTGATGACGAGGCTTTAAAAGCTCCAATAAATCAGGCATGAGTGTGACGGCTCGTCTGGCCCTCTGCTGCCACGAGGGGGACAGGTAATGGATGTGTCTCCCCTGGAAGGCCTAAACCTCAACGTCTCCACAGCAGCCTGAAGCTTTAATCATGGATGCACACAAGATAATATAAAAACAAAAGGTCTTAAGGATACTCGATAACATTACAAAGTTATCTTCACAATTATCTCAGGTTGTAAAATGAAAGTCAATAAGATCCAGTTGAAATACAGAACAAAAAAGGAACTCTGCTGTAATGTGTGCTAATTTGTTGTTGAATTACTCTGATGAAGATGACTAATAGTTTTTCATCTCTGGCTCTGAAGCTCACTGCTTCTCTGTCTTGGGTGCCAGTTATAGTAATTACCATGTTGGCAGGGCTTGCGTGGCAGCTTTCGCTGTGTTATGATTAACCAAATGTTTAGACTGTTGACCCAGCACAGTAATGCAGTAATGAGCAGAGGCCAGTGATGTTTTGGGATGTTTCTTTTAATTAGACTCTAAATTGCCTTTTACGATGCAGTACTGATTATGCTGCTGTCCCGCGAGCAGCTAAACGCTCAGTCAAACAATCTGTCTGTCTGTCTGTCTGTCTGTCTCAAATTACAGTTCTGCGTCCTGTTTGCTACACTGGTTCAAATAAAATTCACATTCAGAAAATGAGTTTGAAAATTGTTAATGGTGCGCAACTCCGTCATATGTGTTTGGGAAGCAGATTGTGGAGCTCTGGCTTTTTTATGGTTGGTTAGAAACAAATTGGCATTGAAAACCCACGCAAGTCTGCACAAGCTTTCTTTTTCTCAGATATCTTAAACTCACGGAGACCAAATAATTATCAATTAGCCTGGCGTTACAATCCTCCATCACTCTGTGGAGTTTAAACGAGGCTCAGACACAAAGGTGTGTGGTGTTTAAAGGCCCATGCTCTGTAGTTTGATGGATTCTGGAGGGTTCACAGGTTCAGTGGAATGGGCCTTATCGCAGCCTGCCAGCTGGACCAGAAAGAAATGACTCAATTTAATATCCATCTCAGCTGCGTGATAATAGGCTCTCTCCTGTCACCGTCCCCCACTCATTAACCCCTTGCAGTCTTTGTCTTTTGAGAGAGTCACAGTTCTTTATATTCCTATAGCAGGCATCAGTCTCCCCATCACACCTATTTCCATTCATCTAGCAGCTGAAGAGAACATTGTCTTTGCGGTGGGAGAGAAAGAAGCGGGGAAAGCATTTGGCTCACCTTGTTTTTGTTGTTCTCCATACTGTGGAACAAATAAGCTAATGTTCTCATGGCGTTAGGGGAAGAAAATCAGCCTCTTTTTTCACATCTTGCTCTGGAACATAAAGTTTTTGGTTTTATTATATTTCAAATAGTCAACTTTGGATTTTTAATGTTTCTGCTCATTCCTTATTGATCCTTTTAGATATTTTACACTGTTAGCATTCTTATTTGCATAATAATGAGGTCAATAACTTTAGACAAATCAGACACATTTGAACAGGAAACTGTTCCTGCTGTTAACGAGTTTGCCAATATCAATGTTTAGTCATTATTATAATTATTATTTTCTGAGATGATAAAAAAAAAAACTAAACAGCATGTGAAAATGTCTGGACTATAAAAAGCTCATGAATATATAATGAGGTAAGCACTGTGTAGCTTTATTTTATGATTGATTGTCTGTTGCTGAACAACTCACTGCAACAGCTAACATTCTATAACTGTATGGTTCCACACTGTATGAAACGTTGCTTTAGCCACAGTTCAAAGTGACCTCAGCCCAGGGTTTATAATGCCGATAACTCAGGGTTAAGTGCAAAAGCTGTTTTTATAGATGCAGCCCACACAGTTTTAAAAGCATTTCACAGCTGCATTCATTTTATATGGATCAGGTCAAAGCTGTGGCTTGTTTACAAACCTATGAAATATAGGCTACTTGAAATTAATCTTAGTACTCATCAGACAGGATCTAATCTCTTGGTGCAATCTAAAAATCAGAACGATACTAATGTAGTGAATAATTTGGGGAAAGATCAATGAGACCATCAATGGTTTTCTCCTCTATGTATTTGTCTAGAGACCCTGAGCCAGCACCTCCATTAATCATAGGTCTCCCGTCTGCTTATTTCGTAGTCACAGTTTCTATTTGAACAAGTGATTAAAAATGATTAAAGTTTGCTTATACAATCAGCATAAACTTGAGATGATATAACAGGTTATGAATGAATCAACAAAACCTTTCTCCAACTATTATATGACGCTGGGAGACTGTTTCAGTAATTATAGAGTCATTTATTTGCAGTTCTGTGACTTTCTGATCACAAAAAGTGGAAGTGAGGTGATTAGTTATTAATCAAACACCTACATAGGATTAAAGCTGGGTGGTTGAAACTTTTCAAAGAATTAGCAAATTGACACTTCCAAGTTTCATTTTCCATTATGATGTTGTTGCAAAACTCAAAAATAATCTTAATTAGGTGTTATATAATGGCAGTTAAAACCCACAAAAATGGCGATTTACTTTGTTCCAGACAGATAAACAGAAAATAGATTATAGATAAACTAGATAGATAAACCTCCAGTTTACTGCAGGGGTCAGAGTGCAGAAGGGTTTACTGGCTGCAGGCAAAACTACTCGACCCTTTGAACATGAAATGTTCAGCTCTGCGTTTAATACAGAAGAGAAAAATTCTGGAGAAGTCCACCCTAACATTACCATTACTATTACTAAAAGCCTTCCGTCATTTGACTGGGCTGACAGGTGTGGTAAGCCAGAGCCAGTGCAAGGGCTAATGTAATTTCATGCTCTGCAGCAAGCTCCATCAAATTCATCCACCTTAGAGAGACAGACACAAAGTAGACAGACTGTAAAGCATTTCCACATCATATTACTGCATGCTCTTGGAACACCATAGAATTGAATTTTAACATATATACCTCAATCCATAGTATTTCTGATTTGCCATTTATGCTCTGTTTTTATTAAAAGCAATATAATATAATATAATATAATATTAACTGTGCTGAAAGCATTTCATTTAGAAGGGATATTACTATTATATATAATTGATAATAGCAGGAGTAAATCATCAAATGGTGCAGATGAGCAGGGCATATATACAGGTGAGAGCAGTAGATTGCAGTAGCCTGCTGTATTATGCACATATTATAACCTGCCGAGAATTGCACCATACAAATTGCATTTAACACTGATTTTGTTAGTTTGTGCTGGTACGAGATTTGCATAATTCCTTTTGTGAAATGGATGCTAATCTAACAAGTGCAAAAAAACAAAACAAAAAAACTATACTTAACGGCTGCCGCAATTCATTCTTAGTGAACACTCTCCAGCGACTAACTCTACTGTTGTGAGGAAATATTATCTCTATCCTTAGTCTTATACAGTCTGACTTTAAAAATGATGAAGACACATTCACTTTTTCTACTCGCAATGTGACTGTAAAATTGGATGGTTTATTTTAATGAGCTTTCCAAAGACTGGTTTCAGTGGGCTCTGGAGTCTGCAGGGGTGGGTTTTATCATGAAATACCACAACAATAATGCATTAAGACTCAGATTAACACATTCCACTCTAGAAATGATGTTCTGAGAGTGAGCAGCTCTTCAAATTCTAGAGGATGGTGACAAATTGTAAAAGACTGGGAAGGAAGCTCTTCTTTTAATTGATCCTTCTTTATGTGCATACATGTGTAAAAGCCACGTGGGCTCAACCTAAAATAACACAGTGACACATGCTGATAAAGAACACACTGTGAATGTAACAGCAGCAGTTATGAATGATGCTGTGACTACAGCAAGAAATGAACAAAACAGAACACTCTTACCAGGACTGATGAGGAAAACATGCTCTTCATATGTCCAATGAAAAGCAGGAGCAAAGAATGTGTGACTGCATCAGATAGATTGATTGATATCAATAAGTGCATCTATAGAGACGAGTGAAGCCATACATTGAGTAGAAATAAATGGGAGTCAATCCATGCCATTGAAGGAACTGCATAGATGTTACTGATATATTGCAGGAGAGTGTCAAAGCTATATAGAGTAAATAAAGCCATGTGGGTGAAATCAACACACTTTTTTTGGACACAGGCCAATTTCATGACACATGTTATCCTTCAGCCATCTGCCAGTCACTCCTCATTACTCCATGACAACCTGGCTTGCATGCAGCAAACATTTTTCTCAAAGATGGCCGACTTTTGATATCTGTGTGGACCTCGGTGACCTCATAGCTGGCTACTACGGCCATGCCTGTGTGGAGGATTGGGGTGTGATGGGGTGCAGACTGTAACATAATTCAATGTGCAGTTTGCTTTTTTGGCATGTGTAGAACTATGTTTATCTTGTGTGGTTGAGTCAGACAAGCATGCATACTTATACAGGCGTTTATAGGGGAGAATACAAGTCTAATTGTCAAAGCTATAGAGCTATCGAAACCGTTTACTTAAATGAATATTTTGGGGCTCAATTTCTGTACAGGGACCTTAAGTCTTGGATACAAAAAAACAATGCTGAGTTCGGAACCACATATAGCATTCTATTCTTACTATTTCTGCAATAGAAAGATATGATAAAGGTAGTACAAGTAGTATAATAGTATGCGGTTCTGAATTGAGCACAAGTGTGTTGTACATTGAAAAGTGAAGTCAAAACATTTCGATAGCCCCTTGGTGACTGGCTGCAGTATATACGTCATAAACCCCGCCCTCTCTATGCAATCAAATGGGACGCGAGCCAACCCCAAAAATCCAATTACACTTCAAACAGAATCCAAAGATGTCAAAAAAATAAAAAATAAAAAATAAGTCTATACAATGTGGTCACATTCTAAATAACAACTGTATAAAAAATACAACTCCAAATAAAATGTATGTAAAATTACAACATAAAAAAGAACTTGCCCCAAACTGCACTAGATCAGAATTCAGAACTATTGGTCAGAACTTTTGATATTTCACAGTAACATTGGATCAAAAATATAAACAGGACAATTCCATTAACAAAATGTCCCACCAAACAGAAGAAAAAAAAAATCTCTCTATTTTTATACAGACCACATAATTACACGTCTTGTGCCAGACAGGCTCTTTATATGACTGCTTTTACCAAGTGTAGCATCTAAAATTCTCTGATAGCCAGGCTCTTAAAAGCACTGCAGTCATTCCATATCAACCCTCATCAACCCAGCTCTGCTCCGTCTGAACTAAAGTACACATCTGTTTGTTCAGTATAGTTCACCATCTAAATTGAGGCTCACTGCAGCCTCATAAGACACAAGAACCACTTTGCTGCATATGTCTGGCATGATTTATGGGCGTCACTTTCCGAATCACTTCTGAGAGTTGCACTCGCCATGCTTGACACCCTCTCCCTGCCTTCTTTACTTCACAATCTGATTTGGTACTTTACAGTTATGAAAAAATCATGAGATGGATTTGACAGCGCCATGCTAGTGCACTATGCAAACACATTACATGCCTAAGTGTGTCAATATTCTGCATTGTGTGTCTTGCCTGGTTCAGCATTCTTAGAGTCAGTGAGAGTGTGATTGTATGTTTTTTTATCTGAGCTCAGCTACATTTTATCCACATCCTTTAAGCCAGTGGGTAGTTGAAATATTGTGGACTGGAGTGTTTTATGTGCATTTCATGTGTTTTTGGCAGACTAGCAGACACCTCTTTAAGAACAGAATGATATGTTTGATGAATAGGAGTAAGTTTTTTCTTAGCAAGTTGAGTCATAAGTTCACTTACGGATCAGGGCCATCAGTTACTTTTCCTTACAGGCTGCTGTAAATATTACCAAAGTTTTGTCCTGATGGAGGCCTTCATTCATTTACAGCACCTGGCTCTCTTTGAATAGTTAGGTGACATTTTTGACAGTTCTACAGTCACAGTGGAAATAAATAACTCTTAAGTATGGAATGAAACTAATGTACTTGTTGAAGAGACAGCCATTTATCACCTTACTCATGGGAAAGGAGATAAAAAATGCAATAATTTATCCAGCATGCTGAGTTATAAAATGCAAACAACACCTCCACCCCTTGCTTTCCCTTCAATTTCCAAAATCAGTATCTTATCACCCACATTGGTTTGAGGCAGTGACATCAAAAGAGAAGCAGAGCTCTGAGACAGACTAATGAGTGAGGTTCGCCAATCAAACATGATTCAAATGAATTTTTTAACCTTCTCAGTGCGTCATAATTTTTATTTCAGAAACAGTTTTTATATTGCAATTTGCAACTAGTGTTTAGTACTAGTATTTGTTAACTTAAAATATAATATTTTAAATTACCCTTTATTTTTATATTTTTTATTTGAAAGTTTTAATCATTTTATTATGTCTGGTGCTTTTGTCATTATTATTAGGTTTTTTTTGTTATTTCTATTTATTCTATTATTTTGTATCAGTTTTAGTTGTAGTTGTAGGCTACTTTGACTTTATTTTATTTCTAATTTTCATTTGAGTTCTTTTATTAAAGTTTTTCCATCTAATATTTATATTTTATTTTATTTTTGATCTATATTATTTTATTTTATTTTAGCTTTATTTGATATAACGTTTTTTTTTGTTTTAGTTGATTACAGTAGCTGCATTTCCATTAGCCTTCAAATTGAAATTGTGAATTGAAAATACGCAAAACTCCCATATATCGCAAAGAAGTTTTTATGTGTTTTTTTTTAATGACTTATCGCAAGAGAGAAAAAAAAAAAAAAAAAAACGATTTAGACCCATAACATCGCTTACTGGAAACACCGTCATTTTGCAATCGTTTTTTTATCGACATTTAAAAATATAGCAAAAGATTTGTGCAAATCTGTAATGGAAACCAGGCTACTGATTGCACCTTGTGGATAAGTTCAGTCAAAGAGGAAAGAGTGACAATGTGCAGGAAGCATAAAATGAAGCCAAATGTTTCAAATTCTTTCCAAAGGAGCTGGTCCACTGCTACATATCAGCCAAATAGCATCCTAAAAGTTTCATTACAAGCAATCGTACATTCTAATCCCAACACATCAATTTGCATTGTTTTTTCTTTATAGTAGACTGTTTAAACATGAAAATTATTCTAAAATGATTCTTTCTCATCTTATTTTTTCATCAACTGTGTTTATAAAGACTTTGCTGACTTGTTTAATTCCTTTAATGAACTTGGTGCTAAATAAATGCATAAAACACTCTCTTCTCAATTCATTCTTGGTGAACCTTTGAAAAGCGTGACTAAAATTGAAAACCGATTACTAAAATGTGCTATATGTGTTTGAATGAGATAGACCAGGATGTGCTTGTCTTGTCCTCACACATGGTGCTTTGCAGGACAGAACAGCTTTCCGTCTGATTCCTGTTTGCTGTGTGATTGTCAAAGCTGGATTCCCCTCATTGCTCCACCAGGGAACAGGCCAAAGCATTAGCCATCATCAGACAGACATGATCACATATACTTCTAAGCTCTCAGAGCCTTCTCTCAGCCAGATGTCATTCCTGATCTGCCCTTCCAAGTACACCTTATGCATTTCCCTATCTGTAAAAAGCAACAATACTGCTTCCCTAGGTTAACAAGCATAATTACACCAGATAGACCAGCATAAACCAAAATGTTCACGCTAATATAGGCTGAGGGGTTTTCTCAGTAGGGAAAAGCAAGAGAAATTAGGAAGTGTTGCTCTAACAGTCTGACCTTGTGAAAAGCTCTTGATGTGCTATCACAGAAGTGGGTCATCTTGCTCATTTTTCAGCTTGTGTAATGTTTCTGTGACACTGAATAATGTTTCTGTTTATGGGAAAGAAGACTATGTGGGTTTATATTTTTTTTTCCTGGGGCCAAAATTGATTTCCTGAGGCACTATCCGCATGTGAGAAAAAGATTATGAATTCAGAGAAACCTGAAGGGCATGCTATTTTTTGCTTTTTCTTCTTCCTCTCTGTCTGGCTCAAAACCATTGTGATGTACAAAATCTAATATGTTGTACACTGTCAGAATTTCTTTTGTTGCAAGAATTGTATCTTTAGAAGTACAGTAGCTTGTCACTGGAGCAGTAGAGACAACTCTGTACCGTATGTACCACTAAAATGCGTATTAGCATACTTGAATAATAACATGCATCCTTAACATAAACTATGAAACTTTAGGGGTAAATAAAGCTGTCCTTTTAAATTTTCTGAATGTACAGTAAAACATGTTATGTGCTAATGTGTTATACAATATATGAATACATGAAGATGAAGAAGAAGAGAAACATGTTAAGAGAGAGAGAAAAAAACAACAACATGGCTAATAAAACTAAGCAAATCACCTTAACTAGTCAGGCTTGCAGTGCTTGTACAGGTGCTGGTAATAAACCCAGGGGTGAGATCTGGTCAGGAGGAAGGGTTGATGACGCTGCCACAGCTTGTCAGCACTGACAAATTGACATCCCAGACAAAAAGCAAGTAGACATCCGAGAACAGTGATTCACCGAGACCCTGTCCATACACTGATGATGCAGACCCTCCGAGTTTGGCACCAATAGTCTCGTTCAATGAATCATGGGAAATTTATTTAGGCTGCTCTCTGCAATTGACATGAGATTCATCTTGATGTGGAACATGCAAGAAGATGCAAGAGAGCATACACTGGGGTAAAGACAGTAAAAGGAAAACATCTCTATTCATCCACCCTGAAAAACCTTGATGTTTACACATCATGTCATGGACATGCAGATCAGAGCTCCATATTTGCAGTCCAACTGGCAGAGAGCAGATAAATATGAATGCAAGCTTGGGAGTGTGGAATGTCTTCGCTCTGTCCAGCTTGTGTTACACCGTGCATGGCAATGAGCTCCCTGCCTGCAAATCAGCTCTTTCACTAGGTAGTTTGTTTTGCTAAATTGAATGCTGATGGTCTTCCTTAAGATGAATTACCCAGTGTTTGCATTACAAAAGTGAGAAAATGAAAGATATCTCATTTTATATCACCTATACATCTTAGCTTTCCTATCACACTCACAGATTTTATTTCATCATCTGTGGGACTTGATTCTCTCTCTTTATCTCTTTCCTGCACTGATAGGCACAATTGGTCTGCTCCAAAACCGATTGAGCTTCCAATAGAGGTAGAAGTTAAGGCCTTATAGTCTGATGCGAATCCTCTTCAAAAAGGTAATTACTTTATAAGATAACACATTTTAGCCAAATAAAGCAGCATATATCATTCACAGCGACGGCAACCCCAGAATGCTTTGTGAAAAGCTGAGTGAAATGATGGTGGACAAGATGAGGGAATGTTGAGTACCTATTAAAAAAAGTAGTTGAATCTAATTTAAAATAGATTATTATACACAATATTTGTATTTAAATGCTGTAACATTTAAATTAACGATTTGTTTTGATTTATTATGACTGAATCTACTTTAGATCAGATAAAAAATAGTTATTTAAAAGGCAGCTGTTTTTGTAGGCAGCAAGGCAGCTTACTAGGTTTTGAAACAGATCCAATACATTCTTTCTCTGATTGATAGGGTGTGTGAGAATGTGAGTGAGTGAGTGAGTGAGTCAGTGTCAAGGGAAGCAATGAAGTAGAGCAGGAACTCACCATGCAGAGCTCAGGGTATAAGAAGAACTACACAGCTTTAGATCTGCTGAGATAGGAAAACAGTTTGCTCTTGATGAACAAAAATAATAGAATAAGCAATTTCATGTAATTTACCTCAGTCTTGGATCTTTTTGAAGCAAGATGTCACGTATGGTAGTCTTGCCTGTTCTTTACCACCAAAGTATCATCCAGAGCTACATCACAGCATGATATAAAAATGTAATGGTCCAAGACAAGACTACTCCATCTTCTTAAATCGGCAGGAAAAATAATAAGACTACCAGTGGAGAGAGGCTCCAACAGTGAACACATTACAAGCCTGAGCCAGCTGGTTTAGAAAATCTCTACAAACCCTTGACAAGCTTCCCTCTCTTACACTCACACTCATTGCAGTGTAGCAGGATTTTTTTTGTTAGGATTAATATTTTATTTACAAAAGGGCCAAATCTTTTAAAGGAAAAAAATTCTAAAAATTTGTTTTACTCAACCCCATGTCTTTCCAAACTTGACTTTCATTCCTCTGTGAAGCACAAGAGGTCAATTTGGGAGATTATGTCCACTTGCTGAATGAGGGCTGGGGCTATCAAGAAATGAAAAAAACAAAAACAAAAGCACAGTTGAATGTATTATAAAAATTGTCACTTGTTATACAACCGCTTTGTGTGAAGAACAGACCAGAACAGAAATTTTTTTGAGTGCATAAAATAATCAAATGCACTGAGATTGTGATGGGATGTTTTTTTTTTTTAAATCACATCTTTTAAATTAATTATTTGATTCAATTCATAGAACCAGTCTAAATGATTTGTTCACAAATCAGACTAACTCAGTTCTCGAGTTGAACTCACCGAAGGAAAAGCTTATCAGTAAATATCGAGCAAAATGTTTTGTCTGTTTCTGACACAAAGCTGTCATGTGATGAATTGGAATATAGTCTAAACTAATGATAGAACGATGATTTCGAAATCGATAAAAATGATTTTCCAAACCACCCATCATCATCATCATCATCATCATCATCAACTTCAATTCAACCAACATGGCTGACATGCAGGCGTGAACTCAAACTAACCTGACAGCAATGACAGTCTAAACACCCAGACGCACTGCATTAGACTGAGGAATCATGTCAGTATTCGTCACATCAAGTTTGTCAGGTGTGATGACATCACTTTTACCCTACAGTTGGGTTTATGTAAATTCAGATCTAAATAACAAATGTGAGTCACAATAGCTGCAGAAACTCTTTTTGTATTCTTTTTGTAAGATTAGTTTTGGACAGCAATCAAAACTATTGATATCGTGCATTTAAACCTCTGGAGAGGCACTTTTCCTGGCAAAGCTTGTTGTGTCCCTCTCTTTTATTGTTTATTTTTTTCAATTTCAGGCTCCATTTTGCTGTGAAGCCAATGAAGTGTGAAGGAGAGTCAGAGACACTACTTGAGAAAGTAGAGAGAATGATAGTATTTGTTATGATAATCACATAAGCATGATGGATCATGTTCCCCTGGTTTTGGCTGAGAAAGTCGAGCAGGGGGCTGGTCCCGTCAGCTGCCTGGGGCGCTGCATCTGGGAACCACTGCTGTTTGTTCCAGGGGGTGTCTGCCGTGGGTCAGCAGCTCTGCGAAACCCCAAGCCAAACGCAAAGCCCTTAGCTCAGCGTATGTGTCAGCATAGAAATTCTCCTGGGACTCTTGTCCTACATACTGAATACCCTGCAAACTAAACCACCATTTTATTCCGCTTGAACTTAAAGCCTTTTTGCAAAGTCCTCCTGAGTGGAATTATGGATAATGGGCTGATCCCTTAGGTTTGTTTTAGCCAGAATATCAAACATTTTACAAGTACAAGATTTAGTTGAGGAAAAGAGAATGATGCACTTTATTTTACAATATATGCACTTATGTACTTACAGTGCACTTACCTAAAGATACTGGTAATATAAGGTAACATGGGTTAAGGTTAGGTTTAGGGGTCGGCTCAGGGTTAGTACATAGTTATTTCCCAGTTATTGTAATCACTATAATAAGCACATGGGAAACAGGACTATAAAATAAAGTGCTACCACAGAGATTTATGTTCTAAGATGTCAGTCTCACTGGTTACTGAAAGTTAAGCAGGGCTGAGTCTCATCAGCAGACCTACTTGGGTTGCTGCTGGAAAAGATTTTGCAATATTTTTATTTTTTTACTGTACTTTATCTCAAATTAAACTGAGCTTATAAGGCATTAAAATCACAGGGTATGGCTGAAAACCTGGAGGGATGTATCTCTGGTTAAATATAATATGAATTTGATCTACCATTCAAAGGTTTGATGGGGTCAGTTAGTAAGATTTTTTTTTTAATTTTTTTATTAATTTCATTTAGCAAGGATGCATTAATTAATCAAAAATGACAATAAAGACATTTACAAAAGATTTATATATATATATATATATATATAAAATAAAAAGTTTGATCATTTATTTCAAATAAATTCTTTTGAGCTTTCTCATCAAAGAATCGTGAATAAAGCAGGACGTTTCTAAAAAATATTAAGCAGCACAACAAATGAGCATAATAGAATGATTTCTGTAGGATTCAAGAATTCAGCTTTGCCATCACTGGAATAAATTACACTTTCAAATATAATAAAATGGACAACACTTATTTGAAATTGTATTGAATGTGTAGGATTTTATGTTAGAGCCCAGAAACATAAACAAGTTTTTTTTACTCCTGTGTTTGTGCCATGAAAACCATGTATGTTGCTTCTACAGATGCGCATTGTGTATGAGTGTTTGTGCATGTTTTGTGCTGTGCTCAGTTTATTTCTAAAGTGAGGGATGAGTCATATGGTCCTCTACCCAGTCTGACTGTTTGATGATTTAGTAATGATGTCAATTTATCATTTTCTAAACTCTCTTTTCCATTCCTGTCTCCTATGGTCTTACTCTTCTTCTCTCAACCTGTGAGTTATTTTCTCATATTAAAACTCATAATGTCAGTACAAAGTGACCTCTGACTTCCACCGCTGCAATGGCTCCGTCTTCTGTTTTGTTACCAATATGATGTGAGAAAATCTGTTATATTAAAAAAACTATTAAAGAAGTTTGCTAGGAAAGTTACAAACAATTGTTTGATTAAAAACTTGGGAAGTGTATAAGTCAAATAAAATCAACAGAGTTAAAACCCTCTCCGAATTAAGAAAATCGATGCTAGATTCTTGATTTATGTGGGACAGACTTTTATCTGAGATTTTGGTGCTTTACTCTACACAGATCATTTTGCAGACTATCCAGAGCTGTCCATTATTGAGCACCTTTGCTCTTCTCTGGCAAGTCTAGGGAACACACTGTTTCTCTCTACCTTTGATTACTTCTACGCATTCAGATAATGAGATCGAATGTCTGATTAGCTCTAAATAAAAATAAAGTATACAGAGTAAATAGAGTAATAAATAATATGAGTATTTAAATAATCTATCTATCTATCTATCTATCTATCTATCTATCTATCTATCTATCTATCTATCTATCTATCTATCTATCTATCTATCTATCTATCTATCTATCTATATCAGTAAAGATTAGTAACTCAAAATGAATGCCCCCTCCCCCCTCCTCTTTAATTGGGACACTGTCTTAATTAAGCCAGGGCTAATGGTTATAATCATTATGTTATTATCCTAATAAGCATTCAACGAGACCCATTAAATCCGGTCAGCTAATTGACTTGTCTGAAATGTCCTCACAAATTAAAACTGTTTTAAAGGGTATTGCAGTGATCTGAAGTTGATGACCAACAAGCTTCGGACATGTCTCCAAGAGAACATGAATCATATCTGTGTAGTGAACATTGTAACCTCTTTAACAAAGCCAGTGACCGGTGGAAACACTGGGTCAGATGCCAACAAAACAACAAGCAATAAAAGTGTGGTGAAATACAGACGCAGAAGCAGTAATGAAATATAAAGTCCTGTTTTCATTGTGTGTGCATGTTTGATAGGGGTCAGAGCTTTACGGTCTCTAATGATGGAGAGAGCTCTTTGTGTAACATCACTGATATAACAAAACAGTACAAAAAAAGACATAGCCAAACATCCAGCCAAGAAGTACAGCAATATTTGCCCACATAAACACTACATACACTATTCAAATATAATTCTTTGTCCAAAAACACAGATTTGACTGATTGAATACTGAATCACACTAAACTGAATCAACTGAATAAAAAGATTTAAAAAATCAGAAAATGGTTTGAAAACCATTGGCTGGAGTGAGACTCTGTAAAACATCAGTGTGCGCGTGTAACCCTAACCCTATTTTAAAAATGTCAGTCCTTGTTTACTTAGTATAAAAACACACAAAAAAAAACTAATAGAATGGAAAAGTTTGTTCAAAATGTAGCTGCGTAGGTGGACGTGTTTGGCTGTTAAAAGTATAACATTTAAAGCCCCTTAAATGAACGAAATGACTCGAAAAAAGATTTGTTCATTTTAATGAACGAGATCGAACAAGCGAGTCAGTAAAATGATCCGAACTTCCCATCACTCACAGGGTGCCATCAAGTGACAGTCTGTTCCTGGTGTCAGTCTTGTTTAGGGCTTTAACTGAGAAAACTGAAAACTGCAGTGAGAACGTTGTAGGCAGATGTTACAGCTGTGGGCCTTAAACTCCTCTCCTGTCATTAATACGCTGTGGTCTAGTCATCAACAGAAAATTAACGGATTGAGAGGGGAGAAAAAGGGATTTTGGCGTGACATTTCTTGCGTGTGCGTGAGAGCGTGAAATTGATGCTGAAAGCGTGAGTGTCACGCCAGATGCGTGAGAGTTGGCAACCCTGATATATACCCCAATGTTTCTCATGTTCTTGGTGTTGTCCTACATAGATGTATGTTTGGTGGTTCCTCGGTTCCTCGAATTTTGCATTTGGATCCAGATCCAATTTTGCTTTGTTTCTTGAGTTCAACCAGTGTTAGTCCTACAGTAGCTATGAGGAGCATGATGGTGTCTTCAAATACAACACCACAAACTCAAAATAGAACTGTAACCTGTAACCTCTAATAATCAGCAATTTAGAGCCCTTACAAGCCTTGCTCCTTAATTAATTATTCAGGAGCAAGAAACAATGGCCACTCCCCCAAACACACTGCCTGACAGTCAGGATCTCAACTGACTCAACTAAAAATATTTGATTGACATAAGAGTGCCCAATACAATACATATTATTAGTAGCACATTTAAGAATATGTTTAAATGAATCCAGCTAAACTTAATAAAATAAAATCAGCTGTAATACAAGCATTGAGTATGGGTGCAGTGCTACAAACAGATGCTTAATTATTAACGCAAGGCTTGGCAGATGCATTGATTTGGGATGAAAGTCTGCATTCCGGAGGGGTGGGAGAACAGGGAGAGACGGACAGTTTGCTCATTAAAACGCTCCACATTGCTTTAATTCCCTTAAATTATAGAGAGAGGTACCTGCACAGGTGTTGATCTCCAAAGAGACCTGGACTTCATTCAGACTTTAATTATTAGCAAAGGCCTATGATTGGAGCCTGATGGCTAAATTATGTACTCCACCATCCCCATTAAGCAAGCATACAGCAAAAATTGGTAACAGGCAGAAATACACATTAACATCCTTTTGATCATGCCAGGTTTCTACTTCCCCACAGAAACGCATTAGGATGAGCAAAAACATGAGCAAAAATACTGTTTTGAATAGCAAGTACCCCAAAAAATACTGAAATAAACAAGTTTGATATTTCCTTTTCCTGTCCCAGCCCATATAAACAAGATATTTCAAATAAACTCACCCTGTTCTTGTCATAAATATTATATGTGGCTGTGGAACTTTGATGAACATAATATCTCAAGCAGGTGTCAGATACTCATTTACACCAATATCAATATCACTGAACAACATATTGTTAACAATATCTAAAACTATTGAAAATAATTTTTCAGTGATTAAGGTAGAGCTTAAAAAAAAACGTATATACTTAAAAAAAAGTTGCCTTGACAACTGAAACAGTTTAAGTAGTAAAATTACTAAAACTGAAATAAAAATAAAGCTAAATAGAAATATAAATGACAAACACATAAAAATGTAACAACATGAAAACTTAAAATATAAAAACAAAAGCTAATTCAAAATATTAATTCTATAATACTGTATAAATTATACTCATATAATGCTGATGAACACATTTGCATATATTCTTCTTAAATTAACTAAATTAAAATGTGCCGATTCTGTCCAATATTGGCATTGCATTGCAGTTAAAGATCTGAATTGGTAACCAAAAGCTAGTATGTTTGAAACCAACAAGTGGTCATTTTTATGATGTTACAGACTAGCCATAGACAAGAGAGTTGAGAGAGCTCAACGCGCTGCAACTGAAGAAAACACACGCAAATAGAAAAAAATACCTCACTTTCACAACACATGTGTGTTCCAAATACTCACATCACAACCAAATACAGAAACGAGCTGCAAAAGTTCACATCACAACCAAATACAGAAACGCGCTGCAAATAGCACCGAACACAATGGAAACGTTTCTAGGGGACCCCAATAAGTGACAAACCTGGCTAATTTGCAGGTGTTTTTTTTTTTTCAGTTTGCATGTGTTTTCTTCAGTTGCAGTGCGTTGAGCTCTCTCGGCCTCCGTAATAATTAGAACAGGAAAGTCCCATCTATTCTCCATCATGTGCATACGTGCATACATCACTTCCTCTGGGAGACAGACAGCAGCTTTAAATAACAGAAGCTCTGTAATGAGATTTTTCTGATGGGGTTTGGAAGTCACACTGACCTTGCTGAATATTTTACCCTCATTTAAACAAAACTTACATTCAATCACGTTAAACAGGAAAATTGGAATACTGCAAATGCATGATAGCAACATTATAACCATTAAATTGATATTTGCCTTTCCTGTCTTTAGTCCAAAATCATTGACTGTCAACAGAACAAGGTTAGACCTGCTATATAGGGACTACACCATTTTATCGCACTGGGAGGTAGCAAGAAGAATGTATTTTACAATATTACTGTTTTACTGTGTTTTTGATTAAAAAAAAAATAATAATAATTGGTGAGCTTAAGAAGCTTTAAATTACATTTAAAAAAACATTTCTTTTGCACATTTTGCAAAGTAGTGTACTTGTACATAATAAATTTCATAATTTACATAATTTGTACACTGCCATATACAGAATTACCATAGTATTTTGTGCATACTATTGCAATACATTTGTTTTATTTTAAATACCTTGGAGTACCATTTAAATACCATTTTACATGAATACTGTAATCAGTACCATTGTATTTATAAAGCACTGTGGTATTATCATCTGGTACCACCACTTTACCATAGTGCCACAACAGTACTTTTTTACAAGCCCTGTCCATTTCTTTTTAAAGCAATGCATGTAGCCTAAATGATAAAACATGGATAAAGGAATTATTGCTTCATTGCTTCACAGGAAATTATGGACAGAAAAAAAAAATCAGAAAATGCCTCAAATGTGCATCATCATGTGTGAGCCAAAGCTTAATCTTTCAGAGCATGACCGCTAACTGCTACAGTAGGTCTCAACAGGAGAGTTGTTCTTTCACAATCACTTGAACTTTGCTCAAATAAAGTACATTACTGTATTTATATCTTGCTTATGATTTGTTTTGTGTGTGTGTGTGTGTGTGTGTGTGTGTGTGTGTGTGTGTGTGTGTGTGTGTGTAATGTGTGCCCTTGTTTATATTACATTGTGTTACAAATGTCCCCATAAGAATGGTAAAACCTGAGATCACCTACATTGTGGGGACCAGCCAGCGGTCCCCAGTTTTCAAAAGGCTTATAAATCACACAGGATGAGTTGTTTTGAGAAAGTAAAAATGCAGAATGTTTCCTGTGATGGGTAGGTTTAGGGGTAGGGTTAGTGTAAGGGGACAGAATATACAGTTTGTACGGTATAAAAACCATTACGTCTATGGAGAGTCCCCACAAAGATAGTGAACCAGACATGTGTGTGTGTGTGTGTGTGTGTGTGTGTGTGTGTGTGTGTGTGCGTGTGCGTGCGTGCGTGTGTGGCAGGGAGCCAACTAAGTGTGGTTTTACACTCTATCTTTATACAATATTCATGAAAGAGTAAAAAGATTACACAGACTTGAGGGATGTTTTAGAGGTGTCTCTCTCACAGGTACATCCAGCATGCTCTGCATGTAAATCACACAGGTAAATGTTTCATGAAAGGTCGAGTAGGGTTTCCCTGCCTCGCTCAGGCTAATGGAATACTATGCATCCTGTTCTTCTCACATGAATGTAATTACATCAGGGGGGATTCTGCAGCTTAGCAAACCATCAGCATTGGAGAAGGTTGTTCTGCTTTTGTTCCTCTGAATGAGACACAGAGGAACGTCGAAAACATTATATTAAGATCACAACACGTTTCACTAAGGGAAAGGTACTAAAGCTGCACATAATACAACTGTCAAAATGTACACGACCTAACTTGACCTTTCTTACCTGTAATTTGCCACGATTATGAACTACATTACATTGCTTAAGGCTGTGACACACCAAGCTGACGTCAAACTAGTGGTGACGAAAGCCGATTGTGTTGTCACCTCGCGTTAGCTATATGTCTGGGCCAAAAAAAGAAAGAAGAAGAAGCTATGTCTGGGCCAAAAACTGCAATTGAACACACCACAAAGACTACAGGTGACTACCAACTATACCATTCTGAATATCAATCATGGTGTTCACTTTCTTCACTCCAGGCAGCTTATTTTATGAAAGTATTTGCGCATTGGAATGCTCAGGTAAGATGATGTATAACTATAACTGCATTCAGTTATTGCCATCTTGACTTCTTTGCTCGCTTTCATCACTTTCGCTATTATTCTTGTGCACTGACTCTCACACAGATTCAACATGCTGAATTGGGCAAACCTTCACCGATGTGAGGCCGATGTGTGCTGTCGGTTTGGTGGGTCAAGACCCTCACCCCATTGTGAGACAAAATTATTGTACAGTAGTGTAACGTGTTGAATGACTTGTATTTCTATCAGTGTAAAAACTATTTTTGACTTCAAGGTAAATAACCATACAGATATTGACTGAAAAAATTAATATAAACAAAAAAATATAATAGTAAAAAATGTAAAAAATATAATAAAAAGTATACAACTTGCCACAGTCTCACCTGTTTATAGTAAATAACAGCATTGTGATTGTCATTGAAGCTGTGATTGTATTTGGAATAATAATTCCTTTCTTTCGAAAATCAATTGCTTATAATCTACGAGAGATGGTTTTAATTTCAATATGCCCCAAAGTAAGAGCCCAAATTGAATTGTCCTTTCACACAGGAGAAAGTGTTCTCCAGAGACAGCCTGGAGAACAGAGGAGAAATCAGAATAGAATGAAAATGTAGAAGAGGTGTTGCCGCTGTACATTCCACAGTGGCTGTGGATTACACACATTGAACAGTGTACACACAGTATGTTCAATGACTTACCAGAGCAGAATTGAAACGTTTTTTTTCCCATATTTTCAGAGGTCGTACTTAGTTAAATTATCACCCCTATTATTATTTACTTAGGTCTATTTAATTTGTAAATCCCTTAATTTAAAATGATTTTCTTTATAAATATATCTGCATTTATGCTGCAGTCCATAAAATCCATCAAGGTCCCTGGCCGAAGCAGTTTAGACCAATGAAAAGTGAGGCTCATTTGATTGATTTTCTCTCCGTCTAAAGCCCTTCATCTTGATTTCAAGATAGATAACTTCGGAGAGTCCAGCAGCAGGGTCATTTACACACCTCTATTTCTTTGCGTCATTGACATTATTTAACTCTGTGCTAATTAACTAATGATTACAATTCGTTTTTATAAATCTGGGAGTCATGGGTTCACAGTAAATGGGATGAAGTCTCCTAGTATGTCAAGGAGATGGTGGTGGACCTGCTCTAGCCTTATTTATAGGCTAGATAAATAAGGCTTATATATAGGCTAGATGAGGTGAATCTGCAAGTGAAAATTTGCCTTGTTACATTAAGGAGGTTTCTTTTGTTGGTGTAACATCATTTTGAAAATTAAAATAATTTTTGCCTTAAGTTTTGAGTTGCACAACATTTGTGTTCCACAGAAAATATAACAGCATACAGCATACAGTGAGTAAATAATGACAGAAATATTTTTTGTTTGACTGGTTTCTTTAACTGCCACCAACCAGGTACACAACCAGCAAATAACATCCCATGTACAATAGTACTGAAAAACAGTGTTGCGTAGTATCCGAGCTCAGTGGATTTGAGATCTGTTCGCCCTGTATGTGAGCACAGAAGCCGGTCAGTGTGGAGCCTCATCCAGCAGCTGAGTGTAGCCTATCTTCCTCGTCTCTGTGGTAATAATGTTTCCCATCAGTGCTGTAATGGATCACCTCCAGACTTCATCAGATTGAGAGTGTGAAGGGAGGCTGGAGCTGGCCAGCACTCCAGGCTGGCTCGATCTCAGCATCGCTCTTCCTCAGGGAGTCACCTCGGAGGCTTAATGCACTATTGATTTGTTTAGCTAATATATATTTTTTCTCTTTCCACAGTTGATGGTTCATATCCTGTCAGTCTTTGATGTCCCGCATAGGATAGTGTTTATGAAAGGACTAAAATTCACTCTTTTTTACTTTAGACACGATGTAATAAACATCCTTTCGTGACACCACACTTAGGCATATATATTGATCCATGCATTTAAACAACTTGTGAAGCTTAAAAAACATGGCCTTAAAGTCACTGGGTTCTGGCATTATTCTGGGTTTTTGTTTTTTTCCTGGGAGGACCTCTTGGGATGGGAAATGGAAACTGCTTTGAAAAAGTAATCAAATCTCAGGGGCAGCAAAGCCATTGAGTTTTCCCCTAAGAGCTTGCCTTACTCTGTCTAAAAAAATTTTTGGGAAATGAAATAATACTTGGAGATACATCTGCAATCATGCACTACAGACCTCCTGGTTTCTTCTCCTGTCAAAAAGCTCCGTCATCCACCAGGGACGGAAAAGGTCAAACAAATGTTAATAGGAAATCGAATTTTGACTGAAACGCTAATAAATGGAAAACGTCCTATAGACAAAACAGCCTGTTCTGCAGCACTTTTGACATGTCATTACTGCAACAAAGCCTAATTAGCATTGTTAATCAGCATTTTCATCTGTATTACAACAATTAATGGAACTGGAAGGCTATGCTACATCTTCACCGTGAAGAATTAATTATTAGCAATCAGATTACATTAGCCAAGCAAAAGTGGTTATAAACGCTCTGTGAAGGAGAGCCTGTAATGAGATGGCAAAGCAATCTGACTAACTCCCTTGCAGCAAATCTAAAATAAACTTCATCAGTTACGAATATATGGAAATAGAGTGTGCTTTTTGCTTTGAAAGGCTACTGGTTTTTAAAAGAGCGTGCCAGAATTAAAAAAACAGAAGCTGGCAAACACCGAAAATCTTAACACTAATGCACAGTTTAAATCAAATTAGATACAAATATGGCCTTATTTTATAAAATACAGTAGCATACATTGGTACTTGAAGAGTCATCTTGTCTTTGCCTAATTCTTATGATAAACTGGTGAAGGGAAGACTCATAGCCTACTGGAGCAGATACAGGTTAAGTGCTTTGCTCAAAGCATAGAAGAAGTGGTCCTTGAGGAATTTGTACTGGTAGGCCCAATGTTCCTGTTTAATAAGACACCCCCTCCTAACTGCCCACAAAGGGGCAACAGAAACATAACAAATGAAAATACATTTCAGTAACCTAAAAGCTAATGGTTTGACCTCCAGCTCTCATGTGAAATGAGCAAAATGCCAGAAGTCTTGCTACAAAGGTTAGTCTCATGAGGGATGCACTTAACGTTTGACTATGACTACATGACATTATTTAGAAGCCTTTCCATTGCAAAGATTGCCTTGCATGTATGTATACAATAAAAACAAATCTCTCTCAATTTATTCCTGTGATGACAAAGCTGAATTTTCCCCATCATCATTACTCCAGTCTTTAATGTCACATAATCCTTCAGAAATCATTCTTCTATGCTGATTTGGTGCTCAAGAAACATTTATTGTTATTATCAATGTAGAAAATAGTTGTGCTGCTTAATATTTTAGTGATCTTTTTTTATTTGTTGATGAATGGAAAGTTAAAAGAACAACATTTATTTAAAACAGTAAAACTGTTTTTTGGTTTTGTTCTTATGGCTTTAGACTGGGAATATGCATAAATAATGAGAGAGTTTTCGTTCTTGTCTGAAATGATTCTTTAAGCAATTACGCTAAAAACACAGCACTTTTTAAACATGTTGATGCTTTGTTTTAAATAAATAAAACAAGTAACACAAGTGAAGCGAGTCAATACGCGGAAAGTTGTGTCAGCTCCAATTGCTTTCAGCTTAGGTGCTAAATTTAAGTAGCTTGCTGGCAGAATTAAGGGGGAAATAAGAATGAGAGGAAGAGTTTGCTCCTCCATTAGAAAGAGCGACTGGTGGAGAACTGTGGTCTTATGTGAATTAGCTAGCGGAGAAGGAGAGACTGGCCCCCTAACCTTCATTAGCCACTGTCAGTTGGCTGTGTCAAATTGGACAAAGCTTGTCGCCAGATAGCGGCCGAGTGCCCGCAGGGAAAGCGACGAAGACAAATTGCCACTACAAAGAGATAAGGCCGTTATTAGAATCCTTCCTATCTCCAACAAATGAGGAGAGAGCACCCCATTAAAAAGCAGCCTGAAAGAGTACATGACATCCCCACTCTATATAATGCTGTCATGATGGCGCGTCTCTGCTTTTCTCTGGGTGGACCTCAGTTTGGCTGCAGACATGATAACTATTACTGTCCCACAATGAGCAGGACGTGTTATAGGAGTCAAACTACTGCGTGAGGACATATTAAGCCTGTGAAGTTAAATACTGATGTTCGGGTTTCAGCAAACTGGAAACGATACTTGTATTCAAGGACAGTGATAGATGTGAGAGAAGAGGGTGACCGGAGACATAAAGTTCCTGCATATGACATTGGGATTATTTAAATGGGAGTCAGAGTGACATTTCATGATCACAGATGGACCGTTTCCAGGAGAGGAAGCGTGATTGGACAGAGAATGAACATATGGCCAAACAACAATTTAAGGGAAAAGGGAAAAAGAGTCTCATGTGTGTGGACTCTCACCACATCTGGTTTTTAATCACTACGCTGATGTTTATGCTTCTGTGAGCCGACTGTCTAGACTGTCATTACATATGTTGTGATCCAGACATCAAGACGAGGCCGTTTGTACCACAGTATTCCATCAGTCAATAAAGTCGGAAGACCTGCTTTGAATTGCATGTATTAGTCAGCTTGTTTGTTGGATCCATGCGTTTATGGCCAGATGTTATTGCAGACAAATAGGGCTGACGCAAGGCAGTGTTATTGGGAGACTGAGGCTGTTTGCCTGATGCGAGCTGTGTTTGAATAAAATCCTTGGAAATGTTTGAGGAAGTTTAGCTTTCTCACACAAATCAAATAAATGTTTAATTCATCGTTTTTTCCAATTGCAATCCATTTCACCCCAATCCATCCAACAAAAACAAAGTTCCTATACTAATACAAAAATGACAGCTTTCTCTGATCATCCCCTTAGACAGACAGATGTTTTTAGTGCACCCCTGTGCTGTCCCACTGAGTCTACACACACACACACACACACACACAGGCCAGTTTTATGGACTTGTCCATCTGCAGGGCTGCTGGGAAATGAAAGCATTTTTTAGGCTTCTCAGTGCTTTTCCTTCATTATAAGTGCACTGAAATGTTGGGGAGAAACTCTCAAATTGATTTGTCTGCAAAGACGAACATCATCCTCTTTGAGATGCGTTATTATAATAGTCCATAATGCTGAGATGTAATTTCTGTTCAGCCAAACATATAGATCTGTTCTATGATTCATAGTCTCCTTTCCACTTACTATAGACTACTTAAGCTATTCCTACAGAACAAAATGATAAATCCATCATATCATACTTTATAGCTGATTTTTCATGTAATTTTAGAGCTTTTAAATTTTCTGTGTCAACTGAGAGCATAGGACTGAAGGCCCTGATGTACTCATGTGTCTCAGAGCTCAATCCACCATCATGGACCATTGGCTCCAAACTCCAAACGAACTTCATTTTGACCAGATTTTGTTCTAAATTACGTCACACCTGTTTGTTCTTTGATTTCACTTGAAATATATCAGGGTGTTTTAGGAATAATTTCCCATTGTTTCCTGTATCGAATGAAGTCAAAAATGCCATGAAAAACCCTTTGATTCATATATATTTCAAAAACATGTATTCATATTTGAATATACATGAACTACTGATTTTTTTTTTGTGCAAAGTTTCCTGAGAAATCCTTGTTCTGTAATGTTTCATTAATCTGCTTTATTTCCCAGAAACATCAGGCTAATGACATGCTGCACCATGATTTCAACAAGATGGATCAAAACATCTTGGTTACCAGTTGTCATGCTTAATGTGGAGTTCTTCTGGATGGATTGACAGAGAAAACACAGAAGCATTGCAGTTTAATCAACCAAAATAAAACACTTTGGAAACCTTGTGGTAGGTTCAAAACGTCAACATATGTAAATTTCCATTAGATAACTACAAAAATGTCTAAATATGCAGAATAAAAACATTATCACAATCTCCTCAGTCAAGACAAAAATGTAAACATGTATAGTGTATCTGTGTTAACTGGAAAGCTGCACCCAGTTTTCCTCCTAGTGGTTTCTCTTCAGTGCACTGAAAGTTACAGAACTCGCAACAGCATAAAACAACTTGGTATTTAACATGATCTAAGGCCAAAAATCTTATTTGGGCACAGTTGCCCACCCTTACCCACTGGAACCAAGCACATACTCGCTCACAGTGCTTAGAGCTACAGTAATGTGGAGGAGTGAGACAGATGAAGGAGAGAAATGGGTGGCGCTGTGAAAGGCGATTAGGGTTCCCAGCGGTCGCCATGGTGCAGAAGATGATTGATGTGATTAATAAAGCTGTCGTGATCATTGCTCTCAGTGCCAATCTGAAAGTTAGGCCGAGTGTTTCTGCTCAAACACAGAAAATATCTCCCATTGGCACCCTGAGTTCTTACCTAAACCCTCCCACCCAATCGAGTCCCTCACAGAAATTTGGGGCCACTAAATATGCAGTTTTTCAAAATGATAAAGCGTTTCCATATCTATAGGTACAGCCTCGCATACATTCTGCACGCTTGTGCACTGCTGTTGAAAAGTTTGGAGTCTGTATACAATGTTTTATGCTCTTATGATCACCAAAGCTGGATTTATTCACATTAATCATCAATATTAATGGTTCATTAATTATTATTATTAATAAATTAATTAAGGTTATAACAGTAATATTGTGAAAATTAAAATACAACTTCAATAACTGCATTCCATTTGAATATATTTTAAAATTATTCTTGTGATGGCAAAGCAGAATTTTCCGCAGCCATTTGTCTTCAGTGTCACATCAGTGTCACATCAGTCCACAATGATCCTTCAGATATCATTCTAATATGCTGATCTGAAACATTTCTTATTAATATCAATGTTGAAAATATTTGTGCTGCTTAATATTTTTTTGTGGAAACCATGATACATTCTTGAATGTTTGAAAGAACAACTTGAAATATAAATCCAAGTTGAATAAAAGTAATAATTTAAATAAAAATAAATAAATGGCTTTCACTTGTAAAATGCCGCTATGCAGTTTACTTAGCAAGAGTTTTGCAACCAAAAAGGCCTTATGGGGAAATAAACCATTGTACCCTTGAGTGATACAATTAATTTAAAGACGCTCCAAGAGGATTGTCTTAGGGGAAATGCTAAATGGTGACTACTAGTATAAGCGAATCGGTTGCTCACTGTAATTTTCTGACATACACATCATGCCAGACAGAGTTTTTTTCCTCTGTTATTACCCGTAGACCCTTTGGCCACAGCGGGTTTCAGTCTCAAATCAAATGGAACATGTGACACGAGGGCCTAACATTGAAAAACAAATAGGAGGTCTCACTTCATTGAGCAACCTAATGGGTATATGAATTGAAAGCTGCATTCAATTTTGTTTGTGTTTTTCCTTGACATTTAAAGGGTGAAAAAAATAAAAATAAATCATCACACACACTTTCGTAGGGTCTCCAGGACGACCACACTAACATTTAGAGTAAAGCCACACATTTATTTTATTTTTTTGGCTTAAAAATCAATTTTAATCTCAGAAGGTGAAAACTTATTTTTTCACTTGTTTCTCTCTTATTATGCATTCAGGTACTCAGATAAGCTATTGGGCCCTATTTTAATGATCTAAGCACATGGTCTAAAGCGCACGGCGCAGGTTCACTTAGGACGTGTCTGAATCCACTTTTGCTAGTTTAACGACGGGAAAAATGGTCGGCGCGCCAGGCGCATGGTCTAAAAGGGTTGTCCCTATTCTCGTAATGAGTAATGGGTGTGTTTTGGGATTTACGTGTTTTAAACCAATCAGAGTCTCATCTCCCATTCCCTTCAAATGCCAGTTGCGCTCGCGCCATGGCAGAGTCTCTATTTACATGACGGAATTTGATAGGGGAAAGACCGAACGCGTCTCCAGAGCGCAAACGGAACTGCTCGACCATCTACGGGACAAGCCGGATTCCACCATATCTTTATGTACACAATAATAATCTTTTACATTGTAATCCTTTTATTTTAAATATTTTATATATTTTACATGTTTGTGTGCTGCTGTGCATCCCTGTGTGTTTAATAAAGCAGAGTGTATACGCACATTACTAACGCGCTCATTAAATAACAAAAAAAATATTGCACCATTGACTTTAGACCAGGTTTCAGTTGGTCAATGGCGCAGTCTATTTCTGTTGCCTCAAAATAGCAACGCACCAACAATGCGCCAGAACACACCTCGTTTTCAGACCAGCACGCCCATGGGCGCACAAATGGGCGCAAATGCATTTGCTATTTAAACAACGTGGCGCAGGACGTGAAAATGATAACTGCGTCGGACTGAAACTAGCAAAAAACACTTGCGTCGCGCTTGGCGCTGCATTGAGCCGGGTGTAAGATAAGGCCCATTGTGTCAAATGGAGTAATCACAAAGTTACTGCCTTATTGTCTGTAGCCTGTTCAAACAGAGAATGCAGGAAGGCTTGATGGCTTGATATGCAATGTAATTAATCAAGACCTGACCTGTAGGTCAGCAGATACCTGCTGCAGGCGCCTGAATGGAGTGGCTAAATATACAATTAGAATCTTTTGTAATTGCTTATAACCTCAACTGTCAGTTCATGTTTGGGCAGGTCTAGTTCAGGAGCACTTGAGAGAAAATTACAGAATGGGCAATAGTTCTAGTTCTAGTTCTACCAAACGTGTTCTAGTCTCTGATGTATAAAAGTTACTTGAATTATAACGTTAACAGCAGAAGTTCTTGAGATGATGGTGCATGTGCAAAATAGAAAGCTGATTACTCATTCCTCGCCAGCAGAGCGGTTCTGGTCCATTACAAGAAAGAACAATTTAAGTCTTGAAAGATGCTGTTTAGTTACAAATCCAGCCATTATGTCTAGAAAATGAGCACAGCTAAGCTGTTCAGAGATGAAAATGCTGCAGCTATAACGGCATGCTGTCACACCCCAAGGAAGAACATTTACTCAGCCATTTCAATTCAAGTATATGCTGGAGAAAAGAACTGAATAACAACAAACAAAAAGTAACAAAGAATGATTATTAATACATAAAGGTATTAGATTCAATCTGACATGTTCGGTTTTTCTTTCAAGAAAAGAATCCATTCGATTACTTTGCCTCTGTGTCAGGTGCTGTGCCTTTAGAGATAGTTGTCAAAAAAGAAACTAAAGGCAAAGCTGATATGATTCCGGACGAGGTAATGAGTTTTGTTCAAGCTGGTTTTCAAAGCAGACTGCTGGGAGAGCAAACTGAGGGGAAGCCCAGAGCAAACAGCTGTCCTTTCTCTATCTACACTGTAAAAAATGTTTTTTTTTTGGTGAAGTAAATACTACTGAAAAAAAAAAACAATGTAATTTACATGAAAAAGTTAGTTCAGGCAAGAATTTAAAAAACGAAGTAAATTCCATATCAGTACTTAATTCAAGCGATTAATTCAGGATTAGTAACTTGCCATTTTGTGACATTTCGAGTAAATTTTCTGCTCAAAATGACACATTCAAACACAAAAACGATCCATCAAATGTTACCGTCATTGTGTATTGTCTTCCCAGTATTGAGGTCTTTGCATTCACATGATGCTTAACATCTGACATGTTGTAGTATAAATTACTTAGATAATCTAAGTAAAGCACATACTATAAATGACTGGTATAATTCAATATTATTGTTTGAGTGAAATGTAATGCAAAGGAAATTTCAATTAAATCGATATTAATCAACCTTTTACTAGCCAAGTTAAAATGACTTATTTTCTGTGTTACTTTCACTTAACTAGGTTAAGTAAAGTTTACTTAATTCCATATTCCAAGTAAACTTAACTTAAAGATTTCTAATTAAAGCTACTGATGAATATGTTTAGGTTTTTACTTGGCAAATCTTTGTAAATTTACTAGCATTTTCTGAGTGAAAAAAGTTGCCTAGCTTTTTTCAAGTAAATCCTACTCCAAATTTTTTTCAGTAATAATACTGTCCTTGCCTGAAATGAGTGATTATTACCACAAAAATAATTTCCAATTGTCTCTTATACAACAATATAATGCTGTAAAAACTAAAATGCCTGTAAAAACGATCATTTTACAGCTTAAATAACAGACAAGTTTAAACAGAATAATACATTTAAGTGTGTTTATAAAAATTATACGCTTCACATTTTGCTTTCAAACCTTCTAAAAATTGGTGATTTAAAGTGCTCCACAATAGCATACATTTTTGCTTTTTTTTTAAACAAAAAAAAAGTCACAATCATTTATTGTGGTAATCAACATTGTCACAAATGTTGCCGATTGAACTTAGACCTGGAATATTCATATTCCGGTTTTGGAATGACATAAAGGTGAGTAAACGATGACAGAGTTTTCATTTTTGGTTGAACTACCCCTTTAAAGGATCCCTTTAAGACCTTGTTATTGCATGTGCAATGGCAAATCCTACCCCCCTTCACTGTAACATGTTAATATTTTATACAACTGTTAGACATGACAAAATGCCCAAGGCTTTGGTTAGAGCACTGTTTCTCCATCTCTTTTCTTTTCCCCTCTATATTATGTTGGATACTTCTGGGACTTTAAACAACTACTGCCCTCATTATCCAAATATGGAAGTGCACATGTATCACATAATTAATTTGATTAGAGTGTATCTATCTCAAAGCATTTCTGCACAGATACACACAGTGGGGCCGGAGATGTGACGGCACATCTGCCTCCAGTGCAGTTATTTCAGATCGTTTGTGTAATATCACCTTTTCCAAGGTTTGTCATCTCACCCCCCTGGGGCCAAATCTTGCCCTGGAGAGTAGGTTGGATAGGAATTAAAGCGGTACATATTTATGGGGCCAGACCACAGCATTACGGACCACTGAGTAGTGAGAAATGAAGTGTTTATGAATGTAATGAATGAAAAGATGTTGCTAACCTGTATATTGTATAACGCTCTACAGAATGCATGCGTACATTATGCATCTCAGACCAAGAGATGGGTAGGATGGAAAAGAACAAATAAAATTTGTTTTTTTTTCATTGACAAAATCCTCTGTGTTGAAATGCAATCACTATCGGATCAGGCTGATCCCAAAGTCTCAGCTTTCATTTCTCTAACGCACAGTTGCTCAAACTCCCTCTCTGTGAACGAGGGGTTTAGGATAGTTAAGATGATGTGGGTCTCTCTGCTACTCACAGCGTGTGTTTAGAACAGTGACCCCCCCTCCCCCTCTCCCCCTTCCCCCTCTCATAACGCCTGTCAGCTTAGTGTCTGTTGCAGGCTCCAGCTTTCCCTCTCTCACTCTCGCCTGTCTTCACCACCCAGCGCAAATCCCTCTCTCCCTACTGACTCTCCTCTCAAAGCTTCAAACTCAGAGTTCTGTGTGGTTTTAAATTTGTACTCACCAGATCATAAAAATGCAATTTATGCATGCACATTCACAGACACACAGGAGCTCACATTTGCACTTGCTTGCATACTCACAGAATGCTTCTGTATCCCTTGAGGTATAACAACAAAGTTACGTATAAAGGGGGGGGGGGGGGGGGGGGGGTCATGTAAAGTTGGGTCGCGTTTTCCAAAGCCAACTATGGTATTATGGTATTAACACAATTCAACTGAACTCTCAACCATAGTTGGCTAATGATGCTTTTAGGAAACGTACCCCAAAAGCACAGCTGAGTGTGCCTGTGTGCATATAGTCAGAGGATCAGGGGCAAGCCCATTACGGTTAAATCTTTGACCACAGTTTCTGAGTTGAGACGACAACAGCCGACTGTCTTCAGGGGGGGGGAAATGAGTGTGTCATAAACCGGTCACTACCGAAAAACTTGTTTTCTTTTCTTTTCTCTTTTTTTAAATGATCACTAGAATGGGGCTTTCACACTTTGGCTGAGCGTGGTGTAGGCAGGACGCGAAGACAAAGATAAAAGTGAACAGGTTTATTGACAGAAAGAAAACACCTAACTGGACTGAAGCATTAACGAGAACTGACAACTGAGAACTAAGGCCTAGGCTAGTCCACACATACACGAGTCATTTTATAAACAGTTTTTTCTCCTTTGTTTAAAAACATAAAAAAATAAATCATGTCCACACAAGCACGGTTTAAATAAAATCTTTGTCCACATGAAAATACAAAAACACGCTATGAAGCGCTGTCAAGAGCATGCCAAACCAACAGGTGGCAATATATCCCTAAATCCATGTTGGCCAATCAGAAGTCTGAAAAAAAGGTTATTACTGGTAGGCTAACATGTTATCATAAGCAGTGACCTATAGTATTGCATTCTGATGCCTCTGTTCCACAATATAATGGGAGAACTGTGAGTATACCTGTTATAAACCCTGTTAGCACAGTTATTAGCAGCAATATTTTGGCTAAGTCCGCCATTGCACAGACTCGTCTCATGTAAACAAAGAAGATAGCAGCGCACAATCTGACTTCAAACAAAGGAGATAACAGCGCGCACTCAGAAACCGGATACTCGACAACTCTGCAACCGGAGTTTCTGAAAATCTTCACCCTGGCAGTTTTCAAAAAGGTTCAGTTTTAGTGACCTGACACAGCGTTTTTTTAAATACCAGTGTTCGTGTGGACAAGGTCTAAAACACAGCCATATACTAAGTGAAAACAAAGATGATTGGATTAACACAGGTGAAACAAATGAGGGAACTGATGAGTAACCATAGAAATAAACTAGAACATGAGTATTCTAGGATACAAACAAGTGGCGGGAAATTTCATTTTCACAATTAATAGCTGCATACATTAAAATAATAAGGGATATAAAAATAAGGAAATAATAAGGGAAAAGAAAATAGTTCTGAAATAGCTTAACAGCTAATAAAGTATTTTATGCTGAATCATAATGTGGTTTGGTATTTTTGGGGCATTGTTTAAAATATTCTAAAATTGTGACAATGCATAAAAGGATTTCAGTGTAGCCATAGTAAAAGTATGCATTTTAAATACAAAGCAATACAAATATAGAATAAATTATTTTTTAGAATAAAAACCTCACACAAACCTGAATTTGCACCACTTCTGTATATGGCCCATACATACATACATAATTCTATATTTGGGGCACTGTTTAAAATATTCTAGAATTGTGAAAATGCATAAAAAAATGTCAGTGTAGCCATAGTAAATTTATGCGCTCAACGTGTTGCAACTGAAGATTAAGAAAACATCTTCATTAGTTTTACAACACGTGTGCTCCAAATACTCACAACGTGCTGCAAAAGTTCACAACCAAATACAGAAATGCGCTGCAAATAGCACTGACACAACTGAAATGTTTCCAGGGGCAGGGGCGGGCCACCCCAGGTGCCCCCCCTATAAGATGTCTTGTGATTGGTTCATTTTACGGCCAATCAGTTTATAGACTCTACTGAAGTTCGCGATTCAAAGAAGTGCAGCGCCAGAGAAACAACGGTCGCAAGTTGTGAGTAAGTAACCCATCTTAAGTACACAATGATGGCCTAAGACACGAAACGAGCGGTTTGTGTGAGAAAACGAACAGTATTTATATCGTTTTTTACCTCTTGTACACATCCGAGATCACGTCCGGCTCTTTCCGGAGCTTGCGCAGACTAAGCCAGAACGCGCGCACACGTCACACACCAGGAAGCGCGCGCGCCCTCAGATCACTTGGACGTGGTTGTGTAGAGGTAAAAATGATATAAATACTGCTCTTTTTCTCACACAAACCACTCGTTTCGTGTCTTAGGCCATCAATGTGTACTTACGATGGGGAATTGTTTAATTTGGACTTCACTGTGCATGCTCTTTGAGATAGTGATCATAGACCTGCATTATATGACTGACAGACAAGAACGGTTTGACCTAAAAATATCAAAATTAAAACTACTGCGGAAAAAAAAGACACCTACATCTTGAATGCCCTTAAACATACATAAGCTAAAACATACCAAAATTTAATTTCAAAGTGAACCATCCCTTTAACTCTGAGTTACTCAGCTTTTTTGTAAATTAGTCTTTTGTAAAAATGCTGAATGAAACACTGATGTTTTGGCCAAACCATTTGAATTATTACAGTGGGGGGAATTTGTTTTTATTTTATTTTTTTATTATTATTATTTGAAAGAGATTGTGAATAAAACTACTGTATATTGTAATGGCCAAACTAATTAAAAGAAAATAGTTGACATCGTTTCTGCTTCTGGGTTTTTAAAATGGCTCATTATTAAAATTGCTTTTATTTTATAAACTTGTTAGTTTTATGAAAACACAAAAAATAATAAACACTGGCTCTTAAATTTAACTTAATGGATGCAGGGATGAAAAAAATCTAAATTAATCAAAAATGTGCTTTATTACTACATTTGTTTACAAGTAACTGTATTCAAGTTAAAAAAATTTAATCAGTAGGATTTACGTAATATAGGCTACTGTAGAACTTAGCTTCTTTTTTTTTTTTTGGTCACTGGCGGCCACCCCGTTTGGAGGCAGTGCCCCAGCATGGCCCCCCCCACTGAAAATGCTCTAGACACGCCCCTGTCCAGGGGACCCCAATAAGTGACGAACCTGGCTGGGACGTGCTTATAGCTCAAAGTGTACTTGTTTTTTTTTTGTTGTTTTTTTTTTTGCAAAACATACAGAGATGACATGTTTATGACATATAACTGTGTATAGCCTACAATATGTTCAATATCATCAGAATACAAATGAGAAAAGAAGAGTTAACAATGAGCTGAAATAAAATAAAAAGGATCGAGAAAAAGATATTAATCTATACATCAGTTACACAAATTTTGTCATGTTATGTTTAAATAAGTTTCATAAGAAATGTTAGGTAATGCAGGGTCCAAAGATGAGATGGCAACTTTTAAAGTTGAGACACTCACACACAGATATATAACGCATATTTTAAAACACTTTTTTAAAAATAAAATGTATATTTATTTGCAACAGTTATGTTAACAACAATAATAAGATATTTCTGGTAATATCAGCTATTCAGCTGATGGACATGTGCTGCGTTGTCATGGGAACATCCCAGGTGAAAATAATGAGGAAATTACATTGTCTTTCTTTGCTCCCTTCACCAAGTGCGTTCCTAATGGCTACATAATGGCAGTGCCCTGCTCACTCCAAAGTCCCTACTTCATGGGCTCTGCCCTTCGAAGGGAGTAGGATATATGCTCACGAGCAATAAGCACGTCCCAGCCGGGTTCGTCACTTATTGGGGTCCCCTGGAAACATTTCTGTTGTGTTCTGTGCTATTTGCAGCGCGTTTCTGTATTTGGTTGTGTTGTGAGTATTTGGAGCACACATGTGTTGTAAAGATGTTTTCTTAATTTGCGGGTGTTTTTCTATTTGCATGTGTTTTCTTCAGTTGCAGAGCATTGAGGTCTCTCGGCCACCGTAAGATATAGATATTGATACATCCATCTAATGGTGCGTTCAAGTCCTCCTGGGAAGTTCGTACTTGCGAAGTGGGAAGTCGTGTTTACGACGGCAGGTGGCGGTGAACTTTCTCTTAATTAATTGCACAAAAATACTGCAAGGTTTTTAAACTCAAGTTCTAAAAAATGAAGAACAAAGAAATGTGCATCACGTGTGTTTTGCTTTTTTATGTTTTTAATTGATTTATGAAGCTTTATCGTTACATATTACATTGTTATATCATAATGCCATCATATTCTGTGCAGGCAATTAGCTTAATGTGCTGTAAATAGAAAAGCGTGACAATACCACTGCTAAATACCTTTCGGTACTGTGGTATTCCGCCATGTTTCTCACTGACGCGCCCCCAACTCGTAAAGATCGGGGCTTAAAGCTAAAGAAAATCCTGAGCTTCCCACTCGTATTTACGACATTGTGGTGGCGTTCACGTGTAAATACGATCTTTACGAGATGACTTGAACGCACCATTACTACGTTTGCAGACACACTATGACGAACGGCTTACATATAGCGGCCTATAGAAACAGCCACTAATGAGGCATCTATACATCAATGACTGTAACAATCATCCAACTTCCACGGGCAACAGTAACCATGGCAACTGGCATTCTAGAGGCCTGCAGCACACAGGCCTGAAATGTATAAAATATCAAAGCATTACATTGTAATTCGTCAAACTCAGCACAGCACAACCATGACAAATATTTGAACAAGGCAATGATGCAGGAGCATGGATGTCTAATCTCTAACTGAAGGAACACAAGCTTGGATGGTGAAGAAGTATTGTTTATATCCTCATACAATGGCCTACCTGTAACTCCTCTGGGAGCACATCACGTCAATAACATAACAGAATAATGAAACGAGCCACAGGGCCAGATCTCACAGGAACAGGGAGAGAAAATCACTTACTGCCTTCAATGATTAGAAAATGTGCATGTGATAAGACTAGATGCATCTCTGTCAATGCCTTGATTTATAAGAGTGGGAGGGAAAAGACAGCGGGGTGCTATAGAAATGAAACCTTGTGCAAATGAGCACAGATGCTGAAGGGAGGGAAAGGGATTTCGGCTTTCTTTCATTATTAACAGTAGGACTTTTCATAAGATTTCACATTCATTCTGTCCCCTTGACACAGGACATTTACACTGTAGAGAAGAATATGAATGGGGTATAAGCAGATATGCAAAACAATCTTATGGTTAGATCCTGTACTATGGGATGTGAACTGAAACGGAGAGATAATCTTTGCACAGTGGTGACAATGTACAAAAAAACCTGTTCAAGTCCCATTAAAAAGATAAAGAGCATTAAGGGAGCTTATTTACGGAAATGATGCACCATGAAATATGCAGGAAGATCACAATTCAAAACACTTTTGTGGTTTCTAATCGACCTTCTCAGTGAAGGAGAAAGAGAACCAAGCAAAATAAAAGATTATTTGGTTTAGTTTATTATTATTTTTTGAATGCCAAGCCATTTTCAAGAGAAGTTTGTGGATCATAACTCCTGATTAAAATGACATTATCTGTCATTTTAAGGTTGATGACTAGTAATATATGCACTGAATGTACTATAATCTATAATTCATTAAAATTTACATTCACTCTGTGTAAAAAAAAAAACTTATAGGAGTCAGTTTCATGTTTCATTTCATCAGAAATGTATATATATTGTTAGATATATTTGATCCCTTTTTCTTAGTTTAATAACTCTATTTTTAAATGTAGTAGTAGACAGATTTATTCTGATCTACCTTTCAGGCAGGCCAAAACTAAACATTTTAATTATACACAATATTCTACTGTGATTCATTTCATTGGTTCCCATAACCAGGCCATTAAGACTACCAGAACTGAAGCCGTGGATGTCCGGTTTGTCCTTTATGTGAGTTCAGATACAGGAACCTGCCAACACTAGCAGACCTGAACTCCTGCACACCTGCAGCTAATGGCAGGTTTATTCATGTGCCAGAACACATACAGAGCCAGAGACAGAGAAAGAGTGAGAGGGATGGGTGGACATAAAAGAGTGAGGAAAGCACAGAAAATAGAAAAAGAGAAGACAACGTCAAGCAAAGGTTGAACCTCCTAAGAGGATGATGAACTGCCTGATCCTTAAATGAACTGTTCAACCAAAAAATTTACCTTCTGTGTCATTTACTCACCATCATGTCGTTTCAAACTTTATTTGTTCTGTGGAACACAAAAGGTGAATTTTGTCAATTTGAGGACTAGGGATGTTAAGCTTTAAAAAAATAAAATAAAATAACGATGCAAAAAAACCATACAAATATTACAAAAGTGGTCTATAAAACTAAGCCAAAGACCACCACTGACGAATATAGCACCACTCAAATGTTCTTTGCTAGAAAATACTATTTCTTAAACTATGCCAATTAATCTTATTTCTCTATATCTACAAAATTAATTAATTTGGGGTCAAGCCTTAGAGAGCAAAGTGGGTTTCTTAAGCTGATAATTCGTCGTTTCACTGTCCTCTTCTCAATATAGGTCTAAAACAATTAGCCAAACTTCATCTTAAACCTACCACATTCAGCTACATTTCAATAGAACTAAACTCAAACAATAGCCGATCCACCATTCAGCGAGGAAATTTTATATTTCAATACAGTTAAGCTGAAATTAAATATTTCTCATTTAAGAATCCATCACAAACCCTTGAGATTTCATCTAACCTTTTGTGAAACAACAATAAACGTATTCATTTCCACAATACTTTGGATATCCTTGCTGCATAAACTCATTAATTAGACTATCTGGTGATAGACAGAACTAAATCATGTGCATTTACACAAAATGTAGACATGTCCACAGACAGTTAATATGTGCTTCAGTGCTTTTTCAAGATAATGAGAAGAAAAATATCAATATAAATCCTGTTACTGCCTCAAAATGGTTCATTACCTTTAATCAAAAAGGAAATGTTTTACTTCCCTGAAGTTTATAGAACATAAAATATGAAGTAGTTCATGATAGTGTCATACAAACCATAACACATTCCTGTAAAGTGTCTCTTATAAGCCCCGATAAACATTATACGTCTTGCCCCGATCTAGTTAAAACTGCACTCATTCATGTAAACAAATCTCTAGCATTAATTACTTCATATTTGGATTATTCTGAAAAAAAAAGAAAGAACAAAAAGATGATTGCCTCAGTAATTGGCTGTGCTAATGGTTATTGTTTCTAGTGGGCATTCATAAGCATGTTTAATTGTAAGGTGAGCACATTCAGCATGCTGGACCCTCAGGAGCAGTGGTTTCCGGTCACGATATCAATCAGCTAAATGAGATTGGCCCATTAAATAGCTTTAATTACCTAATCACTGAAGCAGGACAGAAGCATGGAATCAATTAAAAAGGATCATGTAAAATATGACTTGTTTTCAAAAGCAATATTTAAAAAGGTCAAGGCTACTCCTAAAAATGACTGACAGGAGTGCAGGTCATGGTGGGCTCTGCTTGGAAGAGCCTGTATTTTAAGATTTACATATACAATATTTTACAGTCTCCAGTGTTTCCCATACATTGATTTATCTGTGGCGGCCCGCCACAATATCAATTTTGACCGCCACAAATAGATTTCAGTACTTCCCATTCATTAACTAGACTGTAGCGGCCAGAAAATATATTTTAACTTCTCAAAATAACATAAAAGGTCTTTAATGTCGTGTTTTGCGCGATCACTGTCAAACAAAACCAAAATCAAAAGTGCAATAAGGCTTTGTGTCCTTATCAAAAGACGGTCTCTTTGTGCTGCACAAAGAGAAGTGTGCACATCAGCACATGATCAGCTCCGCGTCTCAGCTCACAGTGAATGAATGCAGTGAACTCCATCTGTGCATGTGAAGAGTTTAGCGTGCATTTGGGAAAACAGTTATGCAATATTTTCACATTTGCATAGTTGACGGTCACAGCATTTCACTAGATTTGTAATGATACACTTTTATAAACTTATTTTCCACCAAAATAAAAGCTCGACTGTGGTTTCCGTCAAAATAAAAGCTCACGGGTTTGTCTCTTGCATGTATAGAAATTAGGACAAAAGAGCATTATAGCATTTTAAGTGCATTTGTTTTACATTATGTCTATTACTGTCATGGGAATAATATTATATTATTATTAGCAGTAGTAGTAGTATTATGCAGTGTAATGTAGACTGAGACCCCGGACCCCCCTATGAGGGACAGAGGTCCACCCACCACAGTTTCACAAAATCCTGTGGAAAACACTGGTCTCAAACACTGGTCTCTCTCTACCACTAATTCTAATCAGTGATTAATCAGTGACATCATTTTGCACTTCAGCTTCTCATCAGTTTTTCTGTCCAATCAAGCCTACTCTTCCCAACATATAAAAATACGCTAAAGTGTCTGAAATTGGTTCACACTTATCCACACATTTACTGTTTTCTTATGGAAAACAGCACATATTGCATTGTATAGGATAGTGAACGATTCAGGCTATGTATATGCTTTCCATTGGGGTGAATGAAGCCTGGTTTCGCATCAGTGTCAAGTAAAACTTCATTTAGGTGATCATATGTACAACCCAGCGCAACCACAAAACATATTGGACCCATCTGTATACTGTACAGAATGCCATCTTTTCTCTGATGACATGTGACCAGCGGGACAATTATCCCCTTTAGCAATCTGCCACTCACATGAAATCACGACAATTAACGAACGACAACAATCCAGTCAATTCCTGATGAACAAAATCAAGTCCCACCCAACATTTTTAGAGAAGAAAAGACAATCGCTATTTACATTTCATGCTGACTTTAAAAAAGGGCTACATCTTCCAGCATCGAGAAAAACTGCACTAATCAAGTCATTTCTTAATGTGATTTAAAGCAATACGTTTTTTCAAGATGCTGAACATAAATAACCCCGTCTGACCCTCATATAATTAAGGAAAGGCACAACCTTGCCTGCGAAGGGGCTGCTAATTGCATTTTCGAGGTTACGTCCAGTGGTCTCTTTCAGTCATACTGTGTTCTCCTGCAGTGACCACTGCTACATAATGACCTCACTGTGTGATTAAAACTGTCCTCAACAATTAATGCTTATAATCTCCTTGACAACACTGGGTGAGCCAGGGTGAGGCAAGCATAACGAAAATGAATCTCAAAATGAGTCTCAAGCGCCCCATGGTTTAGATTCAGGGGTTAATAAAGGCCAGTGAAGTAATAACAGCTTCTGAATGTTGACCTCCTCACATCAGGTTGAATATGCATCTGAGACGGGGTGTCTGACTGGATTGAGCATGTTTCCACAGCATTATAAAAGCTTTGAGACATGATTTCAACAGAATAATGACATCAATAGCATTCCATTTTAGCAGGTTTTCACACTGTACAGATTAGAGCTAATCTGGACCTCCAGGCATGAGCAGAAACACACAGACTCACACTATTAGACTCACTGCAGCAAGACAGATATGCATGCATCTCGCTTCCTATAGTTTATTATTACCAGCCGACCCTCGTGGGGAAATGTTATGCTTTTACATGGGGAATTATGGATAAAAATCCACTAGCTACCTCAGGCAAGGGAAAATACAAACTTCATTCCAGAGCTTCTTGCTTCCATTAGCATGCAGAGAATTGTATGCTGAAAAGCTCACCTGGCTATTCCTGGCGCTGGGCGGTAAAGTTTAAACCGAGAGTAGAAAAAAAAAAAATCAGTGAACAATACAAGGCTCTGAATATTTCATGGACATGGTGTGGTTACCCTCATGAATTTTTCAGCTCACAGACGGATTGGAAAGGTGTGAAGGGAATGCTGTAGGTAGTCAGTCACAGATCATCCGTAATGCCATCCATTTCACTTACTCTTGTAATGGTGCATCATGGGAATGTTGTTGTGAATGGCTCAATGAGCAATGTCACTTACAAGTTTGAAGGTGACAGAAGAGTTGTGATTGATCAGTGTGTTTCCTTTATGAACTTCATCATCACAAATTTACATTAGTTAATGCAATAGCAGACATGAAATAACAATGAACACATTTTTTAAAGCATTTATAACACAAATGCATTTATAGAATAACCTATTAGCAATACAGCTTAATGTTTATTCCTTCATATAGTATCAATAAATTGGAGGAAGAGTAGATGGGAGTGAAGGAAGAGGAAAAGTAGGAGGTGGAGGTGGATGATGGGCAGTAGGGAGTGGAGGAAGAGGTGAAGGAAGAGGATGGGGGAGGTGAAGGGGAAGGGCAAGGCCAAGGAGACAAGCAGTACCACTCTTGCCCATGTCTTTGTCCATGGTATGACTATAAGGGAGGCTAGGCAACGAGGACAGCCAAACTTGAATCACTTCACCCTCGCCTCGATCATAAGAACCTTCAGGGAGAAAAATAGGTACAGTAGATGTACTTCAGACTGCTCTCTACTGTAACTTTTGAGTGCACTGTACACTGTGCTGTTACAACACATACATGTACTGTAGCTGTTGCCCTATACTACTGTAATAAAAAGAAATGCATCAAACTGCCTCACATACAGATAGTTTTCTGAATGCTTCCATTTTGTAAAAAGGATGTGTTACAGTTACAGTAATCAGTACTTCTATTTTTCTAGGACACAGAGACGAGGAAATGGAAGAAGCCAGCCAAATATTTTAGTTGATGCATGCTAGCGGGGAACAGGCATGCAAGTGGATTTTACCCCTGCTGCCTGGCAAGGGCCAATATAGCCTGTGATGCTGACAAGATTCTCTGGCCTGTCCCAGACCAAAGACGGGATGCTGGGGCAGAGTATTTTTTTTTTGTTTGGTGTATTGTACCGTACGGTACATTAAGGAACAAAAAAATGTGCCAATGTATCTATTGGTTGTGTCTTTTGCGTTCATCATGTGAAAAGGTTTGTGAGGGAGGGAGCCACAAGCAACATAACTTAGCAGTTTTGGAAATGTTGTTTTGAATTTATTGCACCAGTGTGTAAGACTATGTTGTAGTGTGTGTGTTTGCGAGGGCTTCTATGTGATGTCTGAGGGCAAAGTTCGGTTTTCAGCTAGAGTGAATGGTTTTGAGTGTAGAGCTTCATTTTGATCTATAAATAGGATGCTTAGGGAATTGGGTGAGACGTTATGGATTTGTGTTTACTGTTTTGAGAATACGAGGCATAGTTTCAAGAAATGTGTTTAAGCAATCGAGAAAAACTGTAATACAATTTGTCAAAAACTGTTCATTATTATTTTATGATACCTAATGCACCAACTAATGTTAATTAATTATTTTAAAGTGTTACCAACCACCTATAGGCTTTTTTTTAAAACATGCCTCTATACCTTTTTTTTTTTCAAAACTTTAAAAACATACATATGAATACATTTCATTGCAGTTTCTAGCTGAAATAAACACCAGTTGCAGTAAAACGCCAACAACTTCTGTTCCCTTTCAAAAGTTACAATCGATGCTGTGCTGCTTAGCGCATTGGGAACGTCTTTAATCGTGACCAGCTGTGAATATTGTGTGTAACACGTCAATAGAATTGACCCGGAGGTAATTGGTCGATGACGTCATCGGCGCGCACCTGCGACACAAGGCTATAAATAGATGAGCCACAGGTGCATCGTCAGGTCTTTTGTCTTTTGCATGTGTGCGTCGAACTCTCTGTGAGGTCTTTGTGAGGAGTTAGTTTTCAACTGGCAGTTTAATTCTCATTCCCGCATGGATCTGAATGATAAGCCAGAGACGGGTCCTCCCCTATCGCTTGCTGTATCACCAGATCCAGACGTCCCCTCTCGTGATCCCGAAGCGCGCTCCGGTGCTTCTTCGGTTCACAAGGGTGATGACGATATATCTCTTGGGTCTGGGGACTTCGAGCAGCCTATCTCTGAGCGTTCCTCTCGTGAAAGTAAATCTGTCGAGGAATTGCTTGAGGTGGTTACTCGCGCAGTGGCCAGGTTACAGCTTACTGGCCACGCGAACAAGAGACCCCCAAACGTAGTAATCTTCTATGGCTTTAATCGTCCAATCTTAGATCTTCGAGGCTTAAACCGTACAGTCAAAGCGCTCAAGTTCAAGATGTTAACTGGCCCAGTGGCTTCTGTCCATCATGGCCCATATACTGATTGGCTTCATCACTCTGTCTCCTCTCCACCAATAAGCTGGTGTGTGGTGGGCGTTCTGACGCAATATGGCTGCCGTTGCATCATCCAGGTGGATGCTGCACATTGGTGGTGGTTGAGGAGATTCCCCCTCCATGTAAAGCGCTTTGAGTACCCAGAAAAGCGCTATATATATGTAACAAATTATTATTATTATTATTATTATTATTATAACTGTCAAGACGGTCGTGACACAAATTCAACATCACGATTGGTTCGTCACGATCGATCTGAAGGATGCATATTTTCACATATTTTCCACAACAAAGGAAATTCCTGAGGTTCGCTTTTGGGGGCGAAGCGTACCAATTTCGGGTTCTTCCATTCGGTCTAGCCTTGTCACCCCGCACATCCACACAAAATGCATGGATGCAGCACTGGCTCCATTACGACTCCAGGGCATTCGCATTTTGAATTACATCGACGATTGGTTAATACTAGCACAATCGCAAGAGATGGTACTTCAACACAGAGACATCGTGTTAGCTCATCTAGTTTCTCTAGGGTTGAGACTCAACGGCAAGAAAAGCGTTCTTTCTCCTGCCCAGAGAACGACTTATCTCAAGATCGTTTGGGATTCGATCTCTATGCGGGCACAACTGTCTCCCGCTCGAATCGAGAGCATTCGGCATACCATGAGCAAAGTCAGGCTAGGCCAAGATCGCACTGTTCGTCAGTACCAAAAAATGTTAGGTTTCATGGCTTCAGCATCCATGGTGATTCCTCTGGGGCTGTTGCACATGAGACTGTGTTAAAGAGTTGTGGCTAAAAGCCAGGGGATTTCATCCAAGGGTCAATCCTCAAAGGCAAATAAAAGTGACGCGCCGCGGGCTTCGTACACTATCTCTGTGGCTCAGAACCCAGTTCCTCGCTTTGGGTCCCACTCTAGGGGGCGCCTTGTTGTCACAAACTTCTTTCTCTTTTGAAATTGTGTTTTTCCACCTCTTTACTTTTTACCACTGTTTAAATTGCAATTCATGGCGATAGCTTCATTGACAGAATTTGAATGTTACATTCCCTTAATATCCTTAGACATATTAAAAACATCTTGGATCGTAACAGTTATGTTTAGGGTAGTGTTTAGATATGTTGTTTCCAAACACAATAGAGCAGTATAACCTTATAGCGCCAATGTTGCCAGATTCACGCTGATCTGTTTTGGAAAAAAGTGAACACGCTTTTAGAGGTACTTACTGGAGATTTCAGTTTAAAAGTGTCATGAAATGTGGAAGAAATATATTATCATTTTGCCTATTTTTTTCCCCAATGAGCCACCTGGGATGGTTATTGATATGTAAGATGCTTATGATGTGTAATCTACAAAGAGGGTCTGGTAAAGATTGTCTAATCAATAGCGGAGAGCTGCGCAAATGTCATTTCCCTTTTTAGCATCTGGCAACTACTTGCAGAAACCCAATGCGAAAGTCAGAGCAATGCATACAAGGAAACAAACTCGAAATAATGAATGAAACAACCTTTCCTGTAGGGCATGTATGTGTCTAAATGTGCAAGAGAGAATGCGAAGGAGAGAGAGAAAGGCATTGTAGCCTATATCTTGCATCTGCCTAGTGAGAGAAAATCAAAGGGCAACTGTGTGCTCCTCACATGCAGAACAAAAACTATCTACAGCCCAATAAAAATAGCTCCTATTTCATTATGAAACTGTATCACTCCTTCCATCACCTTTGTTTGTTCATGTCTTTCATATTGTCAAGGGATGACACAAAATAGGGAGCAAACTCAGAGCAACACATCTCATTGTGAAAAAAAATACTGCTTCATTGTTGCTTTGTGAAGTTGAATATGTCATTGTGCAGGTAAATGCACTGTAAAAAATGTTCAGTAAATACTGCAACATACAGGGGCCCCAAAATGTTTTTGGACACTTTAGAGTTGACACAAAATAAACATTTTTGCAGAACATACTTAGTCTTTCCAATTTTTCAAACCAACTAGTTGTCCCAAATAATTTCTAGTGAAATTTGAACCAATATATCTTTTTTGAAAGCTAATTAACCTGTTCTTTTGTGGTTTTTGTTTTGTTAAAATTAGGTTGATGTTTAGTTACATGACACACAAAAAATTTTTGTTAAAGTGTCCAAATACTTTTTACGGCCGTTCTGGACTGATCCCGGGTCTATCGGGGCTCTTCATGATGTCGACAGGTGTTAATAAATTTCTTCCTGTGAGAAAGCCCCAGTAATCCCACCAGCAAAATGCCGGCTGTAATGGATAAGATCTTAGATAATACTTTCGGGAAGCCTGTTTGGCATCTATCTTTTAAACACTAGAGGGATTTTCACAGTTCAGTGCCAGAGTCCTTTTTATCACGTTTATTTCTTTATGGCTTTCAGACGCATGATTGAACTGAGTGATTATTAGGGGATTTTGCACTGTGGCAGTAAGTCTGTTAAATTGACCTCTCCGCCTCTCTCTCTCTCTGACAGGTCGAGTGTACGGCAGGTAATGAGGCTCATTTGTAATCAATGGGGAGACTTTAACTAAAAGTAAAATAGTACAAAATCTAAATTAAATCTTTAGGGTTTGCTTAAAGAGAGACACTTCCCATATTAACATCAATCCAGGAAAAGACAGAGAAGATAATTTGAACTCTATGAAGCAGAACTGTATTTTTAATTTAAAAAAAGCAAAAGAGAGAGAAGGAGGAAGAAGAAAGGGGAGGAAAATGCCTATAGACACCTACACAATGCAGGCTAAGACATGAGACAATCAATCAAGTCCATATTGATGTTTTGCTAAATTCGTTCCCTGGCTGTCAGTGTCAATTGAACTACTTTTTAAATGGTTGCTAACACTGGTAGGTCAGAATCGACATACAGCTTTGATGTGGTGTTTACAAGCCTTATTATTCTGGGGTGAAAAAAAAAAAAATATATATATATCCCTTTAAATTAAATTAAATTAAATTAAAATAAAATGAATAATTTCAGTCCTACAGCTCCTGATTGGACAATATGCATTCCAGCAGTGTAAAAACACTGTAGTAACAGCAAAGCACTTGCTCACCACATCACGCAGAACTCATAGCTCAATGTTGTTTTTGTTGCCTAGCAACTTTCTGTAATGTCAGAGATAAGCACTATTCTCCATCGGAAGGATGGAATGTAATGAATTTGTTTAGTAAAATAAAGCTTTAATATTTTCTTCTCATTATTTATATTATGAATTATATTAACAAATGAATAAAAGAAGAAGGTTTTCAAGGTCATGCTTATACTAAAGGGCTACACATCGTGCCTAACAGATTCCTTTAGCTGTGATTATACTCCGATACTGCATGGACACTCTTACCATATTACTTAAATTTTTATGCTAAAACATTTGGACTCTCCATTTAGACAAAAACACCTAGGGCCCTATTTTAACGATCTGAAACACAAGTGTCAAGCGCAAAGCGCAAGTAAGGGCGGGTCTTGGGCGCTGTTGCTATTTTCCCGGCGGGATAAATGACTCTTGCGCCTGGCGCAAATCTAAAAGGGGTTGGTCTGAAGTAGCTTCATTATTCATAGGTGTGGTTTGGGCGTAACGTGAAATAAACCAATCAGAGCAACATCTCACATTCCCTTTAAGAGCAGGCGCGCTTGTTCTAAAGCGGATTCCTATTATAACGGCAGATTTGCCAGGCGCACGACAGGAGCGGTTCACAGCCGAGGAGACCGACGTTCTCGTCAGGGACGTTGGGGATGGAGAAACACACCCAAATTAACTTCGGTTAAACAGGCGTATGATAATTTGGGTAAATGTGTAAGCTAGATGTATGCTTTTATAATAAAATGTCTATCTATCTATCTATCTATCTATCTATCTATCTATCTATCTATCTATCTATCTATCTATCGTAATAATAATTTGCAAAAATGATAACTGCTGCATCTGTGTGTAGATGAGAGAATCAAAGTGTATGGGCGTTGTGCACACACTACATTGATTAAGGCCAAGCATGCGCCCTTAAAATAGCATATGTGTAACGGAGGCCAGCTAGTAGTTGCTGTGCGAGTAAACCTCACTCCTCTGATCTCAATAGGCGCTCTGGCGACAGATGCTAGAGGCTGCAGTCTTTAGCCTCCTTGTTAGAGCGCCTGACTCTCACGCCGGAGACCCGGGTTCGAGGCCTGCACAGAGCAGGGCGAGTAGGACCTGGGTGGAGGGGTTACATTGGTGCCGTGACCCGGATGGGAGTGAGGTTTAGGGGGGTGAATGTAACGGAGGCCAGCTAGTAGTTGCTGTGCGAGTAAACCTCACTCCTCTGATCTCAATAGGCGCTCTGGCGACAGATGCTAGAGGCTGCAGTCTTTAGCCTCCTTGTTAGAGCGCCTGACTCTCACGCCGGAGACCCAGGTTCGAGGCCTGCACAGAGCAGGGTGAGTAGGACCTGGGTGGAGGGGTTACATATGAATAACATGCGCAATGCGCCACTGACTTTAAACTGTTTTTTTTTTCGGTCAGTGGCGCAATTGTTTTCTAAACCTGTAAAATAGCATGAGGGAACGTTTGCGCCGGAACACGCCTCCTCTTTGCGCTGAACCACCCCGGGGAGCGCAAGTGTATTTCTTAGTTAACCGACGTGCGTCTGTGGAGGGAAAAGTCCGCTTTGCGCGGGTGCAAAATAGGAATGATACATGCTTCGGTGTACAAAGTCAATTGCGCTGGGTGCAAGATAGGGCCCCTAGGGTCTTATGCATCTGAGAGATCTAGAAATTGCCCAGAATAGAGGGTTAGTTCACCCAAAAATGGCATTTCTGTCATTAATTACTCACCCTCACCCTCATGTCGTTCCAAAACCGTAAGACCTTCATTCATCTTCGGAACACAAATGAAGATCTTTTTGATGAAATCCGAGAGCTTTATAATATATATAATAGCTTTCTGTCCTTCCATAGACTACAACACGATTGGCACTTTCAAGGCCCAGAAAGGTTGTAAAGACATTGTTGAAAGAGTCCATGTGGTTCAACCTTCCTTTTATGAAGCGACGCAAATACTTTTTGTGCGCAAAAAAAAATGTTAATCAACAATTTATTTTCTTCTGTGTCAGTCTCTGATGCTGCTCACGTGAGCACAGTGAAGCATGTGTGTGGTGCTGATGCAGGATCCGGCCAATAATGAGCTGACGTTCTGACGTAGATGTCTGCACTGTTTACACAACGTGAACAGCATCAAGAGACTGACACGGAAGAGAAGAAATTGTTGAATAAAGTCGTCTTTTGTTGTTGTTTTTTTGTGCACAAAAAGTATTCTCGTCACCTCATAAAATGAAGGTTGAACCACTTATTAAAGTAAAAGATGAAAATGAAGATTCAGATTCAAAAATTAAACTTTAACCCCGTTATTTAACTGTCAAATGTAATTAGGTTTTAGAAAACATCTTTTCTCTTGCAAAGCATGCTGATCTTGCGGTGATTCCGAGTTTATTTAAAAAAAGAAAGCTTTTAATTCTTTGAATTTATAATCCTCTAATTTCAGAAAAATATAGTATTAGATTGCATATAATTACTGGATAAAGTGGGTGATAAAGCATTCAACTGATCTGTGAGATTGTGATCTCATTACATCATGAAATCATCTTGGGTCACTTGACTGAAAACCTTTTCCCTAAAAAAGCAGGAACGAGATGCTGCGCTTGATTTAAGCGCTATGGGAACGCTTCTGTGCGTGACCAGCTGTGAACATATGTGTGCAACATGTCAATGGAATTGACTTTGAGTTTTTATAGCCTCGGACATTGACGTCATTGGAATGCGCACACATCAGAGGCTATAATTAGATGTGCCAATGGTGCATCGGCAGGTATCATTTTGTCTGAAGAGCAGACCTGGGACATCCATAGTGCGCCAATAAAACGCAGCATCTCGTTCCCGCTTTTTCAGGGAACAGGGTTACAGTCAAGTAACCCAAGACGTTCCCTTTCAAAAGCTACACTCAATGTTGCGCTTGATTTAAGCGATATGGGAACGTGAATACTGCACTGTGGTTGTCTGGACCCCTTACGGTTGTGTAGTGTGTGCTCACAAGAAAGCAAAGAAGGTCTCAGACATGAGCTTGTGATGTCGACTCAAGGACGTGAGAGCCCCGAGTGGCATGAACATCCATACTATAAATCTTATGAATGTGTGCGGAGAGGACCAGCCTGCCGCATCACAAACATGCTACAGGGGGGCACCCCCTGCCAAGGCTTGGGAAGAAGTGACCCCCCCTAGTAGAATGAACTCTGATGCCTACTGGTGAAGCTTGACCGCGTGCCTAATAGGCAAGGGCAATAGCATCCCTCACCCAATGTGAAATTGTCCGTTTTGTGGTGGCCGCCTCTGTTACGGCCACTCTGACAAACAAATAGTTGCTCTGACTTACGCCACTGGCTAGTACGGTGGATGTAGGGCTGAAGAGCACAGACTGAGTCTCTCCTGATCCGGCGTTGTGAACGACGGAGGGCAGAAGGCCTCATGAGTGACCGGATGTACGGTCGAGAAGGGGACCTTAGGCAGGTAGTCAGGATGATGATGCAAAATTATTTTTAAAGAAGTGAATAGCCATAAGAAAACCATCTTAAAAGTCAGAAGCTTATTAGATGCTGACCCTAGAGGTTCCAAGGGGGTCTCAACCAGACCCTCCAGGACTATAGCTAAGTCCCATGAAGGGATCTTGGTTTTAATGGGATGTCTCAGTCGCCTGGCTCCATGAACGAAGCGGGCGAGCAGAGGGTGTTTCTCAAGTGGCATCCCATCAATCAAGGTGTGGCAAGCTGATAAAGCGGTCACATAAACCCTGAGAGTGGCGGGGCATGTGCCTGCTGATAGTTTTTTCTGCAGGAAAACAGCGCAGCACTTCTGGGTTGTACGTCAGAACGTAGGCTCACTATTGGCCGAACCAGTAACCTTATAGTGCCAGTGTAGCCAGATTCACGCTGATCTGTTTTGAAAAAAAGTGAACACACTTTTAGTGGCACTTACTGGAGATTTCAGTTTAAACGTGTCACGAAATGTGCAAGAAACATATTATCATTTTGCAGATTTCTTTTCCCCAATGAGCCACCTGGGATGGTTATCGATATGTTAGATGCTTATGATGTATAATCTACAAAGAGGGTCTGGTAAAGATTGTCTAATCAATAGCGGAGAGCTGCGAAAATGTCATTTCCCTTTTTAGCATCTGGCAACTTCCTGCAGAAACCCGATGCGAAAGGCAGAACAATACATACAAGGAAACAAACTCAAAATAATGAATTAAACAACCTTTCCTGTAGGGCATGTATGTGTCTAAATGTGCAAGAGAGAACGTGAAGGAGAGAGAGAAAGGCATTGTAGCCTATATCTTGCATCTGCCTAGTGAGAGAAAATCAAGGGGCAACTGTGTGCTCCTCACATGCAAAAAAAAAAAAAACTATCTACAGCCCAATAAAAATAGCTCCTATTTCATTATGAAACTGTATCACTCCTTCCATCACCTTTGTTTGTTCATGTCTTTCACATTGTCAAGGGATGACACAAAATAGGGAGCAAACTCAGAGCAACACATCTCATTGTGAAAAAAATACTGCTTCGTTGTTACTGTGAAGTTGAAAATGTCATTGTGCAGGTAAATGCACTGTAAAAAATGTTCAGCAAATACTGCAACATACAGTGGCTCAAAAATGCTTTTGGACACTTAAGATTTGACACAAAATAAACATTTTCGCAGAAAATACGTAGTCTTTCCAATTTTTCAAACCAACTACTTGTCCCAAATGATTTCTAGTAAAATTTTAACCAATATTATTTTTTTTGAAAGCTAATTAACCTGTTCTTTTGTGGAATGCTTTGCTTTAAAAGTGTTTTTGTTTTGTTAAAATTAGGTTGATTTTTAGTTACATAACACAAAAAAATATTTGTTAAAGTGTCCAAATACTATTCTGCAAGAACTGAAGCAATCTGGCAGTTAACTGGATCTGCATTACATGCAGTGTACCACCTTTTAAAGACACCCCATTTATTGGCATAACTTCCTCTAGTGGAGGGAGCCCTAGCACTGAGAATGGTCTCTATGATATCAGCTGAAAACCCAGTGTCCCTCAGTTGGTACCCTTCCGGGGCCATGCATGAAGGTTCCACAACTTGGGCTGGGGATATTGTCCGCTGTGTTTGAGACTGAAGGTCCCTCCTGTTTGGTATCGCCCAGTGCGAGCCGTCGAGGAGAGATATTATTTCCGAGAACCAAACTTTGAACCAGAACCTTGGCCAGGACCCCTAAGGGTGTAAATCGTCCTAAGGGACAGGAACTTGTCCTGACCCTAAAGCAGGGCCTGCTGCGCTCGCCTGTTAGAAGGTGCGAACACAGTCCACCTGACGATTTTTGTAGGTGACTACCATAGTATTGTGCACCTGCGCTAGGACACGATAGCCCCTTAACTGCTGGAGGAAGTATTTCAGGGCCAAAAATACAGCCATCCATTCGAGGCAATTGATGTGCTAATCAAGATGATGCCTCCCCAGATCCCTTGGGCTGGATGACCGCTACCCAGCCCGACAGGGAGGCGTCTGTCGTTAGCATTCTGCGATGGCAAGACGCACCTAGAGTGGGACTCAAGGGGTCTGAACCACGTAGAAAGAGAACGAAGCCGCAGCGCGTAACCCTTACCATAAACATGGATTTTAGAAAGAGCATGAAGCGTTTATCACGTGACTTACCATAAACATGGATTTTTAGAAAGGATACGAAGCACTCAGCGTGCGCCCTTGTCCTTATTTGCCTTTAGGGATTGTATAGATGAAATCCCCCGGTTTTGAGCCACAACTGAAGTGGTCTCATGTGCAAAAGACCCAGAGGGATCACTGTAGACGCAGCTGCCATGAGACCTATGTAATGTCCTGACCTAGCCAGTTGTATGTTGCTTAGAGTGTTTTAAATTATCTTGACACGAGGGGGAAACAGATGTCCCAAGCACGTTACCCTCTGGGCAGGAGAGAGAACGCTCTTCTTGGTGTTGCATCTCAGCCCCAGAGAGAGAAGATGAGCGGGGATCGATCTCGATGTCGAAGCGCAAGCTCTTGAGACTGGGCCAGTATTAGCCAATCGTCTATGTAACATGGCTAGGTCGAATGGAAGGACCTGATATTGGTAAGCTTCGCCCCCAAAAGCAAACCTCAGGAACTTCATGTGTTGTGGCAATATTTCTATGTGAAAATATGCATTTTTAAGATCGATTGGGAAGAACCAATCGCAATGTTGAATTTGCAACACGATCTTCTTGATAGTTAGAAATAGAATGTTGAACTTGAGTGTTCTGACGGAACGGTTCAAGCCTCAAAGATCTAAAAACGGACGCAGTCCCCCATTTCTTTCTTCTTTTGTGACAGCAGATGCACCCTACTCCTGTTTCATGGTAGTGGGAACCACGCCGTTAAAATGAAGAGGGCAACGTATTCCTTTTTACTGTCTTTAGGACGCAAAGGGAGATACCCGGCAGTAGCTTTCACGCTGCCAAAGTCTCTTTAAAGGGGTACCAATTTTAATACTTCCTGTTGGGGGAATGTTAAATGTTCTGTGTCCTGGGCGATAACAGGAAACAACAGAACATTCAACATTTCGCTGGAAACCGCTGCCTCCCGAATCACCAGAGGTGGCGGGGATGTTACAGTACTTTCATGAGAGTGTCAGGTAGGAGCTGATTGATGTATTTTCCATGCCCCGTCCCAAAGGGGCACACCCCCACAGACCTGGGACAAAAAAAAAAAAACTCAGGATTTTTGTTCCAGGTCTATTATGAGGCTGCTGAGTGCGACGAGTCAGTTCCCAGTCTATACGAGCGGGAGCGCAACTCGCCACACTCTGCTTTTGAGCCCCCCTTTTGTTCTTCTTTTTTTATTTTATTAAGCAGATCAGCCTGGTATGCCTGCAACACTGCCATAGTGTGCAGAGCAGCACCAGTCTGACCCCCACCAGCATGGATGTTATTATACACGGCTTGGTGGGGAGTGCTGACTCCTTAAATGACATTGAGCCCCAGAGAAGAGATAGCCCGCAAGTGTCTCTTCGGACTGGCACATCATCATATAACCACACGCCCCTGCTCCCACGATAGTCTAATAAGTTGACATCGAGGGCACAAAGACGCACGAAGAATAAGGTTTCCCCCATGAACGAGTTAACGTCATAGAGTATATGAAGAGTTCAGATGCAAAAGCCTCTAAGTGCCATCTGAAATTTTCTTCTAGAATGGTCATTTTTATCAAGCTTGTATATTTAAGTTCAATAATTTCACTTAAATAGCAATGAAAATTACCTATTAATTGTCATTTAAGTGAAATTACTGAACTTAAATATACAAGCTTTATAAAAATGATCATTCTAGAAGAAAATTTCAGATGGCACTTAGAGGCTTTTGCATCTGAACTCTTCATATATATATATATATATATATATATATATATATATATATATATACTGTATATTTACAAAGACCTGCTTAATAATGCTATAGTTTCTAGTGCATTTTGTCGCTCTGCTATAAAATGTTTGTAGTCTTCTCCACTGAAATAATGGGGTTTAACCGATTAGGAACCAGTGTTGTCCTTTCACTCTGTCAGACCATTGGAGCCTGGAGCAGGTTGAGCTTCTGGCATCTCTCTGATATACTGAACCTGGTCACTGGAAGGAGTAAGGCTCTTATCAGGCCGTCCCACCCTTGACAAGAGCAATGGACCTGTATGAAGGGCTTTGCTCAGGGCACTGGAGCAATTGCTGAGCACATACTTCCATCTATTCGTCAGGCCAAGAGCATGTGTGTTTGAAGTAGAGGCAGCATGTGGGTGGGCGTTCTTGACGTGGGCTTTATACATCTGTGAATGCATAAGAGTGTATGAGGGATTGTGCTTAATATTCGTTATATATGAACAGCGGGACAACTCTGAAATGTTTACATTTTTTATCCTTTGCATTTTTTTTCTTAACATAAAGCAGGTGTACACTAATGTCTTCTCAAATCTGTATGACTTTCTTTATTCTGCACAGAAAAGAAGATATTTAGAAAAAAAAATTGTGTCCATAGTTTGAAATTGACTTTCAATGTTTAAAAAAAAAAAACCAAACAAACAATTGTATTTAAATGGAAGAAAGAAAGTCATACAGGTTTAACGACATGCTGTCACGCGTTGCTGCAGTGAAGCGCATGACTCGGGAGAGTGTGGAAAAAAAGTGTCTTTAATCCAATTATCCAAAACAAGAATACTCAGGAGAACTAAAGCACCAACGTAAAACTCAGCTGACACCGAACAATGAACAGAAAGAACTCAGGGCTTAAATACAAGGGTAATCAACTGAACAGAAACAGGTGCATGGAACTAATTAACAACCAAGGAAACTATAGGGAACACAGACAGGCAAAACAGGGACAGAACATAGTAAAAAAAAATGAACCAAAACTTAACATACACGTTTCACATGCAAGTGAGCAAATTTCATTTTTTGGTAAACTATCCTTTAAGGTAGGGTTTTCTAAACCTGGATTTGCAAGGCAACTGCAGGAGGACTGTGATCTAATGAAAAGCTAATCTTAAAATTAAAAATACAAAATAAAACACTTCATAAAAAGATGAAATATTTTGTTTACCTGCATGTCATGTGACCATAAACTAAAATCAGTGAACTGTGAACATGCAAACTTGTTGGTAAATAATTTAAACCTTAACTTAAAATCTCAGGGTGTACGCAAATATTAGTCAAAGAAGTTAAAAAAAAATAGTCAAAAAAACAAAAACCATTGCTGGCAACAGGAAACTAGATAATACCAGGAAAAACATTCATGATGAGCAATTGAACTCTCTGTCTCCATAGAATTAAGTTTAGATTGCATCAAAAAGAAATATTCTTTGCCACTTTGTCTGTTTCTTCAGGCTCAGCTTGCATATGAGCATAAACAGAACCCCTGGGAGCCTGAGACCAGTTCAATCTCAAATCCATTCCCCTTGATCACACTTTGAGGAGAGGGGGAAATTAACATCTCCTCTGTCATCTAATAACTGCAACGATAGCGACTGCTTTGCTCACAGCAGCAGCACATTTAAGTCCTTCAGGCTTCACCATAATCCCGATGGTTTCAAAGGCACGTAAATGCAGAATAATTGAGAAAGAATTCCAGGTCAGGATAAGGACAGACACACAAGGCTGATACGGCTATGGTGAACAAACCCCTACAGGGTCCTCCAGGGAATGAAGCCTTGTGGATTTCCTAAAACATCACCCCTCCGCAGACAACTTTCGCTCTCCATCTCATCCTCTCTTTCTCCTCTTCATGCATTTAATTATTTCCATAGCCTGTTTGAATAACCCCAGAGGTGGTTTCTGTAAAAAAAAAAAAAAAAAAAACGAGATGAAAACAAACACTGTGATGGGAAGAAAATAAACAGAGGCTAAATAAGCCCTTCATTTCACACCAGCGGAGCTCTGTAGTCTGGATCTCATCATCCATTATGCTGGATCTCTATTGGAAATCCACATTAGACTGGAGCTTTGATGTGGCTGCTGTACAGTCCTTGAGACTCATCAATGGAGCGTCATTCAACAAGATGGAAAAACAGAAATTGGAGAGGTTTATTACAGACAAGGCCACAACGGCTATCCTCATTTCCTTGGTCCTTTGTAGTGTTTCTGTAAGCTGACCCTCTTGTCTTGTTCCCTTCTTGTTTCATGAAAGCTGTTACTTCACTTCAAAAACTTTTCTTCATTGAACGCCAGCTTTGTTTCGACAGAAATAAAAGAATCTGTGAAATAATGCTAAGTATTTTGGGGGATTTGGCACACCAGAGGAAGGATGAATGGGATCAAAGTTCGGCTGGTTAGCATTTAACTACAACATCTGACTATTCAAAAGTATCTACGTGTTCTGACAACACACACGCGCGCACACGCGCGCACATACGCACACACACGTTGGGGTTTTGTGCTTTATGAGGACTCTCCATAGACATAATGATTTTTATACAACCTTTACATTCTATCCCCTATACCTAAACCTTATAAACATTATTATAATGTTTTATTGAAAATGTAAAAATTCAGAAAGTTTTCTGTATACAGAAAAAATTCGTTCTGAATGCAATGATACAATGTCCTACCTGCCTGTCAACATGTATTTCCATACCTCCCCGCACGTCACATGCCAGCAGTGCGTTGTAGACAGACAGTCACAGAGCACCACAAACAAACATCAGTTCCTCCTGAACCAAAACAACGAGCTTATGCTGTGTTCACCCCATGTCATAACCATAATTATGAGATGGTAAGCCGTGACGTTGCACCCGGAGCTGTTCAAGTCGGATTTATGCATTTCAATGTCAACACTATCAATGCTGAAATTAATCTGCAGCTGTCAAGTGGTACAACTAGAGCTCTGTAAGTTGTTTACGTTCATTATTATTGTTATATTATGTGCTTTGAGACATGATTTAATTTAACTCTGCCACGATCTCATGAAAGTGCGTATCTATAGCACAAATTATATTTCTCGTATCAATTATATGCCAAAAACAGTTTTTGCGTTCAAATGATACGCACTTTCATGAGATCGGGCTCCTCTGTCTCTCTTCTTGTGTTCATGTGTTTTGTAGGAGGCGTTGGCTTTGGAGACGCTCTGAAGGGAGGGTGGGATCTTATGCTTTCAAAGCTATAGCTTGCTATTGCTAGCCTTTCCAAAATTGCCCACTCTACGTTTAATATTTGAAAAATCTTTGTTTAATCAAATCAGCTGTGTTTCATCAGTCAAAATAGTCAAATAGGAAAAAATTAAATAAAATAAACTGGAAATGATATCATAGAGAGATGCCCTGCAAAGTTCAAACCTTTATCCCTTTCTGTTGTCTTTCACACAGACAACAGCTCACAATAGGTGTTAGTGAGACAATGAGAATGCAAATCAACCAATCACAGTTTAATTAATAAAAACAAGACTCTGCCGTCCTGTAATGCGAACTTGATCGATTTGGCTGGAGGCATGGTTTTTATGCAGCAATATAAAGTACTCGACCTCTCAGTTTCTCTCATTCCTGCTTTCTCTTTCTCTCACTCTCTCTCTTTCTCTGTGAAATCAAGATGAAAGCTTGTGTGCTCTTGAAAGTCTTCCCCTCTGCTCGCGGTGCTGCTCAGGCAAGGAAACAAAGGCTCTGCCACAAATAACTTCATCATAGCAAAAGGCTGAAACACTGAGTCAGGCGGCTCACAGGCGCTGGCTTCTGTTTCAGCAGCCCAAAAGGAGGGCAGAATAAGGATGCAGGATTTGATTGACAGAACTAGGACGCTTAAATTGGTTTTAATTTTGTCACCACAAATAGTCGCCACATGCAGCACATATAATAATGAAGATTTTGAATGCGGGATTGAGTTTTTCTTATACAGCAGTGCGATTATTGTTAACTAAAACTGTTTAAAAACTGTTAATTGAAATAAAGCTGAAATATAACTAAACTAAAATTAGAAATGTTGCCTTGGCAACCAATTAAAATAAGTTTAAGCACTAATACTATCTGAAATGAAGTAAAACTATTTAGAAATATTTTTTTATTAAAAAAAGAAGAAAAAAAGCACATAACAAAAATAGGGTACAACGGGGCTAAAGGCGCACCGGGGTAAAAGGCGCATTTGACTTTATTCTCTTTTAAACCACTAGATGGCACAAAAATTCAGCTCAGCACTTTTCTTAACCACCGCTTTTGATGATGCATGTGGAAATTTGGCTGATCCTTGACGCAATCGCCAAACAGCAACGCAAAGTTGATTCGGCGGTTGTTTGATCTAATATTTAATGTTTGTAGATTTATGTAGCAAAGGAAAATCAATCAAACTATTGACTATATTTTGAGACAAAGTTCTTGTTAATGTTTTTCAGTTTTGTTCAAGGTGCAACAGTTTTTTTAATAACAGAAGAAAAAGCGGCCCTGCTGTTGGGGCTAAAGGCACAATAATATGACTTTCTATAATTCAGCTTTGCTATCATTTTAGCACCTTCCCAAATGCACAAGGAATCCACAAAGAATAACATCATTAGCACTGTCTTAATGGCCTCCTCTCACACTGAGACTTTCTGCAAATAAACAGCACAAATGAGAACACAGACCTCAAATGCTCTCTTCAAACAGAGCACATAAGGGGAAGTCAATTACACCACGTCTGTCTTTAAAAGCTCATAATGACCCTCATGGTGAAGGATTTGTCCTTAAATCAGCAAAACCTTATGAGGTAATGGAGCATGATCCACAAGATGCTACAACACCCACATCATTATCATCATCATATTCTTCAGTAGCAACTACCAGCATGGACCATAAACAACTTTCAAAACTGTTAGCAAGAATTTCAACTTGTTCTGTAGAAACTAACCCTCTGAAACAAAACAAAAGGAGAATACTAACCGCTGCGTTAGCCTCCAGACCAGAAAGCTTTGTGCAACACATCTCAATGACAGTAATAACCTCAAATTATTTCCAGCATGAAAGTTGGAATATCAATTCGCAAAAAAAATCATCACAAAACCAATTCACAATGCCTGAGAGTATTATTATTAGAATTATCATTATCACGCTATGAATGCAGATGCTTTTATCTGGATATGAGAAATGAAGATTCATTGGTGCATACGAATGCCATTTAGAGAACACTGACAAAGAAGCCAAAACTCCTGTTGAATAATAACTATATCTATTAAAGCCTCTTTGTTTTTACTAAATGGACCATATAGTGCCAGCGTATTCCACTCAGGTTTTTGAGTAAGTGCTGACATTTTGTTTTGCATAACTCATTGAAGGGGCTCCAGAACCATAGAAGCCTCTACTTTCAGCCCCATTGCTGTCATCTGATGTTAACATACAGTATGCTTAGGTTTGCTTGCATGAACGCACATTTCAGATATACATTACTCTTCAAAAGTGTGGGATCAGCCAGATTTTTTATTCAAGGATGCTGAATAAAAAGGGTGATTGCATTAATCAAAGGTGACATTTATAATGTTACAAAAGATATTTATAATGTTAGAAAATATTTCTATTTCAAATAAATGCTATTCTTCTGAACTTTTTATTCATCAAAGAACAGAGAAATTAAAAAAAGAAATGAAAGCTAACATTCAGCAAGGACGCATTAAATTGAGCAAACGTGACAGTCAAGACATTTAATGTTAGTGTTTCTGAACTTTCTATTCATCAAAGAAGACTGAGGGTTTCCAAAAAGTATTAATCAGCAGAACTTTTTTCAACATTGATAATAATGAGAAATGTTTCTTGAGCATCATATGGACCTTGTGACACTGAAGACTGGAGTAATGGCTGCTGAAAATTCAGTCCCCCTACAGGTGTTTCTATGAAAGAGCAGACTAGGTGTGCACTGAGTCATGCTGATGCATGATGATAGGGTAAAAAAAAAAATGGACGAAAGTGGTGGGAAATCGGCCTCATCCATGACACAACGAAGAGGCAAAACAATTACTCTGATCCTCTTCACTTAAGTGCCGCTGCAAGATTTGACTGGCTAAACCCTCTCTCCTGACTGCAACAGTTGACGTGTATCATCGACTCAAGTGGTAAATCATACAACCTTCTTCCACGGTACGGGCCTTCACACATGGTTACGCCGCTCCGGTTTCACACACTCCGCTGAGCATGAACAAGAGGAGGATGTTGTATTGCTGGCTGTGAGAGGAAAGAGGCTTTTTGAGAAGAGAGAGGAGCCCAATCCTGTGAGGATATTGAGTGTTTTCTTGTTAGATACTGAGAGGTTGTTAGCAATGCCGCGATTATAGAGTGCTAATTCTCATCTGCCAGGTTTCACATGAACAGACTATTGATGAGGGGTGTGTGATTCACATATACTGGTGTTCACTTTCCTTGAGAAAACCAATTAAATTCACTAAATAGCAAAGTTACATAAGATACATGACAAGAGAATTTGTCTTGTTTATCTTTTCTTACAGAATTTACAAATGAGGTAACTGAAATACAATTTTAATTCAAGATATGATTCTAAAACCTTGCTTTTCAAGTAAATGTATCTTGTTTAAAGGATTTCTAGATATTTTCCTGTAAATATTTTCCTATTTATCCACATTTTTCAGCTTATTTTAAAAGCATGCTCTGTGAAACTTACAAATAAATGATGTCTCCAAAAGAAGAAAGGTTTAGAAAAACATTCACCAATACAGAAGTCTACCCAAAGCAATCCAGACAGTCATCAAAACTGTTTCTGAGGTATACTGTGTATTCTTTGTCCTGGATAATTGAAGGTTTGAGCTCCAGGCAACTACAGCCACGGTGCCCCCCTTACAAAAGACTCATCTGCCATCTGAAGTCTTTAAATGACACTGCAATCAGAAGCCCAGACTGAGCTCATCACAGACTCTAACAAGCCTTCCTCTTCTGTTTGCTCAGAAGTGGCCAGGTGTCTTTCAGGTGTTTTTTTCTTTCTCTCTGTCCTTTCAAAGGCAAGAGGCCATGGTTCTTTACACACACTCATGGGTCCTTTGTAAAGCCAGCGTTTTGTGTGTGCATGAGTGTGTGTAATCTACTCTTGATCACGTAGCATGGAGTAACTGAGGCTTATCTTCAAGGGCCAGAGATTAAACTGAGGTGTATCATTTAATTCTGCACAACAGTGTTTCCAGATTTACTACTTTATCACTGGGGTAGTAGTCAAACATTTCAGCACACTGTAACGATCACCTTTAGGTAAGTTATTATACTGCAACCCAGCTGCCTTTTACCAGTCAGAATTTTTTTATATATTTAAATATAGAGAGTTATGCAAAATCAGGTAAAGTTTGATCTCAGATAAAGTGTATTTTACAAAAAAAAAAAACTAAAAAAACTAATACGTACAGTAGTTGTGGTCAAAAGTTTACATACGCCTTGCAGATTCTGCAAATTGTTCATTATTTTAACATAATAAGAGGAAGAAGATGTAGCCTATGTACACTTTTGATCACAACCACATATAATGTATTTAGGTTCACAGCCTTATATCTGAGAAAATTTATACAATTATAGGCTAGAGTTAGGTCTGGTCCTCTAATTTAGCTATATTTCTAGAGCATTAGTGGAGAAAAAAGGTCTGAATGAATAAACCAATATTCCAAAACAATACCCATAAGAAACGTGTTTTTCTAAAACAGCAGCTTTTGCTCTTCAGGTTAAGGGAGGATTTACTGAATAAAGTCGAGTGATGGTGGTCCGGCCCTTCAGCATGGAACAAATTGCACTACACTCACACTCTGTCTCTGTGTGGTTACAATGTCACAACATCACAATCTCTCAGTCGCCTGGCTCACTGACACCACCTAAGGGAACTGCTTCCTTCTGCCTCTTGACATCCCTCAATCTCAGGGGTTGATTCTCCTTCATCGCCATCTCTCCCTCTGTTGGTCTCTCTAACTCCTCTCTCGTTGTTTACAGCAGTCAAGGGATTGGGGCTTCACAGTTTCAAAGAACAGCGTGTGACTTAGAGGGAGTTGGGTCTGTGAGCGAGTCATTATCCTCCATTACGGCTCTGCTTTTATCTGACAGAACGCTCCTCGCTGCTGCATAATGAGCAGAGATTGAATCACAGAGAAAAGGCATACCTCTCCATCTCTCACCTACTATATTCTCCCTGAGAAAATGTGACAAACTATTTCCAGGTGAAAACGTGAGATATTGAGAGAAAAATTTGAACTGTAAATGAGCTTAGATAGATAGATAGATAGATAGATAGATAGATAGATAGATAGATAGATAGATAGATAGATAGATAGATAGATAGATAGATAGATAGATAGATAGATAGATAGATAGATAGATAGATAGATAACAATAGGTCAGGATGTTGAATATGTAGATTTCTGCGGGACATGTGTCTGTCTGAACTTGATTTTCATTCATCATTTGTGACATTGATTGCGCAAGTACGTATCAACACAGCATTCATCATTTCTCAATCACCCCCTCTTGTCTCTTTAAAACAATACTTGCTTGCATGTCAGACACAATCAACCTGTTAAGCACAGTCATTCTGTCATTTTTTCTTTATTGTGCCCATAGGCAGCTCACAAGCAGACAGACGTTCAGGAGAGAGAAAGATCAACAGTTAAACACAAGCACTTCCCATCATTATTAGACTGTCACTTTGGAGTGCTTTTTTTTTTTTTTTTATCCGTTCCATCACTTATGTTGGATAAAAAGCTGTGAGGGTCAAGACAAATGGCCAGTGACTCTACTTACTCGCCAAAGCCAACATATATTTGCATTTGATGTTTGTTGATTATGCTTTCTTTTACTCTAGTGCCACTTTCCTTTGCATTTCACTGCTATTTTTTACCCTTTGCTTTCTCTTTCTTTCTTCCATACTGCTCTCTCCATTCGCTTCTCTCTCTCTCTCTCTCTCTCTCTCTGCTCTCTAGCCTCTCTGAAATTGGTCCCTCAGGCCATTTTGATCTTTCCTGGCCAATTAGTTTGCAGTGATGTGCTTTTCATCCAAAGGTTTATTTTCAGGAGGCCATGGGTTGACTGGACTGAAAGAACAGCCCCTCCAGTGAAGCGCACTGCTTCTCTCTGTCACTCACCCTCTGTTCTTCCTCTCTCTCCGGCTGATGCCAAACATGCACAAACACACACACACACACACACACACACACACACACACACACACACACACACACACACACTATTCAGTCCAAAACACAGTGACAGTGTGTCCCACAGCTGAGAAACACTAGCCCTATTAAGACAGTTATTGTTGTACATGGAGATGTCTATCTATCTATCTATCTATCTATCTATCTATCTATCTATCTATCTATCTATCTATCTTTCTCTGTCTTTTTATCTATCTTTCTTTCTATCGATCTTTCTTTCTATCTATATAGCTTTTTATCTATCTATCTGTCTATCTTTCATTCTATCTATCCGTCTTTCTTTTTATCTATCTATCGATCTTTCTATCTATCTATCTATCTGTCTTTCTTTTTATCTATCTATCGATCTTTCTTTCTATCTATATATATCTTTCTTTCTATCTATCTATCTATCTTTCTATCTATCTATCTGTCTTTCTTTTTATCTCTTTCTATCAATCTATCAATCTATCTATCTATCTATCTAACTATTGTTGTGGAAATTCTTTATACAAATACAACCTACTTAATTTGACTTCTTCACCACGGACAAACTTCCAGTTGTTAAAAATAATAACTACAGTATCTCCAGGTAATTCCCTGAATACTTACAATACAATACAACACAATACAATACAATACTTCCCTGAAGTAAGGTGATGGCGTCCCGTCAAGAAGCTACTATCACTACCTCAATCACACATAGATGTTCTGTTGTTGTCTTTTGAGCGTAGAATCTGTTTCTCAGCTGCGCAGCATAAACCTGACATGACTACCAAGTTGCTCTTTGTAGAAATGAAGTTTTATTCACGGCCGGGAGATCACTGGTCACAACAACCAAGTGAGTCTCCTGAATAGAAAGATACATGTACATTTATATCATACAGTTGAGTAAAAATCAATGTCACTCAAGTCTTCTTCACTGTGATTTGTTCTGGTGATTGGTTTGTAATGATCTAAGTTAATCAAATGACTGTTAGTTCTACTGTGTTAAGCACTTTTTATATGGCTGTCACGGAGCAAACCCGTGATCATGAATGGACTGTATGTAGGTACACCATATCAAACACACAAACATGTGCAGCATTAACGCAGTCTGTTTACTGACACTGATATCCTGGATATTCAGACTGCAGTGTTGTGAATGTGCAATGTTTGTGCAATGCTTGAATGTATTGTGTATAATGTGTTTTAGATATTTGAGGGTACAATGTGTATTTGTTTGTTATGTGTAGTGGATATGTACAACGTGTTTGGGTATCATTAGCCGCTAACATTGTTCATTCATCTTTATAGAGAACCACAACACAAATATGTTTGATTTGGAAACTTTATTGAAAATTGTGTAACACATTATTACATATCTAACTTACCTGCTTGGAAAACACCTGTGACCAAACCTGTATTAGTTTAAAAGCAGAGTATTTAAACATGGTGGGCATACTGCCTGATTGGGTGAAACCATGTTGGGTAACTGGGGTGGGGGGTCCAAATGTTCCTGTAAAGCAAGGTTTATAATTGTTAATTCATTGTTTTGCATCATAGTTGCATGTTGTTGGTACTGTGTAATTTAATTATGGATGTTGTTTAATATGCATTAGGTGGTTGGAAGTACATATGTTAGAAAGTAAAACTTACCTGTAGAATGGTACATTCCAGGGTATGGCCCTAGACTATAAATGGCTGCCAGGAAGCATGGTGCAGGAGGGTCAGGTTGGTTGTGTGAAGTGGAAGCAAACCCATAGAAACTGGTTCCAGAAAGTTTGTTAACCAAACGATACCACTGCTGTTGTGGCTACCTTCCCACAAAAAACTTGTAAATATTTATGTTACTTTTTTATAGTTTTTTTTTTCTTTTTCTTTGTTTTTTTTTGGTTTTGCCGTTGGATTTGCACTGTCTTCACAATAAATTTCCTGTCGCATTGGTCTTATTATGCCTCTGATCGCGAGGGAGATCGCTAACAATGGCCTTTGACCTGAGCATCCTAGTCTGCATTTCTCTGTAGATTTAATGTTGAAAATACCCATTACATAAAATATTTCTGTCACTATCTATCTATCTATCCATCCATCTATCTATCTATCTATGTTATGTGTTTTATATTGTTGGGAAGTATAGGTTTAGGGTGGGGTTAGGTGCACCAAAATATCTACAGTATGAATTAAATGCATCATGTGACGCATAAGGCAAGGAATTGAAAGCAATGGAGTTCAGTTCATAAATATATGCAGGGGTACCTTTAGCATCTTATTTGCGATGCACAAGTCGCTTGACCATGATTTACAGGTTGAAGAAAAGTGACAACAAATTTAGCTACAGTGTTTACCTACCTTTGCCTACATTAAAGGGATACTCCACTTTTTTCGGAAATATGCTCATTTTACATCTCCCCCAGAGTTAAACAGTTGAGTTTTACCGTTTTAGAATCCATTCAGCCGAACTCCGGGTCTGACGGTACCACTTTTAGCATAGCTTAGCACAGATCATTGATTCTGATTAGTCCAGTAGCATTTCTTTCAAAATGACCAAAGAGTTTCAATATTTTTCCTATTTAAAACTTGACTCTTCTGTAGTTAAACCGTGTACTAAGATCGACGGAAAATGAAAAGTTGCGATTTTCTAAGCCTATATGACTAGGAACTACTCTCATTCCGGCGTAATAATCAAGGAACTGTGCGGCTGTACCATGAGTGCAGCAGGCGTAGTGATATGACGCAGCGCCTGAAAATAGGTCTAATAGGTTAGACAAACTTAGTCCCGGTCACATTGGAAGAAGTTACCGAGCTGGGGACTATTTTCAGGCGCTGCGTCATATCATTACGCCTGCTGCACCCATGGTACAGACACACAGTTCCTTGATTATTACGCAGGAATGAGAGTAGTTCCTAGCCATATCAGCCTAGAAAATCGCAACTTTTCATTTTCCGTCGATCTTAGTACACGGTTTAACTACAGAAGAGTCAAGTTTTAAATAGGAAAAATATTGAAACTTTTTGGTCATTTTGAAAGAAATGCTACTGGACTAATCAGAATCAATGATCTGTGCTAAGCTATGCTAAAAGTGGTACCGTCAGAACCGGAGTTCGGCTGAATGGATTCTAAAACGGTAAAACTCAACTGTTTAACTCTGGGGGAGATGTAAAATGAGCTTATTTCCGAAAAAAGTGGAGTATCCCTTTAAGAAGATTGACGCAACGCCCTGATCAACTGGCATCTGAATGCATGGAGAAGCCATGAAAATGTTCACTTGCAGACGTCACCCTGAGAAACAATTACCATCTGAACAGTGAGAACTGAGAGAAAGATGAACAGGCTTCAGGCATTCTTTTTTTTTTTTTTTAGCACTGTAAATATTTTTTACAAATCACAGAGATGCAGAGAGGCATAAAGCAATGATTAGTGTCAATCAGTGGCCTTCATATCTCAAGCTGGCATGAACAAAAAGCACAATTGCACATTGTGTGTGGATGGGGAAAAAAGGCTGATGTGTTGTGATAGAAAGCCCAGCCGTCAGAGGCGTTTAGGCTTTGATGAGGAGGCATCTGTTCTCCTGATGGTGGTGGGGATGCGCTCTGCACTTGTGTGTGTGAGTGTGTATGTGTGTGTGTGTGTGTGTCAGCATGCCTCAGAGTTCAGCAGTCTAAGCCACACAAATGACCCACAATACAGCAACAGACCCACAGGGGAAATAAAACAACGAGACAATCGGATTTCAGCACTGAGCCACTTGAGCTATAAGGAAATGGAGGGGGAAAAGATCATTTAGGCAGCCTTGCGTTCCTTTTCTCATGTGTCCTGTATTGAACTGATTGTATTAAACTGCCCCTTGTGTTAAAGAAAGTCTCTATGTGATAATTAAATGTAATGGCTGAATAACGATTCTGAGAATGGGGAATATGGGCCCATATGGAGCACTGAAAAAAACCTAATATGCTTTTACACATAGCACCGTCATGCCTCATGAAAAAGACAAAGCAAAGGATATGAACTCTTGCAAATCTCATGTCGTATTGACTGCTGTGGCTCAAAGTCTCACTTTATGACTTGTGCATATTATTTACTTAAAATCTTTAGGTGGATGAGAGTAGTAGCAATGCCTGATATGCAAAAAAGTTTTAATAACTAGAGCAACTGATTCATTAAAAAGATCCATTAAGAGTAATTAAAAATATTATTTAAAAAGGCCAGTATAGATATCAACACATTGCTGCTCTTCTCATGCAAAATAAATACAGAATATATAAACACTATACTGTTCAAAAGTTTGGGATTGGAAATTTCTAATATTCAACAAGGCTGCATTTATTTGATGAAAAAATACGGTAAATATGATGATTTAAAAAAACTGCTTTCTATTTTAATTTGTTTTTAAATAATTTAATCCTGTGATGGAATCCAGTCTTCAGTGTCACACGATCCTTCAGAAATCATTCTAATATGCTGATTTGCTGCTCAAGAAACATTTCTTACCATTATCAGTGTTGAAAACGTGTGCAGATTAATATTTTCTTTTGTGGAAATTGCATGTATTTTTTTAGGATCCTTTGCTTAGTAGAACGTTTTTAGAAAGTTTTGGAATTGTAACAATGTAAACGTCTTACTGTCACTTTTGATCAATCAAACGCATCCTTGCTGAATAAAAGTATTAATTTACTTCATGCACACTGCATCAAGAAAAAAAAAAATTCTGACCATTGTAGTCTGATTCTCAAATAAATAACTCTTAGGAGTCGGTTGTTAGTGGAATTCTTATTAGTAATTCAAAAACATAAAACATGAATACTGTGATTCACAAAGAAATCACTCCTAATATGAACCAAATTCTTTAAATGCATAAAAAATTCATGTACAAAGAGGTCATGAAGGTCACTATCGATATCACTTACTGTACAGGTAAAGGGCAACCAAAATAGAGCACCTTTCTTTCCTTTCTACTAAACACTTAAGAATGCTGTGTACATTTAAAAATGTTCATTATTAACAAAATCTGTATCAAGAATCTTGAATACTTCCACAGCAACAGACTGATGGATTGGAGACAGCATTGATCTAAACATGAAACTTTGAGCAGAATGTAATGCAGCCTCGAATATGACGTGTCAGAAAAATCAGTCTACTTCCTAAATATTTCCCCATCAAACTGACATGACTGCAGTTCCAAGCTGTTCCAATTCCAAGCAATTTGAACTGAAATCATGTGGTGCATTGACTGGAAGCAGATAGCCTGGCAAGTACACACATTCTTTTTTTTTTTTCAATCCTTTCTAGCATCTTATCTGGTTAGAACCAGTGGTCCATCACCTACTGCTTCCGTGAGATGCCCTCTGAAAAAAAAATTACATTCATAATGGTTCACCACTATCCTAAGATTCAAAAGCAAAGAAAAATTCTCATCCTGAATGTTTGTGTGTGTGTGACATGTTTGTGAGTTACAGTGAGTGCTGTCACGTTAGAAGGTGGCACTCTTGGCATATATCTTTTTGATGAGAATTGCAAAAAAGACTATATCTGTATTAGCCCAACAACACTGAATATATTCAAGGATACTATATCTTTTTTACATAAATATGATTATATTTATTAGATATATTTAAAAATTTATGTCATAAATATCTGGCACAAACACAATGAGAGTTAAGTGAATTATCTCAATTAACAAAAATCAATTGGTTAACCCTTAAATGCATGGATGTTTCATCAATCAAGATTAGGGTAGAGTGGGGGAAAACGCCCCCCTTAAGGAAAATGTGACATTACAGTGAAACAAAACATAAATGTGACTAGAATTGCCATCCCGGTTTTGAGTGACTATGGCAGGAGTTATTCACCAAATATTAAAATTGCTCAGCCTTCATAATTAATTAGTATTTTCACTGAAAATATTTTTGTACAAAGGGGGCGTTTTGCCCCAGCGGTGGGGTAAAACGCCCCCCAAGGTGGGGTAAAATGCCCCCTTTCTTACCAACCAGTTTGCTTCATAGATCAACAGCAAAATTAACAGACAATAGTTTTTAATCTCTAAAGGTAAAAGGCAAGTAATGTATCAACATGTATATATATTAATATTTATTTCAGCAATGTTCAAAATAGGCAAAATTAACTACCTTCCATCAGTGAGCTAACTGTGCTAGCAAGCTAGCTAGTTAATGCTCACTTGAGGTAATTTTTTCATGTTTTGTTCAAATATTTTGATTTGACCACCTAGTTATACTGCATTAAGTGTAAAACAAAGGATTTGATAGACAGAAATATTTTATTATAGTAATTATGATAGAGAAACTATGCCCCCAGGGGGGGCATTTTACCCCTCAGCGTAGGGGGCGTTTTACCCCACAAGCTATGAGTTTTTAAAAAAATGTTTAATTTTTAAAATATAATTATATTCCTTATAAATAATATATGATCTCAACCTACAGACTTCACTATTCATCTATCATACATCACTGCGATATCCTGCAGAACAATATTCTCTTAAACACTTATTTACTAATATCTGAAAATTATAGCATTTACCATGTAATCCTCTTCTCTTCAAATGTGTCGCTGGTGTCAGCTTCTCCATAGAGATTTGTATATCCCCGTTATCAACGTAGTGCATAGCAACAGTAAAAATGTATCTTGACTACTTTTAGTGTTTATTTTGGGAAAAACAGGTGGGGGGCGTTTTACCCCAGGGGGGCGTTTTCCCCCACTCTACCCTACATATTCGGGTCTTTAGTGACCCCACGGATGGACACGATTCTATAAATCGCTTCTGATATTGGAGTAACAATTACAGAAGAGTAAAATAAAGCATATTCTGTTACCTTTTGGAGCTTGGAAGGGTTCAGTTTGAGCAGATGTTTTATACCATCATCACTGTCCTTGTAAGAGCTCATTTCCCAGTACATTCAGCATCTGGCTCATATTGAGCCATTTTGAAATCTGGCTAATATTGAGACCTGGCTCGCGATTTCAAACATATTCTCAAAACTATCATTGTCAAAATCAATAATTTAACTGCTGACAGCTTCTTTGCCAGACCCATTTGATTGCGTTCAGTACTTGCTCTGCGGTAAATCGCTGAGCCATTTCATGTTTTGCTGATAATACTTCCTAATCGTTATTTCCTGCCTGCAGTAACTATGAGCAAAACGTTACTTCATCATTGTGTATTAGACATTGCCACCTTGTGGAATAAAACTGAATTGCACTTATCAAAGATTAAATTATTGTTGTGCAGAAACCTCAGGTCGTTAGTGACCCTATACACTCATAATTAATGGGAAAACAGGCACTCTTTTATAATTTCATTATTTTTTTCTTGTTATATTGTTTATAATGAATTGATTGAGGAATACTAAGAAGGTTGATGTCTAACTGTAAAAAAATGAATGAGGAGGAGGGTAGTGAATGACGTCACTAAAGACGTGCATTTAAGGGTTAGATTTACACAAAAAACAACCACATATAAAACATTGAAATAACCAGCAGCACAAATTAAATGGAGTTCTAAGCCTATACATAAGAGAGAGAGGTCAGAGTAAAACAAAGTGATTCACCAGACTTTCCAAGGCTACATACAAGAGAAAGGACTGAGTTCAATGAATTGATTCACTAGAATGATATATATACTATATGTCAAATGGAGAGAAAAGATTGTTCAAGGCTATGTTAGAGTGCCGGAAGAGTATATCTATCCACCTAGTAGGAAGAACCGTTTCACTAGAATGAATGTTTCCAGTGCCACAAATGACAGCAATTCACTAATGAATCAGATATTCCAACACATACATTGTGTGCGAATGCAGTAATAAAACCAACTATTTTTGGTTGCTATACACAATCTACTCGCTTGCAAGAACCTGCTTTTCAAAAACCTACACTGTTCTGAAAAATGTACTTCAGGTAGTAGCATCGTTACTTTTAGTAAGTTACTCCACAACACTGACACTGATTTGTTCATATATACGTGGGAGGCAGTGGAGGAGTCACAGCAAGGAATCGCTCTCTCAGTGAGGTGCAGGTGGAAACAAAGACTTTTTAGTGATTCATGCGAAGTCAGTTCTGAGAGTCTCAGCATCACCTCCCCTCTAGTGGATACACGCTGTCAGTCTCCCATTGCTATGCAGGCTGGAAGCCCTCAAGAAGGCCTGAGGCAGGTGCTAAAGTGATATGTGTATTTGTGAGGGAGTATGTGTGTGCGTCAGAGACAGAAAGACTGGACTTGTCTGTTCTCATTTGGCTGTCTGTCAAAAAGCAAGATTTGTAGTACTTTTTTTTTCTTCTTCAGCGGATGAATATTAAATCTAGTGTTTACTCGCTGGAAGTGATTTTCCCTCCAGATTTCACACCTCCTTTGCCCCTCGTTACAGAGAAACGAAACATCCGGCCTATTCGAATTTTTGGCAAAGAGGAAATCGGTTATGAACAGGTCATTTAGAAACATCTGTGGCCACAATCATTACCTCTCCCCTCTTCCTCCTCGGCTCTGCTACACCAACAAACATTAGCACAGCGCTTTCACTCATCTCGCTCTTAGAATTACCATGGTAACAGAGCCCTCTGTGAAAACAGACAAACAACAGCAAGCTGGTTGAAGATCTGTCTTGACATTTCATAACAACCACAGACTGAGCCCAAGTGTGTGTGAGTCAGAGTTGGACCTGAATATGAAAGCATCTAACTCTTGTAATCTGTGATGAGACCTGTATGTGCTGGTATTCAAAGGTGTAAAAAGTACTAGAAACTAGAAATTATACTTAAGTATGGGTACTGTGTTGCAAAATTGCAACTAATTTTAAAAGGCAAATTATCTAGCCAAAAACATACTTAAGTAAAAGTAAAAAAAAAAAAAGTTTTGAAATTTGCAATTAAAAGTAAGCTTGATAAAAATGTATAACTGTTCACACTGCCACAATTTTTTTTTCAATATTTAGAATTTTTTTCATGTATTCTAGTAAAGTTACCTGAACATGTTCATATAAATTTACTTTAGAAGCAAAATTGTGTAAGATAACATTTTAACAGGTAAGAATAACAGATTTATTTGGCTGTTTTAAATAAAACATGCAAATGATCAGCTAAGGACAAAAAAGGAGGAAAACCTGTTTCCCCCATTCACTATGACTATGCAATAATAATAATAATCTCTGAAGGCTTTTGTTCATTCCATAAACCATCTGCTATTTTCTTTGCACCCACTGTACGTTTAAAAGAATGCTTGGTCTAGGAATCCGTGATTTAGTGTGCAAATGCTTCAGAATTGTCTTTAAATATGCAACAAAGGTGACTGGAAACATATCTCCCATTGAGTGCATTTGATTGTTTCTGAAAGCAATGTGGCTATGAATGCTCTAAAATTGCCTCAGAATATAAAAATATAGTGGTTGTTACCTGAAAGCAGTAAGAATAAAAGCAGAGGCACCATTACTGCCTCTCTTTGTCTCTATTTCGGTCTCTACTCGTGTTATGCCAAGGCAAGGAATCTGTGTCTTGTGGCAATGAATCATTTCTTCACCCCAAAGTACAGGAAACCTTTGACTTTCTGGCCCCCTGATGCATGAAATCTCCTTGTCAGGCTCGGCTGGTCATGGTTATTGGTCTCAATAGGCCAGGGGACAAGATAAATGGAGAAACACCATTAAGACTTCACTTTCTGTTGGCATGCAGACCAATCTAGACGGCACAGATGCACTTACAGTACTCGTTTCTGCCCACTGCCAAGCAATTTGCCTTTTCTTACCTTCACAGCTGTCTGAAAGAGCACTGGGCTTAAAGAAATCGAGGATTATTGAGTGGATACTTTAGAAAAAGCCAATTATACTAATCCTATGGATTAGTCATGTTTTACTTTTTCTTTTCTTTTTTTCTTGCAAAGAGACAGATTGTGCCAAGTTTAATTTCTCAGGAAAGTGGTCATAATGTAACATTATTGTTGTGCTGTGTTTCTTCACTGTTCAGCCATGACTTTGGATGCCAGGTGTTCAAAAAGCCCATTTATTCCTTTGTACTGCTTTTGCTTTGAACTTATCTGAAAAATGTTTTATTGAATAAAGCGCCGAGAGTGTAGAAAAAAAATCGGACACATTTTTGTTTCTCAAGTGAAAATACAAAAGCAACCAAGCAAAGATGCTCTTAGCACTGGGGAGGAAAAAAAAAAACCTAACTAAAATCTCATCGTTAATCTAAGGATAAATTCACAACAACTCCTCAAGGGAAATGGCCTCTTCTTAATTAAACATAACATCAGGCTGGATTACAAATATATGCACATGTACTTTTGTGAATCTCAGTTGGCCCTGAAAATGCATGATAAATGTCCTGCATTATGACAATTCATCCAAGTTCAAAATCAAAATACCGACTCACCCCAGTGTTTGGATTACTACTCTCACATATTTCACTTTTAAAAAAGTAGTTCACCCAAAAATGACAATTCTTTCATTATTTACTCAACCTACAATTTTCAAAACTGTATTCTGGTATTTTTTGTGAAACACAAAAATGAGACAATGGCAATACATGGTGAACAAAATAATAAAAGAACCATTTAAAAAAAAATAAAAAAATAATGACTTACGCACTACATTTCAAGTCTTCTAAAGCCATACCATGAAAATCAAGTCATTATTTACTCTCAAATCAGTTTGCAGCTTTGACATCATAATGCTGGTTCTTGAGACATTTGATGTTATTGACGTCCAATCTACACCATAAGTATTATATTTGATTTAAGAGCTGCGTTCTGGGTTACATGATTTGATTTCAGAGTAAACAATGACTTAATTTTCAATCTGTTCCTCACATTAATTTTCAATCTGTTCCTCACATAAAACATCACATGGCTTCAGAAGACTTTTTTAAGACAATGTCTTAAAAAAATGAAAGGGGACCGAAGCCTTTGAGCTGTTGTAGTCCAAGAGCTGGGTTTACAGAGTGGCACTCCTGCAGCACTGACAGCACTTACTGAGAGAAAAAAGAATGGTTACTTATCTGCAGAAACCTGTGCACAGGCAAAGCTAACAGGCTTACGAGATAGAGCCCGGCCTCAGCTGTGTAATTGCCTAATCCATTTCTCCTCAGGAAACTCTGGTCTAAAAAGTTCTGCTGAAGCACCAGGTAACATCATTGTGACCCATTTCTGCCTCCATCAATAGCTGGTTTAGGACTGGTGGTGGGATTCTGAATGGCGCTCCACCCAGTGCATCTGTTAGGAAGCATGCTCCTCCTACAGCAGGAGGTCCAGACTGTGGAGAAGACATTTTGAGGTCATACAGTGACAGTGGGGTATGCTGACAAACGACCACCCTGGTGAACATCCTCTAGTTTAGAGGGGGCATCACAAGCAAGTAGGGCTGGGTATCGTTCAAAAAATTTCGATACCGATACCAATACCGATACCTTGATTTCGATACCGGTTCCTGATCGATACTTTTTTCGATACCAATTTTATGAAATCCATTTTAACAAGATTATAACACATTACCTCAGAAAAACTTTGGTTTTATTTTTTCAGTTTGACTCATGCTCCTTAGTCAGTGCACAAAGGAACAAAAAAAGCACAAAGGAACAAAATATTCCTTATACATATACATAAGGTACAAAATATTTTTTTTTATAAAGAGCTCATGCTCACCAAAGCTGAATTTATTTCCTCAAAAATACAGTAAAACTTGTAATATTGTGGAATAGTATTACAATTTAAAATCTTATTTGAATATATTTCAAAATGTAATTTATTCCTGTGTTGTCAAAGCTGAAATATGAAAACAGTTTTTGGAAGGTCATTTTTGATCACTTTAATGCATGCTTACTGAAAAAAAATTCTGACCAACACGTTTTTGAACGGCAGTGTACATTCAGTAGGTCATTATTGCAATATAAACACAGTCAGAGTGATCAACAAGGTATCTCTTCATTTACCAGTCGAAGACGCAGCAACTTTCTGCTCTTATGTTTACTCCGTGCACTGTCAAGGGCTTCATCATATCTGTCGCGGTACCGTCTTTGCAGCCATTATTTTACCACAAATACTGCATCGCACGCTGTTGGCATCGAGCCTGGAGAAATGTAGCCACACTTTTGATCGACTTTTCCACATCTTTAGGGTATTGTGAGTGTGTGTGCTTGCGTGTCATTGAGTATGTGCGCGAGTTTGTGTGTGTGTGCTCGCGTCCATACTAGGCTCGCGTCTCATGAGAATGTGCGTGGACAGTTTGTGTGCGCGCGCGCGTCTCATAAGGCAAGGCAAGGCAAGGCAAGGCAAGTTTATTTATATAGCACATTTCATACACAATGGCAATTCAAAGTGCTTTACATAGAAGAAATTAAAATAATAAAAAGAAATAAGAATAATTAAAACAGTTTAGAAGAATACAAAATAAAATACAGTACAAACAGTCGGACGAACATTGGCACAGTGCTCATTCAGTAAATGCATAGTTAAACAGATGTGTTTTGAGTCTGGATTTGAATGTGACTACTGTAGGAGCACATCTGATCTCCTCTGGAAGCTGGTTCCAGCTGCGGCTGGCATAATAGCTAAAAGCGGACTCGCCATGCTTAGAGTGAACCCTTGGTATTTCTAGCTGATATGATCCTAATGATCTGAGTGATCTGTTGGGTTTATATTCAGTGAGCATATCTGCAATGTATTGAGGTCCTAGGCCATTGAATGATTTATATACCAGTAATAATACTTTAAAATCAATCCTAAATTTAACTGGGAGCCAGTGTAAAGACCTGAGGACTGGTGTGATATGTTCATATTTTCTGGTTCTGCTCAGAATCCTGGCGGCAGCGTTCTGTATGAGCTGCAACTGTCTTATGGTCTTTTTGGGAAGCCCAGTGAGGAGTCCATTACAATAATCCACCCTGCTGGTGATGAAAGCATGCACAAGTTTCTCTAAGTCTTGTCTGGAAACAAAGCATCTTATTCTTGCAATATTTTTCAGATGATAGTATGCTGATTTAGTTATTGCTTTGACATGACTACTGAAACTAAGGTCTGACTCTAGTGTCACACCAAGATTCCTGACTTGATGTTTAGTTGTTTGACCCCTAGAGTGAAGGTATGCGTTCACCTTGAGAACTTCATCTTTGTTTCCAAACGCAATGACTTCAGTTTTGTCTTTGTTTAACTGAAGAAAGTTTTGACACATCCAACTGTTAACTTCATCAATGCATTGGCACAGGGAGTCAATGGGGCTGTAATCGTTAGGCGATAGGGCTAAGTAGAGCTGTGTGTCGTCTGCATAGCTGTGGTAAGCAATTTGGTTCTTTCTCATTATTTGGCTCATTGGGAGCATATACAGGTTGAACAGGAGTGGTGCAAGAATTGAGCCTTGAGGGACTCCGCATGTCATGGATGTCCACTCAGACTTATGGTCTCCTATACTCACATAATAACCTCTCCCATCTAAGTATGACCTGAACCATTTTAGGACTATCCCAGAAAGCCCCACACAGTTTTCCAGCCTGTCCAGAAGTATGTTATGATCGACAGTGTCAAATGCAGCACTGAGGTCGAGTAGTACCAGCACTGATAATTTGCCTGAGTCAGTATTTAAGCGAATATCGTTTATTATCTTTATGAGCGCTGTCTCTGTGCTGTGGTGCGGTCGGAAACCAGATTGAAAATTGTCAAAGTATCCATTCGAGCATAAGAATTTGTTCAGCTGATTGAAGACAACTTTTTCAATGATCTTGCCTATGAAAGGAAGATTTGAGATCGGTCTATAGTTGCTTAATATGGTCTTATCCAGATTGCTCTTTTTCAGGAGGGGCTTGACGACTGCAGTTTTTAGGGAGTTTGGAAAACTACCAGAGAGAAGTGAAGCATTTACCACTTCTAGAAGATCTGCTTCTAAACTGTTTAACACACTTTTGAAAAACGATGTGGGAAGTGTGTCAAGAGCGCAGGTTGATGTTTTAAGGTGCTGTACGGTGTCTTCCAAAATTTTGCCATCAATTTCTTTGAAATCAGACATAGTAACTACTTTCTCAGGTGGTTTGATCTGTCTGACCCCAGCGCAAGTCAAGGATGTGCTGATCACCTTTCTGATATTATTGATTTTCTCAGAGAAGAAAGAAGCAAACTCACTGCACTTGTTGTCTGAGAGCATTTCACTGGGAATCTGGCTTGGGGGGGGTAACTTGTCAGTCTCTCTACAGTAGCAAAAAGAGTGCGTGTGTTGTTTAAATTGCTGTTTATAATATTTGAGAAGAAAGTCTGTCTAGCTTTGCCTAGTTCCATATTGAAAGCATGAAGGCTGTCTTTGTAGATGTTATAATGGACTACAAGTTTTGTCTTCCGCCACATGCGCTCTGCTTTTCTGCATTGTCTTTTCATATTTTGCACTGCTGTTGAGTTTCTCCAAGGTGCCTTTTGTCTGCCACTCTTCTTCCTGACTTTACCAGGAGCAATATCATCAATTACACCTTTAACTTTTGAGTTAAAAGAATCAAGGAGAAAATCAACAGAGTCTGCAGATATGCTTGGTGTTAAGGATATAGCCTTCATAAATAGGACACTAGTGTTCTCATTTAAGCATCTCTTCTTGACAGACACAGATCTAGCTTCAGTGGCAGGAGAGATCAATATATCAAAGAAAATACAGAAATGATCAGACAGTGCTACATCCTTAATAACAATCGATGAAATGTTTAGACCCTTACTGATAAGTAAATCTAGAGTGTGTCCACGATTGTGTGTGGGTCCATGTACATGCTGAGTCAGATCAAAAGTTTTTAAAACAGTTTTGATTTCTTTTGCCATATTGTTTTCTGCATTATCTATGTGAATGTTAAAATCTCCAGCAATGGCAAAACAGTCAAACTCTGAGGTAATTGTTGATAACAGTTCTGTAAAGTCCTCAGTAAAGGCTGGAGAGTATTTTGGCGGCCTGTAAATAATGATAAGTAAAATGCGTGGAGCACCTTTTAACACAATACCCAGATATTCGAAAGACGGGTAATTCCCAAATGATATTTGCTTACATTGATAGATATCTTTAAAAAGAGCAGCTAGACCCCCACCTCTCTTAACAGCTCTGCAGACACTCATAAAAGTAAAGTTAGGAGGGGCTGCTTCATTGAGGATTGTTGCACTGCAGCTGTCTTCTAGCCAGGTTTCATTTAGAAGCATAAAATCCAGGTTGTTTGTGGTTATTAAGTCGTTGACTAGAAGTGATTTATTTTTAAGTGAGCGAATGTTTAAAAGAGCTAACTTAACAGACTTACTTTTCCCCACAGCAATATTAGTTTGACGTGTAATAGGCACCAGATTAGTTGGGTTTGCTGCACGGCTATTGAAGGCCTTAGACTTTCTATCATGTAATAGAACAGCAATAGAGAAAGATACAGGCACACTGGGTTCCCGCTTGTTTTGTAAACATTTGAGAAAGTTACTGTTATCAAAACGGGGACCCGACACATATCACTGAGAGCTGGTATCAGTTGTTTTTGGTTCACCTCGAGCAGAAGGAGGAGGGTGTGGGCCCTGGCGTTGTGGCAGAGGCCGAAGAGCTCTCACAGGAGGGGGAGGGCGAGCTGGGCCCACAGGCTTTGGTGGTAGTGGTGCCTGTCTTTTTTTAGTTGGTATCTGGGGGCTTGCAGCAAAAGAGTGGGATAGTCTGGTTCCAGCATGCACCAGTTCTTCCATTTTCTGTGAGAAGCACAGTAGTGGCGTTGCAGGGGAGAGGGAGAAAGTGTCTGGTGAAAGGGGCTGTTGCTCTGGTGTTATAGGAGGCTGTAATATGCTGTCCTGGCTTCCCTGGCTGTTTTCCAGGAAGTCGTCCTTGGGTGCTGAATCTTCAAGCAGTTCTGATATGGCTGTCTGTGGTGAGCTCTGTGTACAGGGCTCAGCTGAGATTGTGTCCGTGAGCAGAGGTTGTTGTGGCGGAGTGGTGTTATCATGTCCATTTTGCTGCTGAAGTGAAGTCCCGTGGTCATTCATACTGTGTCCAGGTGTGTGTGTGCCATTCAGATTGAGTGGATTGGCACAAACCGCAGAAGGATGATTTAGGGAGAAGTAGATATTGTCCTTTAACACTCTTGAACCAAGTTTGTTTGGGTGATGGCCGTCCCGATGAAACAGTTGTCGTTGACTCCAGAAAAGATTGAAATTGTCAATGAAGTTCACTGCTTTTATATTGCAGGTTTTTTGCAGCCACGTATTAAGCCCAAGCAACCGTGAAAACCTGTTTGTTCCTCTTGCTGGTAGTGGTCCACTGATGAATGTTTGAACTTTCAGTCTTTTAAGTGTTTCAAAAAGTTCATTGAAATCCTTCTTAAGGAGTTCTGACTGCTCTTTATGAATATCATTCTTCCCCACATGTATGATGAGTCGATTTGCAGTCTTATGTTTCATCAGAATGTTCTGAAGTTCCCTGTTTATATCAGAAGTTGTTGCTTGTGGAAGGCAGCACGTAGTTGTATCCCTGTTGCTAATGTTTCTGATTATGGAGTCCCCCACTATCAGAGTCCTGGGCTCGGCTGCGCTCTGAGCTGAGTGCCGCTGTCTGCTCGACCTTGAGCGCCAGTTAGCATCAGTGTTAGCTACTGGCCTATTCAGTCTGTGTTCGATCACATTCATCACATTTGTGGATTCCTCATTTACATTCATTAGTACTTCAAATCTGTTCTCAAGATGTATAGGCAGACCAGTGTTTGCAATCCTTGTCAGAGCTGTATCTGGGGTAGAGGATGCTACTGCGGTAATATGTGATGCTCGTGACAATCTGATGTCTCGAGTGCCTTTGGGTTTAGCTCCCTGTTTGTGCCATCGATTAGTAAGTCGATCGGCTTGTTTCTCTACCTGTCGAGGAGTACTAGTTTCATGGGACTCACCGGTATGCTGAGGGTGTCCATGACGAAGCTCTGTTGTGTGCTCCGTCTGGTTTGGTGGTCCCGTAAGTAACTTTGTTTCTAGAACTGCAATCCTTTGTAAAAGTCTGTGGCAGTTATTGCAGCAAGTAGATTCCAGAAGAGGCATTTTCTCTTATCCTTGTAGGCAGTTGTGTTTTCCTTTCCCGGTATGTAAGCTGGTCGGGTAAAAGAATTCTCAGTTTTTGTAGTAATCCAAACTTTGTCGTATGAGCACTGTGCTGATTTGCTGAAGTTAAAATTAGGTGATAAAAGGAAATAAAATAAAGGAAATCAAATATAGAAAAAATAGGAGATAAAATGTAAAAGCGATAGAGCAAAGCGCGGAGCAGTAAGCAAGAGCGTCCGAACAGTAGCTGAGCAGGAAGTCAAGAGTATGTGCGGAGAGTTCCGCGCGTCTCGTGTGTGTAGAGTTTGCGTGTATGTGCGTGAGCGAATTTATGCGTGTCGTTGTGCATTTCATATGTATTTGTTTGAGCACTGACGTTGACGAGTTAACCCCTTAGGTATCGAAATCTGGTACCGAAAAACAAGTCATTTTTCGATACTCGATAGTATCGAGGCAATTCGGTCGGTACCTAAAAAGTATCGAACTCGGTACCCAGCCCTACAAGCAAGATAGAAAGAATGCTTCTTTTGCTGTACAAGGCAGGTCTTATTAAGAGGTCTTAACCACAAAAATAAGAAAGCATGGGTGTGATTCAATCAAGAAACTCATCAGTATATACAGTATCTATTATAAGCCCCTTTGCTCAGGATATATGGTGGCTCGTTTTTATCAAAAGAACTGGGCAATATGTAATCCCATTAAAACAAAGACCTGGCACGAAATTATCAGGGTAAAAATATCTCAAAGGAGGTCATTTGTCAATGTAGCGCTTGTACCTCAGAGGTGACCCTTGTCTCATTCTCATTGCTAATCCAATCAATAGACCTCCTAGTGGTGATACAGCTGCTCTGAACTTACAAAAACTTTCTGGAAGGTGAAACTTCACATGCATTTAACCAGTGAATATTAACCTCCAAAGAATAATAGGTAATGCTACTGTAAGAAAAATCTGGGCCAAGAACATGATCTAAAGTGTTCTGTCAGTAAGAGATGTATTATCCCAAGTAATTTATATTGAAGTAAATTTAATTAGCTTAAGTAGGGTATTCTTTTGCCATTCATTCGGAGAGTAACTCCTACAGAGGACCTATAAAATAGCACATGACAAGAAGTCCCAATCACAATTAGTTCCTGGCCTCTGCCATGGAATGCTTCAACAATAAATGTATTTAACAAGGGGGTATTTCACCAGCCAGCACTGCAAATGACCCAATAAAACTCTGCCTATATTAGCATATGACTGGATAACAGACAAAAAAACACCCTAATAATCAAAACTAACAAAAGCAAAGCAATATGGTTATGGTTATCAATAAAATTACGTTAATTCACCCAGTAAAATATCATTTATTCATGCCTTTTCAAACCAATTTGACTTTTTCTGCTGAGAAAATGCTATTACAATGCAGCAACAGCTTTCAAGCTTCAAACACACACACACACTCAACTTGTATGTTCCACAGATGAAAGTAAGTGAAGTTTGGAATGACAAGAGGGTGAGAAATTACAGATTTTTTATATTATGGGTAAGCTAAATCATTGAGGGAAAAGCTCTCTAATCCAAATACATAATTCATCTGTTACTCTAAAAATGCACACAGTGTTCCATGAACACAATAATAGCAGAAACACAGTAACATTGCATGACACCAGACTTGAGTATCCAGAACAGAACCTTGACAGAGATCTGCCAAGCCACTGGCCTTTATTCAGTCTCAGTAAGTTCTCCTTCCTCATGCGCCAGCTCAATGTTATTAATGCTCAATTTCACCCAATTATAAGGCTCCTCAGACCTGGAAGACGGCCAGTGGGGAAAATATGGAGAGAGGAGGAGAGAGTAAGAGACACAGCTCTGTGTGCGGCCACTTAATGTGTGGAGGACGTCATCTGAGAACCTGTGATTACTCCTCAACACTTGCTAACAGATGTGTGTGCAACTCACATACACAAAAATGCTTTACTGTTTATCTTCAAGCGATGTCTGATTTGTACAAACTTAAGGAGCAAAGTAACATGTTATTCCCTCTACCGGGTCCTTGTCACCTGGGTGCTTCAAGGTGGTAGCCTGATGGTGCTACATCAAAACATCCCAATACAAGTACATAATAGCACTTCTCAAGGCCAGTGTCTAAGGCCTGATTGGCAGCCAACTCCCCTTATAATAATGAGAAAGCCTGCCTTTTTATAATGGACTCGAGACCCCCCATCCCAGTAAGTCATGCATCATAAACCTTGGCACTTCACATTGTGTATGATGCCAGAATTGCATTGATTTTCCATGTTAGGGCAGTGTTCAAATATAGACCTCTGTTACATTTTTAAATGTATCACATCTAAACTTTCCAAGAAAGAGGGTAAAAGGACAAGGAACCTCTAATGATCCTATTTTGCATCCAAGTAGATTTAGATAAATGTCATATCATGGCAAAAAGCGAGCTGAGAGCCTTTTTAAAAAAAAACAGATGCATTTTATCATTCATCCAGAATATTGAAACAATGCTCTGGAAAGGAGGGAACAAATCGATACACTCTCTTGGAGGAATGGCCTGTGAGCGGACGAGGAAAAATTCCAGAGCAGCGATACGGTGAGCTGAGTCTAAGCACCTGAGGCCTTGTAAACTGAATTCATTTGTCTTCACCGGTGCTGTAGCACAGACACACACACACACACACACACACACACACACACACTGGCTGGCCAGTTCGCTGCTCACCTCCTGAGCCTGAGCCCACAATCTGCCAGCTGTGTGGAACCCCAGCCCCAATTTAAACATAACAAATAAATTTTTACAGCAGTTATCTTTGCAAGCACAGACTGTTATTTAGAACACTGTAAAAAAATTGATATGATCAATATGACAACATATGTTTTTTATATTAATTTAACTCAACAAAATAAGTTAAGTAATTTTTTACGTTATACAAGATTCAATTAATTTGTTTAATTCAGTTTAATATAATTTAAGTTATAATGACATAAACATCCAGGTTGGCTGTACTTAAAAATTTACAGCAGCAACTTTTTTTTACAGTAAAGAGGAAATATGGCACACTTTTTCTTAGCATCCATTTCCATGGCGACTCGTCGATTTGTCGCTCTGTTGAGAATGTCTTGTGTGTTAACCGTGAACACACTCTGGGTTTACTGAACGCGTTTTTGGAACCAGAATACTTCAAGTAAATAAGGTTGAATTTAATCAACCAAAAGTTCAGTGTATGTTTGATGGTAAGATAACCCAGAAAGCAATAGCCGTCATTCCGCCGTCTATAGGTTAACTAGGCCCGATATAGTCCGACTAATACTACGAGTAACCCACTTCTAGCCAAAATAATGTCGTTTTGCCAAAATAACTTGCGAGATGTATGATATTCCAATCTCACGACTGATTAGAGACACGAGTGATTAAAAGGTGGCTAATTCGTATGACCTCACTCGTACGAATTCGTACGATTTGTCTAAACCCACGTGATGGGTCGGTTTAGGGGCAGGTCAGGGGTAGGTCATTCGTACAAATTCATACGAATTTGGTAACTCGTATAATATGTAAGATTTAGCAAAAATCGTACGAATTATTACGAGTGAGGTCATATGAATTGGTACGAATTAGCCACCTCTTAAAATTCATACGAATTGCCGTGAGATCGGGTTGGATATTCCATCATGTACTGTATGGAAAGTGAACAGTGATTACAGGGCTTTGGTTTCATTTCTTTGACATGTTATCTAATTGATGACTAGTCTATTCTTGGGCTATGGTTGGACATCTTAAATTTTCACTGACAGCCCAAATTGTGCCTTTTTTTTAGTCTAGACGTCAGGGCTGTGTTTGGACGGCTATTAGACCTCTTTTAAATCCAAAATTGCTTGCTGGGAACCTTGCTTTCTGGAATACGGTGCTATGGTGTAATATGGTGTTGTGTAATATTTACAATTATTTTTTCAATTTATGTTGAAAATTAGCAGGCAGGTAGCCTGTCAATTTAATATGTGACAGGTTGTTTCCACAAAAAAGAAAAGAAAAAAAAAACTACATTGTTTTCCATTCAAACTGAACGTTCATTTAGCTAACCCTCTGTTATTATAATAAAATATTATAAGTCCTGTATATAGCCTAATCATGTATACAAATTTAAACAGCATTTGTGTACAGGAAAAAATACAAAACAATACTTTTGCAAAATATTCAAAACAATAACCCAACACCCAACCCAGCAGTGGTTCTTCAAAGCCACTGGTCTATGTTAATAAAATAAATGTATAGGTCAGCAAAAACTGTGTAAACATATTCATCCGCAGCAATGCACCTTAGTGAGCATCATAATTAGAAAAATGCTGCTAAAATAATAAAAAATGTAAATACTGAATAAAAATACAATGTTCCTTTGGGAGATTTTTTTTTTTTTGCAACATTATTTTGTGAATTTTTAGAAACACCTGAGAACAGCGTGACATTATACAATTTTCCTCTTTTCCCCCATTTATCTTTTAGTTAGAGGTCTCCTTGTTTTTGCAGACATGAGCAAAAATAGACTATTGACAATATAACAGAATATGCCAACAAATCCCACTTTTTCTCTTCTCTGCCTCTTTATCTGTTTCTCTCTCCACCCCAAAATAAACGAGCAGTATACACTGATGTTCCAGATAATAGTTTGTGTCTGAACCTGATAAGGTGCTTTGAGAGTGTGTTCTCCATTTAGGCTACAGGTGTATAGTCTTCTCTGTTCTTCTCTTCTCCCACCCCTCCTCTTTATCTCTGTCTCTGCTCACAGGCTGGTTGGGCCAGATAAACTCAAATCTGGGTGGAACATGAAGAATGTGTGTCCAGTTCTGCAGAAAGACCTTATATAAAAACTATGCACCATTTGCCGTCTGTTCTACTAGTTTCAAAAAGCAACTATTGTGATTTGTATTTATGATTAAATGTATATATTCTGAATTCAGAACAAGTTCAATCGATAGCATTTATAATGCTGATTGCCAAAAATGATTTTCCAAAAGTCTCTAATTTCCTTAAAAAAAAAATCTTCATAAAATGACCATATAATTGACAGGCCAAATAATAAACTGGTTTGAACAAAATAATCGATTGCTTTTATTCAATTTCAGCCTTCACATTTTTGGTTTAAATCCTCCAAAAATTGACACCATTTACTTTCATTGTAAGTGTCTCAAAGTCGCTCTTTTTGCGATCATTTTTGTGGTAATCAACATTGTGCCATAAATGCTGTTGAATGAGCTTAACTTGTATTGAATCTGGAATATTCCTTCTAGATTAAGGAATGTACAACGCCCATGCTGTCTTTCATCTTTCATTGTGATTTTTTAACAGCTTGGGTTCTGCTGTGCCAGTCATGTATCCACAGTCCATGTTAGTGCACACAGCACCATTTGTACCAGATCTTTCTAACCTTGAGCTTGACAACATACCAATAAATGGAAAATACACCTACGTACTGGGCATAACAAGTGTCCAACTGCCACTTAATGTCAGTTTGCTAATCCTCACAAGGCGGAAAGCAACTAGGCTAGGAATGCACAGAAAAATAAATGACATTTCTGCTGAAGTATGTTTATATGCGTGTACTCCTGTTATATAACACATAGTACTGCATCCTTCATTTGAAAAGATGTCACAAGCTAAAGTCCTTAAGATCAACTCTGAGACTCCAGGTCCTTTCATTCATTCATCTTCATGCACTTTTGTTGACTGCACTTGTAGTTTATGTACATATTGTGTCACCATTCATTATGGTGTGTTTTCAAGAGTCGACGACAGCTTGGTTTTGTGTGTGTGAGAGAGAGAGAGAGAGAGAGAGAGAGAGAGAGAGAGAGAGAGAGAGAGAGAGAGAGAGAGAGAGAGAGAGAGAGAGAGAGAGAGAGAGAGAGAGAGAGAGAGAGAGAGAGAGGTTGCATGCTGCATTCACTGATGTGGGTAACATTGCTCAATGCTCAGTACCAAAGCTTCACTCCAGTGATCCCAGTCGTGGTATGTCATGTGAACCCAGCGTCAAAGAGCAGAAAATCGAGGGAAAGAGAGAACGGGAGAGGATTGTCCATTGATGTGTGGGGAATGTCTATAATCTCTTAAACGCTGCCAGGCTTTTATTGTTTCTTAACCTTATGAGTAAATATCAGTGGGCTTTTTCTATTTCTACCGTAACCTTGACTGCTGTCAGGTCAGCACATCATAATTCTCTTGGTGGACGCAGCCTCGCATCGGTACGAGGTTGAAACCTAGGGCAAAGAGTACGCTTCACCTGTAATTTATCGCAAAAACATTCCTGCACATAGTAAACCAGTCATTTTCTTCATTGTTTCCATGTTGTGACCCAATAAAAGTTCACATTACAAACTTAAATGTTGACCTTTTCAAATTGTCAAAATTTTACATAACATGAGCGCTGAACGTAAAATGCAGATTTTACCCCAAAACAACAGTTGCATCGACATCAAGTCCAGTGCCTCACAGCGTGTTTAAAGCATTTTAATGATGCAATATATGTCTTCAGCAAAAAAACAAATATAACAACTAATCATATAATCACAACTATTAGCAAAGCGTCCATGAGTATAGCCAAATGCATTTTTCAAATTCAATGTCCTTACCAGAGCTCTTCAGCGCCGTTTCAATGAGCTCATTGTACAGAGCCGCCCACTGCTCATGAGAATTGATGACATGGTGTTACTACCGCAATTACATATGTTAGGTGTTTTTGTTAGGTGGCTGTATTAAAATTAATCCAAAATAAGGGTTTGGATTCTATAAAAACAAATAACCTTGAAAGGTCAAAGTTAAAGTCATAAGAATATCACATTTGTGACCATGAAGGATGTAGTACTAGCAAAAGTTTGAAACCTGCATCTCTGGCCACATGGCGCTCAGTTTAGGATAAGCATACTCATACTGCCACCATGTGGTTATATGCCATATAATCAACCGTGATAGCCTAATTGCCATACAACTACAAGTGCACTTTGCGAGGAACACAACAGTGAGTTAGTGTAAGTTGACAAGACACTAAAGATAAAGAAAGTCTGTTGGTTTGTTCTGGCCTTTTCATGAGGTAAATTGGATGTCTGACTGACCTTATCAATGGACTCTGGCCCCAAACCTCCTAACTGTTAGCATTTACTGCTCAAAGGTTAATGGAAGGTGCTGGAGCCAGACTGAAGGTTATGGATGGAGCTTTCAGCTTCCTGCCAGCTTAGACTTCAGACAACAAGCGTCCTGATGTCTCCAGCTCAGAGGAATTGCAAATTCACTTAAATGAGATTTAATGAGACTCGTGAGAGGACATTTATCTTCGGATTTGCAACAATACAGTGGTTGCATGGACAATAATAATAGCCTAGTTTACGCATGGCGTTTAGCATGTTAAGTAGCTTTTAGAGCAGATGGCAATCTGTCAAAAAAACTAAACAAAAACCAAAAAAAAAAAAAAAAAAAACTGTTTTGTGTTTCTCAGATTACAAAAACAATTATTATTTTTTTTTTCATTTGCATCCTTGATTTACTTTCACATTTTAAATTAAATTGCACCAGGTGAATTGTTGATGTTTACAAACAAGCTACTTTTTTTAAATTCCAGTTTAATACTGTAGCTTGCGGTCAGTTTGGAAATAGAACTTTATATGAGGGAGGGAGAAAAACAAACTGAAATGGTTGAAATATTTCTCTAAATTTATTTTGAATGCATAAAAGGGCACGAGGTATAGTCCCAAAAACATTTATAGTTACAATGAATGTGCTATTTTAAGTCTTGTTTTAATATATTATAAAAAAAATATATTAAAGAAAAAATTCTCCTAACCGTTTATCCCAGGCTATGGGGTTGAGGGGATTCTGGAGCCTTACCCAGTGTCTCGAGCTGAATGCAGGGAAACTCCCTGGATGGAAGGCCAGTAAATTAATATCTAACTTATTAATTAATTTAACACTTCCATCCATAATGCCATGCAAATTCTTTCTGCACTGCACTATTCTGTCATAGAGTCACACTGAACAAAATGAAATATCGCCATCTGCTGTCTAGTGTCACACCAACATCTGCCCTGAACCTTGATCAAAACATCTATAGACATATACATGTAACTACAATTTCTTTTTCAAAGTACAGTATGCATGCATGTATGACTGCATAGCATTATTCATTTAAAAATATATATTTTTTTAAACAAATGTGTACATGCAAATTCCTGTGCATATGAATGTATTTCTATATACAACTTTATATGTACAATTATAAGTTCAAACTCATCTGTTAGATCTCAGAAATTAGAGTATTTACCTATAAGTGCCACTGAAATTTCAACATTCTCTCTAAACAGACTAACAGAAGTTGAACTTTTCTCATTTGACAAATAAAGATCTGGCTTAAAGGGATAATTCACCCAAAAAGGAAAATTACCCCATGATTTGCTCACCCTCAAGCCTTCCTATGACTATCTTCTTTCAGACAAACACAATATATATAAAATAACAAAAATGTCCTGGCTTTTCATTTCATTTTCATAGGTGAACTATCCCTTTAACCCTTATGTGGTTGGGGTCTATATGACCCCAGACACTGTTTAAGTAGTACAAAAAAAAAAAACATATGCGTTATTAATTTTGAAGCTCAATTAAATTTAACAATTATATGGACAAAGCTTGGAATATTTGCAAAACACAGTGTATGCGTCTGGGGACAGTCGTGGCCGGGTTTGAGTCTCAATACCGGCAGGAAATGACTGAGGTGCCCTTAGGCAGGGCATCTAACCCCCAATCGCTTCCCGGGCACCACAGCAAAAATGCTTGCCCACTGCTCTGGATGTGTGTGTTCACTACTACACCTAATGTGTGTGCACTATATTCCGAGTATGGGTTACCATACTTGAGCTCCACATTCACACACACACACACACACACAGACAGACACACCAACCTGATCTCACGGCAATTCGACAATTCAACAAGGTGGCTAATTCGTACAAATTCATACGACCTCACTCGTACGAATTAGTACAATTTTAGCTAAATCGTGCATATTTTACGAATTGCCCAATTCGTATGAATTCATACGAATGACCTATCCCTGACCCCGCCCCTAAACCTACCCATCACGTGGGTTTAGACAAATCGTACAAATTCGTACGAGTGAGGTCGTACGAATTCATACGAATTAACCACCTTTTTATCACTCGTTCGAATTGGTCGTGAGATAGTGTTGGACACACACACTCTCTTGCAGTTTCCCATTGGGATTAATGGCATTATGAGCAGAGACTGTGTCTGACTGTCTTGTGGCCTGTAGTATGGGACTATCTATTTGCACATAGTTAGTTTGCCTAGTTTGAGAGTGGGCAGTAAAAAGCACTTTTGAATTTTGATTAGTTTTAATTTGTTTGTAATCATTCAGATTGACCCCAAACAAATGTTATTTGGAAAACATAAAATGTTTTTTATTGTTATTTTATTTTATTTATTGTTTTGTGTCAAACAACAGAGATGCATATCCTTGTTTTTTTTTTTTTTATGTGCACACCTACACTCTAAAAAAAGATGGTTCTTTAAGGGTTCTTTACACGTAGTTCTATTTACGGTATGGTTCTTTGTGTTAAGAGTTTCGGGGTTCTTTACTCCCACCTTTTTGTGTTTCAAATCTGTAACTGTTAAAGCCTCCTCATTACTGATTTTCTGGAGCTCAGCTATACAACTACAATGACTGTCAACAAACTCTCAACAGGTAAATGTTTTATTTCTTAAAATGTCTATAAATTATAACTATAAATTTTTTAACAATAATTTCCTAACAATCATGTCTTTTTCTCTTTTTAGTTACAGAATATGTAAATGTGAACAGCTCTGTTGAGTTAAGGATACTCTTCTTCTCTTCTCCACAAAGTAACAGAGATATGTAATTTATTATCCATATTGTTTGATTTTTTTAATTATGACTTTATGCCTAAACATAATACCCAGTCAAAAAAAAAACATTAAAAACATTAAAGCTATACCATGACTTTTTGCTAATTTTGAGATGGTCCTCACTGCAGAACACGAAATCCACGAGGAGGAGTTGGATCCAGATCCAACTCCTCCCACCTTACATATACCTAAACCTACCCATCTCCACCCCCTGATCCCTAAACCCACCCCTAAACCTACCCATCTCCACCCCCTGATCCCTAAACCCACCCCTAAACCTACCCATCTCCACCCCCTGATCCTAATTTTGGCCTTCATGAACATAATTGTTTTTACATAATCAAATGGAAGAGACACAATGTAACACAAAACTCAGTTGTGTATTTCAGATGCTGTCATGTACCATAACCTCATCATCTGCAGAGAGAAACTGCTCAGAATACACACATAATGAAGGACGTAGAGACATCATAGAGGATTGTGAAGATATTTCACTGGAACTTGGTCTTCATTACATCTATATCGTGTTCAATGTCAATTGTTATTTATTAATGTATTCAGCTATCCTCTGTTGTTAGAGCACTGTACTTTTTGCGACTATCTGCCATGTCAATAAAAAAGTAAAAGAAGCCTACCTAATTGAAACAACATGCTGTTTTATGCTCTTTTATTTTTTAACCTTTTTTAAGATATAAGACCAGGCAGATAGATGGCTAAAAAAACAACTATATTAATAAGTAATTTATAAAAAATAATAGTAATAATAGTAATATTAATAATATGAAGATACTAATATAGCCTACTAATATTAATGAAAATAAATATCATTGAAAAGGTTATTTATAACACCATTAAGTATATAGCACTTTAAAAGCATGGTTCTTTATGGAACCTCATAAATATGGTCCTATTTATCGAGGGGTTAGTGATTAATAATCTCAGGATAAACGGTAAAAGATATTTACCAGGAAAAAAACATTTATTTCATAATTAATTACTACTGACATACTGTGACCGCAACCAATGAGGAAGTGCAGTGGATCTCTACAGGACATAAGGGTTAAAGAAATTAAGCAAATCAATTTTGACAAATGGGAACAGACAAAACCAAGAGAATTGGTGTAAAGAAAATAAATGAGCAAATGTGAAAGTGTGAAAGAATTTTCAGCATCATTATTCCAGTCTTCAGTATCACATGATCCTTCAGAAATCAGCTGATTTGCTGCTCAAGAAACAATTATTATTATTATTTTGAATGCATATATATTTCCACAAAAATATTACGCATTACAACTGTTGTGCTCAACATTATGTACTTTGTGCTTTTTGAAGTCTGCTGACTAGTCCAACTGAAATGTGAAATGATGTCACACTATGTGAGACCTTATGACTAAGTAATTGAAATCACCAAGTATGACTAAGTATTCAAACCAAGCAAATTTCTAAGTAAATGCAGTCACTTTAGCCTCAGAGCCATGCATATACTACTATGCAATATACCCAATAATATTGCAACATTTAACTTGATTTCAATTTGCATGGTTAATTTATAGGATTTCACATACAGCTATATTCAAAACGATAGATATAATTATAGAAGAGCTAAATGGTGCTTTCCCTTGGCTCAGCGGGGGGCACATGTTAAAATGAGACATGACTCAGCGTCTCAGGCAGTATGACATCCCAGCCCCCAACCAGACAGCTGGTACACTGCTGTGACCGAACCCTGCAATCCCAAAACCACATGCCCTTGTGCCCACTCTGTTTGTCATATTCCATCTTTATTAATTCATCATTCCAACACGTAAAGGCATTGAATGTCTGTTCTCTACGGAGCATGAATATGAACTTGATGGGATGGAAGGGGTAGGCTGACTAAACCTCTCCAGCATCCTCCCTCCCTCCTTCTCTCTCTCTCTCTCTCTCTCTCCTCAAAATTCCACGCCCTATCGGATACACAGACACCAGCAGACGCAGCCTGGGTAATCTCAGCAGACACGCCGTCCTCCTCTCTTTCTACCAGCCAGTGGATACAGACACTTTGTGCCCTACGGTAAGTCCTTTATCCATCATAACAATAGCCATCCTCCTCTCTCTGCATGTGCTTGTGGGTTTAAGGAGCATGATGACTGTGACAACTAGAGATGGCAAATTCACATTGGCTATAGGTGCGGCAGCCAGAGAGTGAGGAGAGACAGAGGGATATAGGAAAACGAATGGCTTATTTATCCTGTGAGGTAGACACTGCAGTCTAGCAGGTGGAAAAAAAAAGGCTGCCTGCATGCTAAAATGGTGTAGTCATCCATAACGTGAATGTAGCAATGTAGAAAAGAACAAAGACTTAGACTTAATAAAGGAAATAGACATTCTGTGAAGTTAAAGAGGGAAATGTGCTGGTAGAGACGTATTAAGATGCATGGAGAGTTGGCTAGGTGGGCGGTTAGCATCTGAACATGATACACGCATGCTGGAACACACGTGTGCTACATGCTACCATCACATGTCTAGAGAGAATGGGGACATTTCTTCCCTCAGCATCAGGCTGACTTTGCCTAAAAACATTGAAATGTAATGATTTGATGGTTTAACACATTTGGACTAAAATAAAATATCGGTAATATTTATCAGTATTTTAATCAAATACATTTAAAGACTGTCTGTGAAATGACTGAAATAACGTGTGCATTTTCCTGTATGAAACGCAAAAGACAAAAACAAGGTCAATGCTCTTTAAGTCACATCTGTCATCTCTACTGACAGCAAGCATGTCTGACAAGCCAGACCTCACAGAAATCGCCAGGTTTGACAAAACCAAGCTGAAGAAGACCGAGACAAAAGAGAAGAACCCTTTGCCCACCAAAGAGAGTGAGTGTCTGTTACATTACAGCATACCGTTGGTCCACTCAGTTTGGGTGTGGTGTAGGTCTCTGCAGTGTTCTGTCTATCTTCTCTCTTTATAATTGTGTTACAGCCATTTGTTTCTCTTCCATCCCTGTATTCCCAGATCCATCTCTATTTTTCTTGCACTCTCACACTGCTCAGCACACAACCTCTTTTTTTTTCAGCCTCTTATGTCAGCAGATAGGTGTCAGTTCAAAGTCCTCCATCAGCATTGCAGTGCAGACCTAAGCCTGCTTGCAGAATTTCCCGTGTGAATAAGCATCTTATTTGCAATAATGCCACGCTCCCTGACACGATCGTCCTTCACACAAAATCTCTGTCTCTCTTATGAAGCTTTACTGACACAATATCCTGCCGAAGCATTAATAAACATTATTTACATTTAATTTTTCTCTGTTTTCAGCTATCGAGCAGGAGAGGAAAGGAGACGCCACCCCATGACCCAAAAGACAACGAGAAGACAAGCACAAAACATGTTCTTCTGACATGGCAGATATTACAATTCATATTTCTGTTTAAATGGTGCTATTGCCCTATGTGATGCATGGTTACCATGGCAATTGGAGTCACTGGGGCCTATAAATGGGACTGTGATGAAGGGGGGTGACATGAGACAGGGTTTAAAATAGATATTTTACCAAATTCTGTTTAGTGCATTTTTTTTTTAAAGGGTTTCTTCATGAAATAAAGACAAAATGAAATGTAAAACAAATAAAATGCCAAATATGACTCCTCTTCTTAAAATTATTTTTCTTTTGGTGATTATTCAATGCTAATGCTAATTTTGGGTTTGTATGTTTTATAGGGACTTCAGACATAATGTTTTTATACTGTACAAACTGTATATTCCATCCCCTAAACATAAACCTTTACCCATCACAGAAAACTTTCAAAAAACATAATTTAATATGATTTATAAGTTGTTTTCCTCATGGGGACCAGAATGCCATGTCCCACAACGTAGGGTTTACAGTATAAATACAGTTCGAAAATAAAGTCAAAACAGAAATTCCTGTGAAGGCAAAGCTGAATTTACTCCAGTCTTTAGTGTCACATGATCCTTCAGAAATAATTCCAATATGCTGATTTGCTGCTCAAGTAACATTTATTATTATTATCAATATTGCACACTATTGTGCTGCTTAATATTTAGGTGGAAACCTGGATAATTTTTTTTAGGATTCGCTGATGAATAGAAAGTTTAAAAAGAACAGCATTTATTTGACAAATTGTTTTGAAACTGTCTGCCTGTTGTCACTTTTGATCAATTGAATGCATCCTTGCTGAATAAAAGTAGGCTATAATTTATTTATATCTATATTTTTAAATTGTAGAGACAAGACGTTTGAACGGTAGTCAAATAGCTCTGGGGTGGGGCATGTTGTCACATATGAGGTAAGTGGTCACAATGAGACCAGGTTTGAGAAGAATACATCTCTTGACTTAAAATATATCACAATCACAAAAAAAAATTCTAAAATCTGTCTGACCTGACATTCATGGAAAAACATCCTTGTCCAGAATTAAAACTTTTGGTTAAAAATCTACCTTATATAAATTGTGAATTGATACCTGTAGCTGAATTTCCACGCCCTGCAGGAACTGACTGAATGTCTTCCATTCACAATCTCCTTTCTGCTTTGAAAACATTCAGAGCCATTGTGCATGGACCTACAATATCAGTAATGCTCTCTCAGCATGGCTATTGTGCAGGTCACGGTGTGTAGGCTAATATAACATTAAAAACTCAAATGTCACCAGCAGCCATAAAAGAAGGCGGCAGAGGTATGTGCTTGAAAGCCATGACTTGGTACTTGTAAGATATAACATAACATAAAGACGCTAATAAAAGGACAACCAAACGTGTAAAATACACAATTGTAAAATTAACCATCATGTTTTGTGGTGCAGCCAGCAGGGGAGCTACAATTAATAATATCCTGATTATGTCACACCTAAAGCCACTTAGGTCATTATTGCACACGTCTTTATATGCTTTAAAAACCGATTTAACACCATTAACATATATGATAGACATTTTGGGACCTCTTAATCCAACCAAGAATTATCAAATCCCAAATTTGTTAAAATATAGTGTTGAGAAAAGTTCTTCTTCACGTCAGGCCATACGGCTACACACAAACCTAGAACATCGCTGATTATCCGATACTACATGTATTTTACTGCGCTATACTTGTTTTTACAATTAACACCTGCTGATGAGGCGCTAGAGGACGCGCCTAGATCTCGTTTGAACTCAAATCTGGTTGAGATGTTAGTGAGAAGCGCGGCTGCGCTGGCGTCACTGTTCCTGCTACAACAGCGCTTCTTTAACACTTACCGTCTTTTATGACAACTTATCTCTTTCCAAATCTAACATAACGAAAACTAATAAAGTAAACTGATAAAGACGTAAAACTCCAATAAAAAGCTACAAGTTTAAGTAGAACAGTCTATGTTGCTTACGCAAACACCTAATAAACTCCCTTTCGTGCATACAAGAAAGGTTTATAAGAAGGTAGCTAGGCTATGTGACACTGACACTCATTCACTCATCTACTAAGTTACAAGTAAACGTTTAAAAAAATCGCCTCATTAAAAGACTGATGGAAAAAGAAAATGTTGGCATCAATATTTATTATAAAAGTTATTGTTTTAAAATGTGTTGTTTTATGCAGGAAGCCATTTTGTTATCGTGTGACAAGAAAACCATGCAGAGTATCTTTCAAAGATCATTAAAAAAAATATATATATATATATTGTACCATTTTATGAAAAGGCACATTTTGTTCAGGTCAAGTATGGAAACCTTTATTAGGCTATAGGCTACTATATGTGTGTGTGTGTGTATGTGTATATATAGGCTATATATATAATCTCAGCCATTCTTAATCACAAAACAAGGCGAAACGCCTTAACACGGTCAGTGAAAGACAGGCTAATGAACTGCACCTGAGCTTCTGTGAGCGACTAGTCAAAATGGATCATCTGTGCAGCAAGGTGAGCCATGTTCCCTCGTATCAGTCTGATACGGGGAGTAAATCCTGTGGTGATGCTCTTCTAATCACTTTAATGATTACTTTCTGATTATTAGCTACTTCATTGCCCGTAGTTGTTAGCCGTGTGAATTAAAGCGTGATGTGTAATTGCACTAAGTTTGTTACTCCATAAAACCATCCTGAGATGTCTGCGACAGAGCGTTTGTGGCACAATGGCTCCGTTTAGGTTAGGTCTGAGTGTATCAGATCATTGTTTAATACGGGTTTGTTTTGTAACAAGTAGGTGTGGGAATTTGGGTTTCAGGCACCGTGTAGACTTGATGATGCCGATGTCCAATTAGTGGGGATTATCCTCACTTGCGCGTCCCTCCATTGTCTTCCAGCCAGCAGCATTGGTTAAACCATTATCCGACCATCAAATAAACGCTGTTTTGAAAAGGGATTTTTTGAGTGGCTAACGATTTGATTCGAAGATGTCAATACGTGGTTTCAACAATTAATCTTCAACGAGTAACAGTAGGCTGTGTAAAAAAAATAAAAATAAATCACTTCTCCGCGTATTAATTAATCGCATAAGTCATCGAAAGTAAAATGATGAAATATAATCGTTCTCATGATTATCCTTTTGTTTACATTGTTCAGCTGTTGATCCCCAAGTGACAAATAATAACTTAGTGTGAATTAGCTTATCGGGTTTGAATTTGTCTTACGCGACACATGATTGAATTGTGTAAACTCATCAGCACTAATGAAAACTAGCTGCTCTATCATTACAATGATTTGTCTGGCATAAAAAAAAAAGTATGTAGCAAGACTATACGCATATGACGATACTTTTTTTTTAAACGTGAATTGACTATTTAAATGTATCCCTTTCGACACACAAATCGAATGACTAAATCAATTAATAAATGCATTCATAATTATTATTAGTTTTACGTTACAGACTAATGTCATGACATGTTGCACTCTATACATGTATCGGACTGTTTCCAGACATTTTTCACACCAGAGCTGTTCCCAGGGGATCAGCTGGTCTTCTATTAACACTACAGTGTCAGAGGCGTAGACGTGTTGCATGTTATTTGCATGGCCCTTAGCGAACGGAGCCGAATGATTTTATGACTCTTCCTATACAATGTAGAGCAGCCCCTTACATTTCAGTGTCATTTCCCGGTGAAAAACCTTTCCCAAAACGTAAAAAGTCAAGTCTCGAATAAAGAAACTCTATAAAGTCAAGAAGCTAAACTAATTCAACAAAAAATGTAAATGTTAAATATGTATGATTATATTGTGTATGGCCTATTATATATTTTATAGTAGGCTATATATAGGATTATTTACCCTACTAATAAACTTTTAATTTAAGAAGGAATATAAAAGAGCTATTGCAAACATGCATGCAGTGGTATATGTCCAACACGGAATCAACAACTAGAGTATTCATGAATACACACAACACCTTCAATAGACAAGTCTAATGAATGGATATTAGCTGAACAGTTTGATGGCTTTGGACAGTTCAGTTCAAAGTGTTTGATAAATACACAAATGGTAGCACATTAAAGTTACAAAAATAGCTGAGAGTAAATAAATAAATAAATAAATGTAGGGTTGTCTAGGAACAATCTGAAACAACCCTCATCATGAACTACAGCTTAATAAAAGATAGGCTGAATGGCTTAGTGAAAAGTGTTAACGCTTTGAAGAGCAGTTCCAGTGACGAGCTCGACGTCTTTTCACAGCGAATTGTCAAAGGTTGGAGATCCCTGTCACTCAAAGTTGGCGACAGGTATAAATGCCTTGCTCGTTCAAGCACCGAGTCACTTGTTTTCTGTGTCTTCCCGGGTATCCATCTCAGTGTTTGTGCTTTGCATCTCCACAAGAAGGGAGCATCGACTTCGCTCACGCAGCAATGAACCCTTGCCAGATTTTTGCATCGTTGGTGATGTCTATGTGCTGTCACATACTGTCGACAACAGCATGGTACAGACATTTCACAGAACATTTCAAATATCTTAACATACTTAAGTTGTTGTTTTTGTAACTGTTATTTATAAAAATGTTTTTTTTTTTTCTCTCTCTTTTTCTAGGTCGGTGAATAACTTCCTGATGACAGGACCAAAGGTAATTTAAGTTTTTACGTCTGACACTTGTACAGCGATATTTCATTTGTTTTATATATTTTATTATGTAGGCCCTATAGTAAAATGTCTGAACGTACAGTGTTTAATTAATGCTCATCTTTTAAATCCAACAGGCTTACCTCACATACACTAGCAGTGTGCAGGCAGGGGCTCAGAGTGGTATTGAAGAGTGCAAACATCAGTTCGCATGGGACAGGTGGAAGTGTCCGGAAAGCGCACTGCAGTTATCTACACATAACGGCCTGCGGAGTGGTAAGCGCTATTGCCAAAATTACATTGGATACAATCTGGTTTATTTTTTATTTTTTATTTTTTCACTTAAAAATGTATGTTCCAAATTAACTTTCCTTTCAAATGTATTGAATTTTACCTAACATGTTCTAATATATATATCTTTTTAAAATATTTCTTTATTTTTAATAGCGAGTAGAGAGACCGCTTTTGTTCATGCCATAAGTGCTGCTGGAGTTATGTACACTTTGACTAAGAACTGCAGCATGGGGGACTTCGATAACTGTGGCTGTGACGACTCCAAAATAGGAAAAACTGGTAAGACATTTTCGTTTATTTTATTATGCTTATGTGGGCTATAATTAAAATTTAATCAAAGCTTTCAGACCAATAACATCAGACTTTCCTATTCTCTTGTTTTCAAAGGTGGTCGTGGTTGGGTTTGGGGAGGATGCAGTGATAATGTTGACTTTGGAGAAAGAATCGCCAAACAATTTGTGGACGCGCTTGAAAATGGTCACGACTCTCGCGCTGCAGTCAACCTGCACAACAACGAGGCTGGTCTACTCGTGAGTAACATCAGTTTTATTCTCTTATTAATCTTTCTTTAGTCACAAGAAAAACTTTATTTATTGCAGCATGGGGGTGCATATGGCTAACGTGAAACTATATGTACATGTATTGCAGGCCATCAGAGCAACACTCAAAAGGACATGCAAGTGCCATGGTGTGTCTGGAAGCTGCAGTATTCAGACATGTTGGATGCAGCTGGCTGACTTCAGAGATATCGGCACCTATCTGAAAATCAAGCATGGTCAAGCACAGAAGCTGGAGATGGACAAAATTCGGATGAGGGCAGGTAACAGCGCGGATAATCGTGGCTCAATCGCGGACACGTTCAGCATCGTTGCGCGCACAGAACTCATTTATATGGAAGATTCTCCAGACTACTGCGTGAAAAACCTCAGCCTGGGACTACATGGAACAGAAGGCAGGGAATGCCTACAAACCGGGAAGAATCTTTCACAGTGGGAGAAGAGAAGCTGCAGGCGGCTCTGCCACGAATGTGGTCTGAAAGTAGAAGAGAGGAGGATAGAGACTGTGAGCAGCTGTAACTGTAAATTCCACTGGTGTTGCACAGTCAAATGCGAAACATGCACTCAGACTGTGACCAAATATTTTTGCGCAAAAAGACACAGAAACCGTCGGCCGCACAATTCACGCAAAAGACAACGTAATAGGAGATGAAGCCATCCTCTTTTCAATATATATTAAGTTGTATATTTCCAATGTAAATATATTTTATATGATATGCTGCTTTTTCACTTACTGTAGCCTATATTATTCTGCACATTGCTATAAGGAAAAATGTCAGACACAAGAGCTTCCCAGTTCCCACTGTCAATTGATTGATCAGTTTACTAAGTTCTAATTTCACGTAGACCTATGTTCATTATTTGCACTTTTCGTTGTCGACATTAGATCACAGGTTTAGTTACTTACAAATATGATCGTTTTGAATATTTGCACGTCTCTCTTATTTCTCGCTCTCTCTCTCACTTGGCAGCGTAATGTTTCACAAAGGGGCTTGAAGTGTTGTTTTTATGGAACTTATTTAAGGCAATTATTTTTTTTTAACTCTCACATTATTTTTAAACTATTACATTCTGTTTATATATATATATTAAATGGACTTATTTTGTCGTGGGAAGCAAATTAAATATTTAAAACAAAATTACAGTCTCCGAGTGGTCGATTTCATTGCGCATGCAGTTTGGTTCAAATGTTTATTGGTGAATAAACGGTGTAAAATCACTCCCAATCACACTTGAATTATGCATCAGCCCCAACGACGCGGCGCGGAGACAGAATAATCTGTCCTGTATTGATATCCTTTGAAGTTCACTGGAGGCGTTTCCTTGACCTGGCTGGTGACTGTGGACCAATAGCTTGACAGGAACCCTGTTACAAAAGGTATTTTGCCCAGGCCCCCATTGAGAGGAGTAGCCTATAAAATACATGACAGTAGGCTACCTCACTTTTTCAAATCAGCACATTGCCTGCTTTATCAGTGTGGATCTAAGAAAATGGCTTACATTTTCCTCTGGGTGTTTTTTTTGTTAATTTGCAACAAAACTCTCCTTGGGCACACATGGTGAGGATGCATTAGTGAATTATTATCAGTTAATGAAACGTAAACATAACTGCATCTTCTTAACGTATTTTGTTTTGCTTTTTCCTTCCATAGGGCAATGAACAATTTGCTGATGACTGGACCAAAGGTATAGCCTAATTTATATTCTTAGATTTGAAAAGCCATTAAAAAAAAAAAAAAAAAAATATTTTTTTCTCATATTTTCTTCCTAGGCTTATCTTACCTATGCAAGTAGTGTACGGTTCGGTGCTCAGAGTGGGATACATGAATGCAAACATCAATTTGCTTGGGACAGGTGGAACTGCCCGGACAATGCGCAACAACTTTCCACAATTAAAGGCATTAGAAGTGGTAAGATATGTGCATATGTGAATTGTTTATCTCCTTTTTTTTATTTATTTTTATTTATTTTTTACAAAGTCTGAAAAATAAACGACATATTTATATTTTCTACTTCTTGTAGCAACGAGAGAAACGTCATTTGTCCATGCAATAAGCGCAGCCGGGGTTATGTATACTTTAACCAGAAACTGCAGTCTCGGAGATTTGGACGACTGCGGATGTGACAGTTCGAGGAACGGCAAACTCGGTAAGAAAATTAAAGATAAATTCTCAAGATAATAAACTAAAGACAATCAGTGCAATGTTTCACAAGGGGCTTGAAGTGTTGTTTTTATGGAACTTATTTAAGGCAATTATTTTTTAACTATCACATTATTATTTTTAAACTATTACATTCTGTATATTAATATATATATATATATATATATATATATATATATATATATATATATATATATATATATATATATGGACTTATTTTGTCGTGGGAAGCAAATTAAATATTTAAAACAAAATTACAGTCTTACATTTTTTTTTTTTTTTTTTTTTTGGATGAACAAGTTAAGTATTTGCATTCAAAAAAAGTCACGACGCATTTACCCAATGGGATTAACTCTATTTCAGGGGGTCGTGGCTGGCTTTGGGGAGGATGTAGTGACAACGTGGATTTTGGAGAGAGAATTTCCAAACAATACGTGGATGCGCTTGAGACTGGACAAGACTCTCGAGCTGCAGTTAATCTTCATAATAATGAAGCTGGACGTTTGGTAAGTTGAGAAATACTTTTCATATGTCAAAGTTTTTATAAATTAGGTCTAGGCCTACTGTCAGATTAACACCTGATGATACCTAAACAGGGACGAAAATATTCTAAAAAACAATATTAAAAATAATGTCATACACTCGCCTATAGGGGCGCAAAAACATGAACCTCAAACAAAACCTTCTGTGCAAGAAGATCCTCATATAATTGTGGCCGTAACATTAAGCTACACAATTCGTTGGGGTTTTGTTTTATGCAAATCGATTTTAATAAGGCGCCTAGTGGATAGCCGTTAACTGTTTTAAAGACAGTTGCCATACAAAAATTACAAAAACAAAACTCAAATTTTTGTGATACATTTGTGTTCCACAAATCTATATAAAGGTGATGATCCCTAGCTATATTTAGCGATTGAGCAGCTGTTGCTAGCCTACCTCAGGAAAATGCTCATTCTGTTCAGGACTGCTTTGCCATCTAACTTGTGGTGGTTATTGAAATGTGTTTTTTTTTTTTTTTTTTTTTTTTTACAAACAGGCCTATTTATATGTATAAATAATAGGCAACACACTTTTAAGATTTGTAAAATAACAATAGGCCAATTTGTATTCTAGGCTGTAAAGGCGACCATGAAGAGGATCTGTAGGTGCCATGGCATGTCAGAAAGTTGCTCAATGCAAACCTGTTGGATGCAGCTTTCTGATTTCCGTGAGATTGGCAATTACCTGAAAGTGAAGCACGATCAGGCCCAGAAGCTCGAAATGGACAAGAGACGAATGCGCGCGGGCAACACCGCGGACAACCGCGTGGCCATGGCAGGCGCTTTCGGCTCCATCGCCCGGACAGAGCTCATATATCTGGAGGATTCGCCGGATTATTGCGCAAAGAACCTGAGCCTCGGGCTTTCTGGCACAGAGGGTCGTGAGTGCCTGCAGCATGGAGAAAGTCTCAGTCAGTGGGAAAGGCGAAGCTGCCGCAGACTGTGCCATGAGTGCGGTCTGCGGGTGGAGGAGAGGCGCACCGAGATAGTGAGCAGCTGCAACTGCAAGTTCCACTGGTGCTGCACAGTGAAGTGCGAGAACTGCTCTCAGGTCACTGTCAAATACGTTTGCGCCCGGAGACACGGAAGCCACGGTCACCAAAGACGCAGACCTCGAGGACCAAAATAAAACATCCCCTAAACTATTTTCTTAGGGGAACACCTCTACCTGCACTTTATCGCCCTTAATATATATCTTTTTTATTTCTGTACATACTCAATTATATATTAAGGTATTATAATAAAACAAAATAACTGAAATGTCTTGTGGTTTCGTTCTTAATATCCATGAACCTAAATAAGACCAAGTTGATTTCTGTGGCTATCTAACAAACAGGGATGTCCAAATGTGAAAATACAGTTTAAATTAATATAACCTGCACTGCAATTGACATTATGGAATTGAAAATACGCAACATGATTTAGCGATGAGGTAAGAAATGCAAATAGTTTTGATGAATATAGGCTACACAACCGTGAATAACAATGCATATGCTATACAGGTGCTTGAAATAACTGCTTATTTACGGGTTATGAAAAAGACTTACAATAATGAAGTCACGGGTTTTATCAATTTAATATCAACTTACAATAGTCAAAAGCAACTTCTCTTGATTTAAGGCTTCCCTCAAGTAGCCTAGATTTCATATTTTAAAAAACCCGGAGTCTCTCGAAGTGAGGCTGTAGGGCTCTTTTTGAGGCTGTAGGCTCTCTTATTGGCTGTAGGGCTCATGAATATTAATCACGTTCTCTTCACCCAAAGTGATGTGGATGAATCAAAACGCGGTCGGTGAAAGATGAGCATTACACCCACTTAGCCTGACAGACGCTTTAAAACAATGATTTCCCCCTCACAGTGTCTGCAAAACAAACTTTTTAATTGTAATTACAGATTTTACATTGTAATTAAAGATTACATATTTTCTAAAAGTGATGATGGTGTGATCAATTATGATTATGATGGTTGCGCAGTTGTCATATTTGTTGCATTAGGTCAGACGGACGAGAGCTTTATCCCAGACACGCGCTGTCAGAGGAAGCCCTTGAAATGTTGAGATATCAATTAGTACCACAGTATATGGCGTTTATTTAATGAATACCCTTGAAGGGATTAACTTTGTCACACTTGGCACATCGCCCTATAGGCGCCTCCCTTGCCTAGACTTTGGCGCACTTTGATATGCGGACAGTATGCTACAGACATGCTGCCCCGACGACAAAAGTGTAGACAAAGCCCGTAGGAAACATGCCACTGCTGGAAGGTGTTTGGCATGTTAATCCTCTTTGCCGCTGTGTTGGTGTACATTATCACACCTGCGGAAGTCACTGCGATGCATGTAAATAAATCAAAGGAAGGGTCTAAATTCCATTATTAGTCACGTTACGAGGTTGAGAACACATTTAAATTGTAAAACCAGCCTTACTTCGTGTGTCAACAAAGTGATTTGTGATTATGTTTTACCCCATTTGATGTTATGGCCTAATCATGGCATTTGTTTTCATATAGTTTATCAGCAGATTTCTCACTTATTCCTCAATGCATAGTCGGTTTACTCAGTGGGACATGCCATAAATCTGCCAAACTGTCTGGCCTGATGAATGATGGGATATTGGCTCAAGTGGGGGTCTTGACTCAGAGGACAGGGGGTGGGAATCTCAGAATATAGTGTGTCACAGTGACTTCATTTGCCTCCCTTGGCTACTTCAATGTTGAAAGATACAAATTATTTGACTTTATTTAATATATAAAAATAGGCTAGGCTACTTAAATTAAATAGGTCACCTTTCTTGAAATGAATGAATAAATAAAAACATAGTGAAAAAATACAGAGAAATTTTACTTAAAATACTCTAATTAACAGAAACAACCCATTCACCCACCACAGACTGGCTATTTGCCTTTCAGGATGCTATGTTCTTTCCCAGGCCACCCTGCTGAGCTCTGATGAATAAGGAACAAAGTGCCCATCCCCTCAAATACAGTACCATGTTGTTGTCATCTCAGCCATGACCCCCATTCCCATCCCCTCCTTATCTCTTATTTTACTGACCTTTCATATGGATAGAATCAGGTTGTAATCTCAGTGTAGCCCTTTGGTTTACCCACTTCAAAACCCCAGCACTAACAGTGATCCCAGTCTGTTCCACACCACAAAAGACCTATTTCCTTTTAGCTTAAGGGTTCTACTTGCGCATGACAAAGGCCAAGAATGCACAGTTTCTTCATCAGAAGAACTGCCACACTCTCCATCAAGCTAAGTACTGACTCCCTGACTTATTTGTCATTCATTATAGGCATCTGGCACTAATTTATTGGTTTTCTTTTCCATGACAGGTCAATATCACTGATTTCATTATTTTGTTAAATCCTAGTGCCTCCTACTGAGATCTTTTGGGTCTCGAGTTTCTTAAATATCCACCTCTTCCTTTATGTATAAAGTTATCTAAGTGTGGGAAAATAGTAAAGCGCATTACATTGTTAAAACAACCAAGTACCTAGAATTTTTTTTTATAATATAAGATCCTATTAAGAATTCATTTATCACTAACGACAAAACGGTTGACCATATATTACCATTTAATGCCTAAAACATCCTGCAATGAAAGTTCCTTCTGTTTTTTAATTGTTAACAAACTAGCCATGGCTTGTCTGCAAGGGCAGATGGGGCAGAGCTTCACCAAAATATTCATCTAAAACATAGACCTCTATATAAACTAAATCAGTAATAAATTGTAATTGAGTTCAGCATTCTGCAACAAAGATTTTCTAGACTATATTAAGGCCACATCCACACGAAGCAAGAGATTTCCCTATCCAATCTTTTTTCCCCTAAAAATCCGTAAACACAGGGTCGTCTCAAGAAATATCTGCGTACACACGAAACCACTGAAATGACTCAAAACAATGTAGTAGCCTACATGCCAGACCAGTATGGCACTGTAATTCTGCGACAAAGATACACAAAAAAACGTAAAAGAAGACTTGAGGCATTCACATAAACCTTGCATACAAAACCTTTGTACAATAGAAATATGCTCAGTAGGTTTTTCTACTTCTCTTTTTATTTTTTTTATTTTTTTACCAAGAACTTTATTGAACAATATAAACAACCCAATACCAACTAATGGCCTGGTACAAAATATGAAATGTCTTAATAAGACAACAGTAAAATAAAGAAATAAAATAAAAATACATTGCAAGTAAATAAGAAATGAAACGCAGTAGTTTCTGCAGCACGCACACAAGCATGTAGTCGGCAGTTGTTGTTGCTGTTACGTGACGTAGCGGTGTCTGAGTAGGGTCGACGTGGGGCGATGACATCATTGTTTCACAAAATATATGGATTGGGTGGCTTTGGCTGTACACACGAAAACGCAAGGGTGTCATTCTCAGATATATCCATTCTGGGACCGGTTTTTAAAAAATATCCGTCTGGACGAAACGCTGATACGAATCAAATTGTTTTGATACTTTACAAAAAAGATTAACCAAACAGTTAACTGGTCCCATTGACTTCCATAGTATATATTTTTTTCCTACTATGGAAGTCAATGGGACCAGTAAACTGTTTGGTTACTGACATTCTACGAAATATCTTCCTTTGTGTTTAGCAGAAGAAATACATTCATACAGGTTTGAAACAACTTGAGGGTGAGTATATGATGACAGAATTTTCATTTTAAAGTGAACTATCCCTTTAAGGCAACTCTAAATAGCATTCTATGCATGTGTCAAGTGCTGTCAATCAACATTAGAGCACCATCCTCTGGGTAAATAACGCAGGGACACTAGACCTCTGCCAAATGTGTGACTGCATGTCTTCAGCGATTCGAATATAAAGCTTACAAAATGTTTAACATAAACTAGAGGCAAGACCCAGAATCTGCACTAAAGCTAAATTTACAGTCAGGAGCCGCTGGTTAAAACACAAGCTGGCAGCCCTATGCAAAGAGCCCTTGGTAAGAAGCTTCTTCATTCTTGGAGTCCTGCGGTTGACTGATGAACGCCTTCACATCTCACCTTGGTGTTAGATTGCATGCTGTTCTGTTCCCAAAAGGGATGTTTCCTGTTTCTGTTTGGAAAATGCAATGCTTAACAGGTGAATAGGCACCGGGGATGTGCTGATCTACAATGATCAAATGCATTGCTCTTTCTGTGTCTTATGTTGTCTGCATATTTATTTGCGGTCATGGCCTAGTTATTTGCTGTACTAAGAACATGTGAGAACTGGATGTGACTGATCTATAATTAGTGGACTATTGCAATGCTTGTAACCTACACATGCAACCACATTGCCCATAATTAAACATGCACAATATTAAAACGGTACGTTTTTGATGCATTTAAGTTAGAGGGAATCAAGCGTGCAATTATGTACAAATATATACAGTCATGCTCTGTAAACCTGTAAGCTTTGAATTTCACATCTTTGGTGATGAGGCACTTCCTCTATACAAAGTTACAGGAAACAGAGAGAGCTGAGAGGCAGCTATTCTGCGTCAACATTATTATCACACTCAGTCAGACCAACTAGCCACAAGCAAGACAAGCGCCTTGCAATCTTCATAAAAGCTGTATACTTTACTAGCTATCATCATAGATAACTGCAGAACAGTCAGTTTATACTAAACTGGAAAAACAACCATTCCAATCACAATGAGTTTTGAAAGTCTACCAACCAAATCAGAGGTGATGTGCTGGAACTCTGGAAACTTGGCCGACTATCTCAAAAAAGTGAGTTCATCCTATTGTTCTTCTGACTAAAGAGCTAGATGCATTCAATTAAAGGGAAATATATTGAAAGCAGTTGTTAGCATTATAAAGTTTAGCATGTAACCCTTTATTGCGTTTTTTTTTTTTTTATTATTATAATGAGGCTTCGAGCAGACTCTGAATGCTCTTTGGAAGGATAATCTTTGTAGATCTTTTTTAGTCGCACTGTTGTTCTTCAGTAGTGCTTCAAGTGTGGCTGATAGATTGCCACGCAATGTGGTTTTCCAAACACGTCTATTTGATGGTTCTGTCTTGTTTCTGATAACCTCAGCTAATTTATAGCCTTGTCTTGCAATCATTTTGTCAAATGCACCATTATGTCAAAAAGTATATTGTTTAAAAAAAAAAAGTCAGAAAAGTGTTTTTCAAAAGTATTTGACTGAGTTTAAGTGCGAAGCTTGACTACGAGCAGTTTTTAGTTATCACACTTTTTTGTGTTTTCAGATGAAACTGCTGGGGTGTGACAGGGTGGTGAAGAAAAGCAATATGAATGGTGCAAGATTCTTGGTGAGTCTTTTTGTCTCTCTATGACACATATACTACAACTCAGACCTTACAACTTAAATCTATGCTGCATATAATCATCATTAAACAATATGCACTATTGTGCAAAGGTTAGGCATGTTAGATTCTTAAAAAAAAAAAAAAAAGTTTAAAGGCAGTTATTAATCTTAAATTGTATTGTGCCAGTAGGAAATATTCATTTGATGTCGATATATCAATGTATTTTCAAAATGAATTTCCAAACATTCATTTTGCCTTAAATAATCCAGTGAGATTTTTGAATGCACAAGGACAACAGACGGCATGGTTCACACAGAGAACTGATCTCACCATCGAGTCCATCTGGGATTACATGAAGAGAATAAATGTCTCAGAATAAACTTCTCCAAGCATCTTGGAAAAACCTACCTGCAAAGCTATCTTAAAAGCTGTGCGCAGGTGTACAATAAAGTGCTAAAATCTATTTATGACATTTTAAAAAAAAAAAAAACATCCCCATAATGTATTTTTCACAAGTGCCTAAAACCTTTCACAGTACTAAAGTTTTGCATAGATTTCTCACAGCACCTTGGTAGATGTTACCAAGTGTTCTTATGAATTTAGTCTCTCTCTCTTTTTTATGTCACTTCATGTAATCCCAGATGAACTCGATGAGATCAGATTTCTGTGTGGACCAAACCATCTATTGATGGACTCCTTGCATACAAAATCCTGCTCAATTATTGCAATTAATGGCATAAGTACAGTAATGTTGGGAAACAAACAAATTTCCTTTTTTGCAAAGTACTGTATGCTCCAAAATGCTTACACATGTCAAATCAATATAGACATAATAATTCCTGTTTCTATCTTGTTCTAGAACATGAATGATAAGGACATGAAGATGTTTCCCACAACACATATCCCGTAAGTTTAAGCTCAACAAGAAGAACAAAATCTCAGAGATGGCAAAATGTATAAAACGAGACATATAGGCTATAGGGATAAAGGGCATGTGCCTACTGGCTCTGCTCTGTCTGATTTAGCAGACAATTTTAAAGGTCCTGTTCTTCGTGATCCCATTTTTCAAACTTTAGTTAGTGTGTAATGTTGCTGTTAGAGCATAAATAATACCTGTAAAATTATAAAGCTCAAAGTTCAATGCCAAGCGAGATATTTTATTTAACAGAAGTCCCCTTTCAAAGCCTACAGCGAACGGCCGGTTTGGACTACATCCCTCTACTTCCTGCTTTAATGACATCACTAGAACAGTTTTTTGACTAACCTCCGCCCACAGGAATACACAAAAAAGGGGCCGTGGTCTTGTTGCGCTCCCACGGAGAAGAGGAAGAGTTGCGTTTGTAAGAGTGTGTTTGTGTTTGTCGCCATGTCGTCGAGACACTGTTATTTTCATCCCGGAGTCAAATCACCAATAACACTGAGCGCATGCATCTCCACGTTATGGTAAGAGGCGTGACCTTTCCGGGCAACGTGCGCTAAGCTGCTGTCGAATCACAACACAGGAACCGCTGGCACAATCAGAACTCGTTACGTATTTCTGAAGGAAGGACTTCATAGAACAAGGAAGTCATCAGCCCGTTTTTAGGACAGTGAAAACAGCGGTATATAGATAAGTAAATTGTGTGAAAAATACTGTGTTTTTTTTACACGCGAAACATGAACACGTTACATTGCACACTGTAAACACAATCAAAGCTTCAAAAACAGAGGAAAAACGGGACCTTTAACCAAAGTTTACAAAGTATAAGCAAACTTTATTTAATCAGTTCATGCGTTCCATGGAAATCGTACACATGACTGTGGCTTTGGCAGCACTATGCTCCACTGTCTGAGCTACAGAAACGCTAAAATAGATTATAACAACTGTCAAATACAAGACAGTAAAAAGCCTGCAGACAGAGTTCTAAAAAAAAATCCCCTAAATGTACAGTGACTAACCATCATTTAGACGGTTTGCATAATATCTCTCTATTTTAAACTTGCCTCCAAATATTGATGCAAAAATAAAATACAGTCTGTTAAGCTGGTAATGATCATTGCTATTTGTTTACTTTTGTTTTACAATTTGGAAGATTTATCACAAAGATCTGCAAAGATATTAACCAGAATAACAAACAAAAGAAGAGTCTGTTTCATAGGTAAGCAACATCAGCACTTCATAATTACATGATTATTTTTGTAACAAAACTTTTTCTTCATGTTTGAGAGTTTGTCATTTTAAAATGTTGTATTGACTAGATCAGATCATCGGATGCCTCCAAGCCAAGGTAACTAACACTTGTGCAGTTACATAAACAACTGTGGTTATACTTAACCCATTACACACACACAACCTAAAATGTTTCTATATTTTCTGTGGGGAAAAATATGCAGAACCTAGTCCAGGAGGTTGGGATTCTGATGAATTTGTAAGTCGCTGTTATACTTTTTAAAACTCTTCTCGCCACCATTTTTGGACATTATTATTAAATGCAAAAAGTGCTTTTTTTTTTTTTTCAGGACCAAGAAGAAAGTGACAATGACTATGAGGAGCCGGATAATAATGTGTGTGAAGACAATTACATATGTGCAGAATCATGTGATAATGAGAAAGGTGACACTTCTGATGATGACTATGAACCACCGCCTAGTGAAATACCCTGTGAAGTACCGACTCACTTTCGTGCTTCAAAGCCTCTGGGTGATGGTGATTATTTAGGTAACACATAATGCAAAAAAACAAACAAATCACTATATCCATGAACAAAAGAATCCCTGTATCGGAGGATTCACTCACCCATTCTATTCTGTGGCTCTGTGTAGACAGCGGCCCACGTGGTTCTGCAAGACCACCCCAGAACAGCAAGTCAACATCTCTTCCCAGAGGGCTTATTAATGTAAGTAAAAATCTTTAGACAATCTCAAACTCATCTTACTGTAAATGCTGTAATGTCCTGCACAAGTAAAGCCTTTCTTTACGTTCAGATATCGAAGCCTCCATCACGACCGGATCCCTCTCCACACAGGCCTTTCGTTCCCCCTAATCAATGTGAGTGAGTTCAATTTCAAATTCCTTTAATATGAAATCATGATGTCTGAATGTTCTGCAAATCATATCCACAGCCAAACCTGGTCCAGCTGTGCCAAGGGTAGACCGCAGTAAGAAACCTAGCTCATCTACAAAAAAAGATACTGGCAAACCAGGTACCATTCAGTTTTCATTTGAAAACGTTTAAAACCTTCTGTATTGTATGGTAATTAGGGGTGCACCGATCCGACTTTTTCAGTCCCGATACCGATACCGATGCCTGGGCTTTGTGTATCTGTCGATACCCGATACCGATCCGATACTATAGTTGAATTAATAATAAACTGTATACCTTCCACCTTATACCTTCCTTGAAGAGACTAAAGGCACCAGACTTTACTAACTAAACATAACTAAGACAAAATAACATATGTATGTAATGTGTTGTATTCTTATTTATTTAAAAAACAATTGTGCATTCAAATCGAAAATAGAATATAATCAAACTTCTTTAAATAAATGTAAAAAAAATCAAATTAAAATGTAGCGGTGGAAACAAAAAAACTGTGTTTCCAAAAATTGTAAACATGTAAAAATATAAAGTGCAAAGTCCTGCAACAGGAATTTAAAATGCAACATAGCAGCTGAACCTGAGAATAAAAAAATAAAAAGTTGGTCGAACAACATCTTGATCACACATACAAATAATAATAACCAAACATTGTAATGTGTGTCACACCACCATCACAAACATGACCTGTGAATGCTCACTTAATCAGCAATGGCAAATTTAAATGTCAGTTTTAATGATCATTATGTTTCATATTTTTAAAAATGAAAACAAAAAGAAGCAGGGTTGTGTTTTATATTTCGTGTTGTTAATATGCAGTAAAGATAATCAATGTACGCGTTTGCCTGAACCACATTTATGTGGCCATTAATATGTTTAAGATTTTTTTTTTTAAATGAAAAGAGGCAGAGTGGTGTTGTATAACATACTTCGTTTTATTTTTGGCTAAAATATACATAAAGAGATTACCGGAGTAGCCAGAGCGAGCAGAGTGACGCGATCAAGAACGCATGCTGTTCCATTTGCAGAATAACCGGACTCGCGTCCTCTCGTCCTCGGGAGTTCGTTCTCCTGAGTCGAACTTGGCAAGTCCGAACTACCAAGGAGGACGCAAGTCCGAAGTTTGCGTACTTGGTATTGAGAAACGGCCTCTGGCTCGCTCCATGTTGCTTCTAGCATGCGACACGCGTGAAGCTGACGAATGACGTAGGTTCTGCTGCGACGTTTACCAGCTATTTTATCAGTATCGCGGCCGATATCCGATCCTAATATCGGATCGGTGCACCCCTAATGGTAATCACATTTACCTTAACTTAAACATTATAATTTAAATCCTTACAGCAAGAAACACCTTACCAATGCCTCCTAAATCAACATTTCCCACACAAAGGTAAGTATCTTTATCAACGACTTGCATTCGTTAAGTCGGAGATCAGTAGCGCCTACATTATTATTATTATTTTTTTATCTTCAACACAGATTTGACATCCAACAAAGGGAAGAGCTTCCTCCTCCACCTGTACAAGTAAATGTGATGATGGGGCAGGTTAGTGCAATCACTACCTATAATCATGATTCATGACAGCAGACGTATCTGAGACACACAAACAAAATGTAAACCTAAGACATGCAGTTAGGCTGGACAACCACAAGATGGCACTGTTGTGGTTTGTTTGACAATGAAGCTAAACATAGGAAATAAAAGTCCAGTCTTGAGCATTGTTTCCTATCACAGAAAAATTCCTACTGTAATAATGAGAGCAACCACATACTAGACCACACCGTAAAGGCTGATTCTTTGTTATGCACTCAGGACATGGATCCAGAGTGGTATGTGGGGCAAATGACACGAGCAGAGGCCGAAGTCTCACTCAGACACGTGAATAAAGTGAGTTCCACCACTCAAGTTTCCCTTCCTTAAAATAATTTGTATAAAATTTGGAATAAATAAGCTTTTGTGAGAGAATTTATTGGAAATATTTACACTTAAAAATACAGGTCTTTGCCCTGTATATTATTATTATTATTATTATTATTTAACATATCTTTATTGCGAGGATTAACCCCTTGAGATGAGACATCTCGTTTTCGAGGGGGTCCTCCAGTACATCAAAGAAAAAAAAAAAAAATGTATATGAGAAAGAGGGAAAAAATTTAGAAAACAAGTGTATAATGAAATGAAGACACTCACACTGAGTGATGGACATTGTCTTTTTTTAGGATGGCACTTTCTTGGTGAGAGACAGCTCAAAGGGCTGCACAGAGCAGCCATACACACTCATGGTGCTGCACCAGCAAAAAGTGTACAACATCCAGATCCGCTTCCTTGGAAGCAGTGATGGCTATTCCCTAGGCACAGGCCTAAATGGAATTGAGGTAATATCTGTTGATTATGACAGAAATGTATGTAAAGCCTGACATAAAATAGTTATCCGATTTTTTTTAACGTTTTTTGTTTTCTTTTCCTTTTTTTTGGAGTAGATTTGATACATCAGGCTTTTATGGTTCACATAGTATAATATATAGGAGAATATGGAGCTTATAAATCGAAGAAAAACACCACAATTTTAATCAAAGGGCTAAAGTATGCAAAACATGCAATTTGGTGCAATTGCTGATATTTATATGGCTTAAGCTTCAGATAAAATTCTGATAGCTTTATAACAGTATAGCAGACTACTCGCATAAAATGCATATGCATACCATTTCTCTCCCAATAATGTCTTAGTAAGACGATATTTAAATGCTATTTTTTTTTTATAAGGGCTCTGTTATCGTGGGGAGCAAAACATATAATGCTATACAAAGATGACTTAGAAATGTACAAATAAACATTCCTCAAAAGCCTGATGTATCATTTGATTGAAATATTATTACTATAAGTTATTCTTCAGTAAAGATTTCACAGCAAAAAGACACCACAACCTGAAGGGGAATGTTTTTACTGTATGTTTACATGACCACGATGTAATAAAAACGTAAAAGTCTGTGAAAACGTCTAAAAAACACTATATTATGCTGCCAGGTCAGTAGTTGGCGATGTCGCTTTGTAAAGAAACAATAGACCTTATTCACAGCAACCCCATATTTGATTTTTAACGGGAATCACTGGGTTGTACTCAGGGTTTGAAATTAACACCCGCCAACCCGCCAAACGCAGGTAAAAATCAACTGTGGCGGGTAACACTGTCAAATCACTAGCCAATTTGGCGTTACTTATTATGTTTACTCACTTTGCTGGAGAAGTTTGTTTAACCCTCAGAGAGTCTTCGGTCACTTCTGACCGAAAAAATTTCTGTTTTGAATTTTAAAAAATCACAGCTTCATCGGAAGGTTATGATACTTGGTGACTTTTATGGCATTAGGTATATGTATGCAAAAAAAAATTGAGGTCATGATCCGAGCATGCTAAGTGGTCGTAAAAAAAATAGTCACACTCAGTGCCTTCGGTCAAAAATGACCGACCCATAGGAAATGAATGGGAAATTTACAAAAACACAAAAATTCTCTGAATTTTTGTCTGTACAATCTACAAATCGGCCACGATTCTAAAAAAAAGTACACCGCAGTAAAGGGGTGACACTCTACAACATCAAGAGTGCAAAAAATTCACACCCACCCACACACACACACATAGAAACACACTTTTATACACATACACACCAATAAATTCAGATTACAAAAAATCTGTTTTGAATTTTTAAAAATCACAGCTTCATTGGAATGTTACGAAACTTGGTGACTTTTCTGGCATTAGGTATGTGAACACAGAAAAAAATTGAGGTCATGATCCGAGAATGCTAAGTGGTCGTAAAAAAAATAGTCACACTCATGGTCTTCGGTCAAAAATGACCCCCATAGGAAATGAATGGGAAATTGACAAAAACACAAAAATTCTCTACAAATCGGCCACGATGCAGAAAAAAAGTGCTCAGCAATGAAGGGGTGAAACTCTAAAACATCAAGAGTGAAAAACATAACATAATTAATAATTATAATTAATATATATATATATAATTAATATAATAATTATTAAAATTATTAAAATAATAATTAATAAAATGTTATAAACCTTGGCAAAAAGTATTATTTGACAATTTAAAAAAAAAATACAATCAATCCACATCTTAAAAGTAAGTAATTTGGTCCAAAAACAACTAGAATTCACAAGCATCTCCATTTAGAGCTATTACAGGCATCTAGTGGTAAACCCATGCAATAACATGATTTATTTAATTTTATGTTTAATAAATTGATTTATTTTTTTTATTTTTATTTTTTTTCTGAAAGCCTAGTCTCTATTTTAACTGAAAATACCGCATAGAAAAATAAAATAAAAAATAATAATAATTTAAAAAAAAAAACATTATTTTCAATGGCAAAAAATGGACTATAAATATTGCATAAATATTAATAAGTTCAATCAAATTGTCTCAAAATACTAAATTAAAAAGAATAAATATTATAGAACAAAAATAAATTGCATTGGTTTTTACTGGGATGGAGGAAGTTTCATTTTTAGGTGTCCGGTCACTTCTGACCGGGAAGGCACTGAGTGTGACTGCTAAACGAAGACTCTCTGAGGGTTAAGACAAATCTACGCAGATTTAGATAAGTCATCATGATATATTCAATACAGTATATTGCGCAGAATCTGGTCATATCTGTCTTTCTTGAACATGACTGTCACTACGCAACAAATTACGGCGCGCTTGTTCATGTACATTTAATAAACAATAGCAAGGATTAAAAGCATTTGGTTAACAGAAAAGACATTATTATTTTCCAACATCCTCCATTTTTTTTTAATGTTCTTTGTACTGTATTGATCTGTCCACCTAAAACACATTTTTGGTGAAAAGGATGAGAATGAAAGAGGAAGGGAGGAGATGGCTGGGTGACAGGATTTTGTTAGAATAAGAAATGAATGTATGAAATCCAAATTTGATAACATATCTATATATTTTTTTTTTTTTTTTTGGGGGGGGGGGGGGTTAATAGAAGTTCTGAATGGCCGATAACTTAAAAATGTAGTAGCAAAATTGGCTGGTGAGTGAAGAAGTTAATTTCAAACCCTGGTTGTACTGTTATTTAATGTATTTTTGGATTGTTCTACCGACGAAACACTGCAAAATATCTTTCCGAGAAATTCCAGTAGACAAAAAACCCAGACAATCTGGGCTGTGGAAAATTATAAGTAATATAATTATACAGCTTTTTACAGAGGATGACAATAAAAACACGGTCTGTCCCTTACAGCCTCGCTTCTATACCTGTCATGGCACTGCTCTGAATAAGGTCTATAAACGCCTAATAGACTGAAGACATTATTCACATGCGCCTGACATCGCCATTCTTGTAATTTCCACAGAGTGGCGTAAATGAACTGCCAAAACACATAAAACGTTTTTAGTTGAAAACGGTGTTGCGTAAACGCCTTCTTAGATTTATAGTAAGGGTACATTTACACGACAATGATGCACAAAAAATGTACGTTTTTTTCTTTTTACAGATTACAACGTTATCAAAACGATCCCCGTTCACACGGATCCGTGAAACGATTATGCATGCCAGGCCAGTAGTTGGCGAGTTGACTTTGTAAAGAAAGACTACGCACCTGCGCATTCAAACGTGCATACCTATAGACTAAACACGTAATACGCATGTGCATGCCCTCACTGTTTTCACAGATTCACATTTTTGTAGTTTACACTGAGACAATAATGGTATCATTTTTAAAAACTTGCACATTGAAACTGGTTTTCAAAAGTTTGCGATTTCAGGCCACCAAAACGCCGTTGTGGTGTAAATGAACAGCCAAAACGCATAAAAAGTTTTCCATTTTTAGTTGTAAACAGTGTTGTGTAAATGGGCCCTTTAAGGCCTAAAAAGTAAGCTGAAATAGTTATGATAGGTATTAGGTATAGACTATCAATCAGACGATAGAAGGCATGAAGATTGTGACGTTTTTCAGATTCGATCATGTTGATAATTTAGAGGCCTTGATGAAATTTGAACTTGATTGAAATTTGTGTATCAAATATACATTACAGTAGGCTTCATAGGGTTAAATAAAAACCCACAGCAACTGTAAAGAGTGAAGTGTGTATTAGATTATCAGCTGTGGTGACTGTTATTGGTTCAGTGAGATTCAAAGTTCCCTCAATCAATCGACTTACATGTGTGTCACAGAATTTCTCCAGCGTCATGGACATGGTCGCGCACCACTCAAAGACCCCACTGGTTCTGATAGACGGAATGGAGCGTGGAGCTGGACCTCAGCGGCAGTGCTGTCTTATGCACCCAGCAGGTTACTGAACCACAGAACATTCTTAATAATGATACCCAGTTAGCATTATAATTCTGACTGGGTTCCAGTGTCAAAAAGACTTTCAAAAAAGAATTCAGACACTTTGTCTGAATAATGAGCATTTATAGGTGCTGGCATTCAACAGCAGGATATGCAAGCACTCATCTCTCCTTCAGAAAAAGTATACAAAGTATATGACTAAATGAATAAATCATATTTAGTTTGATTCGATCAGACAGGATTGTCTACACTTTTCGAATTTTTAAACACTTTCAATTTTACACTCAATGTTAACTAGTGGCAACTTTACTAATCAACTCACTGTACATTTGTCTGTTAAATATTTCTAATGCTTTAAGTGTTTGATCTTAATATTGTCTTATTAAATTGTGCTGTTTAAATATATTATAGTAAACTCCACCTCACAAGTGTACGTCTTTGAGTTACATATTTAGTCTTCCATCATCTGTGCACGGCTTAACCATGTTGGGGTTTCCACGTCAGTCTGGAGGCACGCCATTTTTTCAGGGTGTGTGAAGCACACGGTCAGGTTACACTGCAGCAGCTGGGTCTTCACTGAAAACAAAGGGTGTAGTGGTTGAACATACAGCAAGAAAAACACAAGGAGAGACCCTCTTATTCCATTATGACTGACTGAAACATAACCAGCACAAACAGGTTATGTTTACTGTAATCAAAGTATATAAATAGAAGCATTCTGTTATGTATTATGCTAAGGTTACTGTTAACGTACACCCAAAAGAAAAATCGATGAATTCATTATTATTTTACAGTTATCAATCTAAAATATTGCTATTGCAGGACTTGATAATCCACAAAAAGTCAGCAACACAAATGCAAGTAACTCGAAATATACAAAGATGCTCATGCTTGACTAGATATGCTGGGCTCAGCAATAGATCCAGCCGATATGTTTTCTTGTCAAACTTCATGTCTCTGACATAATAAAATGTATTATTATTGACAGCCCTGGAGGATTTGGGGGATGTTCTGGGTGCTGATATGTTTGTGTTAGCACTGTTAGCATTGGCCAGCACAGATTAATGTCTTAGCTCTGGCTCATCGCTAACTGCCACCCCTGGCAAGGATGGCACATTTTTTTCAAAATTTGTTCAAGTAATACCCATTTGAAAGCCACCAGAAGAATTTCTGCCGGCACTCTAGAAAGAGGAACTATTAAACTGCCAGTACATTTCAAAATTGTCAAAACATGGGTGTGTGGAGATGACTTTCCAAATTGTGCATTATTATTACATTTCATAAGGTTAAATATTAAAGAAAGTAAGGCTGGGACTATGAGGTACAACTGTCACTAACAGTCACTGAATTATGCTAACAAAACAAAAAAAGTCAAACTTATTTACCTTCCAATCGGTCCATAAATTCGGACATTAAATCCAACTGCTTCAAGATATAATCTAGGCCAGCTGAGGCTCCGTGTTCACTGTTCTTGGTGGCATTTGCCTCAGGCTCCATCTGTAAGTCCATTACATACAGAAGTAAGAAAATTATATCACACAATCATTTATAAGGTCTCTATATGTCTTAAAGGGATGACACACACAAAAAGAAATCTAAAAATGGAACACACATCCCTTCTTAGAAAAACAGAATTTTGCAACAAATTTTACAAACCTCGTGAAGCTCAGAAAGGGATTTGTAAAACTGTTTAGCAAATAGTTCCAAATGTGCAAACTAAATAAATCATTAAACTAATTTAGAAGAACAATTAAATCTGCATACAAAAGTAATATAATGAGCTGAACATTTAGAAGCATTTTAATGACATTAGATGAATCATATTCACAATCAGCATGTTTGCTTTGTTGATATGTTTATTAATTCGTGTGAGGGAAAATAACCATGTAAAATCACAAATATACAAGGCAACATGAATAACTCTGGCTAATCTAGGCTACTGCATAAGCATTAACAATATTAACAACATCAGAGGTCTCCGTTCTAAACAAAAACTTTAATCTATTCTTGGGGGATATTATGTTCTTGAGCATCAGGATGACATTTTTTATCTTGTCCATCGGTGGGACCACAGATGACATCTTTGCACTTGAGAAACTGGTTCTCCAGACTCTTGAGGGATTCAGCCAGATCTGGACTGGTGCGGAGTACAACCATATCATAGGCCATCCAAGACAAATTCACTGAGGACGAAGAAAATGATTATTGACAAAGTACAGCATTATTATGGATTCCATTATAAATGGAATGCACTAACGTTATTAGTTTGTTAGTCTAACGTTACCTGAAATATTTTCCATTTGTTCAGTCATCTTCTCCAAATGTTGGTTCAGTTGTAAACACTCACGACCGAAGTCCTCACGTAACTGCACACTCGAAATATCTTCAGTCATCTAAAAACCATCAAACTCCGTGACTCCAGCTGAATTGTTGTTAGGCTACTTAACCTCTCATATTAAATGAATTACATTTTAATTATGGATTAAATAAGAACAAGTTGAAAACGTAACGTCAGGCCTACATAAGCTAATCAGTTCGTTTTTCGTCACCAGTTTTCTCCCGTCACTCAAATATAGGCAAGGCTAACTTACCTCAGGCCAAAGAAAGAGTGCTTTAATTTAAATTACGTTAATAAATTAATATATATTTAGTGTGAGTAGAAATTCACAACGTAAGCGGATTACCTTGGTAACGTAGCGAAGCACAGACAACCTTTAATGTTTCTTGTTTTATTGCGACAGCTGACAGTTCCTTGAGCTCGAGCAATGCACGCGACACGCAGATTTAACGGCTCTCTCTCGCGTGCACGCTCACATACATACCCTGTGTGATAATCAACTCGAATATAAATTTCGCTTTATTTTTGGAAGCCTTAGCTTAAAAACAACGATTAATTGATCATGACGTCCTGGTGTGGATAAACAAACAAGTAAATACATACAATTAGCACTAATTTGAAACAACAATATTTTGAACATAGCCTATCTTAGCTAAAAAGGTTTTTGTACGCTATAATAAAATGTTACCAACACTTTTAAAGGAGATGCAGTTTAAATAGGAGAATTGTAGTATGACGTAGAATGACAGTAAACAACCATTCTACTTTCAAATAAAAGCTGCAATTGAAACTTTTTCATGAATAAATTAATCATAAAAGTAAAAAAATAAATAAAAGAGCTTGCTCCACATAATATATATATATATATATATATATATATATATATATATATATATATATATATATATATATATATATTATGTGGAGCAAGCTCTTTTATTTATTTTTTTACTTAAACCTAAAACTCCAGGGGAAATATATATATATATATATATATATATATATATATATATATATATTTCCCCTGGAGTTTTAGGTTGTAGGTTTTTGGTTGTAACAGAAAATTCCAGTGTGTCAGGCTAAAGTCTGAATGCCTTCAGGTGAAGAGAAGTGGAAGGGTGGGTGATCATGGAAGAGCCCAAACACGTGGAAGCTTTCAATAAGGTGGGGCGGAGGAGGTGCTATATATGCATAAAACAGGTGCAACAAGTGACAATGTTGATACTGCAGAAGAAAGCACTGTAGCTTTGAGAGAGGACACAAGCAGAACAGCGCTAGAGCTCCTGAAAATATTCATAGACCATAAGGTAAAAAAAAGAAGAACAGGTCATCAGAGAGAGAGAGAGAGAGAGAGAGAGAAGAAAAAAACACTTATTTTTAATCCCAAGTGGAGCACCATCAGGATCACCGAGCAATGACATCCTATGAATCTCAAGGTCAGTCTCCGACGAGATGTGGGCCTCAGTTCCCTAGCTTGGGACAGGAACCTCCAGAATTGAGTATGTACAGCGACAGCTACTATCCCCCTCCATCACTGCCGAGTCCACAGCGAGCGAACCCTACCTCGTATGAACTCGGAGACTATGCTGCCTCATCGCCTAACCCCTACCTGTGGTTCAACAGCCCAGGGATGAACAGCGCTCCTTATCTGGGTGGAACGCCTGGCCCTGCAGGACCGCCTTTTGTTCCCCAGCACTACGGCATGCAAAGGCCCTATTTGGGACCTGGGGGACCAGGTGTTCCTGCTGGTGATCTGAGCTGGTTCTCCATGCCCTCTCAAGAGGATCTTATGAAGCTGGTCAGGCCACCTTATTCATACTCTGCTCTTATTGCGATGGCCATTCATGGTGCACCGGAACGCCGCCTCACTCTAAGTCAGATTTATCAGTATGTTGCAGATAACTTCCCTTTTTACAACAAGAGCAAAGCGGGATGGCAGAACTCTATTCGTCACAACCTCTCTCTGAACGACTGTTTCAAAAAGGTTCCACGAGATGAAGATGATCCAGGTGAGTTTTTGCGGCTCTTTGATTATTATTTATTACATAAATGCAGGAGTATATACACAATATTATTAACTAAGTATATATATATATATATATATATATATATATACATACACACAATATTATTAACTATATAAACATTACAAATTATTGTTTATCATTTAAATATTATTTATAGAAATGTTAATAATAATAATAATAATAATAAAATATATTTTTTAAACTGTATTTAATGTGAAATGTATCTCTCATTTTAAAGGTAAGGGCAATTACTGGACCTTAGATCCGAACTGTGAAAAAATGTTTGACAATGGCAACTTCAGACGCAAGAGGAAGAGAAAGTCTGACTGTATCCCAGAGAAGAGCAGTTCTGGAGGGAATCTGAGCTCTGAGTCAGGAGACAGTAATGGCAGGGGCAGCCCGAAAAATCAAGCCGTTGACATTTCCACTTCGCCTGAAAAGGGCCCTTCACCCACATCCACGGGTCCGTCGCCATGCTTGAGCAACTTCCTGACTGAGATGTCTGGGGTCACGGCTGGCTCTCTCGACATGGAAGGAGATCCCCTGAGTCGTCCTTTTACGCTCAGTCTGCCAGTGGACGGAGCACAAAGAGCCTCGCAACCCGCAGGCTTTAGCACCTACTCCCCCAGCTCTACGGTGTCCGAGTGGGCATCACCTCTGCCCCCACCGCCATCCATTTCCCCATCACCTTCCCACTCCAATTTAGGTTACAACGGGCCTACTCTTAGTCAGTTTAATGGGCATTTCTACCCTGGTTTGAGCTCGACGGGTATTCTTTACCCCCGGGAGGGCACAGAGGTATAGGAGGGGAAGCGGGTGACACCGAGAACAGAAAAGCTGAATGATCAATTCATGCTATAGACTCTGGGGGCAAAAAAAAAAAAAAAAAACACTGTTGTTTTCCTGAAACTATACACTGCTATGGCCTAACCAAACTCCTCTGAGTTCTGTGGGCACAAGATACGAATGAATTCCCACAGGAATGGCCTAGTCAGCATGAGATATGACAGGCTGACTCTAGCAAAGGCCCCTGTTATCAGCAGCTCCGACCTGAGGTCAGCTGCTGACATCAAGCCATTCTACGCACCTAATTCTTTCTTAACTCATATTACTGAAACCGAATTCAAACGCCCGTAATGAAAGCGAACTGATGAATCACGTCTTTTGTGGGCAGAGAAACTCCAGTTAAATATGGTGAAGCAGATTTTCTCTGCTGCATGCTGGTATTGTAACATGATACTGTCAGTCTTTGTATTTTAACTTGACAATGTGTTTTGTTTATTGTAAAGTTGGGTATGTGTGAATGTGCGAGTATATTTTATTTTTATTATTTTATTTTATTTTACTATGAGGTCGCTAAGGGTGTATATTGATTCTTTTTAATAAAAATAAAATATTTAAAATAAAATTGACTTGGATATTATTCAGTTGAATAATGTTATTTATTAAACAAACAAAAAAACTTTTAATTTTATTACAAGGAAACTTTGACTCGATGACCTTGAAAAAACTAGAACTTGTTTCACCAGGTCACTCTTAACTGTCACTCCTTCCTCTACAGACTTTCACTTTGTACTATGTAGGCTACTGCTGATCCCACAGTTTTTGGCAGTGCTTCAATTTTACTTAAAATTTGTGATGATGACATGGGAGATAATAAGTTGTAAGACAGCACTAGTTGCTGGAGAAGAGAGCTTGATCTTTTTGTTTAGTTAACAGAAAATTTTATACAGCCAGACAGTGACTGATGGTTAACAGATTCCATCACGTCCTGCAATACGATTCCTGTTCCATTAATGTGGAGACCGACACAAATGGACAGCTCATTATATATATATATATTTCAAGGTTCAGTATTTTGTTTGTTGAGAGGTTTACTTTTTTTTTTTTTTTTTTTGACAAAATAAATGTCTAAAAGCATTTGAAGTCACCCTATATATATAAAAGTTACATAAAGTAAGTATTTGTAAGTAATCTACCCAGCACTGGATGTACGTCACGAAAGAAAAGACTATCGCAACTTCCGTTTCATGCCGACTTTAAAGGTAGTGTATTCCAATATTTTTGCCATGGTATCGATCATGGTACTGAGAATTATGAAAATGTATTTTGGTATTTCACAACTCTATTACAACCTAAATAACCTTTCTCTATTATTATATTAAATGTGTAGTAAATAAATATGTGTGCCACAGATATATGAATACAAATACAACAAAAAACAAACAAGCAAATGAAATTAAGCAAAGAAAATACAGTAGGCCTAATTTTACAACCTATAGGGTTTAATATAATGTATGTATCTTAATGTTTATTATGTGTCCAAAAAGTGTATTTATGAATGCTTAAAATGCATGCTTATAAATACAAAGACATGACACTAGAATAAAGAAGATAGAAACCATAAAAATTAAAACCTTTGGTTCAGACAAAATTAATCCAGAAAAAAGATTGGCCCAGAGCAATTTCTAGAGCAGTAATGGTGTGTGTTTTTGTACTGTCAAGATAAAAAAATTTTTTTTTAAATATACATGATGGAGGACTTTGTTTGGCAACTTTCACCACGTTGCTAAGGTCACCAACAGACCAGTATCAGTAAATCAGCTATCTTGACAGAAATTAATTCATTTGGTAGTTTCTGACAGTCTTTACCTGACTTGAGGCGACCTTTAAGCAGGTATAAATTTACCACGAAAGACCTCAGCTCAGATCATTTAACAACTGTTTTGCATAACAGCTCACAACACACCCAAGGAGATCACGGAATTACTTTTTTAGGAATTAATCAAATCTGGATTTCAACATTTTCCTTCTTCGAATGCGTGCGAGCAGAGGCTTAAACACAGAGAATGAGCCCTCAAGCAAATTCATGCCTAAAGGGATTACCTCTTCAGATGGAGAAATTGATATAGTATGAAATCTGAGGATTTATTACTAAGGCCATTCTTTAGTTAATGTAACATGCAAAACACATACCATTATTTAGCACATCAAACAAGTATTTGCACTATTGGATTTATCTGTGAGATGAGCTACATCCTGTTGGCCTGTGACCTATAAATGTTTCTTAGAAAAAAGTGAAAGACAAACATTGTACGCACGAATGGGAACCGCAGATGAAAGTTATAATGACAGAAAAGTATTCTGCTGATGGTATCGTTCTATATTTTACCACAGTTTTTTGCATCAGTGCAAGTATTTCTCGTCATGTCATATATATTTCCATGCCAGTTGAGTACCAGACTAAAAGCAGCTGTGGCAGGTGAAAGTAGGGAAGAAGAACTTGTTCTATTTTGTACCGTCTGCTTCAAATGTGCCAAAAGAAACAGAAGGAACACTCAGTCGAACAAAACCTGACAATAAAGCAAATTTAAGGAAAGTTGGCTTTTGGTTGAAAACTCTACACCCTCTCACTGAACTGTAATGATGCAAATTACCAACTGCTTATTTTGACAGTGGAAATGCACTGTGCTTTCTTTTTGGCTTGCCTATAAGGGCATTCTGAGAAAATCTTTCCACCTAGACACTAATTTACAAGCACTGACCTCTCCATGGGAATTGAAATACACCTTAAAATGTAAATGAAATGAATCTGTAGAATCATATTCTCTCTATTAAACTGTTTAGGCCTTTACATGAAAATCTCTTCTGAGGATGCAGCTGTCTACATTTACATTTATGAATTTAGCAGACGCAAAGCGATTCACAAATCAAAAATGTCTGTCCCATCATAAGCACCTGTGATATATCTGCTATACTTTATATTTATATAAAATACAATATTTAAAGCTCTCATCCTCCCTGATTTTACAGTCAGCTGTTTTAGTTAATCTGTTTTCAATAGCTTTTAATCAGTGACAATTTTATTATGTGTTGCTTGTGATGCTTGTTTTTATTGTCTGACCTTGTAAAGCACATTGGTCAACGCTTTGTTTTAATTGTGCTAATAAAGTTGCTATTGCTAAATAAAAGTGGAAAATGGTTTCAAATGAAAAAAGAACAGAGACATATGTCACGCGATGAACAAGCCAAGGGGAGTTTGCAGTGAATGCTCTTTATTCTAGTCGAAGACAAGGAGACAGATGACGAAGAAGGTGAGTAGAAAGCAATGGTAAACAGTCCACAATAGCAATACTTTCTTGCACTTATCTATAAATGAAGAAGATGATAGCATGCGAAGCATGAGGGTCATACTCAATATATATAGCTATACATAAAAAGATGAGACCAAAGTCAGTCTACAAAGACGTCAAACTGTTTCACAGGTACATTTTGTGAGCTTCTGTGAGGGGCGATGTGTTAAAGGTCAGTAATTTACTTATTATCACAAATGCACATTTGTTTTAGACTTATTTTATTATTGGATATTTAGACTCTCAATATCCATTCATTCACTAACCACACTATTTCCTGTAGCCTTTGGCCAGAGTTATTTCTCAACAGTATAATGTGATTAAAATCTATAAATCGTCTGTTACACCTGCTGCCTGTTATGTGGCACACACCTGTCTCTCAAACGGAATCTACCAAAACAATGTGTTCAAGACGCTGCTGCTGGATTTTATGACATATTACCAGCCAATAACAGTCAGTACTGAAGCCATTACTGACTTCCAAGAAAACAAACAAAACAAAAACAAACAAAAAAGTCTTGGTCCTGACATGTCTATTTTTATATATATAGGCCTATATGTATTATGCAAATAATAATAATAAAACAATAAACCCTTAGATTAATATTTATAAAAAAGAAACACAACAGTCATATCAATTATCAATGCCATGTGTTTGGGACAAGTATTATGAATACAATGGGACATGAATGGTTATCAAGGGGGTCTGCAGCTATAGGGCTCCACAGAGTTACTGCAAGGGGGCCACCATTTATTGTTTGATCTCAAACAAATTTTTGTTAAAAACTGTAAATATGTGTAACAAAAATACAACATTAAGTATATAACTTCAACCATAGCTAAACATAAGAAGTTTGTCCCTCCCACATGTAAATGTATTGAAAAATTTAAATGTTTTATGCAAGTATGATACTGTCAATAATGATGGATGTAAAAAATTTCTAACCCTCCCAAATCAAAAATTTCAAGTGACCGATAACATCTACATTTTTCAATTGGCCCAAGTGAAATTCTGTAAATTATCAAATTAAATGTACAGATTTTCACTTGGGCCAATTGAAAAATTGAGATGTTATCGGTCACTTGAAATTTTTGATTTGGGAGGGTTAGAAATTTTTTACAGTGTGGCTTTTAATAAATCATAACAGTACCATTCAAAACTTTGGGGTCAGTAAGAATTTTTTAAAGAAATTAATACTTTTATTCAGCAAGGATGCATTCAATTGATCAAAAGTGACAGTAAAGACATTTATAATGTTACAAAAGATTTCCATTTCAAATAAATACTTAATTTGAACTTTCTATTCATTAAAAAAATCATGGGGGAGAAATGTTATCAGTTTCGTAGTAATGATGCTGAAAATTCTGCTTTGCCATCACAGGAATAAACAGTTATTTTAAATTATAATAATATTTCACAATACTGCTGTTTTTACTAAAACTAAAACATTTAAAAAAAAAATCATACCACCCTCAAACTTTTGGACAATAGTGTAGATACATTAATATCTTAAATGTAACTCTAGCGTTTTATCAAATATGAAACGGGGATCCCTGCTCTGTCTCTCTTTACATCAAGGGCTTGAAAGGGTTGAAGACCCCTGTGGTAATCATTCAATGCTAAACTAAAGTACCACAGTTTTACCATCTGTTACCATCACTTTACCATGGTACAGCCATTGTACTGTTTTGTAAGGGTTATCTCTCTTAGCCCAAGGATTTATCCCAATCATTATTTTTAAATATGCTTATTCATTCTTAAAGCCGTAATAGAAAAGCTGAAGAATCCTTAGAACAACCAAAAATAGTCTGTTTTGGGGGGGAAATTCATAGCATTTCAGTTCAGTGTTAGAGTGGGAGAGGGTTATGTCAAGGGTGACATTAAGTCGGGTGCATTCCAGGTGGTTCTGTGTAGTGTTGATAGGGTAAACTCTAAACAGACATGAACAAATCCATCAGGAATATGACGTGTTTCGGGGGAAGGGGCCGGTGAACTGAAATTGAACTGTTAAAGGGTGATGAAAGAACTGATAAGCTTCGTGCTTTAAGGCTGTTGGTTTTTCGGTGTCAATTCATTATATTTTGAATGAGGAACACGGTGCATTGGATGATAATAACCCCCGCTAAAGGGCAATGCACCCTCCTGCCAACTACTACAACGTCAAAACCAAAACAGCAAGCACGTGCTGCACTGTTATTAGCTAAACATTATTGACTGATTAGTGATGTTTAGTAAACTCAGCATGAAGATGTCAGGCAGAGAGATGAAGCTCTGATTCACTGAATCAGGCAGGAGAAAGACCATCCAGTTCCAGGTCATTGTTGTGTGTAAATACTCGAACACACTTCAGACGCATGCTAAGGAGACACAGGATAAAAAGCCTGTCCTTGAATTATTGGCGCACATACACATAGCTAACCTTCTACAAAGTCATGTTAACGTTTTTCTGACCTGATTAAGTTTGAAAGACAATGACTTACTCATTCCTTTATTTGCTCTCTCTCTCTCACACACACACACACACTTTAACATCTTAGTTAAAACACATTTACAATTGTACAGCATCTAAAGGATGGAACATACAAAAGTTTTTTTTTAAAGAGAAGAAATATTGTATTCATTTTTTTTTAACAGACTGTACAAAATTTGGAAACATTTAATATAACGAAGAGAAAACACTTATATAATGTAATTAATAGAATATTATACTATAATTGATATCATTTCAAAATTCAGATCCAGTTCAACTACTTTGATAAAAATGTAATCGTTGTTCCATGAATTTAGACAATACTTTTAAGAAAGACAAGCAATCCATATCATCTGAACACTCTGACTAAATCAGGAAATAAGAAAAAAATGTTATAGCACACATGCCAGGAAAAGGTTCAGTTTCTCTTTCTTATTGGTCCTTAAGGGGGAAAAAAATATCCAATTAATGACAGAAGAAACCATGATCCATTGAGTGAATCCAACAAGACGTTCATCAAGAGGAAAACAGAACAGAAGACAACAATTATTCCATATCAACAGTCCAAAGTCAAATTCCATCCCCACATGAAAGCATTCATCCTTCTGTAGGCCTATATCTGGGAAGCACAGCGCTCTAAATGAACTGACATGTACCAGGGCTTATATAGAATATTTAGTGAAAATAGTGTTGAGAGACAACAAACACTTTAGTGTAATGAACTGCTCTGTGTTATTTCCCCCTAAAATATTTGACATGTCAACATGACAAAAACAAAACTCCATGAGTGTTAAGAGGCATTTGGCCCCGACTCTGCAGGCTGCTGGTTTCAAACATCATGGCTGTTTATTAGTTTCAACAGCTAACAATTGAGATGTTTCATAAGCAAATATAATGTCCCACAGATCCCTCACCACATCCTTGAGAATCAGGCTTATGGTTGATGTTAGTTCTTCAAACCCTGATATTCATCTAATCTTTCGTTCTGATCATTGCATGGTTAGTAATCTGGTTTGAATGACGCGCAGCAAGACATTGTGACATCCTTGGTGTATGTCATTTGCTCCCCCTAGTGGTTAAAAGAGTGCAGTGCCTGTTTAATTCAGTAATTGCTCAGAAGAGGGCGGGTCCATCAAAATAATGTTTGGCATCATGGTAAAACAGACTTGCCTTATCTAGGATTATAAGTGTTTCCTGACATCATCTTGTCACTGTAAATATTCAAATAAATGGTGTATCAACAAGATGGGTCAGCTAAATTCTCATTCGCTTTGTCATGTTGTTAGATACCTGAGAGGAAACTACCTGTTTACTTCAACAAAAAGGGAACTGATACCAAGCACTCTGTTCAGACTAATCGGATATATAGTAGCCTACCTGGAGAAAGCAATCTGTTAGCATTCCTGTTAGCATAGCGAATGTGTGACTCTCGGAAGGAAGTACGCAACCTGCTTTTTGCTCTCTTTACTCATGGTTGCTCATTCCAAGAGTATACTATTAAATTTCTGTCGATGGAAATAAATGCTTTTTGCTCCCAAAATGGTGTAGTCATGATATTTACCAACATGGTCTAACTGAACCATGCTAAACCTTGGCTGAATTTGAAATCGTCCCTATACCTATACACTTACAGTGTATGGGTAGCCTATTTTCTAGCGTGTACACTATTGAGGTGCATTATAGGATTGAATAAGTGCACGCAATAATGTCTGCTATGGTTTCAGACACCACTACAAATGCCTGTTCCTTCAAATAGTGCACTATGTAAGGGTATTGGGGCATACACTTGGTTCCGACAACGACAAGCACATGAAAAACTCAAAACGCTTAAGAAAGCACAGAATGAACCGATTATTTTGTTGTTTTATCAATATTCTCTGGGAAAAAAAGTACATGATTATGATTCCTTCGACCATAAAATGTATTTGTAGCTCTGGGATTTAACTCACTTTGCATGAAATTCAATTAAATGAACCTATCAAGCCATCAGGAGAAAGTCTAACTTACTGACTAATAAGCCGGCCATATTTTAGAAACAGATCTGTTATCAATACTGATTTACTATTTAACAAAGTATTTTGTGCAAATTCAAATGGGAAAATACAAAGCATTTCTTGCATTTTCTACATAAAAAAAAAACAAAAAAAACAAAAAAAAAAAACATGTAGACCATATTGATGGAAATATAATTTTACAAGACACCTTCTTAATAATAATAATAATAATTTGTTACATTTATATAGCGCTTTTCTAGATACTCAAAGCGCTTTACATGGAAGGGGGAATCTCCTCAACCACCACCAATGTGCAGCATCCACCTGGATGATGCGACGGCAGCCATATTGCACCAGAACGCCCACCACACACCAGCATACTGGTAGAGAGGAGACAGTGAAGAAGCCGATCAGTATATTTGTATCTTACATGTTATGTCTTCACCCATACATGTGACCTTTAAATGATCTAACAATGTCATGAGTCCAGAAGCATGTATGCACTGATGCATGCTCATCAGGCTGGTTTCCTCACTCTAGTGCACTTACTCAGCCTAAGGTAAGATGTGGCCACCACATGCAGCATTCATCAGCATACACCAACATGCCTCCACAGTGATGGGGCTGGAAAGGACATTTCTATGGAAATAAATGGTGTGCTTCTCCTAGACACTGGAGATGTCAAATAGATTAATGCTGTTGGGCTGTCTCTGAGCCCTCTTCCTTGATTTACACTCACTGATTTACATTAGGCATGCAATGTGTTGATTTTCATGCACGTCACTTAATTGTGTATTATTTATATGACTACTTTATTTAATCACAAATCCCTAATTTATCCCTTACAGTAGCTAAGCAAACAGATAAATTAATACAAATCAATAAATTGTTAATAAGCAAAAAAAAAAAAAAATGCATCAGTAGGTTGAGAATGATTAATGAACACACTTCAGACGCATGCTAAGGAGACACAGGATAAAAAGCCTGTCCTTGAATTATTGGCGCACATACACATAGCTAACCTTCTACAAAGTCATGTTAACGTTTTTCTGACCTGATTAAGTTTGAAAGACAATGACTTACTCATTCCTTTATTTGCTCTCTCTCTCTCACACACACACACACACTTTAACATCTTAGTTAAAACACATTTACAATTGTACAGCATCTAAAGGATGGAACATACAAAAGTTTTTTTTTAAAGAGAAGAAATATTGTATTCATTTTTTTTTAACAGACTGTACAAAATTTGGAAACATTTAATATAACGAAGAGAAAACACTTATATAATGTAATTAATAGAATATTATACTATAATTGATATCATTTCAAAATTCAGATCCAGTTCAACTACTTTGATAAAAATGTAATCGTTGTTCCATGAATTTAGACAATACTTTTAAGAAAGACAAGCAATCCATATCATCTGAACACTCTGACTAAATCAGGAAATAAGAAAAAAATGTTATAGCACACATGCCAGGAAAAGGTTCAGTTTCTCTTTCTTATTGGTCCTTAAGGGGGAAAAAAATATCCAATTAATGACAGAAGAAACCATGATCCATTGAGTGAATCCAACAAGACGTTCATCAAGAGGAAAACAGAACAGAAGACAACAATTATTCCATATCAACAGTCCAAAGTCAAATTCCATCCCCACATGAAAGCATTCATCCTTCTGTAGGCCTATATCTGGGAAGCACAGCGCTCTAAATGAACTGACATGTACCAGGGCTTATATAGAATATTTAGTGAAAATAGTGTTGAGAGACAACAAACACTTTAGTGTAATGAACTGCTCTGTGTTATTTCCCCCTAAAATATTTGACATGTCAACATGACAAAAACAAAACTCCATGAGTGTTAAGAGGCATTTGGCCCCGACTCTGCAGGCTGCTGGTTTCAAACATCATGGCTGTTTATTAGTTTCAACAGCTAACAATTGAGATGTTTCATAAGCAAATATAATGTCCCACAGATCCCTCACCACATCCTTGAGAATCAGGCTTATGGTTGATGTTAGTTCTTCAAACCCTGATATTCATCTAATCTTTCGTTCTGATCATTGCATGGTTAGTAATCTGGTTTGAATGACGCGCAGCAAGACATTGTGACATCCTTGGTGTATGTCATTTGCTCCCCCTAGTGGTTAAAAGAGTGCAGTGCCTGTTTAATTCAGTAATTGCTCAGAAGAGGGCGGGTCCATCAAAATAATGTTTGGCATCATGGTAAAACAGACTTGCCTTATCTAGGATTATAAGTGTTTCCTGACATCATCTTGTCACTGTAAATATTCAAATAAATGGTGTATCAACAAGATGGGTCAGCTAAATTCTCATTCGCTTTGTCATGTTGTTAGATACCTGAGAGGAAACTACCTGTTTACTTCAACAAAAAGGGAACTGATACCAAGCACTCTGTTCAGACTAATCGGATATATAGTAGCCTACCTGGAGAAAGCAATCTGTTAGCATTCCTGTTAGCATAGCGAATGTGTGACTCTCGGAAGGAAGTACGCAACCTGCTTTTTGCTCTCTTTACTCATGGTTGCTCATTCCAAGAGTATACTATTAAATTTCTGTCGATGGAAATAAATGCTTTTTGCTCCCAAAATGGTGTAGTCATGATATTTACCAACATGGTCTAACTGAACCATGCTAAACCTTGGCTGAATTTGAAATCGTCCCTATACCTATACACTTACAGTGTATGGGTAGCCTATTTTCTAGCGTGTACACTATTGAGGTGCATTATAGGATTGAATAAGTGCACGCAATAATGTCTGCTATGGTTTCAGACACCACTACAAATGCCTGTTCCTTCAAATAGTGCACTATGTAAGGGTATTGGGGCATACACTTGGTTCCGACAACGACAAGCACATGAAAAACTCAAAACGCTTAAGAAAGCACAGAATGAACCGATTATTTTGTTGTTTTATCAATATTCTCTGGGAAAAAAAGTACATGATTATGATTCCTTCGACCATAAAATGTATTTGTAGCTCTGGGATTTAACTCACTTTGCATGAAATTCAATTAAATGAACCTATCAAGCCATCAGGAGAAAGTCTAACTTACTGACTAATAAGCCGGCCATATTTTAGAAACAGATCTGTTATCAATACTGATTTACTATTTAACAAAGTATTTTGTGCAAATTCAAATGGGAAAATACAAAGCATTTCTTGCATTTTCTACATAAAAAAAAAACAAAAAAAACAAAAAAAAAAAACATGTAGACCATATTGATGGAAATATAATTTTACAAGACACCTTCTTAATAATAATAATAATAATTTGTTACATTTATATAGCGCTTTTCTAGATACTCAAAGCGCTTTACATGGAAGGGGGAATCTCCTCAACCACCACCAATGTGCAGCATCCACCTGGATGATGCGACGGCAGCCATATTGCACCAGAACGCCCACCACACACCAGCATACTGGTAGAGAGGAGACAGTGAAGAAGCCGATCAGTATATTTGTATCTTACATGTTATGTCTTCACCCATACATGTGACCTTTAAATGATCTAACAATGTCATGAGTCCAGAAGCATGTATGCACTGATGCATGCTCATCAGGCTGGTTTCCTCACTCTAGTGCACTTACTCAGCCTAAGGTAAGATGTGGCCACCACATGCAGCATTCATCAGCATACACCAACATGCCTCCACAGTGATGGGGCTGGAAAGGACATTTCTATGGAAATAAATGGTGTGCTTCTCCTAGACACTGGAGATGTCAAATAGATTAATGCTGTTGGGCTGTCTCTGAGCCCTCTTCCTTGATTTACACTCACTGATTTACATTAGGCATGCAATGTGTTGATTTTCATGCACGTCACTTAATTGTGTATTATTTATATGACTACTTTATTTAATCACAAATCCCTAATTTATCCCTTACAGTAGCTAAGCAAACAGATAAATTAATACAAATCAATAAATTGTTAATAAGCAAAAAAAAAAAAAAATGCATCAGTAGGTTGAGAATGATTAATGAGAACAAAAGAGATATTCAAAATGTAATTGTCATTGGCTTTTTACAAGAAAAGGTTGCAAATTCTAAGAGTTTAATCCATTTTATCATCCAAAACCATAGCTAAACCAACAAATGGGGGTCCTAACAAGACCATGCTACAATCATTATAGGGCTATGGAGTTTTGCAGAAGCATTAGTCATGGTTAACGCAACATATGCCATTAGAACTAGAAAGGATTTAAAAGGAGTGAAATACAGCAAGAGAGAGACCCAGGGAACTGCAGTATTTCACTGGGGAGAAAATAGTAGATTAAACTGTCAACAAAATGGACCAGTATATGTTCTTTTAACCTTGACTTGTGGTTGCCAGGCTACTGTCTCGTACTCCAGTGGCCTGGCCTGTAGCGTACTGTTTAAGGGATAGGAAACAGCTAGTATGTGGAGAATACAGATGTGTACAGGGCATAAACATGTAAATGAAGCTGGTGTGCTTGATAGCGAGGGGAAAAGCAAGAGGGAGAAAGAGTGTTTTTGTATGCAGGTGGTTGCACTGTAAAAAGAAAATATATATTATGTATACATTATTCGGTGGATAAGTAATTTATTGATAAGTTATTTATTAAACCATTGAGAGGAAAATCAAAGGAAGCCCATTATGTATAGAAATATAGGCTATATTGTAAACTGTAAATTAATATTGCTAATAGCAGAAAGCAAATCCAGTTCATTTGCATGTTCTAAAATTAAAGCTTTGCATTATGACGGCCAATTACATTGTTCACGAGAGAGAAAAATAAATGAGACGTATGCAGGCATCTCCTAAGCAGCACTAATGAATGTGTCAAGTGTGCCCAAGTTCTGCTGCACCTTTCCAGCTGTTTTAACATCACACACTACCACCAGCACACTGGTGTCGAAATCCAACAGCCAAATTCCTTTTCTTTGGCCATTGCAAAGGAACTCTGATTGACACTTTCAACACGTCCTTTAGCTATCGGTTTGCTCTATGTCTGAAATGTTTTAAAGGTTATTGTGTGGTGTGATTGCATATTATGCCTGAATTGATTTGGTTCTTACTATATCATTTTAGGCACATGCCAGCAGAAATAAAAAGTAAAGAGAAGGAAGGGATAATGGAGAAAAACCTCTGGGGGGTTTCAGTGCACATAATAAATAAGGGAAGTGGTTGTTTGTTTACTGATGCAAAATCCCACTTACCTCTCCTCATTGAATGTGGATATGGGGACGTCTCTTCATCAGCTTCTCTGAGGATCCTGATTGGCCAGTTCAGCTCTTGTGTCACCATGTGGTTGAGTGACCTTGATATCAGTTTATTGTTTATTTATTCAGGATGGGTGTCAACTGCAATGAAAGGAAAGAAAAGAGTCAGGTCCACAACTGAAATGGACATCTAAATACAACATATTTACTAATAGCTCACCCTCCCACAGCCATGTCTGTTCTTACACAATTCCAGTGGATGTAAGCGGATTATCCTAACCTCTAGTCTAGAATATCATATTTTGTTCATTTTTTTCCTTCGAAATACTGCAGATCAAAAAAATATAATATAATTTTAATTTATTTAATGAGGTCAGAAAATTGTGTCATGCGGCTGATGATCTGACAGGTTTTAATATAAGAAATATCCTATAAATCCCTTAGGGACGAGTCTGGTTTATACCAAATCGTGCTAATGCCATGTACTCATCTACATCATCCCTATGGTTGGCATGCCGACAAGGAACACTGTCTTTCCTTGCTGAAAACCGAACATTAGAGTATGTCCTGCCCGTGAGAGAGTAAATGAGAGTGACAGTGTGAGACAGAGTAATAAAAAATAGAGAGAGAGAGAGAGAGAGAGAGAGAGAGAGAGAGAGAGAGAGAGAGAGAGAGAGAGAGAGAGAGAAGAAAGGAGACAGGCACATAATCTGCACATCCTCACAACCAGCACACCGTTCACAATCGGACTCAAGACTGAACTAAGAAAGCAAAAAAGGTGAGTACAGCAAAATGTGCGTGCATGAGTGAGTGAGAATTTAATGCCTTTTAAATTAAAAAGTATAAAGAAAGCTACACGGTTAATATAAAGGTTATTTTGCAGGCTTCTTAAGAATCATTTCCCACTGTATAGCCTACTTGATCTGGCTGCTTATCAAAGGTTTTTTGAAGATTAGGGTCTTAGGTTCTTAAGATCGGAATATTGGTTTCATGGTTCTTTAAAAAGCATGATTACATGCTGTAGTTGATTTTCCAAAGAACTAGTATATAAAAAGTTATTTGTGGAACTTCAATTATGTTGTCATTTATATAAATCTTACATAAATCTCAGTGTTTTATGTCGACAGTGAAAGTTAATGGGCTCCAATGTTGTTTGGTTCACAATGTTCTTCAAAATATCGGAAGTAATGCAAACAGATTTGGAACGACATGAGGGTGAGTAAATAATGACAGAATTTTCATGGGTGAACTAATCCTTTAAAAAGATTCTTCTGTGACATCAGGCTGTAAAAAAAACTTATTTTGGGTCTTATTGGAGTCTTTATTTTAACAGTGTAGGACAGGATATGAAAATCATGGATAGTAATCGTCATGTAAATGGCAGGCTGGTGGATTTATCTGAATGAATGCAAGTCATGTGATGACAAATGAGGTCATGAAGCATGTAGGAAGTCTTTTCAATCTTCACTCTCATGTATGAGCTGTACTGTCATGTGTCTCTGTAATTATAAAACTGTCTGAGTGATCTACGAAAGTGCATGAAGAGGAGACCATTACTAGACGGGGTAGCATGTGACGGTCTTCACAAAAATGGAAAGAGGACAGATTAAGGTAACGTGAATTAAAGAGAGCCTGAACGGAGTGGTGGAGGAGGAGAGAAGGAAGTAGGCATGTTGATAATCTGTCAACTGGATTGTGAACCAAGATGAGAGGAAATAGCTATTCATGTGCTGAGGTGATTGGTGGCGGTCATCTGATTTTCAACCATAAACCTCTCAGGCTCTAGGATCGATCCAGGCATAAGTCACTGGCTCAGACAACAGGCTGTTCTTAAGTTCTTCTGCTGGAACTCAATAGTCCACCACTGCTATCTTGATGTTTGCAGGTCTAATGGGGAGGATGACACAGGCCGTTCCTTCATCTAGGACACACCTGGTGCCTCTCGTTCACAGCTGAGCGCTATTATCCTTGCAAATAAGCTAGCAAAGCCTGGGAGCTTTTTGTACAGGTCTCACGTAAACAACAGCATCACCGGCAGTGTCGGTTCCTGAGCTGTGGAGGCGTCATTTGAGAAAGTTTCCTTTTTCAGAAAACATCTGATTAGCACCAGAAGATAAACATTAATCCAAGAAGGAAACAAGGCTTCCTTGGAGGTAGAGAGCAGAGGTTATATAATTGGGCTTACTGATGCGTAACCTGTGTGTCTCTGTGCTGTCAAACATTCATTTAGCCTTCGGTTTGAATCCAGCGCCTCTGTTGACAATGTTGTGTGGGCTTAGAGCCTGAGGATGCCGAGAGGAGTCCGCTTTAATCATGGCGAGCCGGTCAATCCGCAGGGGGATTATTAAAGCAGGTCCACTGTCCCTTTCCAGCAGCTTTCCATCTGACAAAAATATAAATGGAAGAATGCCTAACAAAAAGGGATATGACTTTAATGGTCGCACATAAGAAAAAAAAAAAAGACTGCTGTGCTGTCAAATTGATCTGTTGCTTGAAAAGTAACTCAAGGTTTGTTATTTACAAAGGTTCAAATTTGCTCATAGTGCTAAATAATGAAGTCATACCCAGGCACAGTTGGAATCGATTTAATTTTAAATTTATGCTTTTGAATTTTTTGCACTCTTTTTGTGCAAAAATAGGTTTCTATGGAATTGAATGAAGGCCCATGGCTGCATCTGAATATGTCTACTTCCCTATATATAGTAGGTGTAAAACGAGTAAACGAGTAGTGTGTCTGAATTCATTACATTCAAAAAATAGTAGGCAAAAACTACATGGATGACATATTATCTCCGGCGAGATTCTGCAGTGTTTATCCAATGGACTCTTTACTATCCCATGAGGTCATGAGAGATGATTTGTGAATGGCAGTGAGGCGACGCAACCGACGCATGACAATGACAACATAACAAATGTAATACGTCTAGATTACATTCATACTTCTCAGTTATACTATATAAATCATAGTTTTTTCTATTAACACTGAGTGTAAATACTTTTTGTGCCAAATATAAATAGCAACAAAAAGCATTATAGTAAATGCAAACAGTGATAGATGCTATTCACACAGAGTTTAAATAAAAGTAATATGCTATTTGCTCTAAAGGTAAAATATCTGAAAGTAGTGGGCGGAGTTAGTGAGAATAGCCTTTGTCAACATGCCATTTGCACTAAGTGTAAATAGACAGTACCTTAATTTATTTCTCAATCAAAAGATCCCATATATAGCAAAAATTATGTTAAGCCAAAGGATGGTTTGGCAATAAAAAAAATGCGTAAAAAATGCGTTGAAACAATAAACACTCTCTCCAAAGGGATTTCAAAAGAATGTATAAGCAAGATGAAAATATGGAGAGAAAACAGCATGACAAGAGATAGATAGATATGAGAAATAAGGAAATAAAATGACATAGATCGTTTCACAGGAACTTCAAAAGTAACAGGTGTGGCAACAGGAAACAAAAGAGATGAAAGACACAGATGTGAAATGTGATGTGAATTTGCAACAAGGACCGAGGAGAAATCAGCATTGTGATTGAAACTCTAATGGAGGCAGTTGAGTGAGAGATAGAGAGAGCGATTGGAAGAATGCAGCATGTCGCAAGACACATGACATTGTTAAAGACATTGATTTATAGGGAGCCAAGCAATGAGACTCATCTAAAAAACGACAGGTGCTATCACAGGCATCTGACACAGCTGTGCACATGTATATGAGAGTGAGAGAGAGAAAGAGAGAGAGAGAGAGAGAGAGCGATACTAGGGGGAGGTTGGGGAAATGGTGGAGGCAGAGAGAGAGAATATTCTCAGAGCCATTCAAGTGACGAGTGTGAGGGAAGCCATGCTTGGACGGAGACACACCGCTTGCTGAGAGACCAAGAAACAATAAGATATTTAAAAGAAGACATAGACCCAAGATAAAAGAAAACATTCATTTAAGGATTGGAAACATCTTTATCAACCTGAATCAATTTTACAGGTACACCAACAGAGAAAGAGACCAAGAAGAAGAGTGAAGGGTAAAGTCACAATAATTTGCATCTCAGATCTCCACAGGTAACTGCTGTCATTGTGATTTTCATGCAGCATGACAGAGAGTGGATGGGGACAGCTGATGGATGGAGGGATGAGGTGGAAGAGGAGAGGAATAATTGAAGATGGGAAAAAGAAAGAATATGTAGTGGGAGTGATGAGATGAGTGGCATGCCAAAGAAGATGGAATACTGTTTACATTCTGAAGAATATATTTGATAGTTTTTGCATCTGGCAGGTCATATGTGATTTTAAATGAATGCAATAGTGAATAAGCTGGAAAAAAATATACATGCGGAATTGTTAAAACATGGTAATCTTGAGATTTGTACTCTGTCACACTGGGCGCAAAAGGTCTATTTTATGTGACTCATTTAGTAATAGACGTGCACTGACATTTTGAAAGATTGCTCTAATCTAAAAGAATCCATTGAAAAAAAGAGAGAGAGGGAGAGAGAGAGAGAGAGAGAGAGAGACTTAGAATAAAAGAAACGGAGAGAAAGAGAGTGAGAGAAATGGTTGATGGGGGCTGATCTGTGGTAAAATGGTCCAGAGCCTTTTATTATGGACTGCTTCTTGTTCAGGTCCCATGACAATAACTGCAGTGGTTATTGCTGGTGTGTTTTGAGGCAAGACAATCAGCTTCATAAGCTTAAAGTAAAGAGAAATAGTGACTGGGAGGTTGTGCATTAAATAAAATAGTACAGGTTGTTGGTGGAGCAATTGAGTGCGGGCAGAGGACTGCTGCCATCTTGTGCTAAGGTTCCGGGACATTTAAGTTAACATGATTGATGGGTACTTATGAGGGTAAACAGGACCAGTGTCCTGGGACCTCGAGCTGAGAGACACCAGAAAACAATGTAATGCAAATTATAATTGAAAATAATATTGGTGGACAAACAGTGCTTGGATGTGTTCAATTAACTAATTTTAATTATATCCAACAATTTATTAATATACCATTAATAGTAAATAGACTATTGTATTAATGAATAATGCAGAAATATATTGCAGACAGGGTTCCCACAATTAATGAATATCTGGAATTTCCCTGGCATGTTTAAAAAATTCATAAAACATTCTACATTGAATATGTTTTTCCTCAAAGAAATGTTTGAATCATCAGCAAACTGCTGTTGAGTTATTTTCAAGGGGTCATGAACTGCATTATTTTATTATTTTATAGTGTTTTCTGGGGTGCACTTATAATGTCAGTATGATTTTTACATCAAAAATTGTCATAAATTAGAAATTAAAGGCATTTTTCCTACCCTGATTTTAGCCATCTGATTTGAATGCTCTGTTTTAAGGGGCGTGTCTGCTGTGAGACTTCAGTGTAAACGCCCACTGCTGTGATTGGCTAACATCATTGCAAATGAAATAGCTAATAAGTATTACATGTGGAATTCTCTCGAAAACTATTAGCACGGTTTTACTATTACAGTTCTCGAGGTTTACTAATGATTATAGCATTATATTTAGATCTAGCATCATATTTAGATCGTGGCATGAAAGGTTGCAGTGGATGAGCATTGTAGCCGATCACAGACATGTTGAATGCATGAATGCAGCGATTATACACATTATAACTTTTTTACTCACATACAGAAGTGTGATTCGCCGTTCTTGTCGGATCCAACAGGCTAGAAGGCACAGCATAGTTTTTTTTATTTCAGGCTCTCTGCAAATCCAATGCAGCTACTGTGTTTTCCACAACCTGGCACTGCACATTTTGCACTCTTCAAAGGCATGTAATCGCTTAGCGTCACGTGACGTCTGTTATACTACTACTTGTCGTGCTCTAATCAGTGGGCGGGGCTACTCAACTTTAGGGTTCGTGATGTCACCAACCCGGGAAAAAGGCTTATTGTAGTCCATAGCAGCCGTTTGTTGTAGTCCTTAAAAATCGGTTTCTGTAAAAGAAAATAACTCCCTTTGCATTGAACTTTGGGCGTCGTACTGTAACTTTGCAGATGTTGTTTATGCTCAAACAGCAACATTACACACTAACTAAAGTTTAAAAAGTGAAATCATAATCAAGGACCTCTTTAATAAATAAATAAATGACTGAAAATGTCCTGAATAAATGATGACTCATTTGTCAAAAACAATAGGAACCCTTGCAGACTTGCATCAATCTGAGTTGTATGTATTATCCACTTGGTAAACTGGATGAAAAGCTAAAGCTGATAATATAATTTTAATATAAAATCTCGTGTAGCAAAGAAGCAAAAGTGGAATACAAAGACGCAATTAAACGATCTTATTCTCTAATTTGTATAATCCCTGGAGAAAACAGTGTGTGGGGTGAAAAGAGAGGGCCAGAGTGACTGGTCATAATCCGTTCTTGATAGAGATGATTTTAACAAAACTTTTTTCTTAAATCCTCTTCACAGCCACTTCTCATCCGTATCACATTATCACAGAATGCTGATCTATCTTATGTTCTGGGCGAGCCTATTTCTGTTGATTACAAACGGGTGAGTAAAGAGATAAACATCTGACACATCGAGACTGAGAGCATGGGCCATCCACATTATTAACATTTTTCCCTGTCTCCCAGTGAAAGAGGATTCTATGGGAATCAGTATGGCGAGTGGAATGATTCACAACTGCAGCCCACCATACAGAAGCTGATGAAAGGCTACAATCGATACCTAAGGCCAAACTTTAACCGTGAGGGCCAGCTGCAGTTGATTAAATATAGATTGAGAATTAAAACATGGATAATACAAACACATTTCTTTGTTCCCACAGATGGGCCTGTTGAAATTGGAATGAGTTTGGATATTGCCAGCATTGATGCCATCTCTGAGATTAACATGGTACTATTCATGTTTATAACCTCACCTGTAAACTTTCTTGAAGACTAATGGGATTCTGTTCTGTTCACATACTGATAGGACTACACAGCCACTATTTTCCTAAGACAACGATGGCAAGATTCCCGACTGATATTCCCTGGAAATGAAAGTCTGAGTCTGGATGGAAGGCTGGTTTCTTTGCTGTGGATCCCCGATACGTTCATCCCTGATTCTAAGCGTTCCTTCCTCCATGATGTCACTGTGGAGAACCGCCTGATCCGCATCTTCAGCAATGGCACTGTGCTCTATGCTCTCCGGTAAACACTGAATCTGAATTTACAACTTCTTACCCAAGGCTGAACAGCTGCGCCAGGCAGCTGTATGTGTGTCTGGGGAACCTTCCTACTGAAATGGTTCAATCAATATTCCTCCTTTTCTCTTTCTCCACAGCATAACAGCAACCATCGCCTGCAACATGGACCTCACCAAGTATCCTATGGATAGACAAGAGTGTACTTTGCAATTAGAAAGCTGTAAGTGTTTTCACTCTAAACAATTAGATGTAAATTACTTCTACTTATGTTATTTTATTGATTATTCAACAGCAGGCTGTGCAAACCCTTAAACCTGAATGTGTGTGCATGCATGTTCAGGGGGCTATAATTTACAGGATGTGGTGTTTTACTGGACCCGAGGGAATGACTCAGTGAAGGGGTTAGATACACTGCGTCTGGCCCAGTACAGTGTAGAGAGCCACTACACGACCGTATCTGAAGCTGTGTATGAAACAGGTATAAACATCTAATTTCATTATGAATATCTTGGCCACTTTTACATTTTATTTGACTGAAAAGTACCAGTCAGCCAGTCTTTTAGCAGACGTCTTTTTCCTAAGCGGCTTACAGCGCAATCATGGTTTACAGTGTCCCAAAAAAAAGAATTTGGACACTTAAAGCCTGACTTAAAGATACATGAATGACATTGCATTAGATAACAAAAGATCATCCAAATGGCTTTTTTTATAAAAAATTTTCTCCAAAGAAAACAGCAAAAGCACATATTTCAAGCAAAATATTGCACAAAAAGAGGTTTTAGGTTTCAAATGATACAGAAAAAGGATATAATATTTTGTCTGCAGATGCCACTTGGTTTGATATTTTGATATTCAATGGACTAAAATGTATAATACTTTTTGGTACCACTGTACATTTAATTAGTACATTCCTAAGTAATCAAACTTACTAGTGCTGCTATAAACTGTCTACACTGTAAAAAACAATCTAGTAAATGCCAGAAATGCACCATACAATGTTTTCAGGTATCACAATATGGCATATTGGTGCTTATGTTTTACACCTTAAAACTATTTCCAATATAATGATACAAAAATTAATATTACCAGTCTACAAGAACTACCTGCTTTTTACCTTAAAGCGATATTTCACCCAAAAACGAAAATTTTCATAATTTACTTACTCTCAAGTTGTTGACTTTTGGGACCCATTGAGTATTTTTTTTTCCATGCTATGGAAGTCAATGGGGCCTTGGGCCTGTTTGGTTACAGACATTCTTCAAATAATTATTTTGTGTTCAGCAGAAGAAATAAATTCCAATGTTTGGAACGACTTGAGGGTGAGTAAATGATGACAGAATTGTAATTTTTGGGTGAACTATTCTTTTAAAATGTACTGAAAATCAACATGATAAACAGAAAGCAACAAAACATTCACTAAATAACAGAAAATGTAACACAAAACACCCTCATGTATATTACGGAGAACAAAAATAAGCCGAAACAAAACTATTTTACCAATAACCAACATACTATTTTTATAGTATTTTTCTGTAAGAATTCCACAAAATTTGTACAGTGTATGAATCACCTGAACAGTATTCTGGATCTCTTGCAGGTTTTTACCCGAAGCTAGTGCTCCACTTCGCTTTGCGCAGAAATGTGCTGTTCTTTATTCTGGAGACGTATGTGCCCTCAACCTTGCTGGTGGTTCTGTCATGGGTGTCTTTCTGGATCAGTCAGTCCTCCGTACCAGCTCGCACCTGCATCGGCCAGTGATTCCATGAGTTTATTACTCTAGCAAACATGTTCTATAAAACATTTCTAGATCAAATAAACGAAATATTCTCTATCAAATCCATTTATTTGACAGGGGTGACCACTGTTCTTACCATGACCACACTAATGATGGGTGCCAGGACCTCACTTCCTAACGCCAACTGCTTCATTAAGGCTATCGACGTCTATCTCGGCATCTGTTTCACCTTCATCTTTGGTGCTCTGCTGGAATATGCCTGCGCTCATTTCTGCACCATGCAGCACCAGACCATTGTAGATGTGCAAAGGGTGAGAAACCTGTGGATAGTGTTTAAATATGACTTTTTTTTTTTTTACAACTAATTAATTACCTTTTTAAACTAACTTTTCATAGGAACTACTCAAAGAATTCGAGGAGTCAAATGGTACGACTCACTTGGTCAATTCAATGTCACCAAAAAAGATGCAGACGCAAGACTCCACTCAGCAGGAGATGCCAGAGCAATCTGTGGCATGTGAAGGGGATGAGGCAGTGGACAAGAAACAAGAGAAGGGGTGCGGTTTATCCTCTGTAAAGCAAATGTCTCACCGAGCAGCATCCATGATGAGTGTCGAGAATCCTCACAACATCGACAGACACTCAAGGACACTGTTCCCTATGGCATTTCTCCTCGTCAATATCTTCTACTGGCTCTATTACCTTTTATTCTAACGGACTGAAAACTCTACCTCCTATCTCCATAAACAAAGTATTACTCAAATGACTGAAAAAGTGAAAAGACTGCTGACTACCCATCATTTCCAGGTTGAATAGTGCCCTATCACACTGAGCTGGACTGCATGGTTCACTGTTGCATTGAAGCTTGAAATTGCACTGCAAGTGTTTCTACGCAACAGTGAAAATTAAGATTACATGAACAAACATAAATCACAATAGGGACACATCAGCAATAGGACGCCAAGAAGGATGTTGTAGTATCCAGTCTTATTTCTTAAAGGGGTCCTATTATGATTTCATCCCCACTTTTACAACTTTAGTTAATGTGTATGTTGCTGTTTGAGCATAAAAAAGATCTGCAAGGTTACAAAGCTCAAAGTCCACTCCAAAGGGAGATCTTTTATTTAACAGAATCCCCTTTACAAGAACTACAACGAATGGCTCGTTTGGACTACAACACGATTTTTCCGGATCTTATGAAGTCATAATGTTCTCATGTTACTCATTTAAATAATCCCCGCCCACGGAATATGCAAAAAAGGGGACGAGGCCTGGCTGAGCTGCATTAGAGAAGACAGTGTTGTCACTACAGAATGCCAAAGAGACATTGTTTTTTCCGTTTCCTTCCTAAGGCTGACAAACTTACTTGAAACACTGTTCCTGAACATTATAACCCCAACGATTATCTGTGCGCTGCACAGTTTATGGAGAACGGCTTGTTTTTTTGTAAGACGGTTCACCGCTCCTTAGGTAAATTTTGTGATCAGTTACTGTTTTTTTAATCTTAGTTTTCCGACAAATATCACGATTAAATGGTGGATAACATCCTATCTATAATGTATAAGAAAATACAAATCACATAATAGAAAAAATATACCACTCTGAAACGTCCTGTGAAACCCGTGCTTGCAAAGTGTGCGCATGAAATCCGTTCTGCATGTTCGTTAACATTGTCAGGGTCTGAATCGGGCTTGAATTGGTTTGAAATTGACGCCATCCTCAATATTTACACTAGAGAAGAACTCGCAGTTATGGAGGGGCGGGACATTTCCCAAACACACACTAAGTGCTGTCAATCAGAACACACTTGGTCAGCTAACCAATCACAGCACATTTCGTATTTCGGAAGGAAGGGCTTCATCAAAATCGGCGTGTTCAAGCCAGACTGGGGAGAGAGGTGCTGTAATAATGTAAAATAGCCTATGTGAAAAATAATGCGTTTTTTGAACATTCAAGCATGAAAGCATATTCTAGTACACGGCACCCCAAAAACAAAATCAAGACTTCGTAAAAAGGGCATAATAGGACCCCTTTAAGCAATTGCCTTTACATTGCTGATTTATTAGGTTTCAATGCTTTACCTGTTTTTTTCGTCTTCTTGCTTTGCTAGGTAAATGTAATGCGCTGTAGGGATGTTGTAATCTTCATAAGCAATGAATGAGCATATTAAATGCCAATAAGTAAAACCAATAGGCCTGTCAATATATGCATGTATGTACAGCGGGGTCCAGTTTGATTCCATATTGTAAAACTGAAATTAAAATCTGGAAATAAAGTTTTAATTAAAAAAATAAACTTTTTAAGGTGAAATATATCAAAAATATGTACGATTCTGGAATATTTCTAGAGCACAATTCAAACTTACAATTCAAACAAACAATGTAACTTATATGTTTCATATACTAGTATATAACCAAAGCTATAGATTGTGAAATTAAAGTTTTTTTAGTTAGCTTAGATAGTAGCATAGCATAGGCTACAGCTATCCGAAATGATTGCAGAAAAAGTTATGTTTTGTGTTCTTTAAGTTTTGATTGGCATTTCTTTTTTAAATTATTATTATAATTTTAAAGTTAATGTAATATTAGACTATGGTAAAATTCAGCCAAGGACATACACAATATTGCCAAAAGTATTGGGACAGCCCTCCAAATAATTGAATTCAGGTGTTCCAATCACTTCCATGGCCACAGTTGTATAACAATCAAGCACCTGGGCCTTCATTTTACTATTGCATGCGTTAAAAACATAATATATGCAATAAATGTAAAAAAAAGAGAAGAAGAATAACATTAATTTGTAAGGGCGTGTCACACAGGAATGTGACACGGCCTGACTGTTGGCCATTTTAAACTGCCATTACTCAGCCTGCTAGCATGCTAGCATAAAAACTGTTAACATGCAAGCAAGGAATTTCAGTAACCTTTTTAGACATGTTTTGGATTTAAAACATTTTCATTATTTTCTGGAATGTTTTACCGTGACAGAGCCTGACCCTTTAGCTCGTCTTCCTAAAAAAAAAACATACAAAAACAAGCTTAAAATCATACAATTCAATGACAGAATTCACCCTTGATCAATGTCAGCTTCACCTGGGTCAAATGATGTCACTTCCTCTGAGTGATACCCTTAAAGGCGTATTTCACACATTTTATATAGAGTTTTATGTAAGTGACAGGACTGACCAAAACATGGGGACAGTTGTAAAATAGAATTTATATATAATTTCATGTTTTTGATCAGTTGATGTGAATGATAACAGCTTAAACTTGTTATTGATGGAGTTTTTTCCCCTAAATAACAGTTTCTAGCATAACAAAACTATGAAAGGACATGGACAGGATTTGTAATTTTCAAAAGTGTTTTTAATAAAGAAAAAAATATCTGAGAACCTAATAAATGACATATTCCTTTACAGAACAACTCACAGAAATCAACTATGAGCCAGTTTTAGAAATTTTTGGATGAAATACTTTTGTATTCACTGTAACAATTCAAGGACAGATAATGTACGTTTCTGGTAGAATGACCCAGATAACGTTTTTTTTCACCATCTACGATATTTTTCGATAAAAACCTTCGATAACAAATATGATACAAGCATAATTCTGCTTAAGAGTTAATTATGACATGGCATGCTTCAATTAAATGCTTGCCTTATTGCTTAATAACAATTAACAATGTCGCAAAACATAGCCTACCTAAAAATGCTATTTCTTTAACTTAAACTATATAAATAATCAGGATACAAATAAAAGATTAATTACATGAATTAAAGTTTGATTGATTACATTAAGAATCCTAAACTGGACTCATCACTTCGCTGGGATCTCTTTTTCACCACACCGCCACCGTTTCACTGTTCATCTAGACTTCATTGATTTACTCAGTCAAGCCATTAGGTGGCACTGTCGCTCTTAAGCAATAAACTAAGAGCATCGTCTGGTCAAAGAGGAAAATCTATCAGCCAATGAGGAAGCTGGTTGCCTTTTAAAACTCAGCCGGGAAATTCGGAACCAAAACAAACGACATTTTTGCTCGTGTACGGAGGAAAAGAATAAATACAGATAAAAGGTAGGTAACGTACTCGACACCGTCTCGGTAGAGGTTGTATTTAATTTCGACTGGTATGATTTAGATTTTAGAAAGACTAAAGGTTAGTTCAACTGGCGATATGCATTGATTAAACCCGCGTGTCACTTTTAATAATACAACATAAAACGAAATTGCCCAAGATTAACTGTTTTGTTACAAATCACAAACGGCATTATTTCAACCGAACAAGTTGGTTTTGATTGTCTTGCTGTTAAGTGAGTGTAGTTTGAATCTTGAAGCTGCAGTGTTTCTTTAACCTGTCTCTGTCAGCGCTGTGCTAAGCTAGCAGCTACAGACATGGACACCATGATTTACCTGGATCAGGAGAACGGCAGACTGACCACTCCATCCATCAAATCTCGCCCGAACAGACTGCACTCAGCTCCAGGTCAGTACCAATGCTCAGACACCAAAATGCATTTTGTACCAGAACCATAAATAGTGTCAAATTTACTCGTGTATAATTTTCAGATCAGTGCTTGAGAACACCTCTGACAGGAAAGACGCGTCTCGGAGCTCCTCTGCAATCCACCCGAAAAGCTTTGGGAGTCCTAAATAAGGTTGTTGCCACCCCAGCAGCCTCTCATAAAGCAGAGGAGAAAACCAAACCTGCAGAAGCCAAGGTTGGTTCTTGAGATTTATGAAGGCTTCTTTCATAAATGGACAACTATATTGAAATCATTTGTAGGTTGATTAAATGCATGTTTCATCAGTGTAAGGTGCTTGCTCAGCCTCCTGGTGAGGAGTTGCCAGAGATTGAGAAGTGCTTCCCGTACAATCCAAGCGGTAAGCCTGTCTGCTGCTTTATGGCTTTAGAACTGAACTCTCTTGGTGTCAGGCAGCTGTTGATGATTCTGTCCTGTGTTAAATGTGTAGAGTTTGAGACCTACGGTGTTCCAGATGAAGTCTTCCTCAGTGGTTTCTCTCTGGCTGGTTTGGCTAAACAGACGTGGCCAGCTGCTTCCCCTGCTGTGGAAGAGCTTATTATGGATCCGTGTTTGCCACTCTCACCTTTAAAGATGCCCAGTGGTAATGAGTATATTTTGAAGCAGTTTAAACTTTAAATGCAAAATGTTTTTATGCCCAATTAAGCTTGTTAATTCTTTATTTTCTCAAATGCAGCAGTGGAATATGCTGATGAAATGGAGGCCTTCCTACAGACGATAAACGAGCTGACTGTTGACCTGCCCCTTGAGTGTGATTTCTAAACTTTCTCTTTTTATTTAATTTTCTTTTTATATTGTGAATGTTGTACTTTCAGAATTGTTTGTTTTTAACTGTTATTAAACTTTATAAAATGAATGTTCAAAGGGATCTGTTAATCTGACTCTAAAGGTTTTGTTTTTTGAAACTGTCTGAGGGCTTTTTCTCTTGATCACCAATGTTACGATCTCACTAAAGGGGTTATTTCATTCATTAAACGTTTATTAATTGACAATCCACCTGTGATTTATTTTTGTGAATTATTTACAAGGAAATGTCAGGTTCTGCAATGGCTTTTATTGGAGTCCTGGATTATCATTTTAAATTTTTTTTTTTTTCATATTCAAGTTGAATAGGTGCTCTATATCAGGATATGGAGTATATTATACACTAGTGTTAACACTTTACAATTAGGTCTGTTAACATGAATGAATGAGAAATTTATTCGTTAACTAAATGTTTGTGTTCGTTTCAGTACATTTTATATTAACTGATTATTTAGATTTTGAATGTATTTGTGTAAACAACAATGAATCCTTATTGTAAAGTGTTACCACATATGCATTTATTTATTTTGAGTGGCTGTTCAATGTTCAGTTCTTAGAAACTAGGACACTTCTCTCTTCTTTTGGCTGGCTTGTATAAAGTATTGCAGTAAAACACTTATAGTTTTTGTTCCCAGCTGATCATTCTATTGCAAGTCAATAACTGACATAGGAGCAAAGATACATTTTGTCTTTATTAAAAGAATATTCCCATCTCCATGTATAAAGACATTTAAAGTGCAAATGTTACTCACATTAAAAAGTGGTAAATAAATGGGGGAGGGATACAGTTAGATACTATGAAGCTAGAAAAGAATGTTAAGTATATATACAATTTTCAAATATACACTGTTATTAGCACCACTTGGTTAAGAGCTGGGATTACCCCAGAAGTATGAGCAAGGGAGTAAAAAAAAAAAAAAAACACTGTACAAATCAGTTACCATGCCTCTTAAATTAAAGAGTTTAAAATTCAAGACTTTTTAAAGTGGATTGTCTCATGCATCCCCATCCTCTGCTTCTTTTACAACTTAACCACAACTCTTTCTTGCACTTTCAACTGATCATACCCTCTCAATCCTTCAACACTGATGCCATTTTGTGCTTGTCACATGGAACTTCACAAGACACATGAAGAGGACATCACTTGGCTGCATATTATTATAATATAGCTGGTGCTTTGTCATTCTAACTCCACTGTAAAGTTATAAAAGTGGCAGTCACCATAGAGTTGCATATACAGCAGTCTGTGTTGGTGCAAGTCCTCATATTAATCGTGAAGTCTTCCTGATCAGCGTTTTTTTTAAGTCCCCTTCTTAGATTCCCATTCCTGGTTAAAAACAAAGCATTAATGACTAAGTTACTCACACATACGGGCCTATTCTGCGACATATACGATCTTAATAGCAGGACCCTAAAGTGATCAATGAAACTCATTAGAGACTGACTAATTAGAAATGGACTAAATGTTTTAATGTGATCCCTATTGATGCAGCAAGCTGTTCTGTTTGCATTATCTGCCTTTTGATGCATTGCACTGGATAATGTTGTGACCACTGATGTGTTTACCTTGGCTTTCTGCATAACATTCCCCTTTGTGGATGCATAGATGGAGGGAGGTCGCTTACGCATTTCAGAGGCGCAGTTGACTGGGAGAAACGACTCAATATACTGAGTCTCCGTCCTTTGAGTCTTTGAGGAAAGAAGGAAGCATATTTAACATCAGACAATCCTTTTGATTAAACTATTCTTTCTAATATTTGCCCAGTACCTTGTTTGTAGGTTTAGGCTCTGTAGGCGTACTAGGCGCCTCCATTTCTCCACCAGCCAGAGATTTCTTCAGGTTCTCCTTCACCTGCGTGAGCCTGAGCTCTAGATCCACACGCTCACCCTCTTTCACCCGACAGCTGTCCTCCAACTGGACGACACGCTCCTCTAAAGCCAACCTCTGCTTATCTGCACAACAATAGATAATTACATTTACATACATGTTTTCTGGCGGAAATATACATAAGGACACTAGTTGAGTAAGAGGAAACAATCACTACAACTGTAGTGGTAGGAATTGCACAAAATTATCGTGAATTATTATTTTTTAGAATCAACTCTGCAAATTTTTAAAGAGCACCAATTTTGCTGTTCTTGTGTGTATGTGCTGCACAATTTGGTAAAAAAAAAGTGTGATTACACATCAATATGACTATAAAATAATAAAACAAATAATAATAATACTATAAAATAATAATAATAATTATTATTACTAATATTAAACAAAATAAGAAATATTAGTATTGTAATAATAATACTTTTTCACAGTCTTTCATCTTTATTTTATTTTAAAATCTACAATTCTAATATTTATGGCCGTCTCAATTTATTTGCGATTTGATAGTCGCACAAAGCCATATCGCAAATTTAGTTTTATGTAAAACCAAACCAACTATTGTGGAATAGTACCTCTGTATTATCGCAGAAAACAGACAGGAAAGATTTCTTTCTCACCCGTTGCACCTTTCATTTTCTCCTTTGCCTCTCGTTTCTTATTCCGCAGTGAGACTAGTGCACTTCTGATACTGTCTATTTCTGTCTCCAGGTCTTCTTTTTCTTTCAAGAAGCGGCGTGCGTCCTCCTGTGCCCGCGTTTTCCCATACCTCCCGTATTGATTTGCGTCTGAAATGTCAAGTAAAGTTCAAAGATCAGACCCTAGAAGTCTGCGGGAAGGTGGCAAAGCTCTTAGCACTTAGTGACGAGAGAATGAGTGTGAAAATGCAGAGAGCCGTAGATCAAACCAAAATGTCTTAAGCTCAGGTTACATTATTCTGACTGCTTTTGATGTGACAGCGTGAGAACTTTTCAAAATGGCCAAAATAAGGTTAAGCAGTCAGCAGGCTGCTAATAAAAACTTAAAACCATCTATTCTTTATGTTAAAGTGAATGCTGGATCTAACAGCTGTGTTTGTTATAAGCACAACCAGCACAGTGCAGAGTGTGACGGGACCCACTGGAGCCGTGGCGCTTTAGGGTGATTTGTGGACTGGGCTTTCCTGTGTCACTGCTGGAGAAAGAAGAACGACGCTTCGTTTGCGCTCCTCCCCTCAACCTCTCATGTCCCTGCTGAAGAAAAAAAGTGTACCAGGTCAGATATTGTCTAGATAAACAACTGTACTGCATGCTGATTCATATGGGTCAATCCACAAAATGAATGCCATTTCTGTTCCTCATATACCCATTGTGTAACAGATGATTGACAATGAATAGCTGATGCTAATTGTGTTTTAATAAACATGGCAATAAAATCCACAAACTGTGGAAATAAAGTGAAATAAATGGTAGAATTTTGTGTTTATGCGCATCCATCCATCATAAAAATAATCCATACGACTCCAGTGGGTTAATAAATACATTCTGATGCGAAGCAATGGGTTTTTGGTCGTACGCGTGTTCAGGAGAGAGTCGAGGATGACCTCTGACTCGTATGACGTATGACTTATGATGTAGGATGTAAGAATTATGACATGGGATGTATGACGTAGGATGTATGACGTAGGATGTATGATGTAGGACGTAAGACGTAAGACTTAGGATGTATGACGTAGAATGTATAACATTGGTCTTATAACGTAGGACTTATGACATAGGATGTATGACGTAGGATGTATGACGTAGGATGTATGACGACGTAGGATGTATGACGTGGAATGTATGACATAGGATGTATGACGTAGGACGTAAGACTTATGACATAGGATGTATGACGTAGGATGTATGACGACGTAGGATGTATGACGTGGAATGTATGACATAGGATGTATGACGTAGGACGTAAGACTTATGACATAGGATGTATGACGTAGGATGTATAACATTGGTCTTATAACGTAGGACTTATGACGTAGGATGTATGACGTAGGATGTATGACGTAGGATGTATGACGTAGGATGTAGGACGTATGACGTAGGACGTATGACGTAGGACGTATGACGTAGGATGTATGACGTAGGACGTATGACGTAGGATGTATGACGTAGGACTTATGATGTAGGACGTAAGACTTATGACATAGGATGTATGACGTAGAATGTATAACATTGGTCTTATAACGTAGGACTTATGACGTAGGATGTATGACGTAGGATGTATGACGTAGGATGTATGACGTAGGATGTATGACGTAGGATGTATAACATTGGACTTATGACGTAGGACTTATGACGTAGGTCTTATGACGTAGGACTTATGACGTAGGACTTATGACGTAGGACTTATGACGTAGGACTTATGACGTAGGACTTATGACGTAGGACTTATGACGTAGGACTTATGACATAGGAGTTATGACATAGAATGTATCCGTAGGATGTATAACGTAGGCGTAGCATAAGCTTAGATGAGAATTGATGAACCCAGAAGCGAAGAGGATAGAGCAAAACAAAATGGCGGTTACGAATTAGAAGTCTTCTAATTACAAAAAAAGTAGGAGGATTTTGATATAAGAAAAGAGGAGCAACGTCGGATCAGAAGTCACCCTTCTGCCGGAACTCGGCTCTCTCGTGATCAGCCGTTGCCAGAAGCCAGGATAGTTTGTAAAGTTTTAAATATGGATATTTTTCTTACAAAAACCCATGCTTCACTTTTTTTTTTTTCACTTTGCATTTATTAAACCTCTAGAGTCGTATAGATTACTTTTATGATGGATGGATGTGCTTTTTGGAGCTTCAAAAACTAGGGCACTATCCAATGCCATTACAAAGCTGGGAAGAGCCAGGATATTATTTAATATAACTCCAATTGTGTTCTGCTGAAAGAAGAAAGTCATAAACACCTAGGATGGCTTGAGGTTGAGTAAATTATGGGATAATTTCTTTCTTTTTCCCCCCATAATTTTACTGTTTGGCTTGAGATGCAGTATTACAATATTGCACAATGCAATATTACATTTTAAACAGAATGATACAAAAACAACTGAGGGAGATTTTTTTTTGTTGCTTTTTTAAAAATGCAATTTAAAAAAATCTCCTGAAATAAGGATATTTTAGAAAAATGACTTTTTTAGCCCTGATCGCACAAGTTGAGGCACGCACAGATGGAGAGAACTGATGTTTCTGTGCGGGTGTCTGAAGGTTCAGCACAGGTTTAACAAGCCACTCGGAGGCCAGAGGCCATGACGACTGAACCTGCTCTAACCCCTGAGTCAGCACACACTTCTCATCTTTCATTAAAGACCAGTCAGGGCACATGGATATAAAGAAGACTTGTCTTCAAACAAAGAAAAAAAAGATAAAAAAAAAATCAGATAATGACTCGACTCATGAGTGTTGTTTACACTTAATGTTTGTGTATGATGCATGCACACGAGTGTTGGGAATTTCTTCAATAATTTCTTATGTGCGACCACAAACCTCTATGGCTTCAAAAGGGACCTCATCATATGTTCGTGAATCTGTGGAGGTTGCCCATCTAAAGAAACAGGAGAAGAAATAAGAACAGTTAAGGTAGTCAAAACAACAAGATAACCCAATCTATAACTCCACCCCTCACCACATTAACCCTTAACTCACAGGAAAGAGTGACGGGCAGCCGTGCGGATGTTGGCGATAGTTTCCACATCTACATAGTCATAATGTAGGGACTCGGGGTCGGCAGAGGAGCCGGTTTCTGCCAATAGGACTCCCAGCCAGCGGCCCATGTCCTCCGAACAACTCGCCTAACACAACAAACACACGCAAGAACAAACATGAGCTGCAATCACAAACAGAGCCAGACACAAAAAATATCACACACACACACACACACACACACACACACACACACACACACACACACACACACACACGAAGATTATAAAATAGACTTTATGGACAGCATTTAATCATCAGACATGATAAAAGAGTATTAAAGAATGCAAAAACGATAACATTTAAAGATAGTAGTGTTGTTATTGTTAACTAAAACTTATTAGACCATTAAAAATCTTTTAAAAATCTTTAAAAATCTTTAAAAGACCATTAAAAATCTTTTCTGTTCATTGAAATTAAGCTACATATACATATACACATACACATATGTATACACATATATATGTATATATATATAAAATATGAAAAACTTGAACTAAAACTTAAATGAAAATAAAGTCAAATAGAAATAAAAAAATATAATTATAAAAATGACAAAAGACATTACAAAAAATAAAACAATATAAATAAATACTGTAATAGTATTTAAATAATACTACTAACCAATATTAAATTAAGATATTAAATTAAATATTACGTTTTTTTTATTAATTTGTATCAGTTGATAATATATACTTAATTGTGCATGGTAATTACCCCTATTTAGATTACATTTGCTGTCATGTGGCATTCACTTAAAGTTAATCTTTAAAAATATCTAATATCGCTGTTCAATGTAATCTTTTTCAAATCTCAGAATAAATCTAAATTTGTCATAGTGTATATTATAGTAGTATGATGCCTATATTTGTCTAAGTTATTTGTTTTGGTTTTTAGTGTTTTATTTGTATTTATTTAGACAAAATGGTATAGAATAGTATTGTATTTTTATATCAGCAATAAAAAAAAAAAAAAGGTCGGCCAGACAGAATTTTAATATCGGTGCGTTCTTATAGAATAGATTGAGAGATGTCATTGAATGATGGTGCGAGAAGAGGAGGAAACACAGATCAAACCCACACAAACACCAAGACTAAATTTGCATGTAGCTAACCACTAGAATACAGCTCTATGGAGGATTGCTGTGAAAGCTTCACACAAATCACTCACTACCTCTAAAGCTGCCAGCTCTGCACCTCCTTTCAGTATCCTCAGGGCGAAGGGGTGTTTGGGCCCGAGGCCTGGGACAACCTCACAGCCCTTCAGAGCCACAGCGGTGTGGGGGACTCGCTGTTCTGCTTTCTCGTGGTAAAGGTAAAGAGATCCGGCCCGCACACGACACCAGTGTTCCCTCCAGCACTGATTCAACAGCACTCCCACATAACCTAACACACACACAGAAAGAATTACAGCAATTATTACAGTACGCCCACTTCTGTTTCATGGAGTAGATTTATTCCACTTCACTGTCTGAGATCAAACGCTAAGAAAGAAAAGTTGAAAATAACAGGTGGAGAGAGTCATGGGAATTGTAATATGAGAGGAGATAGGGGAGAGAGAAAGATGTGTCTCGTACCACACCGGGGATCCTGGTCGAGAGACATGCGGACGTCTCCTGGCAGTGGAGGCTTTCTTTTGGAGAAACTGATAATTCTTGTGATCTTTCTTCCTGCAGCTCGGCTTACGGTGCCCGTTAGCTCTGACAGTGCACCTCGCTTGGGTTTACCTGTAAACACACATAAACACACACACAAAGGTTTGATGGTAGAATGAAATTACATGTAAAGATATGTGTGGTCTACAGACACACAATCTGCAGGAATTAGGCCAAAGCTATTAAAGACTTTCACTGGTCCAAACAATAATAATCACAAACAATCCACATCCTGCATAAAGACTTCCTGCTTGTTAACAGAGTACCTATGACAAAGCTCTCAAACAGTGAAAGGAAAAAAGGATGAATAAGAGAGAGAGAGAGAGAGAGAGACATTGTGAGTGTTTCTTGACAATGAAAACCTTGCAAGCACAATGATATTGGTGTTTTGAGTGGTTGCCAGGGTGTTGTTATGCAGTTTCTAAGGTGTTATGGGTTTTTCGAACATTGCTACGAAGGGTGTTTTGATCCTGGGTGATTGCCAGGATGTTGTTATTCAATTGCTAAAGTGTTCTAACTGTATGGTTTTCAACATGTTGCTAAGTGGTTGCTAGGGTGTTTTGGGTTGTTGCCAGAGTGTTTCTATTTGGTTTGTAAGGCATTCTGATTGGCTTAATACATTGCTATGCGGTTATTATGGTGTTTTGGGTGATTGCCAGGGTGTTACTATACAGTTTTTATGGCATTCTGAGTTTTAGGGTGTTTTGGGTGGTTGCCAGGGTGTTGCTATATGATAGCCAAGGCATACTGAGTGGTTTTTGACATGTTGCTCTAAGTTTCTAGCGTGTTTTGGGCAGTTACCAGGGTGTTGATAGCCCAACCCTAAGTCTACAAGACATGCTGGTCTATAAAAAAAATTCTGGTCCCTCTTTCCTTGTACAGTGTGAGTGTAAAAAACTCTGCAAGATTAATTACTTTTATTGTTTTACTTTAGTGGTTTGTTTAAATTTTTTTTTATTAATAATAATAATGATTGCCTTAACAAACACCACTAATAAAGATAAAGATAGAAGAACTGTGAGTTGGATTAGACAAAAAAAACAAAAAGAAAACCTTTGGATTCTAAGGTGTAATCAGAGAAGAACAGCAGGGCAAAACTGAAGATCTCACCATTTTCCCGGCCGTCACGAGCACTTTCTCCACTTGGCACACTGTCAGAATCTGAGGTTTGCTTCTCTGCAGAACACCACTACAGGGACAACAGCACAGCCAGATCAAACTAAATACGCCAAATTTGTACATATACACACCCATAACTATTAGTTGACTAATGCTGTACAATAGGATATGGAGATTATTGAAAATAATCCTAATTAAACCCTGAGTTGGTCTAGATTCAGGGTGTTGTTGTGGCCAGACAGCTACAGCACCAGAGTTCAGACAGGAAACACACTCCCAGTACAGTCTAACTCTCACAACCGACTGCTAAATTCAGATAAAATGTGTTTCCTGACATACAATCACACATCATAACATTCCCATTTATTCTGCCTCTCACAACAGGTCCCTTAAACTCAGCACATTATTTACAGCGGCTCTGACAGAATTGACCACCCTCAGCTTGACGCCTTTTAATTAAAGCCGATGGAGAGCGAGCCCAGAACATTTAAATGCTGTCAGTCTGTTTACACACACAGACAGCACAGCACTCACAGCAGCACTGGGGATGTAATTACACACAATGATAGAGGACAGAGACAAATCCATTTAGAGTCATATGCACTACCATTCAAAAGTTAGAGGTCGGTATGAATCTTTTTAATGTTGGCTGCATTTTTTTATAAAGCTGCATTGATTTGATCAAGCATACAGTTCAAATAGTAGTATTGTACAATATTATTATAATTTCAAATAAATGGTTTCTATGGAAATATATTTAAAATGTAATTTATTCCTGTGATGCAAAGCTGAATTTACAGCAGCCATTGCTCCAGTCTTCAGCGTCACATGATACTTAGAAAAAGTACTTAAAACCATTAATAAAATGTAACATGTACCATGGCAATACTATGTATTTAAAATACGTTTTGTAAGGAAATGTCGAGAGGTATTCATCTTACGTGTTGCAGGTGGGATTATTTTCCTAAGAAAGTCACAGAAAGACCACTTTATACAGAATGAGCGTATCCCCAAAAGTTCCACCAATTCATCATTGGCACACTTTATATGTCAGTAATGAAGAAGAGGTGCACAGGAGTCATGAATAAGACAAACGTGTGCTGGGATCTCACCTTATCCAGTTCAATCTTCCTAGGAATCATGGGAGATGATGGGCTGTCCAACCCATTCCCCTGGCCTGTAACGTCACGCACCACCTGCAACCACACAAAGATACACACACATAAGCGTTTCCTACGCGTGTAAACATAGTCCATCACACAGGGGGTCCCTTTTACAAAAGCTATTTTCCTCTTGTGCAATATTGTTTCTGGCAGCTGATACATTCATTGTGTGTATGCATAATGGATGGATACTCAATCGTGCAAGAAAGTGAGGGACTGTGTTTACTTGGAGCCATTTCTCGGCCTGCTCCTTGCTCTGCACGGCCAACACCAGCGCCTCTCCACCGGGAAGGGAGAATCGGAGCTCGTGTTTCTTCCTCCGGCCGTCTTTGGGCACGTAGATGACAGTGCACAGGCTGAGTGGTATATCCGTGTAGGGCGACTGGTCTTTAGAGCTTTTATAACACTATAAAACAAGATTCAGGGGTTTGCATGTATCAATGATAGCATCAGGAAAAATCAAGGCTCATTTTGATCTCTCAGGGCTTTTTCCAGCTCACCTGGAGTCTGTTTTCACGAATGACAGTGAGCTGTTTGGCCCACTGGCCGAAGCGTTTTTTCCTTAGTAGGAAGGCACAGATATGGCAGTCTCTCACCGGGGCCATGGAGTTCTCCTCTGAGGGCCACTGGTGAGTCAAACGCTGGCCTTTCTCTTCCTCTTCCTCGTCATATGACTCATAAGAACTGCTTAAGGCATCCGAGTCATTATCTGCGGGAGGAGTAATGTCATACTAATGCTAATAATAAGAAATGACATCACTATTTATAGCATCAGGGTTCCCCCGCTTACAGGAGTTCTTGCGTCGTCCGTTCACTTGTGTTGTTGGGTAATTGTTCTCAGCATCTTCGTAATATCCATCTTCAATGGAATTAGGAGGGCTGGAGCTGCCTGTAGATATAAAAGAAATGTGCAGTGCCATACAGTATAGGCTGTGTGGAAAGAAATTTTACATGCTCTCCCTAATCTTTGGGAAACAATCATAATATCAGATTATTATTTTTTTTGGACCTGTAGTGCAATAAAAAAAATAGCAGCTGCCCTTTTAAAAGTATTTTAAGATAAAGTAGAATCCAAAATCTTGCATGGCAACGCAATAATTAGCAATCCTCTGCAAAGTGAAATGTAGATGTGCGAGTCAACTCCCATCTCTTATCATCTTCTCGCTGAATTGCTTGAATACACTGCAGTCTGTTCTAGCATCATTATTAAATTGTAAAAAAATTACATAGTTTTATTAGAAGTGTAAACACTTTTAGAAAGAGTGTTTTCTTTTTAAAAATATCCAAAACTTGGATATTTCTATTCATTTAAATAGAAATTTAAATAGAAAAAGGGAACTTAACCTACAGAAGCGGGCAATCCCTCTCTTTGCTGACTGTATCTGTATCTAGCACCAGCACACATTTGCCAACAAAAATGTATTTGTGAAATTTGTGAATTTGCTGAGTTTAGACTAGAGTTTACCAAACTGAAACTTTGGAATGGAACAAAACGTGAAACTTTTTTACACAAGCTTGTGTTTCTGGTCTCCTACATTTAATTGGAAGTCAGTTGAACACATTTGACCCTATTTACTTTCCTAATGCACATTCTTGGTTCATTGTACAACAATTGAATCAACAATTCATTGTACAATTCAAATTGCAACTTTATCTCTGAAATTTTGAATCGAAATGTAATAATTTGCTCTGAAATTACTCCTTTTCCACTGATGTCACTTGGCTCTTGGATAATGTTAATCAATAGCTATTTAAACACTGTTTTTGTAACTTCAAATTCAGCATAGCTCCATTCTGGAATGTAGCACCCACTTTTTACAATCCAATCATTTCATAATGGATAAAATAAGTACTTTTTCTTGTTGAATATACTGTTTCATTCAGTCTGTTGAGAACTACAGTACAATTAACTTTGACTTCAAATGGTTCACATATATAGTGACAAGTGACACTCAAAAAGTTGTAACTCAATCACTCTCCAAGTTATTTTTATCAATATGAATTTATATAGACCATGCCATGTTTCCAAACAACAGACATACAGCAACGAGACTCACTGCGGCTGGTAATATATTCTGGCACTTTTCCAGGGCTGAGTGGCACGGCCTCTTCATAGTAATCCTCTGGAGGTGGTGTGTTGGGCAGGGGGGGAGGTGAGCCCGTTGAGCTCTGGTCAAAAAAATGTGGCACACACAATGACTTACTCCATCTGTCTGCCCCATCACATTAATTCACACTTAACATCTGCTTTTCAGTGAGTCCTCACAATATCGCAAAGTTATGTGGCTCCATTCCACCACTCTACAATTTACTCCAATAACAAATGATATGTGACCGCTGCATCCAATTAAAAGCCAAGCCCACATGCCACATGGATGACGGTTGAGAAAAAGTCAGATACTGGCCATGCAGGACTATTGTGCTATGATAGCACACAAACACACTAACACACACACACTGAAAAATCTGCATGCTGGAAGTGTGCTCTCTTAATAATAGGCTCTATGGGGAGCTCGGTGAAGGGCTGATGGTGACGTGACTTAAAGATAACGGCCTGGCCCTGAAAGTGCAATGCAGCTGGAAAGAGAAGAGCAGGTTTCACTGCAGAACGATTAATCTTCCTGCCGTATCTCATCGCGGCAGAGCACAGCCCTCATTACACAATGACATCAGGGTTAATGATGTACTATATATTAGCGTTAGGTCTAAGGAGCAGAGCACTGTGGGTAATCTTCTGAGGGAAGATTTCTTACTGGCTTGGAGACAGTGTGGTCGGTGTGGTTTGTCTCTGGCTCTTTCTTTTGATCCTCCATTTCAACTTTCAGGTCCCCAAGGTCACAATCTGTAGAAATGTCCAAACACATTTAGAAGCATAATACAATGGAGTCAACAATGTTGAGAGATGTAAATCTCATAAAATACTCCCCACTTACCGAATGTATCAAAAAGAGATTCGACAAAGCTGGTTCCGTTTCTGTACACTGAGGTGTTCATGTACATATAGTCTTTTCCAGTGACTGCAAAGAACGAGTATGAGAAAAGAGAAAACATATGTATGTAGGACAACTGCCAAAAGCTTTTTTAGTCTCATATATGAGAGAAACAAGGTTGATGTTTATCCCTCTGGTCTTGTCACTTTCTGGTCCAAAGGATTTCTTCTTTGACTAAACTGTCTCAAGCATATTTTTATTGGTTCTCTTTCAAACTGATGTTTTCTGAGTTATTCTGCAATGTCTATGCAGTTCCCTGCTGGACAAAAAACAGGTCATAGCTTAATGTGATCAATCTGATGAGACCACAGAGACTAAAAGGCTTATCCAAGGTGGTCTACCAGATCAAACTAAGCTAATCAAAATGGTCTACAATAGGGATGACTTTTCCTGCATAAATCCTAAACTCAGCAAAAAGGTGGCTTTCTAACAACATGATTGTACATCAGTGGCCTTCAAGGTCAACCGGCTGGTGGTCCAACCACTAAACCCAGCTTGGACCATATAATAGCCATTAGAAAAACTGATTTTATATATACCTGAGGGCTGAAGTTGTCTGAGAAGGTTTTTTACAGCCGTTTTCTTCTCTTCTGTAGCACAGCTCAGTGTCTCATGGTCCAACAGCTTCAACAGCACATTCAACTCTGTCACCAAAAGCTCCATTGCTGAAGGTCAAAGCTCAGGGTTAGAGGTCGATAAAGACTAGACAATACAATTTTCAGTGTTTGTCATAATAACATATTAATTAGACCAACCATCAACACCTCAGCATAAGCAAGCAAATGAAAACAAGTGTCAGTTGCAGTGGCTTTTGGTCAATGACGGGACACTCATTTTGTTTAATTTTTTTAATACATTAAAAATGCAATCCACAAATATAGTGACTTGACTACAAATCTTTCAAAATAATCATGTTTTTATTTCCTAATTAAAGTCCATTTAGATTTTTTTTGTGTGGGGGGGGGGGGGGGGGGGGGGTTGGGGGGAGTAGAAATGTCATCTAGAGTGTCTCAAACCCTAGATACTTTTTTTTTTTATGGTATAAACCTTTTAAAACCATATGTAAACCTAATAACTTTGCAACCCTAATCTGAGATTTTCAACAACAACAACAATTTTTTTTTTTAAATAACTCATACATATGGACACTTTGTCATTGACCCTTTTCAAAAGAGGGAATAGCAGGCTTGAGATCAACTCTGGTTATCATCAATCACCCATCTCTGACTCTTAAAAGCTGGGATGACTGAATCAAATAGGATCTAGATGCACGGCTCTTTGTAACATTATATTCCACAGAGTATCTTCAGTATGGACACACTTGTCAGCGGACAATATGAGTTATGGGCAGGAGGGATGATGACAGGTCAGCAGGATTACAAACTGGAACAGGTTTGGAGCTCAAAACTTCACGCTGGGACTCTCAAGCTCTCATCCAGATCTCTGTGGGATGGAAACCTCCCTGCTGGTGAAACCAAAAACCCCAGTGTAGAATTAAAGACGTACCCTCTGATCTGTGGCGAGCTTCCCATCCTACCTAGCAATCTCACAGAGAGCATCAGAGGAGGGTCCAAACCCAATAAATGCATTCATAGCCTGACATCTAAACTTCCCTAAGACAAGTTAAGACAGTGGGTTAACCTCTGGTCTCTTACGTCTAGATTATGCAGAGGAAAGGGTTCAATGACATTGCCGCTAGTCTGTGTGTGGAGCTTTAATCTGAAGGAGGCGGGCTGACATCCCAAGGATATCTCACCAGATATTGCCGCCCACAAACTGAAGTTCAAACAGTGTTACACACCAGCTAAACCACATTTTCTCTCCCAAAACCATTACTAATGAACCGCTTCTAATGCTGAGTCTATGAGTTTGAGCTAATGCACAGTCAGCAAATTAGTAAAAACATGCAACCAAAAACCTGGACTGCAAGTATGTTTTGAAGAATGAAAAAGCAAAGCATGAAACAATATAAAACAGATGATCAGCGACCCAAGGCAGTGTGTGCCCGGGCAGGAGGTTTGCTGATGTGGAAGGATTCTGAGTTTTTTGTTCAAGGAAAGTAATCAAGCCATGTGAACACCTCCTGCCCCAGTGGACATGAGCTCATGAGCAACACTGGGACCACATTGGTCACGAGCAGAAGGCTGGAGAGAGAGGGAGTATGAACAGGGCTGATCATCCATGTCCATCACACAGCTGGACAATTTGGCTTGGACAGAGAGTCAGCTGAGCCAAAGTATCCACCTCAGGGCCTGTGGGCTTAGTACTGATATTAACAGGTGTGGTGGGTCAAGACTCTACTTCATCTGTCAGATACTCCATGAGTAATAAATACTAAAATATGGAATTCTTTCAAAAGCAGAGAGACAAAATGCTGAAGTGACAAAAAAGATGACGAAAGACATGATTCATGCTGCAGACCAGCTAACTTAAATTGCTGATAATATTTTATATGCTCTTGTTCAACTGTCTTTGGTACGGTATGGTATACTCTGGTCTTCAGTGTCACGTGATCCTTCAGAAATCATTCTATTATGCTGATTTGGTGCTCAAGAAACATTTCTTCTTATTATCAATGTTGAAAATGGTTGTGCTGCTTAAAGTGTTGGTAGAAACCAATTTTCTTCAGGATTTTTTGATGAAGAGAAATTTCATAAAAAGCATTTATTTAAAATAGAAATGTAAAAGTATAAGTCTTGTTTACTGTCACTTTTGACAGTATTTGCTGAATGAAGGCATTCATTTCTTATTCCCTATTAAGACCATTGGTTTTCCAGTTTTATATCTGTTTTCTGCACATTCGGCTACACTCTAGTTCGGAATTGAAGTTGGTCCAAACTGTATAAGATATCATGACATAAACAAGCTTAGGAGTTTTCAAGTATAGAAAAATGTGCGAAGGTATAGTTAGAGAAGATACCGGAGTATTTCAGCCTCATGGCTGTAATCTCTTTCTTTTTTCTCCGTGCTTCATAAACGGCCACCACCCTCTTCCACATCCCCCTGAGAAACGTTAATGAATGATGTACTTCTAGTCAGATTGTGCTGTGGTCCAGAAAACGTCAAAACGCTTCAGGATCACATCTCTCCATGGGGAAGGTGAGGAGTTTAAAAGCCACAAAGAAACACAAATACTCTAATTCACACAAACACATTCTTACACCCACAAGCATAGAAATTACTCATCCGAAATTTGGGTCAGCGTACTGCTGCTTTGACAAGAGTGTTTTTTCTTCTTATTTGATTCACCACAGTTGCAGAACCTTTGTTATTGACTAATGTACTGCAAAACATCTCACTTCCTTTCATCGTGTCCCCAGCTGCCTTACAGGCACTCCCACCGGTGTGTAAGTCTGAGTGTTTCGCTATTCAGACTTGTTGACACAAGGCCCCTGCGATCACAAAAAGCCTGAGTTAAACTTTACGTGTTGGCCTCACCATGACCTTCTCCAGGAGACACAGTTGGGTAGCAACTAAAGTGGCACAATGCTTGCAAGTGTCCCAGATAAGCTACACTTGTGCCCACTTGGCAAATTATTTGAAGAATGAGTGTTAAAATCAGCCGTGTGAAGTAACATAAGCAGCTCAGTTTGAAGAGCATGGCAAGAATAAGCATTAAGATAGTATGGGCCAGATTCACTAACAGCTTGCGCCAGCACAAACCCTCTTTTGGCATTATTAAACTACTGTCGGGATTTACTAAAGACACGCGGTGAAAAAATAGCACTTGAAAGGCGTGGACAGGGCTATTATAGGAGCTAACCCTTTAGTCGCAAAGTATTTAAATGAATCACGCAAGGTGATTAACTAAGGTTTGCGCTTGTCAATTTACTGGTATTTGGGCTATTATTTGACGCCCAAAAAAAGCTGCTCTAGGTAGATTACGTTGGTCATTATAGAAATGATCCGGCTGGGTCTGTGTTCTTTAAATTTGCAATTTGTCAGTAGATCAAACGCAGAACTTTCCACTCCCATCTGCGATTTCTTGGAATTACGCTTTCACGCTAATTTTCCCTGTTTAGTAAATAAGGCCTTAAATGTGTTTTTGTGAAGTAAAGTAACAGGAAAGGTAACCAGGCTGATGATCTATTTTTTTAATAGTAACAACAAATGAAGTGACACGAATAGGAATAGGTTTCATTAAACCAAATAAACACTTGTTAACAGGTATAATTGTATGGTTTAGGCAGGTGGATGCTAGTTAGTGCAAGCTGATCTACCTGATGGAACAATATATAAAAATGTTCACCAGCTAGTGAAGCCTGACTAGCATGATCAATGCTAGTTTGTTAAAAAATCAATGTTCATTTCAACATTTATTATTAATTTTAACGTTCATCATTTATTGTGTTTGGTGTATTTCCTATAAAGAACACAAGAGTCAGGTGAAGCTACAAATAAGATTTGGAAATCTTAATGAGGGCAGTTAGGACCATCTTAAACCAACATGAGCGCAGCGGAGCAAACATGATTCCTACAGAGATACACTCTTACATGAGATCAAACATATTTGCGCTTCTCTTTATCTTGAGCTGCACCTGTGGAGGGTCATTTCCAAAGCCAAGCACAACACAGGGCTACGTGCCCAATCCCCTCCAGAGAGCAGCACATGTGGTCCTCTCTGATAATACCACATCAAAACAGTGTAATGAGAACACAGAAATCCACACCGGCGCTCAAGTCCTCCAGGTTCTCCTGATGGCATGGGTGTATGATGCTTTCTTTTGGATCAACCCCTTGCAAGATGTTTTCATCTCTGTCTGCGAGATCTCGCAGGCAAATCGGAGTTGATAATCTATTATTCTTTCTCGCTCACTTGAAAGTACTTTACTGACAGTTGTATTGTTTCAACATATTCTAAAAGCCATGTTGAGGAATGTGAAGTTGGCGTTGAAAGCTGTGTTTTTAGAGGACAACGGGGCGGTTTCCCAGAACTGCACCAGTGCTTTAACACTCAGCACCTCACACATTGCTGCAAAGCGAGGAAACATTCCTCACCTCATTAAAAGTGCAGCCAAAGCACTTTAAGATGCCTACCAGAGATAGAAATGTATACTCTATAGTGAAAACCACAGCACTCCTCGACAAAGCTCTAAACACCTTGGTGAAATCTTATTTTACAAGCGTATTTTGCTTAGACAACAAATACAACACATGTTAAAACTTGCACGGATAATTTTATGAGTGTGATGCTACTAGATTTAGTCGTAAAGCAATTTACAAACTCAACAACTAAAATGCCTAATAAAGCTACAACTGCAGATGGATTTATGCTGCTAAATTCAAGTTGGAATAACTACATTTAACTCAAACTAATCAATACGTTTCACTTTAGCTTGTACGGAAATTGTGAAAGCTATTCAATAAGACAATTATCTAGTTCCCAAGGAAATAAAAGACAAACAGGCAAGTGACAAAACACCTACCAGAAACAGCTGCTGAGGAGGAGACAGCCAGGCCCACCATCTCCTTTCCAGAGACAGCTAGATGTAGATAGTCATACAGTTGTTTCTGAACAAGTCACAGCAATCCAGAGTGGTTGAATCAGCTTATAAACTGACTAATTCAAGGTGCATTTCCTTCTCATTTATCACGTTCTTTCCTGTGTCCAGATTAAAAGTGACTGAGGGATAGCAGGGGAATTTATCCTCCCTTTCTGGTCTGTTGGTGTGTGTGTGTGTGTGTGTGTGTGTCTGGGGGTGGGGTGCTTACTGATGACTGTGTGTGTGAAGGGGAGGCACCAAGTCCTGATCTAATCCGGTGGGGTTCTATAGCACCTGGGACAGGCCTTGAGTAAATACACACATCCATCCCCCACAGGGGAGAGTATGGAGATCAACAGTTTGTATTGCCATACGAGCATCTATGGCTATTTTCATGGCAAGATTGATGTATTTTAAAAGAAACAAATAGTGGGAACATGTATTAGTATTTAAAAAAAAAAAAGTTGTTAAATGTATCAAAAGGTAATGAATTTATATACCATTTTAAATTCCTTTTCTTTTCTTATTTACCTATTCATTAACCTTTTTACAATGTTTTTAAAGATGAGATGACATAATAATTTCAAATAAATTTTTAAGCCCATTAAACTGGGATTGACAACAGTATTATAACTTCTAAAACCTGCATTTAGATCCTTAAGAGACACTCACTGATATGTGTCTGTTGATCTGCTCTGTCTACCTGCAGTTTTTCTAAATGAACAGGGTGTATCTACTCCCTACGCTATGTTACAGTGCCCCTAGAGACTGTGTAGTTACACACAAAGGAGGCATTCTGCCGGTGTGCTCAAGTGAAGAGATGGGAGTCTAGTTCTCTTCATTGTGTTCACCCATCCAGAGAGGAGTTGGGTGCTGACATGCACAGACACACTTCAGCACGTTCACAGTGATGTTACTCAAAGCCACAGGCAAACCTAAGACCACTCGGCAGGATCGGACATGCTGAATAGCTCAAAACCCACTCATGCACACGTGTGCGCCTTTTTCAAAAAGCACACACACAGATAAGCAGGTCGTATCAGCAGTTCTATCTCCTCGCCGGAGAAAGCGGACACTTTTCTGTCCATTTCCCAGTTGACGGTTCCTGAGGGCATGTTACGTCTTGCGAGACAGATGAGATGCTGAAGGTTTGTGTAGTTAAACTTTGCAGGCCTGTTGCTAGACAGCCTCGAGACAAGAGAAGCCATTCATCTGTGCTTTAAGTTATCAGATGATACATTCAAACCACAAGTATTATACTTAAGTGTGTTCATTATAATAGATCTATTGATTCAGCCGTCTAATGATCCTTCTCAGCATTTAAATGTTTGCAAAGGCAAGTATCAATACTACTATGACCTTGTTTACACGTGGTATTAAGTAATCAGTGCTAAATAAAGGTATAAACGTGCGACACAATGTATCAATCTGATGACTGAAACCACATAAAGATTGAGACATAAACGCATCACATTTAATTTATATATAAATAAAACTGTCTATTGTTCACTGCTCTGAAACTCCAATTTGGAGAAGTGCATTTATACACATGCATAAGACTTAAAATAATTTCTTCAATATAACTGATATCAAAAAGCAGCGACACAGATCAAGAAATTCAGTTAATACAGATACTGCACCAAAATAACTAAGAAATTAGCTTGAAATATCAAACTTTTTGCTTTGATTACAATTCATGTACACTACTGTTCAAAAGTTTGGGGTCAGTTTTTAAGTATTTCAATTTCAATTTAAATAAAATGTAGGCTATATGATTGCAACCAGCAAGTCAGCATATTGCAATGATTTCTGAAGGATCATGTGACACTGAAGACTGGAGAAATGATGCTGAAAATGCAGCTTTACCATCACATGAATAAATTGGATTTTAAAATATATTAAGATAGAAAACAGACTTTTTTTAAAAACAAAAAATACAAAAAAATACCCTCAGAACGGCCTCATACATGTAATTTACTTTTTACAATTATTAAACAACATTTAAATGTTGATGCAGAACTTGTCACTCACTTTTTGTGAGTGAAACACCTTAGCAACTACATAGCAAAACCCTGGCAAACAGAGATGTAAAGTCCAGGTTCAGAAAGTAAAAGTCCTCCTCAGTATTTTGTTCCAAATCACCCGGATTTGCTAATTAGCACAGTTCTTCAGCCAGGAGATAGAACTAATTAGTGAAATCAGCTGGCTGAGCTTATGGGTGGAATAAACATATGGCAGGACTTTTACTTTCTGACCCCTGGACTTTGCACCTCTGCTGGCCACCACCCAAGACACCTTATCACCAGTGTGGCAACTTTTTTCCACAGGTAGGTATAGGCAACCCTCCCATTTGATGCAAAGTCTTTAGCAGAGTCTTATGTGGGTTCGTTATGTAGCCTATATCACAAAGACCTATAGTTTCTCAGGGAAGTCAACATGTCCTTTTTCAATTTCAAAGAGCTGAATGAATGCCAGAGTAGATCATATCATTGCAACACCCAGTGACAAGATCTGACTGAACTCTGCAGACGGTTGTCTGGCTGAGAAACAAGAGACAATAATACAGTGACGAAGCACTCTGACCTTTGACCTTTTCAAAGACACACATGGAGCCCTAACTGTCACACTGAAAACACAAATCTGGTTGTAACATCTGCCAATACATACAGTACACTCTCAGAAAAAAAGGTACGAAAGCTGTCACTGGGGCTGTACCCTTTCAAAAGGTACACTTTTGTTCCTTTTAGGTACTAATTTGTTCCTTTTAGGTACTAATTTGTCCCTTTAAGGTACAAATATGTACCATTAAGGTACCAATATGCACCCTTTAGGTACAAAAGTGTACCTTTTGAAAGGGTACAGCCCCAGTGACAGCTTTCGTACCTTTTTTTCTGAGAGTGTACATGCAATACAAAAAACAGCTAAAACTGCAACAGCTACAATTCTTCCTTAATAAATAACATACGTTGGAGGGCATTACGAGAAGGCCTCTCATTCCCTCTCGAATATAGCTTGTAAGATGACACAAAGGCAAAACGCTCCCAAAGTCAATAGCAGGGGAGGGCCTTCCAACACAAACCACCCAGCTGTTATCAAATATGGATACCCTGTGGTGTAACAGATGTTTGCGCTGTTTCCGGATGTTTTATTTCCCCCACCGGTCTGATGTGCCACCTTGCGTGATCCAAAATGTACTCAGTGGAGATATGTACTGTGATGTCTCAAATCTTAATCATCAAATCTATCAATTCTTGTTCATAATATAAGAATTCAAAACAGTAGACAGATTGTCACTGGAATGTGAAGTAGGCCCTACATCATGAAAATCGCTGTGACTCATAAAGGTGAAGGAATGAACAATCTTATCTCGATCTAACTGAATTGATGCTAACATCAGGGTGCCTGGATGGAGTGACAACTCAGCGGTCCTCTCCTAACCACATTCAGCAATGAAAATCTCCCTCAGAATTCCAGGCATTCTCGGATCATCAGTGTCCAAAACTCCACGGGGGAAGGGAGCAAGTTCGTGCACACATATACTGATGATGTCACACTAGAATTCCCACAATGAGAGATAACAAACACAAAACCTCATTTGTTTGGACACCTTGGAATATTGGTGTTTGCATGAGACGCCTCTGGTCTGATGGGACGCCGTGGTTGGAAGTACATATTTGGGTGCATGCCACAAATGACAGAGCCTGTTAACAACAAAAGTCTTGTCAAATGTTACAGTCACACACACACACATACATCTGTTAACACATACTAAACTGTTTCTCTCAAATTCAGACAAAAGAAAACAAATCATAAGATTCAGAAGCGTGTGGCAGGGGCTTACTGATAAAAGGATTGTTGTTGTTTTTTCCAATAAGACCAAAGTATTTTGCTCATCACTATTTACATTCATTGTCCAACTTCTATCCAGGTTGGTTTGTTATTTTCCCCCTAACATTTCTTAGAATCTGTCATTCTGTCTTAAATTCCACATCTCCCAAATGTCTTTCCAAACCTGTATGACTTTCTTTATTCTGTGGAACACAAAAGAAGATATTTACAGAATGTGCAAGTCGCTCATTTCCATGCAATTAAAATAGATGGGGACTGAAGCTTCAAAGCTCCAAACAGGATACAAAAGTAACTTGCGCACTATATTCCAACTTTTCTGAAGCTTAGCTTTGTGTGACAAACAGACTGAAATTAAAGGCAAAATTAGTAGGCTGCAAACCGCCGTGACAGGGTCATTGAAGCCGTGATGAAACAAAAGCAGCAGCAGATCTTTTCTTCCATATTGTGACAAGCATAAAAAAAAAAAAAAAAAAAGTAGGACGGGGACTTGGTTCTAATCATTGGTTGTTGACTGGATGGAGGCAGGTCTGAATAAAAGCTTGCAGTCGATTGGAGGGGTGGGATTTAAGTGGACTAAATGATTGGAGAAGTCTGGCATACTTCACTATAGAGAAGTTTGTTGCTTCACTGGAAGATCGAGTTACGACATTTTCATTAAAACAGATTTTTTTAAATTAAGGGTTATACATGGATGAATCGTTCACCATAACATCCATAACACAAGAAAAAACGGTGAAATTTCATTTTATGCCAATGAGTTCAACTTGATCGGTTTAATTAATGAACAAATCACTCAGACTGGTTTTGTAAACCAGATCAAATGATTAATTGAAAAGATCTGAATTCAAAAATGATTAGTGAATGTATCAGTCATCATTATTTCTTTCATGAACAGTCCATTGTCCCCAAAATAGGAAGTCCCGCCCTAAACCCAGTCCATCGGTTGAGCAAGAACTTTACATGTCAGACTGCTCAAACAAACAGATTCACATAGTTTACACTCTGGGAAATCAACCGATGACTTACTTCTAGTTGTCTCTTTATATTATGGAGGAAGCAAGTTAACATAAAAAACGGCAAACATAGTTCACCTGAAAATTAAATTTCTGTCATCATTTACTCGCCCTCATGTCAATCCAAACCTATATGACTTCAGTTCTTCTGCAGAACACAAACAAAGAAAATATTTTAAAGAATGTTGATGACATATGAAAAAAAAATCATCTTCCACAGAAAGAAAAAAAAGTCAAACAGGTTGGAATGATATGAGAGTGAGGAAATGATGACAGAATTTTCATTTTTGGGTGAACTATCCCTTTAACTGTCCATATCTGAAACTATATCCACAATAAATAAATAAATAACAAATCCTATCCACTTATCACTGCACCTTAAACCACAGACACACACACACACAGAAGTAGCAGGTGAACATGTGGAACAGCTTAGCCTATAATTCGCTCTGAGATCTGACTCATATACTGTATTACAGCCTGTGCACATTTGTGTGGAAAAAGGGAAATTACATGTCACTCCTGCTGCTTTATGATAGATGAGAACATGCTTTAGGTTATCATAAAATGAAGCAGCGCACACACAAGCTGACATCCAATTGAAGGCAAATCAGCATCCTCTTACTCACAATCTTTTGTTTCCAAAGCTTTCAGCATTCCCTTAATGTAGTTTTCTAGCTAGAAAACTCAAAAATGAACTCTTCTGTTTTGTTTATAGACCAGCTGTCAAAATGCAATTATTGTATATCATATACAGAAACATTAACGCCAGACCCCCCTGGCCGGTTCACACTAAAGCACGTATATGGATAAATAGCTTCAAGAAAAACAATCTTGCACAATTCAGAGCCTTCAAAACACTCATTGAGGACACCAAGTAAAATAAATACAGAGAGGCAAAACACGAGAGCCCATCTTTAATGTTGCAGTGCTTTGTAGGGGGGGCCGCTGTGGTTAATGACCCCTGCTCCAGTGATGGGGTTTGGCTGCTGCTTGAAGGAAGCAGGGGGGAGTTGGCCATTAGGCCGGGGCCTCCCTCAGGTCACAGTGCTTCTTCTATCTACACACAGCGGCAGAGTTATGGAGCCTGAAACTCCCACTCACCTGTTTAAGCATTAACTAGCTTTGAAAGCAAGATTTTGGCTCTGTGGGGAACAGGAAGCTTTTATGTTAACACTCCCCTTCGCTCCTCTTTGTAAACCCGTTTGCCTGGGGTTCCTCAGTGCCAGGCCTCTGTTTGTATGTTTTGTACTGTGTAAGCATGAGAGGTACACATAACGCCATATTTCATGGAAAATAGGATGTGTAGGGCCTACCTACAACCCTTGTTTTATTGTAGCAAAAGTGTTTAATATTAGGGATGTGACAGTGAGGAAATTTTCACACTGGTTAATCGACGTGTGACAACACTGGTTCCCTCTTTTCCACCTCTCTTTTAAACAGTTGATTTACTCGAATTTGCAGGCGGCAATTTCTTGATGGTGGGTTCATCCCTTTGCAGGTTCCCTATTAGCATTGGGTTTAAATCCAAAATATTGCCTAATAGGTGCTTTTACATTTCGCTTTAAAACCAAATCTTCCACCATCGTCTTGTCAGTCAGCTCACCTCACTCTCGTCACGTGATAAATAAAATCAGACTCCTGCTGCTGATCTGTGCTGCGAGTCCTGCGACTCTCATTTGGCTCATGCTGAATTTTATTTAATAGTCTATTATTTTATAGTTTCAATCAGGGTTTCTCAAACTCGGTCCTGGAGGGCCACTGTCCTGCACAGTTTAGCTCCAACCCTGATCAAACACACCTGAGCAAGCTAATCAATGTCTTCAGGATCACTAGAAACTCACAGCTAGGTGTGTTTGATCAGGGTTGGAGCTAAACTGTGCAGGACAGTGGCCCTCCAGGACCGAGTTTGAGAAACCCTGATTGAAACTATAAAATAATAGACTATAAAATAAAATTCAGCATGAGCCAAATGAGAGTGTAAAATCAATTACCATAGATTACCCTATAATTTATGGTAATAAAATATTATATTTAACAAGACAGTACATGTAATTCTGCGGTAAAATGTTATATAAAAGTATGAGGATGTAAAAAAAAAATCTATAAATGAGGTGGAAAAAAGTAATTAAAATTAAGGTAATTAAAATTATATTTGACTTGAAAAGAGAATTTTTAGAATTTTACCTTAGTATAACGACAGTATACTAGGGTAGAAAAGGAGATGTAAAGCTGAATTATGACCTGTTGATGCAAAAATCCTTGACTAACATGACTACTGGACTTCAGGGGGGAAAAAGTTCAACAAAACTGGCACAATTAGCCCCTTTAAAATGGTGCTCTCTGATTCTGCACTGCAGGAGTGAATGCAGTAGAGACTGATATCAAATCACTCAGAGTCACCACTACACTATCTACTATCTGGTTTGAGAGGAAGCGGGGCCTGAAACAGGAGCAGATGAGGTGTCTGTAGGGTCATGATGGAAAAGAGGAGCCAAAATAATAATCCTGAAGTCTCAGCATCTGTTTCCACACGAAGACCTATAGGCACTCTTACACTTTCGCCAACAAAGTAGCAGCAACTCCTGAGGTTTGAAATCTGGTCACAATTGTGGTCAGAGTGTCTAATCTCTTTTTATTATGGTCTGTGCCTCTGTTTAATATCAGCTAGAGAAAAGGAGCAGAGGGAAATCCCCCAACGGCCCATCTGAGGTCATCTGAGCCATGGAGACCTGGCACAAACAGTGAGTGGAAGCAGCAAGTAAATGAGTTAGACAGGTGGTGGAACTCTCACCAGTACAGTAAAGCACACTGTCCCTAGAGCCACGGGGTGAGCTGAAGGAGTCAGGAGTGGTTTAGGATGTGGAAATGAGAGCCGCTGACTTTAATACAGCCAGGTCGTGAAGGTCAGCACTCGGACACCAAACCCTCACCATATGGCACGAAGAGGGTGAGTCAGCCCATCTCCAGTACAAAGAATGCCTTCAGTCCTGCCAGCCTAATTCATATTGCTTATCGCCCAAAAGCCCCCATGATTTCACTCTGCAGCTATGCCTTATTTCAGCCCTCATTTTTTTTTTTTCACAGTAAAAAGATGTAGTGTTTCGCTGACACTATTAAGACTGTGCAGGCTTCGGCGCTATTGTGGCCACTGAAAGACTGGTTTCTTTGTCTAGGAATCTTCATGGAGGAGATATTAATTGAGTGTGAGTGTGTGTGTGTGTGTGGGGGGGGGGGGGGACTTCCAAGAGTTAGGGCAAAACTCTGACCTCTCACCTCTCCCTATCTGTCAACAGGGAGACACAGAGCTGAGAAGCTTGGGTGGGGCACTGATACCATTGCTCTGCTACAAAACCTAGTAGGCTGCAGAGGCAGCATTTTAATATATATACAGCGGGGGAAATAAGTATTGAACACGTCATCATTTTTCTCAGTAAATATATTTCCAAAGGTGCTATTGACATTAAATTTTCAACAGATGTTGGTAACAACCCAAGTAAGCCATACATACAAAGAAACAAATAAAAATAAGTTCAGAAATTAAGTTATGTGTAATAATGTGAAATGACACAGGGAAAAAGTATTGAACACATGAAGAAAGGGAGGCGCAAAAAGCCATGGAAAGCAAAGACAACTGCTGAAAACTTACAGTAATTAAAAAGCAATCCAGCCCCCTGTCAGTGGAAATTAATAACAGCTGGTTCAGTCCCAAATGATGGCCTACAAAAAGGTCTCATTGCCAAGGTGTCACACAAGACACATCTCATGATGGGTAAAAGCAAAGAGCTGTCTCAAGACCTTCGCAACCTAATTGTTGCAAAACATAATGATGGCATTGGTTATAGGCGCCATACTAAGCTTCTGAATGGTCCAGTGAGCACTTTTGGGGCCATAATACGGGACGAATAATTTCACCATAAATTTGCCTCGACCATTTCTGATAGAGGAGTGAAAAGAATAATCAGAAGAGTTGTCCAAGAGCCAAGGATCACTTGTGGAGAGCTTCAAAAAGACCTGCAGATAGCAGGTACTGTTGTCTCAAGGAAAACAGTAAGTAATGCACTCCACCGCCATGGCCTGTATGCACGCTCACCACGCAAGACTCCATTACTGAAAAAAAAAGCATGTTGAAGCTCATTTAAAGTTTGCTGCACAACATTCGGAAAAGCCTGTGAAATACTGGGAGAATATAGTGTGGTCACATGAGAGCAAAATTGAACTGTTTGGATGCTATAATACACACCATATTTGGAGGAGAAATGGCAGTGCAGATTACCCTAAAAACACCATACAGCTTGGTGTTGGCTCTTGGACAACTCTTCTGATTATTCTTTTCACTCCTCTATCAGAAATCTTGCGAGGAGCACTGGTCGAGGCAAATTTATGGTGAAATTATTGTCTTTCCACTTCCGTATTATGGCCCCAAAAGTGCTCACTGGACCATTCAGAAGCTTAGAATGGCGCCTATAACCAATGCCATCATTATGTTTTGCAGCAATTAGGTTGCGAAGGTCTTGAGACAGCTCTTTGCTTTTACCCATCATGAGATGTGTCTTGTGTGACACCTTGGCAATGAGACCTTTTTGTAGGCCATCATTTGGGACTGAACCAGCTGTTATTAATTTCCACTGACAGGGGGCTGGATTGCTTTTTAATTACTGTAAGTTTTCAGCAGTTGTCTTTGCTTTCCATGCCTTTTTGCGCCTCCCTTTCTTCATGTGTTCAATACTTTTTCCCTGTGTCATTTCACATTATTACACATAACTTAATTTCTGAACTTATTTTTGTTTGTTTCTTTGTATGTATGGCTTACTTGGGTTGTTACCAACATCTGGTGAAAATTTCATGTCAATAACACCTTTGGAAATATATTTACTGAGAAAAATGATGACGTGTTCAATACTTATTTCCCCCGCTGTGTATATATTTATATTCAATGCACATTCCTGTTGTAACTCCTGTTCAAAAGGTATATGATGGTAATCTAAAATGTAAGAATAAGAAACTAGAGAGAAACTAATTAAATAAAATCTGTAATTTACAGTACTGTTCAAAAGTTTGGGGTCCGTAAGATTTATTTTTGTTTTAAGAAATTATTATTTTATGCAACAATGACATATTACATTGATCAAGTAAAGGCATTTACATTGTAATTTATTTTTTATTTTTTTCATTTATCAGTTTCCACAAAAATATTAATCAGCACAACAACTCTATTAAATTCAATTACGTGGCAACTCTCCATGCGCTTTAGGTTGTTGCCCATGTAGACCGGTCATAAGTCACTTATGAAAAGGTAATCGCAATGTAGGCATTAGGCATTAGCTCACTTAGTTTTGGAACAGCAAATCCGTAAAAAAGCGATACATTTACTGTAACACAGTCAGCAAGATTTAGCTTCAGATCCACAAGCTACAAATCAGGTTTTGTAGGTTGCTACTGTCTTACTCTGCTTGATTAACAGTCATTTTCTCTGAACCATGTAGATAAATCAAGCTTGTCACGCCAACACCATCTGCACCTGTATGAAGATGTGCATGGTTAACAAATACAGTCTGGGCAGATAACTTAAAGTGCATGTCCAACTTTCACAGTATATTGAGTACACGTACATTGCCAGATGAGACCATTGCATGTGGTGTGCAGAAAGTTTCCTAGCGCTGTCAAAAGGTGTCACTGTGGCAACCTCAGAACTTTACAAGTTCGCAATGGAAATCAGTGAGCGCAACCTGCACTATGATTACCTGGGGACTTGTTAAAGACCTTAAATACGGACGCAGAACTTGTTAAACGCTTCCTTTATGATGCATGAGAGTCTGGTTGGTGTGCATTGTCTACTCCATTTCAGTCCATTCCAGGGTTGAGATGTCATTGGCAAGAAGGCAGATGATGCGCATAGAGATTGAATGGGTGGTCCGAGACGTAACACGGTCAAAGCAAACAAAGATGTTTCTAAGCCAAGTCAACTCTGTAATCACAAAAGCATGCATGCTGTGCATTTCCCCTAGTCAGGGCTCAGGTTGAAGTCGACGGCTGACAGGCGATCACATTATTGCACTAAATCCTGCTTACCCATATCCATGTATTTATACAAAAGTGGAATTCCCGTAAGCTGGAGGGAACAGGTTGCTTTGTACCGACTTGCAACCGTGACATACAACAATCAAGGCCAGACCAGGCTTGCAGATTCTGCACGAACAAGAAAACACTGTTGCTATTCATTTTGCTGATCTCAAGAACTCGGTAGTGCAAATTCATGTTTCATTATAAAATTTACAAGACAAATGATCTTTGTTCTTGACACTCCTAAGCTCTTCCACATGCTCACAGTCTGAAGGAAACAATAATCATGATTCAGTGCAGCGTCTTACATGAAGAGACAATCCCACATACTCAACGAGTCAATGGGGAGAGGTAGAGTCCCCTTCACGCCTACCTGATTCTCTGGCTTAGAACATCGTATTCTCTGTTTACGCACAGTCTACTCTCAGAACCATCCAAAGTCTAATAATTCACATTAGAGCGAATGACTTAACCAGTTAAAAATGCCCCCAATCTAATAATTGAACTAAACTGACCAAAGTCACAGAAACATCTTTTCAAACTCAAAACTTGACAATGAAAGTGGCCTAAAAGGAATAGTTCACCCTCAAGTCATTCCAGACCTGTATAACTTTCTGTTATACAACTGTTTTTGTTCATTGAAAGTCAGTAGGGACGAAAACAATATTGGACCCCCATTGTATAGAAAAAATAAAATAAAATCTTCTTTTATGTTCCACAGAAGAAAGCAAGTCAATACAGATTTGAATCGACATGAGAGTGAATAAATGAGGACAGAATTATAATTTTACTGGGTGAACAATCCATTTAAAACCAAACTAATATGTCCAAATGAACCTTATAACTGACTGAAACAACAACAACATGAAAATCTTCACATTCCTGCACACCGAGGAGACATTCAGCAACAACATGGGTTAAAAATAGTGACAGAAACATTCTTGCTCTGAAGGGGATGTCTGCTGGATGCACTTTTTTCCTTTCCTCCATCCCTTGGGTTTGTGTAAACACTCACATTCTGATAGATCAGGAATATGGCAGGGAATAAGGAAGAACTTCGGTGTATCTTGTAAACAGTAACAGTAACCGATGGTACGGCCTTCGCCTTCTGCAAACAGATGAGGCAAGTGGTTCAGAAATACACCTGTGGATACCTAACCTAACAGGGTGGAAAAAAGCAATACTGCTGGTTTAGGAGATGGACTCAATGTCTCAAGAGAAAGTGGAAGAGAAGAGAGTTGCCATACGTTGTGTAAATGCAAACTGAGGTGCTCTGCTCTGTAATTACTAGCATGTGTTTACCTGGTAGTTGTCCCTGTTTTCAAGTGCGTAAAGTTGTGCGTTTTATGATCCTATACACAATCCCAGATGGCTAAGGAATTGTGTCATGAGTTAAGAGAGTTTTTCCCTTCATGGGGAGGTGACTGTGCATATTGAGAATGTAAATCAAAGACAGTGGCATGCTCAGATAAATGCGTTTGCTCTTAGCGTCACATTCAGTAATGTTAATTCTTCTACTTCTCAAAAAATAACTAATGATATCTTTCGCAATTGCGTTTTACCTTTTTTGGATTCATTAACTTTGGGTTTAGACAAGGCTGTGATTTGAACATGAGACCAACTAATCTTTCCTTTTATCTTTGATATGTTGTGTAAACTCAATCTTAGGTGGATGATTGGGGTTTAACTTTATTGGGAGCAGCATTGGGGGGGGGGGGGGGGTGGAACTGTACAACATTTTTTTTACAGCAATCTGTGTCTCCGGACCACTGCCTGACCAGACACAGCCGGTTTGTTCTGAGAGAGCCAGCAGGATTCATCTCATTGTGTCAGTGAAGGGGAAATATATATACACACAAGAGCCAACACCACAAGCAAAAAGCACTGCTCTTATTCTTGCACCATGCAAAAACAGCAACTTTTAACACAGTAGGACTTTCAGGAGATCAAGAGAAGTACTACCGCCTCACCATAGGGGTCCTGTTAGAACACAGCTCCTTTTAAAGAGACTTCACTTATTATAAACAAAGAAGCACAAGAGTAAAGATCTGAGAGCCCTGGTCCAAGAGAAATTGAAAACTAAACCTTGCTACAAGCCTCTGAATCACTATGCCACCCACTGAAGGCTTATGTTCCAGATGTATAGTTTCTCCTGAACTTTTGAAGTTGAGGGTTTGTATGATATAGATCAATATTAAGTTGAAAACAGTAGATTATTGTGGAACATAAATGATGAGAAACATTACACGAGAGATACAGCAGCTGCTCAAAGCCAGAGTTTGATGATGTAGGTCAGGGGTTTTCAATCTTAGATGCCATGGACCCCCAAATATTATTATCTTGATGCGATTTTTTCAGATTTTTTTTTTCTACTCACTACAGCCTATTACTGTGCTGTACTGTAGATGTATTATCCTATTTATTTAATTTAATTTATTTTAATCAATGTTTACACTGTTTTTCTTTAGACTTTTTCACGGACCCCCAGCACTCCCTTGCAGCCCCCTCATCCAGTTTGAAAACCCCTGATGTAGTAGGCTAACAGCAGATCTAAAGTAAAAGATAAGGCACTGAAGGGGAGCTGATGGGAATAGTAAAAGAAACTTAACGAATCGTTTATTTTGTACAATTCGTTTTCAAAAACAGATTCACCCATTCCTTTATACCAAGAAGTAGGCTAAATATATCATTACGTGTCATTACATATTCCATATCACAACATGTAGTAATATTTGCTGCTTATTAAAAACATAGCCTATATTCAACCCAACTCTAAAAATACCATACAATCAAGTAGGATCCTAGTCATTTTTTCTTGCGACTCGTTTTCGGCTATTAAAATCGCCTCACTTATTTGTCGCACTATAAGTAAAATTCTCGGTTCACTAAAAATACTTTTATTTTTAGATCCCCGACTATAATGAATTCTACGAATGACTGAAGGGTAGCCTAATCAGTAAGTGAGTGAACTACTGACTCGACAACTGCTCAAAGCGATTCAGTTCGATTAATACAAATCGCCCAGTTCAATTCGCCTTTAGTGAACGGGTTCAATTGATTCATAAAAAAAGATCCGACTCAAAAGAACGATTCGTTCACGAGTCAAACATCGCTAACATGGAAACAGGGATGCGGTTTATGCAGCGCACCTTCAAAAACAAATGTTAAACAATGTTAAATGTTATATTTGCGCTCTCAAAACATTGAGTAATGGTATGTGTGCAACGACAGGGGCAGTCATGAGATGACAAAGTAGAAGTAAACCTAAAACAAATAGTTTAAACTATCTAACGGTAGCGTTTAGGTATAACGTTAAACAAACTATTTATTTTTTAACAGTAATTTTACTCACGTTTGCTGTTTATTTCCATATCAGAAGAATCAAACAGAACCCCCTGACGTGTTGGAAACGCACATTTCTGTCCGTGCATCCATCGATGTTATGAAGGCTACTTAAGTGACACACGCACTAACTGCATTGAAAGATTCTCAATGAAGTTACAGAGACCGACTTCCCTCCATTATCCTGCTGGGTCTTAGTGCTGCCTCAGACCGGGTTTGATGACAGACTGCCCACTTTACAACTGATTCCAGTGCCACCCATCACAAAATACAGCAGTTTTACACAAGAAAACAAACTTTTATTGCATTATAAGATGTACATAGTCTGTTGAAACTGACAGATAAATAAAGTTAGCAAGGTAGCAGTAATGATTAAAAAAGAGAATCAAAAATATGGTAATACTCTAGCTCTCTTCCTTTGAAATTAATAGAACACTTCATAACAATCTATTGGGCAAACAGGCTGTAAACACTACACACAAAGGCAGAAAACATGATGGTTTCACCTGCTTGTCAGTGAGGTACAAAACTACTGTCAGTATCCCTTGGCATTAAAGACCCCATGGTTACTGTTAGGTCCTAATCAAGGTTACAGTTTGTTATTTGTCACTTGCTTCAATGGTGTGGTAATGTGTATTTCCATCAAACAATAAATGAGTGTGAACATGTTATCCCTGTCATTGGCCATACAATCCATGTTTACTCCCCCTGCATTCATTTTATTACCAAATCAGGTGACGTATTTGCCCTGGTATGATTAAAAAATATAATAAACCCACTTAAGGTATCACAGCATTTCCTGATCCATCCTAACAGGAGTAATGAAAGTAAACTGCCCTAACCTAAACAACAGATCTCTCTTTTTTTTTAAGAGCAAAACATCTGAAAAAAAGAAGAGAAAAACATTGCACCAAAATTCTTTCCTACTATGTTTTGTCTTTATCATCTGTATCAAACACAAGCCATATTTAAATCTACCATCACAATATACAATGTATGTTTCATCATAATTAGTCAAATAATCCTAAAGTCTTCTTGTGAGAGAGGTGTACATTCAGTATTCGTTACCCCTCGGAAATGACCTGAACAAAGTACAGCACCGTAGTGCTCAATTTCATCTGCTAACTTCACAAATAACAGTCAGACTTTGGTATTCATTGTCAAGCAACTCATCGCTTATTTCAGCCCACCTAAGCTTATGTAGTATAACAGTGAAATAAAAGAACTGAAAAATATTATTTTATAACCTTTAAAATTAAATATTACTTAATGATGTACTTAACGGATGATGTCAGACGAATCATCCTCTTTCATTATAGTTGTATTGATCATATTTACATTCTGTTCACTCACTTTGCTGGTGCATAAATTAATAGAGAACATAAGGCAAAATTCTAATTCCTAATAATTCCTGATTCCTTATTTTTGTCATTCAGAAACAAAATACCACTTTACACTCAAGTAAAATCCAAAATGTTAACACCATTCTGTTTATTATTATTTTTTCTTTCTTTGTCAGGTATTCTAGTCTGTCTGATCATTTATATGCCTCTGTCACAATGGACAGTTGCACAATTTGTAGGTACAGTCCAGGCATGACTGTATGTCTGAGACACAGGATGTGTTTGTTTAGTTAGACTGGAACAGGTATTCAGGTCTCTCTCTGTGTGTGTGTGTGTGTGTGTGTGTGTTTGTGGGGCAAGAACGCTAGAACAGCCGGGCTTGTTTCTTCATCTCATTCCTCTTCCACAGTGCCAGGCGGTCAAACTCTACCATCGTCATCCCAAACACTTGATAGAACTCCTCAGGGGAAAGATGCCGCTAAAATGAAAAGGAAACTTATCACTAGTCGTCCATGTATTACATTTTTGTAAGCAATCATTAAATATTGTTAAACTTTTACACACACACACTTCTTTGTTTCTTTAATGAACAATTTATTTAAAATAGAAACCTTTTGTAGCATAATAAAAGCCTTTATTGTAACTTTTGATTAATTGAATGCATCCTTAATTTCTTACTGAGCCCAAACTTTTGAACATTAGTGTATTCATAAAATATGTATATGTATATTTATAATTTAATATAATATTAATATATTCGAATTATTATATATTGTTATTACAATTTTTTTTTTTACCTCCAATCTGGCCCGGTCCACATCCTTTGGCACCCTGTTACGCCCCCTAGTGGTCACAATAAGTGCTTCGTATGGGTAGACCTGTAGCGAAAGTTAGCGAATCATTTTTATAATACACTTTAAAATACAGCATAAACATTTAAACTCATATGCATTTATATACAAATAAACATCCTAATTTTCTAAGATAATCTATAGATTTGATAATGGAAAGCTAACTAAGCATTGTTCTCGGAGCTGACTGCATTGGTGGACCTCCTTTTCCTCTCGCTTACAACAGTGAAAGGAAATCACAGAGCCTCTGGCACAGTAGCTGAAACTGAGACAGGAAGCGGCACCAAGCAGAACAATATAGTTCCTGACCAACCAAGAGCAACGGGGTCAGACAAACCCCTGCCCTCTCCATGGCCCCTGCAGTCTCCGAGTCACTCAGAGCCAGCTGGGGAATTATACAGTGGCCTTATGACCTGGAAGCACTAATTTCTCCATCCTCCAGTTTCCACATACTTTGACCAGCAGGACATTGCTTTGACCCACGAGGGTTCATTAGACCGGCTTTCCTCTGGAGTTGACAGTGGGCTAATGTTTCAGAGGTGCCTTTTAGTGTCTCTCCGGGCCCTCTTTAATCCTCTGGTAATGTTAAACCATTATTCTTACCTTGTATTCTGTTGGGAAAGGAAAAAAAAAAAACTTTTAAAGTCAGAACTAATTTCTGTAAAAGAATCATCATTAAAAAAAAGCTCCTTTACTTACCTCTGATTCCCCAGTCGACTTCACTGCCACTGTCATACTGATAGTAGTCTGCACTTTGTGGCTGGAAAACAAACAAACAAATAGTGGCTAAGGATTTAGTTGACATCTCCAACCCATTGCTTTTTGCTGCTCTGTCCAGTCAGTTACTGAACATTATTATAAATATAATGTTAAAAAATAAACAAGCAACGAACAAAAGATTCAAGTAAAGGCATTTGTTATAGCTACAAAAATGGTAACTTACCCTTTGCAATCCATTCCTGCCATATCCTGGCAAAGAGGCTGACTTGGCTATGTAGTCTTCAGATAATGATAAATAAAAATAAATAAATAAACGTGAATGTGTAAAACAACTTCAGCATATGAGATTAAGCCTGTTCAATTTTGACTGCCTTGTCCAATAGTGCACAGTAGAGGGCGCTAGTAACCAGGCTAAAATCTGTGTTGCAAATATTTATCGGTTATTTTATGCAGACACGTTTATAAAAAGCAAATGAACTACAGAGGGGTTAAAAGCCTTGCCAGAAAATTATGAGAATAATAAATCTTGCCAATAAGATTTGAGCACCCAACGTTTTGACTCTAGGACATTTAGGTTCCATAATATTGTGTAGCCTATATAATAAAACTAAACACCACAACTTTTAATTTTCTCATCCAATACTAATCCCTGACTTTGTTAAATCCAAAAGCAGGACATGCTTTAATTTTTAAAGATACTGAAAGACCTCAAGAGTTACTCACCATTCTCCACTGCAAAGTTTGTTCGAGGAGCTGAAGAAAAGAGGGGAAAAAAACATTAGAATCTCTTTAGTATTTTGATAATCAATTCTCTGTTAATATTAAGTGCAAATTACTAATATGGGTCGAATAAAGCCAAACAGCAATACAATACAATAGCAGTACACTGTAAGAAACTATCTGACATGTACATTATAGTGCTGAATGAGCTAAATATGCAGTTATTGGTATATTCTGTGTTGTGTTTAGACTGAAACTGAGCTCCTTATGTCTGCCATAAGGTCAGACTTCTGTCTCCGAGTCCCTTGAGATTTGGGAACACTGAAAGAACCATTGGAAAAGTATCAAAACTGTCAACAAATAGAGCGGAGAGCAAGCTGCTCACCAGCCACACAGAAACACTGCACATCAAAGAGTTCAATGAGCCTGAAGTGAAAGGAAAAAAGCCATGGCAGTGAAAAGAAAAGGTAAAAAGAGAGAAAAGGAGACAGCAGGAAATGATGATGAAAAATGTGTACTCTTCTCTCGCTACGAAACCGGACATAAATCAAAAAAATCAAAAAGCAAGAGGCTGAAATATACAGCAACTGAAAGAAAAATACAGTGTCTTCAAATTACTGGTGAAGATATGTACATTACTAAAGTTTGGGTTTCAACTTTCTGTCCGTGTTTTATTTATCTCCGCAAACTGCGCAAAGTCTTACACATAATCTGTCTTGTGAGGGAGTGTTTTATCATCAGATTCAGCAGCATTAGCTGCATTATCTGTTTGTCTTAACCTTCCATGACGTCACTATCTGAAATCCAGTCTATTATCTCAGATGTGTAAATTGGATCTACAATGTCACTCCCTAACTTTCCCTTGATTTATGTCATGTTCTGTACAGTAAATGCCACCCATTTCTATTCATGAATAAAAGACATGGAACACCAGCACGGGCTGCACCAGGCATTGTGAAGAGTAGCGATGGATATGGGGGAGGGCAAAGCAGGAATAGCAGAGCCAGATCCATGTATGGAAAGAGGAGGAAAACAGGGAACTAAAGAGAGGGAGGGGATGAAGGGAAAATTCCAGATGCTTTGTGCACTTCCCCATGAGATACACAGAAATAGAATTAAGGAGAGCTGCCTGCTCACATGCACATCAGGAGGGATGGAGAAAGAGGAATAGGAAAGGTGGAAAAGAGCAGGAGTGAAAGGTTGGTTGCAATGCAAAGAACAATTATTAAGCAAAGACGGATAGAGTTACCAACCCCATTTATCAAATAAACATGGAGAATATTTCACTATGATGCAATGAAAATGTATGTATTATTTACATCATGTATCAATCATGTTTGTAAATAATGTTAATTTAATTTTAGCTAGAGACGCACTGACATTAATATTTGAATGTCTCTTTCAATAACAATAAAATGCAAAAAAAGTTAAATGCCACAAGTGAATTTAGGAACTTAATTTAAGAATGAATATTCATTTTGACATTTGCAACAGATTACATTTAACAATGCTATTAAATTATTGTTGTTCATTATGATTAACTTTAAGCAGTATTAGATAAATGGCAAAGATTATATAAATGTAAAAATAAGCAAAATCAGCATGCCAAATCAAATCAAATGAAAATGTATTAATAAAGCACAATAAAAACAACAGTAGTTGACTGTGCTGTACAAAACCTTGCTAAAAAGACAGAATTAAATATAAACAGTTTTGACCGCAATGCAATAAGAAGGAGGAGAGTATCAGTTATTTGCATGTGCAAATATATATCCAATATATGCTGATTTAAATTCAATATTGACTATTACCAATAAATGTAAAATCTATAATATTGGGCAATAACCAATGATAACAATATATATTGCATCCCTAGTTTCAGCAACTTTGTGTATATCTCATTTGCAATTATTATATATATTAGGGCTGTCAATTGAGTACATTTTTTAAAGCACTCTTATCCTGAAATTAAGCATACACCATTTATCCTATTCAACACATTATCTTATTTTCACGAGTTCCTTTGCCTTTAATCTTTAAGCTAATAAGGTTAAGCGTATTTGGCTTGCTGTCCACAGTGGAGGGGCTCGAGGAAGCAGCTTCAGCTGGAGCTTAGATTCCTCCCCCCAGAGGGACTGCTAATGCTTGGATGATGAGTATGGTAGCAAGATGCCTGAATTATGTTGGTGGAGTTGGGGAGGTGGAGGGATGCCAAAACAGCTGATGCCAGAGCAAGGTGAGAGATCTGCGTATATGCTCCGGTAGTTAATTGAAAGATTAGATGGGTTCACTCCTCCCCAAACTACGTCGTGAACTTCACTAATTTTATCAAGTACTGTAAATCATCAGATTGTAAGGTGATTCTCTCAAAACTGCATTTTCTGCAAGCTTTTTTCAAGGTAAATTTAGGTGTCTTTCAAAAAAAAGGACACCTGGAGACTACAAAAGGGCACCCAAAAATAACTAAATGATATAAGGACAGGAGTCCATATAATTCATAAATTTATGCACACCAAAGCACCCATGAAAAAGAAAAAGTCAAGTCAAGTTGACTGCATATACCTACTACAGTACTTGGATCCATTCAGATTTACAAAACATTATCCTAAATATGAATGTACTGAAATGTGTCTGTGCCTAAATACAATGAATGTGCGATCAGTGCATCAAGAGCGCACGTATGTTTTGTTTGCACATCAATATACCGGACTAAAGCTGTACTAGCTAGAAACTACTAGCTAAACGCTGTTTTGCTTTATCCAGCCTAGAAACGTAGTTTGCGTATCATCTGGTTATACAGCGGAGTAATGTTTTGAAGTGTCGTTCAGTCTGTTTTTCATACAGCGTGATGCGTAAGGGCTCACACTCTTCAGAAACAATCACAAAATATGACAGAGCTGGTGTTTTTAAATCAAAACACACTGGAAAGAATAATTCACTGAAAAGTCTCTTTTCTCTCTGCAATCTCTGATATAATCAGCGACTTCTAGATCATCTAACCGTGCGATGTAAATTATGTTAATGACGCAATTTCACACGCTTCAGTCATTTATTTGCACTAAATTATATTAACGCGTTATGGATTTTAAATGAATCGCATAACATTGACAGCCCTGAAACAGCGTGTCAGGTATAGAAAGGTCACAGTGAGACTAAGAAAGAACAAGAACAGGTGCATGACACTGCATCGGCTGTAGTGTTGTAATAGTTTTTTTTTTTTTTGCTGTGTCTGCAACTATTCCTGAAAACCCTCAAAATTCCCCCTCCCAGTATCACAGTCCTGTATCAGCATACGCTGGCTGTCACTGTCGACTCAAGCCTGCCTTCACAGTAAAGCGTTCCAGAGCTCCACTGCTTTAATTAGATGGCTCAGTGCCACGACTTCATTGACCACTATGCTAAATAATGACAGCCATACTGAAGGCAAGCAGAGCAACTCCCATACTGCATACAGTCAAAAGCACACTGCACCTGTTGCTATCATGCATTTCCCCCAGAGCAGAATGTGGGAAGGGAAAAGGTTATCTTAAACATACACAAACGGTAATGACCAATATGCCACACTCAAGCTACGCTCTGTTTCTGATGACACTACCGCAACCTCCTCCGAACACACATCTCTATAATCTGTGGTTTGTACATCAGCTCTAGCGGAGCACTTACAGCCGTTAACTGTGTTGTTGTGGCCCATGCTGTGCAACATCTCCCTGCTCCCACTGCGGGAGTTCCGTGCGCTGCCCCAGGGGTCGTTGTCATAGGAACCGGAACGGGCTTTCATCTCCTCCTTCAGGATCATCCTTCCGATACCACCCTGAATCTGAGACACACACACATAGAGAGATAGAGAGAAAGAGGAAGACAGAAACAAAAGAAATAATGAGTGAGCATCCTGTGATAGTAAGAGATCAGATGCTTATTGGCTGCATTTCAAAAATGGTTAAAGGTGCAGTAAGCGATTTCCGAGAAACACTGTTGATATTTGAACTCGACACCCAAACAAGCACACCCCTCCCTTCATTGCTCCACCCCTAAAATAACAAACACGCTATGCAACACAGGCAACCACTATCAGCTGGTATGGATTAGGGGTGTAAATCGGAGCCTTCAAGACGATTCGATATGATACCGATTTCTTAAGCCAACGATTCGATTATTTTCGATACTTCAGAATTCCCCGCGATACGATTCGATTCGATACGATTCAATACTAGATATTTTTACATGATATCTATTAAGTTTCAAATAAATCAACAAAAATAATAAATAATTTGCCTTTTATTGAGAATACAGAAACAATGTGTATGTTACACTATAGCAGTTGTGATCAATGCACTGCAAATAGAACAGCAAATATAACAGTTTTCCTTGATTTACCCTGGTCTTAAAGTAAAAAAGATGACTGTGAAAAATAGTAGAATTAAATTAAATACATTTATGGTGAGATTACTACATTTTATTTAAATAAACGCATTTATGGTGAAATTACTACATTTTCAGGTCAATCTGTGTTCATTTTGACCACGAAACATGCGCTGTCACTTTAATTCAGCGTTTGCAGCACAGCAAAAATAGACTCGGTGAGGAAAAGATCTCTGCACTGCTGTACGCACCGCAACTGGAACGGATTGACGGACCGCCGCAACCGCGTGCAGTGTGAAAGCTCTAACCTGTTAACATGGTACGGAAAAAATACGCACCGCATACGCACTGCAAACGGAGTATGTGTAAAACGGGCGTTACAATAAAGTGCAATCAGACAAACGGCAACATCTGTTACCACTGCTCCATCTGTTTTCCTGAAGCCAAAATACTTCCACACCCATGACTTGATGCCGACTGGAGTGTGTAACATTTCACTTTCATTGCCAGCTCGCTCTGACGGTTCCATCGCTCTTGAAAGACTCAACAATGTGTGTGAACATAGATAAGACTGTGAAACATAAGTAACGCGTGTGAAGCAGTGTGAAGTAGAAGACAATAATGAGGTTAGCGCCACCCGCAGCTTAAGAGTAGGTTGTACGCATATGCCGGAGCGGATGCTGAAAATAGACAGGCGAACAGACAGGCGGCAAAACAAACAAATTAATCGATACTCTTGCGGACGCATCGATGCATCGAATCGTCGGCTGTATAATCGATGCATCGATACGAATCGATTAATATTTACACCCCTAGTATGGATGAATCAGCTGTGATTCAGCAAACAACAGCATATTTTGGTTCTGTGGGAAAAAAACACAACGTTTCTCATGTATCAAACAGAAACAAAGCAACCACAGTTTTCAGGCCTTCCCACTCTCTGTCTTTCCAGTGCTGGAAAGCTTATCCAAAATGAATGCGGGTCCTAGTTCTAGCTTAATCGTGAATTTATATTCCTCTGAGGTAATATCTCAGCCATCTCTGTTTCTACAGTCTTTCTACAAATGTCCCGCTTGCTTACTCTCTCTCCTCCCCATCATGAGCGTAATCGCCCCCTATTGCTGATTGGCTACAAAAGTGTTTTGGTGCTCCGTGAATCAGCCCGATCCACTTCATTTTTCACCTATTTACACAGCTAAGACAGTGTACATAAACAATATTTTTTTGAGCACACACACAGAACAGACATGTAGCAAACATTCACAAAATTGTTTTAGGTGTTCATTTAAATGTTCAACAGCGATTCTCAGAAATCGCTTACTGCACCTTTAAATTAATCTCTGAGCAGACAGATGGGCTGTAACTTGGCTGACTGCTGATAATCAAAACTAGGTGAGGTTTATCTTAATAAGAGCGGAAGCTTTAATTACTGGTTAGAGTGCAGAGAATAATACTGTGAAAATAAAGAGACAGAGTGCTTTGGTGGCTTACTCTTTGAAGGCCGTGACTCCAGCCATCCTCTTCTCCACCTGATGAGTACCTTCTACGAGGAGCACGTAAAGCTGAGGAGGATAAAGATTGAGAAAGCAAGAGTGAGAAAGAGAAAATTAAGATGAAGCATACAACTGAATAGTTTAAGCATCTAAAGGGAGTCACACAGCATATTATAGACTGATAGCAAAAAATATGCTATAAAATATATATGCAATCATATATGCAATATATATATAATTATATGCAATTCATAAAACTTTAACCTTGCATCCTTCTAATCTGCAAATCATTTTTGGCTCAAATTTAGTATAGGATTCCAACACAAAACAAGAAGAATAAAGAGAATAATTAAGGCACATGTGATCCTTTAGTCAAAAACATTGAAAATTCATATATTCATGATTGGGATATAACACAGCCCTTAAGTGTTTTATATTATCCCAAAGTGTATTGATAGCGTAATGTAATTTGTGCATAAAATAAATGTTAAAGAACTCGCAAAAGCAAAAGACACAACAAAAGCAAAAAGTGCATATTTTCCTAGTTAATATTAATAACTTTAAGCATATTATAATATCTCACACATTCTATGACTGCTTCTGTATTATTTTGTAGTTAATGAACAGTATACAGTACATTTTATTTTTACTATGTGAGGGGCCAAATCTTAGAAAATGGCAAATGTAAATTCATACATTTACAAAAAGAAAAACTATTTAAAGCACAATAAATGGTAACAAATGTTTCTCCTTCAAATGTGGTTTATTGATTTTTTTAAATTGCTCTTTGTATAAAACAACTAAAATAAAAAAATATTTATTTTATATGTTCTTCAGAGTCTAGTTTCATAAACTGTGCAATTTTTAAGACATCCTAAAAAAGGATTTCAAAAGAAAGATAGGTCCCACTTTATATTAAGAGTCTTAAACTACTATGTACTAAAAATAATTTGATACAATGCACTTGTTGTGCACATACATGTTTTCCATTGTACTTATATTTTAAAAAATACCTGCATGTAATTACATCTTTGAGCCTTCCTTTACCCCTTAACCCACCCTTAAACCTAACCATACCACCAAACCTGGCCAAGCCTTCCCTGTATCCCACCTCATTAGCAGCACAAGTGTTTTTCAGTACAACATGAACACAAAAAGTACACTGTACCTATTTTTTTTAATGTAAGTACATACTGTAGTAGTTAAGGATACCTATTATATAGTGTTACCGAAAGATATTTAACATTCCTTCTCTACAATGTGTTTATGGCTATCAGGGACTATAGGATCTTTACTGATATCCCTGTATGTGGAAACATTTAGCGTGATTGTGGCTGCCGATAGGAAAGCGCTGTGATGCCAGTGAACTGAACGCATAGGACATTATGAATACATTTGTCACCTACATTTAGGAGAGCTGGTGTAATGGTAGTAATCAGACTCTGAGTGCTGGTAGTGTTCAGGCGAGTAGGCTGATGAGAACTTGGAGGATTGGAGAATGTCTTCACTGGTCTTGCTCTTAGTTGCTGGATTGCATTGATTGTCTGTGGGGAAAGTATGTCAGGATCACAACATTGGAAAAGCCTGTGATATAACCGCACATATCAGTACAATCAGCCCCCCTTTAAACCTAACATTAGTATGCGTTTTCAGTGATCACACAATCCACATAAAGAAAAAGAAGGAGTGTGATCTTTCTGTGATCATGAAAATGACCTACTTTTGTCAGGTCCTGCAATCTGATCACTTGATTTAATGACACATAATTAATTAATCACTGAACTGCATTTGGAATCATATGAAATGCATATTTCCATGTGGAAATTGTAAACTTTTTTTAGTTAAACCTATTTTCTTCACTTCTAATCCATCCTTTACTAGTGAAGTGATTCTAATAGGCAAACACAGTAGACCAGAAACCTTATTTTCCGTCCAAAAATAGCTAAATAAATACTATATTGCGTGTCATTGTTTCTCAGAAAACGTAATATTGCATTTTGAATTATCCCTCAATGTTTTAAAAATTCAGGAACATTTTCCATTTTGTGCAGGATATTATATTATAGTATACTGTATTTGATCTCTGTCTAATCACAGAACAGATTTAAAGCTGCATTCAGTAACTTCGGGATTTCTTCGCTGTATTCTCGCTTTTTGCTCGCAGGTTTCTCTCTAGAGCTCCCCCCACAGCTTCGGAATAGATATTTGACAACACTGTTGTAAAAACTCGTTGGCTATTCTCAGACACCAGAGGCTAGCAGATCAACGACATCAAAGCAGATGGGACATTCTTTAAAACGTCTTCTTCATTCGGGTTCGAACAGCGTGAGGGAGCGCAATAATGACGGCATTTTAGCAGATTTCTTTTGGCCGTAAAGCAATTGTTTACATCGCGAGACCTGATATCACGCGAGACTTCCTGACCCTGAACCAAAGTTGCAAGTGCGTATTTTCCGCTCACGGGCACCAGGGGGGTGCAAAACGACCACCATTCAACCCGAAATAAGTAATATAACCATTCCAATGACTCCGAAGCTGTTCAGTTAAGGTAAAAAAAGTTACTTAGTTCACCTTTAATGGAGTGGAATGCAATTCGCCTAAAAATATCTAGATATATGAAACATGTTAATGCTAGGTGTCAAGGGGGGCTCAGAAAGAAAGAAAGAAAGAAAGAAAGAAAGAAAGAAAGAAAGAAAGAAAGAAAGAAAGAAAGAAAGAAATAAAACTACAACGTTCACATATAACAGCTCTGAAGGAAACACAATCCACAACACTCAATATAAAGCGCATCTGCATTCAGATAAATGAGATGTTGAATAAGCACACAGAAAACACTCTAAAACTACTCATGTGAGAGTCTTGTATTATCAAAAACTACAGATATCGATATATTGCCTTATACATCTAAAGCAAAACCAGTCAGAAACTGCACTGAACTCCCATCCATATAAAACACACACAAGAAGATTCAACACAAATACAGAAGCACAGGCCTCGCACAATATTAACAATCCTGAATGGAAAAGACGGAATGCAACTAGAGATCGAACAAACACATAACCAAAAACGCAGACAGACAGATGTGCACAGGGAGAGAATACTTACAGAGTGGATGGTGAACGAGGAAAGTAGAGGTGGAGGGAATCGTATTTAAGGTGGTAAAGGAAAGAAAAAGAAAAAAACAAGGGGAAAAAAAAAGAATAAGGGAGGAAATATTTGCATCCAAAAGTCTTCAGTGAGATTTTAAGTTTGATACCCATATGGCAGAGACGCAAATGATCTGCATGACAACAGTACGCCTCTCTTCTGCTCAAACACAGCTAGACATCTACAACAATAAAACACTTACAGATGCAGATCCACCAAATGGGTAGCAAATTAGTCCTTGTAAAGTGTTCGTTACAGGCTTGTGATACAAGGATAAACACAAATGCACACTTAACACACATATTTAAACTGAGCCAACAAGCTGTCAGAGATGGTTCTGACCTTTCTTAGAGAAAACTTGATAGACTGTGCAAGTATCTGAGCTGGCCAGTAAATACATCTACAGGATTAGTGCAGCTCTGTGCAAAGCTCTGAAACAAATTCATCTCCCTTACGCACTCTAGATCTCTGTGGTTGTATATTGTGATAATTGGCAGGCCTACACAGAATCTGTGCCAGAAGCTCTGAAGTACTCAAACGGCATCATTCACAAAGTTCTATACATCCCCTGGCCCTTGTGTGTTTGTCTTTTAAACCTTTTAGCTAATTTGATGCTGTCAGGAACAATGTCTAGTGCGCACCGCTCGATTTAACATAATTTCCTATGCTTAAATTTATTCCACAAATTTCACAGATTTTACCCCTCCAAAAAAGGTCAGAACTGCATAGAAAATTTCTGCAGGATTGGAACAACCATCATTCACACAATTTTGCACATACCACGTTTAAAGTCATTTTACAGTTTCCTCTTACAATTCTGAATATAATTTTTTTTTAAAGCCAACAGATTCCATCTGGGCCTGGATTTATTACATGACTTAATACAAGATTGTTTCAAGCTAGCTGTGTGTAAATTGTTCTTTTTAATTTTTCTACATAAAACCTGTTTAATTCATTATTAATATTATATTTATTATTATTAACCTTCGTAATTTTGCTATTTGACTTCATATGAATATTTCTTTGGATTATATAAACATCACCTCTACCTAAACTGTTGAGCCCAGATAAAATCCTAAATGTTGATCACTGTATTATCCATGATAATTGGTTTAGGTATCAATATTTTTTTTTTTAAATAAGATTAATCATAAATAAGAATCATAATTAATCATTTGGAAAATTGCACAAGCCTGTAATGCACATACATACAGAATATAGCCTACACATACAAATACACACACAGAGACATGCAGTAAGGGGAAAGATGTACTATTACTATTGTTTAGTTAAAGGGGTTTGAGTTCATGGCATTTTTAGGAGATACTAACCAATATGCTTGACAAAATGGTGTGAGATTGTAAATTTATGAATTAACAAACAGAGATATGCACATAAACAACCAATTTTTAAAGGATTTGGCACCAGATGTAGTCTATCAGGTCTAGTCAATTAGACTGCCAAGTTCCTACAACATTCAATGTGCTGTCAACTGTAAGAGAAACAATATGGCTGCCACCTGAACTCTGCAGAGTTAGAATTAGTAGAGTAGGTAATGTTGAGACGTTTATACTTGCTCATTTCATGCTTAAACGGGTTTGCTTTCCTAACAGCGGTTTCTCAACAGGGTTGAGCTCAACTTAGCATTCAGTGGGGCTTCTCTGTGGCATCTAATGCGGTCACTTCCCAGTTGATCTAAAGCAGAGGGGGGACATGGCAAGCTTTAATCATGCCTCAGCAAGCCTCATCCTTTTTTCATCACCCCCCCATGTGGAAGGAAGGATGCGCTCGCGTCAGTTCTACATTCTTCTGGCATGCAAGCGACGGAAAGCGGGATGCACGCTAATACTTGAGCAAAGGAGACAACTTCTTATCTCGTTCCACCTGACATACAGTTGCAGGGGAAAAGAAGTATGTGAATCCTTTTGAGTTACATGGATATCTGTATATTGCTCATAAAATTTGATCTGATCCACAAATAAGTCACAACTGTAGAGAAACACAGTCAGCTTAAACAAACAGACATTTCTCATGACCGTTGTGCAGGTCTGATCTGCAATTATAGAAAACATTTGACGGATATTATTGCAGCAGCTTTTTATACTGTATATCCCATAAAATATATTTTAAAGTGTCAAACATATATGTGGCATATATTCCAAATACATTGAAATATATTTGCATTGTTGTTCACTTATATTTATCATTTTGAAATATATTCTGAAATATAACAAAAATATTTGATGTTAAGTGTGAAATATATTTACATTTATAACATGTAATGTAAAATATATGACAAAATATATGGTCATAAAATGTTTAGCTTGCTAAAGAAGGGTCGAAAATGTATTTTGATCATAGTAATTCCTCTACCTTTTCCCCTATACACAACAGTAGGCTACCATATTTCACTACTGTATTATGACACACAGCTATAATAAATACTGTACTTACATTTAAATGACTGCAATGTAAAATGACAGATAGTTGCTTTCCTAGGACTATTAGGCGATATTAGGTGGCACATACCTAACACTAAGTGCAATTATTAGATTTATTGTTGTTTTATTGACATCTTTCCTGAAGTCATTTAAATATTGAAAATATGCACAATATTTATGATGCAAGTATAACAGTGACACTCCAACAGTGAAGTGCACTTAAACAATAGATAGAACTCAGTGTCTAACACTGCATACACACACTATTAAATAACTGTATTCAATTCTGTAAAAATAGGGAAAAAACTCTGCATTCTGTGTGTTATTGTCATTGTCAAATTGTCATTTTAGGCCAATAAAGTCAGTAAAGGGGCAGCCGTGGCCTACTGGTTAGGGCTTCGGGCTTGTAACCGAAGGGTTGCCGGTTTGATCCCCGACCAATAGGAAAAATGTGGGCGGGGGAAGTGGTAGAGCACTGTTCTCCCATGCCCACATCCACGGCTGAAGTGGTCTATCTAAAAAAATAAACTGAAAATGTGTTGTTTGTTTGTGAAAATGTTAACTTTTTAAATTTCAAAATATATTTCAAATGAAACAATTTGCAAAAGTTAAAACATATATGAACATATATGTAAACATACATGAAAATATATTTACATATATTTAACTAAAATATATTTATTGGGCCAATATCAAATATTTGCATATATTCCAAAAATTATATTATTAATATATTTCAAATATATTTCTTTTGTGTATGGGATAAGTGCTCACATACTTTTTCCATCTTGCTCTGATTCAATGAAGACTATTATTTGATTATTTGTTTAAGCAGACTGCATTCATCTATTGTTATGATTTAGATAAAGATCAGAACAATTTCAATTACCAATTTATTCACAAACCTAGTTTAATCCAAATTGTTCACATACCTTTTCTTGCAACTGTATTAGGCAACTTCTAAAACGTGCCATGGCATATACTTAGTTTGTGCCCGCCACATCCTATATGAGTGCTTTTTCTTCCACATTTGCAAACTACTTTTATTAAAGGCTTTTGGATTAAAGAGTTTGCTGGAGGAGAGCTATGGAGGACACTAACACTAATCAGACACATCTTTCCCATGAGCCCACACTGCCTCAGGACTAAGCATGAGGGAAAACAGGCCGGGGCAGGCCGAGCACACTATACCATGTCTCTTATAGATGGGAGGCTTCCTGTAGATGTTGGGATCCCCTGTGGCTGAGAAGAAAGGAAGAGATTAGAAATAAAATGGAGGAGAAGTAAGTGACAGGCAGAAGACAGCAAAGTAAACGAGGCAGGAAATGTTTTTTGTACTTCCTCTTCACGCTTCCTGGGACCTTTAGGGTAAGGTGAAGGAGAGTGGAATGGTTGAGGAGATCACAAAAAAGGTACAAAAATGGAGTAGCCATACTATAGATGTATAGTATAGACAGATTCAAAAAGTTACAGAGACTTTGATCCATTAATGAGATTTTAATTTATATTCAAATATACTGCTGGATGAATATGAAAGTGATGATAGCAGCCAATGAGGTGAATGTTGAGGCCTGGCCTACCTGGCACATGGAAATGCTTGGGAGCTTGGATTGTGGTGGGAGTGCTGGACCGGGCATCTAGCTGACTGTAATAGGGTGAACTTCTGCCACTCTCAGTGCCTGCAGCAAGCCCCAAGCCAATGACAGTAACAGAACCAGAGCATGAGTGCACACTTCCTGTGCGCCCTAACCACACACACACTCAATCATCAGATCAATGATCCAAGATTAGCCAGGCAGGGACAGTATGCATTTCAAAACAGAGAAAAAGACATACTGTGCCAGACAGACGGGTGCATAGGATGTAGGTGGAATGGTGGGACACGCCCCCTAATAACGGTCAAAAATGTCCCCCGCAAAAAACTTTATATTGGCTAGCTTTGTTTTTTGTTAAAGTCAACATGAAATAAAAATCTCTTATTGTGCTTGCTGTATGATGCATTACGTCTTCATAATAAAAAAAAAATCATCAAATTAAATACCTTTTGGGGTGACATCACCAAGCTATCTTGTTGCCCCCTCCATTATTTCAACAACTTGAAGATGCAATCATTTTCAGTTGGATAAAATCCTGTCTTCCCCACATTTCCAATGTTGTTAATATTAACATTAACATTAAAATTTTTTTAAATGTTGCATTGGCAACTAGCAGAAATAAGTTAAAGAACTAAAATGACTAAAACTGAATTAAAAAGTAAAATAAATAAATAAATAAATAAACTTAAAATGAAAAGTGAAAAAATAAACCCAATTCAAAACATTAATGAATACTATAACAATATATAAATAATATTAAAATAACACTGGTCCTTCCTCCTTTTGTCACTAAATGTCACATTTCACTTCTCAATTATTTCATGTTGACTTTAAAATCAATACCCACTAAATCACTATCAGTCACTCAGCTATGTCCTTGCTATGTAGCTGCAAACCACACTTTTAAGTATATAGAAGGCAAAGCAAGACATATATATAGTATATTTTCCAATATACTGCATATTCAGTATAGTTCTCAAGCCATTCCTGCTGAAAACACCAGCTTAAACCAGTATGCTGGTTCAAGCTGTGCTGGTCCACTATCCATGTTGTTTATCAGCAAGAAATGTTGGTCAACTTGCATAGTCTTACTGATGAAGCTGGAAGCTTGTTGACAGGAATGAAAGTGTATTGTCTGTACTGCTATGAGCTTGGCAGAAGGAACTCACCGTATCTGTAGTAGTGCTGTGGAGAGCGGGGCATGATGGGAGACATGCCCTGCCTGCTGTAGGTGGGGGAGTCTATGTACCCTGGACTGGAGGATCTTCTCAGCCTCATGTCCATACCGTCATACATGTCCTATTCACATAAACTGTCATTATTCATAACTCTGAATGTGAGAACCACTCATTTTCATTTGCTCAATGACCAAAATTCCAATCAACTTTCATACTTTCAGTAGGACTGTCAATTTAACACACTTAACACAATTATGTGCTAAATCTACATCAGACATTAATAATTTGGTTGCAAAACATATTGCTGTTAACTCAGGGTCAGTGATCGGCTTTTGTTCAACGATATGGAAATAAACAATACAGTGGCAAGAATAAGTATGTGAACCCTTCAAAAATACCTTGATTTCTACATTGATAATTCATAAAATGTGGTCTGATCTTAATCTAAGTCATAATTATAGACAAACACAATCTGATTAAACTAATAACACACGAAAGTTGTACCTTTACAGGTGCCCTGCCCTTTAAATAAAGACACACAAAGCTTGGTTACTAACAAATCTGTTTTTCTCAAGAAAGATTGGTTAGTGTACCATGCCTTGATCCCAAAAGCTTTATTTAAAAATGCTTTACAGAGATGCACAAAGCTAGAAAAGGCTACGAAAGAATTGATAAAGACCAGGGTGTTCATAAATCAACTGTGAGATACCCAGTTTACAAATGTAGAAAATTCTGGACTGTTGCTACTCTCCCTAGGAGCAGGCATCCTGAAAAGATAACATTTTTATGAAGGGTTTTCTGCTAAAGGAGATTCTACAAGTTACTAAATTAAAGGGTTCACTTACTTTCTCCACCCTGCACTGTGAATGAATTTATTGAAATTAAATAACACAATTTATGAGTAATCAATGCAGAAATCCAGATATTTTCAAAGGGTTCACAAACTTATTCCTGCCACTGTATAATGAATTTCAGACACTTTTTGAAATGTCTATTAAATGATTTACACGTCTGCCGGAAAAACATCCAAATTCTTTTCATCTGAGGGCTTTTCTCAGCATATACTGATATACAGGTGAAACTCGAAAAATAAGAATAACGTGCAAAAGTTCATTTATTTCAGTAATTCAACTTAAAAGGTGAAACTAATATATTATATCGACTCATTACATTCAAAGTGAGATATTTAAAGCCTTTCTTTGTTATAATTTTGATGATTATGGCTTACAGTTTCTGAAAACACCAAATTCAAAATCTCAGAAATGTAAAACATTTTCAGAAGCTGTATGCCTGTATGCAATTAATTTCATTAAATTTTTAATTGATTGACAGCCCTAATTTATTAAAAAATATATATTTTATATTGTATATATATATATATATATATATATATACACATTTTTAACAGTAAATTTGAGTAAAAAACTTCTACCTGAGAATAAGGGGAGAGTGTGCCCAAAGACTGTGAAGACAAAAAAGAAGGGGGAGAGTCAGAATAACAGTAAATCAGAGATAAACCTTCAGGTAGGTCTCTTCCTCCATGACATCTGATGTGTGAGGGAAGTGAGAAGAGTAAGAGGACGGAGGTGAAGGAGTCACTGTGGTCCGAACAACCTACTTTGTATTTCCTGTAGAACTCAACATTTTCTACTCAGCAAGCAAGAATTGAATGGATAGTTCACCCAGAAATGAAGATCCTGTCATCATTTGCTCATGTCTTACCAAACTTTCTATTGACCAGAAACAAATTTATTAGGTAGCCCGTGGTCACCATCCACTTCAGTGTAGAGGAAAGAGCAGCATTGACAATAGACATTCTGTTAAACATCTCCTCTTGCGTCATACAGGTTTGGAACAACATGAGGGTTATTAAATGATAGAACTGTCATTTTTGGATGAACTATCCCTTTAAGCAACCACATAAATCGCTAGAATTTTTCAGAGAGCTTTCCAAAAAGCAAACTAAAGCAAGAAGGCTCAGTCAAAAGCACTCATATTCACTATTAATAGTGGAAGAATGCACAAACATAGTTATAGCAAACAAAAGCATACAGCCAGCCAACGGATACGACATAGCTGAAAAACTCAAAGCAAAGCTATGGTAAGCTCAACTAGGACCAGGCCAGTAGACCCGACGACAGGGGGAGACATGCTAAAAGTAGACTCAGAGTGGCTCTAGTGGTCCTGTAGGGCAGTACCTCCCCATAGCTGAGACGCTCTAGCCTGTCATCGGAGCAGTATCTGTGACTGGGCTCATAGGACCAGAAGTCTGGCCTCTGAACTTCATAAATGGCTTTAACCTTAGGCAGCGCTGCCAAGTCTTTGTAATCAAGGATCTCGTTCTCCATTTTTGCCTAAGGAGAGGGACAAAGGACAGATACACACACTCACACGTCAAACGCAATGAGCAGGCCTGCAAAAAACAGCAATCATGACAGGCGACGACAACATCAACAACTCAATTAAGTGTGGGAATGAGCCTGGGGCACAGTTTGCACATTTACAAATCCACTTTAAAGCAAGTGCTGTTAGGATACAATTGAGCTCATGACTGAAACTGTAATATAGCACATACTGTAAATGCTACAAAAAGGTTATGATGCTTATTATATTGTTTTCTGAGCAAGTAGAAATGTCGACATGAAATTAAAATGTACCCTATCTATTGTCTAAATGCATGTTATAGATGTTACTGTGAACAATTCATCCATGTATAGATGTTTTTATTGACTTGTTATTATTTTAAAACGTCACAACTGGACCTTCTGGTAAAATATGCATACAGTTTTTTATTCTACATACAATGAAAATCAATGGGGTCCAAAGGTGTTTGGACAAAACAGTTCAAATTTGAAACATTTTATTCTGTATTCAGTAGAATAAAGAAAGCCATACAGGTTTGGAACAACATGAGGTTGAGTAAAATGATGACACATTTTCATATTTGAATGAACTATCAATTTGGAATGAAGCTTACTTAATTTACCTCCAATCCCAGATAGTGTTTTAAGGTTTTCTATCTCATACATTCAGTCTCATGCTTGACCTTAAGCAGAACATGGACCTGCAGGGCTTGACAGCACATATGCTTACACTGCATTACACATACATCAATCACGCACAGAACAAAGGTCACACACTCGGGCCAGCCTTCACTTCCACGTGTGATGTTAATGACCACACCACTGCAGAATGCACGCAAACACATTATGAACAAGCCAATAAACTCAAGCACTAGAGTCATCCATCTTGGGGTGGCCAATAATACTTACATTTGTGCATTTGGCAGATGCTTTAGTTTTATCCAAAGCAACCTTTAGTACATTCAAGTTATACATTTTATAAGTACATGCATTCTCTGGAAATTAAACCTATAACTTTTGTGTTCCAAGTGCCATGATCTACTGGTTGAGCAACCACAGGAATCTTCATGGCACTTTACACTACCGTTCGATCATTTGGGTATGGTAAGACTTTTACGTATGGTAAGAAGTAGGCTACATTTATTGATAAAAAATTGAAATATTATTTACAATTTAAAATAAATCTGTGATGATGCCAAAGCTGAATTTTTAGCATCATTACTCCAGTCTCCAGTGCTCAAGAAACATTTCTGATTATTATCAATGTTAAAAACAGATGTGCTGCTTAATATTTTTGTGGAAACCATGATCGTTTTTTCCCCCAGGATTGAATAGAAAGTTCAAAAGGACAGCTGAAATAGAATCATTTGTAACATTACAAATGTCTTTACTGTCACTTTTTAGTAATTTAATGTTTGCTTAATAAAACTATTAATTTCTTTAAAAAATAACACCTGTATATCTTACTGACTCCAAACTTTTGAATGGTAGTGTATGTCAAACATCAGTGTAACATTAAGAGAATGCAGTAGTTCACTCAAAAAGGGATGTTCTGTCATAACTTATATAATCAATTTCGATCTGTTTCTCATTCAAAGCTATTGTACGGCTTCAGAAGATTTGGAATATAGGTCACGGTTTTAATGAGTGTGTTTTTGCATTCTATTTGAAGCTTGAAAGAAACCTCATTAAATGACCAACTACATTTTGCAAAATTTCCACAGAAGAAAATGCACTCATACTGATTTGGATCGACATGAGGGTGAGTGAATGATGACAGAATTACATTTTTGGGTGAACTGAACTGATCCTTTAACTTGTACATTAAAGGGATAGTTCACCCAAAAATGAAAATTCTGTCAGTAATTACTCACCCTCATGTTGTTCCAACCGCGTAAGACCTTCGTTCATCTTCGGAACACAAATTAAGATATTTTTGATGAAATCTGAGCCTTGTCTCACTCCTCCATAGGCTGCTAGGTGGCCCAAACTTGCTGGCCCAGAAAAGTTATTAAAGAGATCGTTAATATAGTCCAAGTGACTACAGTGGCTCAATCTTAAGTATATCAAGCGACGAGAATACTTTTTGTGCGCAAAAACAAACAAAAATAACGACTTTATTCCACTATTCATTTCCTTCTCTCTGGGCCTCGTAGTGTTTTTGCGCTGCGCGTCTGTGTTATACGTAATCACGCATCACACACATGACCAGCGTCGGCCAATAGTGAGCCTACGTGGTGACGTGTAACACAGACGCGCTGCGCAAAAACACTACGTAAACTAACTCGAGGTCGAGAGAGAAGGAAATGAATAGTGTAAATGAGACAAGGCTCAGATTTCATCAAAAATATCTTAATTTGTGTTCCGAAGATGAACGAAGGTCTTACGCGGTTGGAACAACATGAGGGTGAGTAATTACTGACAGAATTTTCATTTTTGGGTGAACTATCCCTTTAACATGTACACATTACAATTTTAAAACCAAATATTCCTTTTTTGTATTATTCATCTACCACTCTACCACCATCATTTAGTTGACATTTAGATGAGCTGGACAGTGATTGGATACTTACACAGATGACTCTGCTGGGTGAACTAATGCTGGAGCCTGGAGGAGAGATGGAGGTTTCTGATGTGCGCCTGAGCTGTAAAATAAAAAAGGAAGAAATCAGCAGAGCTTTAGAGTAAGATCTGAAGGTATTTGAAAATGCAGTCTGTATTTGTGAAAAAGAAGGGGGAAAACTCACTCTCAGTTTCCTCTCTGCTCGAGATGACTGTTTACACACAGGATGCCACACTTCTGAACCTAAGACACAAATAAGAAGAGAATGCTAGCTAGAGTACATAAAAATTCTAATCCAGCCATATGCTCATTCAAGACACCTTAAACTGACTTTATTTAAGAAATAAAAAGAAGATTTTAGAAGATTTAACCATGTGGATTTCAGTTGCATGTACACTATAGTATAAAAGGTTGGGGTCAGTAAGATTTAAAATCTTGGTATTAACATGCCTAAGACTTTTGCACAGTACTGTATATATTATTTAGATTTTTTTTTTCTTTTACTTTTTTTTTGAATTGGCACTGACACCATGTTCTTCCTGAAGAAAATGTCTGTAATGCACAATGAGATTTTCAATCTGAGTTTTCTATTGTTTTGACTGCCTAAGGCCTGCCAGCCAATCCCATCACTCCTGACCTCACAGGTGAGTCTGAGATTTGGAAGCAGATGGATAACTCAAACTAAGGCAAATACATTTAATGTAATCACAGGAGAAGGCCAGAGTGCATTAATTCAAATGTGGCATTTCAATTTCAGATTGATGGGTTTTTTAATCCGATGCTCTGTCTCTGTCTAGCTCATTCTCTCCAGTTTTCATTCACTACATATCTCGCTCTTTTTGCATGATATAGTAATGCCTGGATCTGCTGACTTTTAAATACATTTACCTCGAGGTGTGTTCGCTAGCCTATAACACTCTTACACATTTCAGCACTTAATGTGAAACAGAACAGACAAACTGTGTAGAAAGACCTGCGGCGCATTCTAATGTCCACCAGCCACTGGCACTAGAAGTCATATGAGCGAAATCTACAGGGAAATCTACTGAATGGGGCATTAAGATAGATCAAGATGAGACTCTGTGACTCTTTAGGAATAACAGCAGTTTCTTTATTAAGGTCTTCCCAATACAGCCTTATCTCCCACATGAATCTTGCATACAGTTCATGATGTTCTGGAAATGCAGCTAAATATGACAGATTGTCATGTAATATTCTAAAAGAGCTCTTTCATTAGAAAAGTTCTCATCTGTTCTGTCACAAGGGTGAACTAGGACTAACCCACAGGAAAGACAGATCTCAAATGAGATATTATTAATATCTCAATTGGGTTTCCTAAACAAAAACACAATTAAATGAAGTACAATTTAAGAATTTTGTTCAAGTATCTTACTTTACTTTATTTTTTATTTTATTTTTACCTCATACGTTTCCTGTAGTGTTTTAGATGAAGTCTCTAACAATGTCAAGACACAACAATTGCCAAGGTCTGCAGTAAAAAGTAAAAAAAAAAAAATTCTCCTAAACTCACATTAATGTCATAGCTGTATTCTCTTACTTTACTGTTATGTCAATGAATGCCAGCTTTTCACTTTCTGTGTTGAGTTGTCTGGAAGATGTTTCTCACCAATTAAAATCCCACAAGCACAAGAGACATTTGAGAGTCCTTATGTCATTGCATACATTTTATGGAAGGCACATGCCCAATTTCCCCAAAAACGTAATACTAATTTCAGACAGAGACACTCTCCTAAGAAGTGCCATTATTTGGACACTTTCTACATTGCAGTTATACACGTAATCACATTCCATGTTGATGTTATCTAATTTCATAAGGTTTATCTTTTAAATGTTGATTTCGTCTTTATTTAATATTAAAGATGTTTATTTAAAGATCAAGTAAATTTTGTTTCAACATTTTGGCAACTGCATTTTCATATGAACTGAAAAGTTCATAGAAAATGTTATCCAATATTTAGTTTGACCACCTGTGGTTGACAATCAGCATTTTCTGAAAGTTAAGCAACTTTCACTGACCATTTGTTAAAAAAAAAAAAAAAGTCCTTATTTGGAAGAGTTTCAAGCCCCGTTTTGCACCCTATTCATGGAAAGTGCCAGCTGTTGGCCTTTGTAACCTCTCCTCACCTGTGAGATACATCTCCTCTCCTTCTGTAAACATCATCTGACACCGGGCGCAGCGAGCACAAGTGGGGTGGTAGTGCTTCCCACCAGCCTGGACAGAGAAAGAAAGGGACACAATGTCAGAGGATAGAGGATTTTAAAACAACACGTGTACAAGCACATACAAGCTCCACCTATGGAACCCATTATCGTGAGCACAATAAACACTGTAAACACATGCTTGTCTCAACAGTGATTTTTAAATGCATTTACTATTACTATACCATATTAAGCAACAGAGCACTCCTCTTTTATTGCTGTTTTAATACTGTTCATGACTCATTTAAGCTCCACAGACGTTTAATGACTCTCTTGCTCACCATACACACTTTTAAAGCTTACAGAGATCCTTCAGTGCCGAAAGTCCGTAATTGAGAGAACTGTTCCTCTGGGACATTTAAAACAAGGAGTGTTTGTTGATGGAACTGCAGATAATGAACACTTTTTTTTTTTTTTACATTTACAATGTTTCTTTAGAGTTAGTTGAGAAAAGGGGACAAAATGAGATCAAGATGATGCCCCCAAAGTCAAGTCAAGTCAAGTCACCTTTATTTATATAGCTTTTTACAATACAGGTTGTTTCAAAGCAGCTGTACAGTGATAACAGGAAAATAATGCAACAAAGTTTGTTTCGACTGTACATCAAATCTAAAAGAAATATTTATGTATTATGATTATAATTATATAAGAGTAAGTTCCAGTCCCTGAATCTGATTGGTCGAGCAGCGTTCTAACAGTGCTGATATAACAGTTCAAAGAATATACTGGTATGTAAAGTTTGTATTTACATTGTTATGGCAGTAGGTGGCGACAAGTGAGAGTCTTTCTGAGTGATTAATTCAGATTTGTTCAAAACAATGATTCATTCAGGAACAACACGTGTAACTGTCTTTATGAACGAGTCACTGATTTGTTCAAAACTGATTCATTGGAAATGATTCAGAAATGAAACATGTGAGCCCGACCTCATGAAAGTGCGTATCTATAGCACGAATGATATTTCTCGTATCATTTATAAGCCAGAATGAGTTTTTGCGCACATATGATACGCAGTTTTCGCGTGCATATGATACGCACTTTATGGCGTGTAATACGCACGCCCTCCTCACCCCTAATCCTACCCATGGGGTTTACAGTGCGTATCATTTGAACGCAAAAACTCGTTTTGGCGTATAAATGATACGAGAAATATCATTCGTGCTATAGATACACACTTTCATGAGATCGTGTTGACCATGTGAGTGTCTTTATGAATGAGTCACTGAATGTTCATGTGCAATGTTCATGTTCAATGATCAGCTTCACAGTTTGTTCAGCTAAAGCAATCAGATAAAACAATTTGTTCATTTGGGTTCACTCTATTAAATGAACGTTTTGTTCCTGAATTAATCAATTTAATCAATTGCAATTCATGCAAACCTAATTAATTTAGTAATGAAATATGTGACTGTTTTTATGAATGAGTAACTGAACAAGTCAATCAAAAGATGAATTCAAAACGCTGATTCCTTCAGGAACAAAACATGTGACTCTCTTTATGAGCAAGTCATTTAATTAATTCTCTCAATCGATTTGTTAAATTATTCAGATTCATTCAGAAATGTATGAAAAAAGGTCTTTATGAATGAGTCAAATTATCAACTCAAATGATTTGTTCAAAAACACTGATTCTTTCAGGAACTACTGTGTGTTGCTCAGAGACACAGTAATTATTCTGTGGCTTCATTTGGAACTATTTACATTAGAAGAACCAAAACAGAAACTTGAATAGAAACTAAAATGCAGGTAGTCTTTAGGCTAATATGACAGTTGCTAGTAGTTAGTATGACAGTTGCTATTTATAGACAAATATTGCAAATATGCTGTCTCATTGGGAAGTCCAGAGAAAAAAGGGGTGTATTGGAGAGGAGGCACAGAGCAGGTGGCAAGAGAAGGCCAGTTTATGAGTTAGAGACATAGTGTATGCTGCCATTGCTCCAGGAATCAGCAAGCTGTCAGTTTCTAAGTGCTCAGAGGCATGTGGTATCACTAGGTGTCTCCCAAGGGGAATGAGTGCAAATCAAACAGGCAGATAAAGATAAATCAGCCAGTGTCCCACTATAGCTATAAATAACCTGACTTGAGCTCTCGCTGGAACATGGAGCACTTCACACCAGCCACTCTGACTGGGATCAGAGAAAACAGAGCGACAGGAATGAGTTAGTTTCAAATTCTTTTCAAATGTGTGTGTATTAGCATTAAGCTTCATCAGCTTTGGAACTCTCGGCTGGCAAATTATCTCCTTTCTTATTTGTATGTAAACTACCTCATCATGTTTCTCTTCCCCTGTGACAGTCACATTACTCATAGTCTCTCTCTCATGCTCTCTGTCTCCCTCTCCAACTCCATGACTCTACGACTCTGTTCAGAAGTGTCACAGAAAATAGCAAATCAACAAAAGAAAGGGTGCCAGGGGTACCTGCCAAAAGGATCATTCTTGCTTATGAAGCATCAAAGGCCAGAATATTAGGCCATTCCTCTGAAGGACGAGCCACCGGGGAGGTAAACTGGCTCTTCATTAGCTCCATCATTCATTCTCACAGTAACTACCCATTGAAATAGTAGTGGTAAAATCTATCTATCTGTCAATTTGTCTATCTGTCCATCTGTCTGTCTGTCTATATCTATCTATCTAGTAAGCAGTGCTTGTCCATAAAAAAATTAAAAAAAAATCCTCAGAATTTGGTTTCAACCATGTTGCTAAAGAGTCTATGAGGTTGCTAAGGTGTTGTGAGTGGTTGCTAGGGTGTTGGACTACGCCATGTTATCATCTGCCGGGAGAAACTGTAGGTTTGATCATAGCATCAAGTCCATAGCTCAAACGATACATTACTATATGGTAGAAGGCGCATAACTTTTAGGAGGAAGCTATAAATATCAGAAACAATAAGAGTGATGTTTGCCTCGCTTTTTTATTCTCTCAACGCCTTCTCCTCTACTCGTCTCTCCAAGGTGTATTCTTTGCCATCTGTCAACCATAAACGTTGAAAGTGTTTTGAGAGAAAAACTATGTATGTCTAAGGGAAGAGTGCTTCAAATAGTGGTTTTATTCCCTGTCTGTCTGGGCTTCTTTATCCATCTCCTCATATTTAGCCCTTGATCTTTTTATAATGGAAGCTTCTTGCCTGGCCCACTTGATGGATCATTTCATGTTCAGTTCAGGTATAACAAACACAATCGCTTTCTATTCAGCAGAGTTCTGAGTCAAAAACAATCAAAGACGAGTCGCTCATCACAAAGAACTACTGTATGTGTGTATAATGAGTCAGTTGCTCAGGTCCAGTGTTTTCTACAGGGTTTCCACAAAGGTATTACAGGTGTGTGTGGACATGAATGAAACTTTCATGACATTTCTAATAATTTTTTTTTAAATGGGGCGGGGGTGGTCTAACGGTTGGATGTAAGTAGGCAGGATGTAGACTCACCTCCAGCACACGTCCACTGATGTATCTGTTGCATGTTTCACACTTTATCCCAAACTGGGCATGGTAGTCTGTCTCACAGTAAGGAATGCCGTCTCTGCATGCAAAATAAGACTCACATGAATGAACACATTATTATACTGTTACCAAAAATATAACACAGGTGTGTAGGTTTTACAAAACCAGAAAACTATGAACTTTTAGACTTTTTTATTAATGCTATAAATCTTTCTTGAGCACCTCAAAATCAGAGTGACACAGAAGTCCCTAACAGGAGCAGCTGCTTATCAGTAAATCAAGTATGTATATACATCCACATTACTTTTAAAAAGTTTGGGGTTGGTAAGATTTTTGAAAGAAGTCTCTTATGCTCACCAAAGCTGCATTTATTTGATTAAAAAAACCAGCAAAAACAGTAATATTGAGAAATACTGTTACAATTGAAAATAACTGTTTTATATTTCATTATATTATAAAATGTAATTTATTTCTGTGATGGCAAAGCTGAATTTCCAGCAGCCGTTACTCCAGTCTACAGTCTCACGTGACTTTTGAACTGTAGTATTTATACAGTGAAAGTGTTCACACAAATTGCCTAAACTAAGAATTCTACATTTATCCACATATAAAAATGATACACAGGCCTATTATTTTGAAGGCCTATTATTGAAACTGAACGTGTAAATATAAGTGATTAAATATTTATTCAATGAGCAGAGTTAATGTGGTTTTAAACATGAGAAACAGGCTGCTTTGTGCAACACAATATGTGTGATGTGTGGTTGAAAGAAGCAGTGGTCACTCACTTGCTGATGTACTCCCCGGTCAGGACCAGGCCACAGGTCTGACACCTGAAGCAGCTGACGTGCCACTGTTTCTCTAACGCCAGCAGAGATTGACCCTGTTTGATCTCCTCCTTACAACCTGCACAGTCTAAAAAGAGTCATGACTCAATGAGGAGGGGAAGAGAGGTTATATAATGGACAGACTTTAGGCTCATACGTCTTTCCTGTGTCCTGTCGGACTTGACAGGTTTATAAAAAGCACATGAGATACATATCAACAATTGTTATGAAGGTTAGGTTTAGTTTTTAGTTTTTTTAAATCATATATACACACATACTTTATTGAGCTGTGTAGGGCAGCATGATATATGACTGTAACAGGGTTTTGAGCACTAAAAGGTCAGTGCATCATTTGTTTTTATTTGGAAGATGTTCAGCTATGTTTAGAGTGTTTGCATCCTAATCCACAGCTCAGATTTCTTCAGTTTACCTGCCTGATCAATCAGATCAATCTTTAGACAGAGACAGGAATTACAGAACGCTTTCACACTTCTATTCCAACCATTTCTTTCCTCTTTTTCCCTGTAGAAGAGGTGATTCAAGAGTTGAAGTGGAACATATAACAGATCATTCTTATTATGCACTGCAGGACCTTTTATGAAGCAACTTGAAAAACAAATGTTGTCATTTTAAGAAGACTTTCAGAAGTTTAATCAGGCAGAGCTTGACCAGATTATTAGCACAATGACAATAACCTGTGTCATTAGCAGGTTGCATAAACTGCTTAGACTAGTCTTAAAAGATAGTCATCGTAATTTTTTTTTCTTCAAGACTGGTCATAACCTTTTGTATTTAAGTCGGTTAAATAAAAATCTAGATTGGTCTAATTTGAATCTGAAAAGTAGGACTGATTACCTTTTGGCTAATTGCCAGTTGGTCAAAGTAGTTCTTAAGACGCAGTCTTTACATAGCGGTTATGATTAAGCAACCGGCTCCTAAAGTTAATTTTGATCATTATTTTTGTTGTAACCATCTGACATCTGAAAATGTAGTTTTATATTGATTTCTATAATTGTATCAACATTTTTATTTAATTGTTTTTAACATTTTTAAGAAAGAAAAAATGAAGGAACACCTGGAATACATATTAAATCAGTTTCTGGTGTTTTCGTTACATCAGGTGACATGGCAAAAATGGGACCATTCATTAAAACCAAAGTAGTTAAAATGATTATGTTATTACTACACTATTATGTTGACTTAATTGTGATAAAAGAAAAGTAATACGATTCCCATCTTTAAAAAAAAAACATTAAAGGGATAGTTCACCCAAAAATTAAAATTCTGTCAGTAATTACTCACCCTCATGTTGTTCCAACCGCGTAAGACCTTCGTTCATCTTCGGAACACAAATTAAGCTATTTTTGATGAAATCTGAGCCATGTTTCACTCCTCCATAGGCTTCTATGTGACCGAAACTTGCTGGCCCAGAAAAGTTATTAAAGAGATCGTTAATATAGTCCAAGTGACTCCAGTGGCTCAATCTTAAGTATATCAAGCGACGAGAATACTTTTTGTGCGCAAAAACAAACAAAAATAACGACTTTATTCCACTATTCATTTCCTTCTCTCTCGACCTCTAGTTGGTTCGCGTAGTGTTTTTGCGCAGCGCGTCTGTGTTACACGTCACAACGTAGGCTCACTATTGGTCGACGCCGGTCATGTGTGTGTTGCGTGATGACGTGCAACACAGACGCGCAGCGCAAAAACACTACGAGGCCCAGAGAGAAGGAAATGAAAAGTGGAATAAAGTCGTTATTTTTGTTTGTTTTTGTGCACAAAAAGTATTCTCGTCGCATGATAAACTTAATGTAGTGCCACTGTAGTTACTTGGACTATTTTAACGATGTTTTAATAACTATTCTGGGCCGGTGAGTTTCGGTCACACTGGAAGCCTATGGAGGAGTCAAAATTCTGTCAGATTTCATCAAAAATATCTTAATTTGTGTTCCGAAGATGAACGAAAGACTTACATGGTTGGAACAACATGAGGGTGAGTAATTACTGACAGAATTTTCATTTTTGGGTGAACTAACCCTTTAACATTTTATCCAATTCATAAAATGGGAAAGACTGCATAGCAGAAATGTCCCAGGCATGTTCAGACTCTCTACATTTGTTCAACCAAAGAGCAAACATAGACACAAGGCTCAGACGCTCTTCACCTCTGGCCTTTATAAAACATCACAGTGTTCTGCCTCTGTTTACCCAGACACTACACACTCTCTAATCTGTTGAACAGGGGTCTGTCCTCTCCCCTCAAACACTCAAGAAATTGAAAATAACGAATGAATACACACACACACACACACACACACACACACGTTGTGTTTTCATGTTTTATGGGGACTTTCCATAGACAATGTTTTTTTTTTATACTGTAAAAACTGTATATTCTATCCGCTTACACTAACCCTACTTTTTAACCTACCCATCACAGAAAACTTTCTGAAAAACATCACTCATGGGGACCAATAAATTTCCCCACAAGCATAAGGATTTGGGGTATTGCCATCTTTGTGGGGACATTGTGTATCCCTTAATGTGGGGATTGCCAGGCCACACACACACACACATGTGGACCACATATTTCATATTTAAATTGAGGGGAGAGACTTACGACTGGGCCCATGGATTTTGATTGGCTCATTGGAATTAACCAGCTTGAGGGAACATTGCTGACAGACACATTCTTTACCCCTGAACGTCACTCTGTCCCCGATTGGAAAAGGTTTCCTAGAGAGGGGAAAGACAAACAGATAACATGTTATTAAACATAGCACACACACACATAGGTAAACCATAGCCTAAAATTTATCCAGATAAAAAAAACTAAAAAAAACTCAAATAAACCCAGAACCCAAAGAAAAGTATTGGCAGGTTCACACAAAGTAGGCAAAACTTGATCTACACACACTCCACCAAATTGCTAATATTTCAACAGCAATTGCATGATTTAGGTTTCCGTGCACATTTAATTTTTCAAAAGTGACAGTAAAGACAAAGTGACAATAAAGACATTGTACGTCTACAATGTACAAAAATCTATTTCAAATAAATGCTGTTGTTTTGAACTTTCAATTTATCGAAGAAATCCACTTAAGAAAAATATATCCCGGTTCCACAAAAAAATATTAAGAAACATAACTGTTTTCAAAATTTATAATAATAAGAAATGTTCCTTGAGCACCAAATCAGCATATTAGAGTGATTTATAAGGATCATGTGACATTGAAGACAGGAGTTATGATGCTGAAAATTCAGCTTTGCCATCACAGGAATAAATGACATTTTAATTATGTGCAAAAAGAAAACAGATAGGCTATTATTTTAAATTGTAATAGCATAAGTACTGTGTTACTGTATTTCTGGTTAAATAAATGCAGCCTTGGATAGCAACAGAGACTCTTTAAAAAAAAATTATACTGACCCCAAATTTTAAACTGTAGCATAAATGTCTTGTAATGAAAATCCTGTATGGTAATTGACAGGTATGGTAATGGGATCCAAACAAATAAGGATTTACAAATATTAAAGAGCAGAACAGTTGCTTCAAGTAACATTAAACCCCAAATAGAGTTGAAGAAGGCCTTATTACCCACAAAGCATCAAGCACAGACCAGAGCAGGCCTGTAATGACGACCCAGCTCTCACTAAGCATGCTGTCTTCCCTTCAGACACACTCAAGAAACAAGCATCATTGAAATAAAGGGTCAAAGTGACTCGTATCACATACTGTAATGACTTAAAAATTATGAGCAATGGGGTATATAAGGAAGGACAAGGTGGGATCTTTACTCATTTTAGTTTTGCTGGTGAGCAACATTGCTTTGCTGCTCCACCAGAGAGTCCAGTATAATCCAACCTGGACCATCTGGAAATTCATTGGAGTTTAAGATGGTCTTTGGGCTATTCCTCACCATTCTTCCTAATCTTTTACCAAAGGCCTCTGCAAACCAAGAACAAGGCCATGTTCCACTGTATACATAAGCTTAGATCCTGTTTATGGAGAATAGATTATGCTTTATGTTGATAAACGCATGTGTCTCTTTAGAGCACATGACCGCATGTCTCATGACAGCTCGCATAATCCATTGTGTCCACAGCACTACTTTATCTGCTCAGTAATCAGCATGACTGGAAGCTTCTACACTACGAGACAAATCCTATTACAGTAGACTATTCCTCTACTAATGCAGCAATTATGAAACAATCCATTTACATTAAACCATGACCTTAGAGGAACACCGGGGCTCTGCCACTTTATAAGATTACGAAACAGCTCTTTTAAAAACAGATCCTGTATTATTTCTGTCACACTGCCACTGTCTACGGTATATTAATCAGTTTTAAATTTACTAAGAACACATTGAGTTTTTATTTATTATTAATTATCAAATTAAGATTAATGCAAATGTCAAGATGATATACTATTAAGCACTTTTTGGTTTCAGCTGGAAATTTAGCATTTGTGTACCTTAATATTGCATGGTGCAGTGTCACATTTGTACATAAACACACAAACCAACACACTGTTCACTGGGCTATGTGAAGTATGGCATGACAAACTCCTCCAGTACTAAGACCACACACAAAGATGTCTTTGAAATCGAGAGTGAAAGATGACAGGGAAGTGGGCAGACAACAGAAGCACTTGCAAAGCCTGTGTCAGACACATGGGTGGAATAATTCCTTTAGTTTCTCCAGTGTTTCAGTATAGCTGGAGCTAAGGCCGTCACGATATCAGATTTTTCACATTACGGTTATCGTGGCCAAAATAATTCACGGTAATGATATATCACGATATCTAAAGAAACCTTGAAAAAACAAACAATGTTATCAGTCAAATGAATCTTTACTTTGTTTATTTTATGTTTTGCTTTCTTTTTTTAGCCAATGAATCACACCATTGCATACTCTGGCTTTTTCTGGCTTCTTTGACACTGCCTAAGAAATAACCAGGAGAGTGTAAAAATGTCAAGTTCAACAGTTTTATAACTAAACTTTAACAACACAACTAATACCTTAACCTGTTAAGCTGCATCCCCATTTGGAACCCAAATCGGGGAAAATACATCAAATACATAGTTCATAAACCCTTCAGATTTCAAACATTGTAGACTCTTAAACATTTAAACATCTAAATTCTGAGATTTATGGAAAATCTTTAAGACCATGCTATGTGAATTAATTTAGTGGAGACTAAAATGCTAACTGTTTTTAGTTTAGCACAGCGTCAAAGTACAATTTATGAGCATGTATAACAGCATGTTTTACTCCAAAATCGCATTATAGCGTCAGTCAAATGATTGAAATAACTGATGTGGCTCCTTATCACAGAATGAGGCAGAAATTATATTATTTTAAAGCATTCTATACAGTGATAAAGGGTATGTTGATTAGCATTGCATTTTAAATATGAATTTAACCAAGATGGCTTGAAAAACACAGATAACCCATACTGTTACAATAGTGTCAGAGAATGTCTAATATGGCGAGAAGTTTCACTCTCACTACACTTCCGGCTTCTGAACTGGTTGCAGTTCCACTCTGATTCCATATGAGGGCGCTCACAGGACGAGTGCAGAATGAATGGAGGTCAATGGCGGTATACCCCTCAAAATCCACTTTTCTCAGGATATAATTTTTTGTCTAGTAATTTGAATGTTGTATTCGAAAGGAGATGCAAAGAAATTACACATTGCTGGGTGTTAGATTTTTTAGAGTCACTTATTTGCTTTAAAAAGTCTTTCAAAATGTCAATGACGTCAGAATGCTGACGTCATTAGCAGAATGCTAGCGTGTTATGGGCAACAACAACTCAACCTGTAAGAAATCAAAAGGACATAAGTACTCGTTCATTCAACTTTCGACCTAAAACCCATGTAGAAAAATCTACAATCAGCAAAATCTACAATCAGATCTGAGATTTCTCAACGGCAATCGGGTGAAAGAGACAAATTTAGCTGTCTAGCCCCATTGACTCCCATTCATTTTGCACTCATGGCGATCGCCCCCAGTGGAACTCTGGTGGTACTACAGCCAAAATTCGGTACAATAGGACTTAATAGGGAGTGGGCAGGCTCTCCGTAGACGGGCTCTGATAGTGTGTTAGTTCTCTGGATTTCCTGGAACATCAAAAGTTTAATAATTCTATGGGTCTCACTTGTAGACTTTCTGCGCGACGGCACCCTCCGGTGTCGAGTATGAATGAAACAAATTACATATGAGTTTAACGCTCCATAATGCTCACATCGCCCTATTTTGGATAATAATACAACAAAAATATTCCTCTCTAAAGATATTTTAAGTAAACATCCATACGTTTTTATCCGAATGAGCACACTAAAAGCCTCAAGGGATGTAAACATAACAAAACACAGAAAGGCGTCAGCAGTCGACAGGTTAATGTAACATTTCCCGTTACAGGACTAGCAAAATATTTGCGACTTACTCTCTGTATAGTGGCGAAATCCACAGGATGATGGATGCAGAGGTGGGTGAACAGGTTGGTGGTACTGCCCACTTTTGTGTTCGCTGTTAATCGGCAAGTCCTGCAGACTGGGGTGTCTAACGAGTCATTTTCTCTAAATCCAAAAAACTCACATAATGGCAATACTGCCACCTATAGTACTTTGGGATGTCAACCAGGTACTGCCGCTGGATTATTTACTTAAAGGGATACTCCACTTTTTTCGGAAATATGCTCATTTTACAACTCCCCCAGAGTTAAACAGATGAGTTTTACCGTTTTAGAATCCATTCAGCCGAACTCCGGGTCTGACGGTAACGTTACCACTTTTAGCATAGCTTAGCATAGATCATTGATTCAGACGAGTCCAGTAGCATTTCTTTCAAAATGACCAAAGAGTTTCAATATTTTTCCTATTTAAAACTTGACTCTTCTGTAGTTAAACCGTGTACTAAGATCGACAGAAAATGAAAAGTTGCGATTTTCTAAGCCTATATGACTAGGAACTACTCTCATTCCGGCGTAATAATCAAGGAACTGTGCGGCCGTACCATGGGTGCAGCAGGCGTAGTGATATGACGCAGCGCCTGAAAATAGGTCTAATAGGTTAGACAAACTTAGTCCCGGTCACGTTGGAAGAAGTTACCGAGCTGGGGACTATTTTTAGGCGCTGCGTCATATCACTACGCCTGCTGCACCCATGGTACGGCCGCACAGTTCCTTGATTATTACGCCGGAATGAGAGTAGTTCCTAGCCATATAGGCTTAGAAAATCGCAACTTTTCATTTTCTGTCGATCTTAGTACACGGTTTAACTACAGAAGAGTCAAGTTTTAAATAGGAAAAATATTGAAACTCTTTGGTCATTTTGAAAGAAATGCTACTGGACTCGTCTGAATCAATGATCTATGCTAAGCTATGCTAAAAGTGGTACCGTCAGACCCGGAGTTCGGCTGAATGGATTCTAAAACGGTAAAACTCATCTGTTTAACTCTGGGGGAGTTGTAAAATGAGCATATTTCCGAAAAAAGTGGAGTATCCCTTTAAAATATACTAAAAAATGCTATTTATTTAAAATATAACGGTTATCACAATATATTGTCACACCCTTTAACAAGGTATCGATATTTCATGTTTTGAATATCACGGTTATCGTCAATACCCGTAATAGCGCTTCACCCCTAGCTAGAGCCAATAAGAGCATGGTCTCGGGATTTACACTTACTTTTTAATTTCCTTCATTCTCTCTGTCTCTGTATTTTAGGCCTCCTCTTTCACACAACCTACTTCATTCTATATTTGTATGTGAAAGCTGTGGGCGCTTCCTCATGAGGCTTTGTGCGTGTCTTTCCGTGCAGTCTTTACGCGACCTTGGCATTACCGTCACATCACACTCCCTCCAGACACACACACAGCATTGTCAGCTTTTCCTGCTCTTTAAAAATTTACAGTTTTCGTGCTTTGCTGCTTTTATTCTGTCCACGGACACAATATTGCGACTCTTTCAGGACAGAACAATTAGCCTGTGCACTCTTACAAAATTCTTGAAATTTGCACACAAAAAATTCATTAAGGAACCAAAATTGATTAAGATAATAAGACCTCTTTTTCGACAATATGAATTGTCATTTTGCCTTTTTTTTTAATACAATTTTGCAAAGTAAATGAAAATAATTGTTTTGCAGTTAAATAAATGTAAAACAATCAAGCATCCCTCCATCTTTGAAAAATGCAACAGTTCCTCAAAATATAAATTAAAGGCCCATAATGCCATTCAGAAATATGAGTTATACTGGCATCAAACTATTCAATATATTGCTGAGGGCTGTAACATGACTTATGAATTATCACTGACAGCACTACTGGGACGGTAGCCCACTAAATCTAGAGCTTGGTCTCCACACAGATGGTCTAAATATTAAATGTAACATAATCTAGCTCTCTCGTTGACTGTTTACTTCTTGGTCAGGCCGATAAATGTTTAGGTTACTCCTGCCAAGAGCATCCCATTGGGCCATTTAGTAGCCCAATTGGCAACGCAGTCCAACAAAGCAATCCCAGTCCTCCGTGAAAATGCCTTTTCCTACCCACATAAATTCATCAAGCGGTGTGCTCTCTTTTGGTGTGCTAATGAACTAAAGGAGGAGAGGCAAGTTGCTTAGTGGAACTAATTTCCTGAATATCAGAACAAACCAAACACACTGTAATTACAAATGGGACATAACAGAGACACATTAGCAGCTAAACTCACAGCTCTCCAGCAAATTCACTACAGCCCAGCAAAGTGTTCAAAAAAGCTCAAGAAAGAATAAAAAAAGGAGAGGAAAAAGCATAGAGAGAGAGGAGAGAGCAGTCACCCAATGTGAATACTAAAGCAGTATAGTAAATACAGAATTTACTTGAGACAGTTGTCTCAAAGCCATTTTTACTACAAAAAAGCAATGGGATTCAAATAACAGTGTGTCAGTGTTGGGCAGACAGATAATGGGTCCCCGCAGGGATGTCTTACAGTACCTCGTATTTTCTTGCTTGTCAGTCTGAGAACAGGCCATACATGAAGGACAAAAGATGGTGCTTTTCCTCCGCTGCCTTTAACTTCATCTGCTCCTTTCATTCTGTGAGGCAAATATTCACCGCAGCAGCTTCTCCATTTACACTTTTTCTCCCTTCTCTGCTTACTTTCTGGGCACTATTGCATATTTTGAGCCCCAAACCTCAACTTTCTTCCGCATGGACTCATGTTACAATATTCTGCTCAGTTCTGCATTGATCGCTCCTTCTCCACTTGGGGTATTATACTCTCTAGAGCAATTTAGTCAAGAGAAGTGAAGATGCCTACACACAGGGTCCAAAATAAACACTCGCCAAGTGGCAAATTCAAGTAAAAAATTTCTTTGACGAGTAGGCTACATTGAAGTTGAGGTACATTGAGGTACATAATGCATGCATTAAATTGCAAGAACAATAGTCTGACCCTGCTTTTTTAATATCTGACACGAGTCAATCAAATTTAAGACATACAAATCATCTGCTAAAGATAAATGATCATCAGAAAAGCGGACAAAAAATATGATGAGCAAAATCACAATGCAAATGTTCTCACTATTTGGAAGGTTAATTAAAAGTTTTACTTTTACTGGACTGAAAGCGAGAGAATGTGGCATAAGAAGTCAAGAGTTCACCTTTGCCTTCCCACTTTTTACATGTGGTCCATCAAACCCTTTAAATTCAGTTAAACCGAAGACATTCCTTAAGTCTAAACTCTTTTTCTTGTCACAGACTTTGAATTTCTTTCAAAGAAAATTATACAAATACCAGCAGTCTTGGAACGTTGCTTGGCTGATGAAATTAGAAGACCGGAACTAAATGTGATATAATTGCTTAGTTTATAGATGAGTGGGGGTGCATATAGCTGTCAGTGGATGAATTAATGAGTTTCAGTCATCAGCACATTAGTAAATGAGCATCATTTACCAGCATCCCACCAGAGCTCCCTCAAGTTTAATCTGTCCGATGGATTCATTTCCATGATGACATGTTAGTAGTCTATGTAGTAGAGGGCTCACCTGCACACACTGCAGACGAAACACTGTGGATGATATGTGCGGCCCAGTGCAGAGACCACCTCCCCTGATATAAAGTCCCCACAGCTGTCACACTTTGTGCCGTACAGGCGCTGGTAGTCTGCTGTGCAGATGTACTCGCCACTCTTCTGGAAGAATCCGGAATGTGCCAAATCACAGCCACACACTGGCAGAAAGAGAGAGAGACAGGAATAGAAATCAACATGAGATCATTGCCATGGTATTTTAGTAGAGAAATAACAGGGAGAAAAAGATGGAATGGGATTAAGGATGTTGCAAGCCAGGATTGAACTTGTGCTGCCAATTTAAGCACCACAACTCAACACTTGATATACCATATTTATGGACCTTGATTTAACAGAGACAAAAATGTTTGTTTTTAAGACTAGATTGATTTTTGAACCTAGTTTCAAGTAGATGTAAACAACAAACAGAACCAATTAGACTTTATTAAGACCTCATTTTTTTGGTGCACCAAGCCAGTCATATGTTCTTACTTCCACTAAAGCTCAAGACACTAAGCTGAACATGATCATCAGGTCTTGTGACAACTTGACAAGTCACAAAGTTGTGGAGTTCATGCAGCTCAAGTAACTCTTGCTGACGTTTTCAATCATATTGTTGATTGATTGCTGATTATACAAGTCAATTAGATGCAAAAAAATATATATTTAAAAAGTATTTTCACTATTGGTCCCTTTTTGGGACCCTGCTGTCACAGTCACTACACCGTAGCACAAAGTACACAGAGAGAGAGAAAGATAGAGAGAGAAAGCACTGATTGCATGATCTGAACTAAAGACGGCTTGGCTGCTTTGATGTGCTCATTTACAGGAAGTGCTGCATTCAATTTTTTCAATTGATAACATACTCAAATTAAAACTTATTAACAAAACCTTATACTCAAGGAGCAAAACACCGGCCTAGCTTTGCACAACTGTAACCACATTGTCAGCTTCGCACTTTTTGCAAAACATTACACACAGTGATTTGCAAAACACTAAACTCACTTGTATGCATTTGACACAGACATTTATCATGATGTCATTTCCTTGCAATTTCAAAGCAAAGGCTTTCAAATGAACACAGCCATGAACCAATTGGTTAAACACAGCCACCAGGTGTGCACACACACTGGTGCTTAATTGTAGACACACCAATCAGCACTATAAAAAGGCAACAGGTAAGTTCACCTGTCTTCAACAAAAATGAACGGTGTCAGAGGAAGAGGGAGAGTGCGGATGAGAGGGGAATCCGGAGAGTACCAGGTGGAGGAAGAGGCCAAGGCAGAGGTAGAGGTAGAGGAAGAGGAAGAGGAAGAGGGAGAGGAAGACCTGGAGGAGGGGTAGGACACGCACAAAAAAGAAGATAACCAAATCTGTGTAACGAAATTCGTGCTACAATTAAGGACCATGTAATAAACCACGGATTAACACTGAGGGAGGGCTGGACTGAGAGTACAGCCTAACCTAACTAAGCAGTTACACGGTGGCATCAATAGTTCTGACATTTCGTCAAAAGCACAGGTGAGAAACTTATCTTCTGTCAACAGAAAATCCATAGCTTACTGCATGTATCAACAGTTTTGGTATCTATTCCTGTATCATTTTACAATAAGCTACATGTATTTTGTTTGGCCAACATAGGATTGAACGTCGAGAACACCAAGGAGGGAGGGGCCCCATGTTCACACAGGAGCAAGAGAGAGAGATCATAAACCTCGTTTTGGCCAATAATGCAATCAGACGTAGAGAAATTCAAGACCATATTGTCAATGATCACCCAATTTTCAATAATGTCCAACAGGTCTCTCTGTCAACAATAGCTCATATCCTTAGAAAACATTAAGTTCTGATGAAACAACTGTATAAAGTGCCATTTGAAAGAAATTCAGACAGGGTGAAAGTCCTGTGGCGTGAATATGTGGTGGTACGTTTTGTTCACTGACTGTAGTATTGTGTACTACACACATAACATTTTACTGTACATGTATTTTTACTGTATAGCAGACCTACAGTATATTGATCTACACAATGTGATCTTCGCTGTATTTCAGAGAGTTTTGCAAATGGATGCGGAGGAAGTCCCGCATGAGTTTATATACATTGATGAGGTGAGCTTTAACCTGACAAGAGTGAGAAGAAGGGGAAGAAACATCATTGGCCACAGGGCGATTGTCAATGTACAAGGGCAGCATGGGGGTAACATTACCCTTTGTGCTGCCATTACACAGAATGGGGTCCTCCACCGCCATGCCAACTTGGGTCCTTACAACACTGACCTCATTCTTACATTTTTAGACAGATTACACAATATTATCACAGCAGCAAACCAAAGGGATGCAATACATTGTCGTCTGGGACAATGTAGCTTTCCATCGTTCTGCTCTGACTCAAAACTGGTTTCATCAACACCCACAATTTACAGTTCAATACCTTCCACCATACTCCCCCTTCCTAATCCCCATTGAGGAGTTCTTCTCAGCATGGCGGTGGAAGTTTTTGATCTCCGGATGCCCCTCATTCAAGCTATGGAGGAAGCATGTGATCAAATTGAAGCAGCCCATACACAAAATAAATATATTTTCTGGATATGTTTTGGAATATATGCAAATATTTGAAATTGGCCCAATAAATATATTTCATACTTATATTTCATATATTTTTGTTATATTTCAGAATATATTTCAATGTATTTTTTTCTGTACGGGTCCCCAAAAGTGTCAAAAATATATGTGGCATATATTCCAAATACATTGAAATATATTCTGAAATATAACAAAAATATATGAAATATAAGTATGAAATATATTTATTGGGCCAATTTCAAATATTTGCATATATTCCAAAACATATCCAGAAAATATATTTCAAATATAATTCTTTTGTGTATGGGAGCATCCATACAAGGGTGGATTCGTCCCTCCAAAAGACTCTTCCCACGTTGCCTTGCAAATGAAAACAGTATTACTTTAAGCTTACAGTACAATGGTACGTTCAGTAATACTGTATGAAAACTGGAAAATGTTTTGTTATGAATGTTTTGTTGAAATGTTCAGTATTGACTGACTATTGACTGATATTTTCAGTGATCTGGTGTTGGTGAATTTATTTTTACACTTTATCTGTGTAAATGCAAAGTGTTTTAAGTTGAGCACAGGAGTGTTTAACTGATTCAAACAGAATCAGACCATATGATGGTTGTGTTTATGGTATGACAACGAAATAAGGTTTTTATAAGACATTGTATAGTTTTGACAAAAGTGTTCCATTTTGCAAATGATCTGAGGTGTTGTGCTACTTTGGTGTAGTGTTGTGCTAATTGTGTGAAGGGGTTTGAAAAACTGGGCCCTGTTTTCAAAATTGTGCAATTGAAAAAAACTGTAAGAGGAGCAGTGTGAAAATTGTGTACTGTATTGCCTTATGTGCGGTAGCATGGACTGAAAAACAGGGGTATCATGACGGTCCCACTTTATATTAAGTGGCTTTAAGTACTATGTACTTACATCGAAAAATAAGTACAATGTACTTATTGTGTGGATGTTGTATTGTAAAACACTTGCTGCTATTGACGTGTGACACTGGTAAGGTTAGGGTCAGGTGTGGTGGTATGGGTAGGTTTAAGAGTGGGTTAAGGTGTAAGGGACAGTAAAAACACAATTTATGCAGTAAAAAAGAAAAGTGTTGTAGCTATAACACTATCATTATTCCAGCACATACAAATAATTCAACCTACAAACCCAAACTGAAGATATAAAACCTCTACAATGTAGGAATGTTATGCCTCTCAGTGTCATCCCGTTGGGGTTTTACCAATAATTAGGTGATAATGGGAAATGGATTACAGTTTGAGGTACATTTTCCTGAGGAACCGTATATTAGCAGCTTGAATCCATACATACATGCAAACTAACATGAAAACAGTTAACAAAAAAAAATAAAAAAATTTAAATAAAAACCTTGTGTGTGTGTATGTGTGTGTGTGTGTGTGTGTGTGTGTGTGTGTGTGTGTGCGCACATGCACACAGTCTCCCAGCCCTCAGCATCCATCATCCTTGCAATGACAGCTGTGATTGGCTCATGGAATTGGCAATGATTGCCTTTTGCAAAATGTGTCACCGTACTGTAAATCATTCATTCAAAGTCAAATATCCTTTTATGTCATTTGTATGTCTTCTCAGTCCTGTATTCTAAGGCACAAGGATTGAATGACCTTCTGCTGAGAAACTCAAGCAGGTCATTTAGAGAAATAACAGTAAATTGTGAGATGAAATCTGATGCTCGCTGATTATGATAAGGCCTCTATGATTCTCATTGGTTGGCTTCTGATTGAAAGAACCCATGCAGGAGTGAAAAGACTTTCTCAAAGCGCTCATCTGTCCTGATGCTATCACAATGTCATTGAACTGCTGCTGTAAAACTGAATAGCTGCAAGAGTTGGGCAATTTTATATATAAAAATATATATTTGCAATGATTTAGCTGGGAATGTAATGAATTTCATGCACTTTTGATTTGGCCATCAATTTTCCAAATGGCCATGTCATCACACTATATTTATAATATATATTTTAAACTCTTACAATAATATATCATTTTAACAATAATATATATAGATTGTCATGTATTGTGATTAGTTGTATAGTTTAGATCATAAAAATTATATTTTACTGGTGAGATGTACAAAGACGACATGAACCCTAAAAAAGAAACTGAATAGAGGCAGAATAAAAGAATAAAAAGGGCCAAAAGACTGATCAGAACAGTTATATTGCCAGTGGGCACTAGGACTGCTGCGAAATCTTCACTGTGGTCCAGCAGCTTCAACAGAACTGGGACTTTGACAGAAATCTGGAGTCTTTGGCAGTGTAACCACATGTGCAGGAAATTATAGCCCTGCTGTGAATGTCTATGTGTATGCGTGTGTAAGATAGACACTGTGCCAGGCAGCCGCATTTCAGACAACCACAAAACAATGGCATGCTGCTTCAAATGGCCCAACTGGATTGAAACCCTGCAATAAAAGAGAAAACTCTGGAGCACATGACATTTGAAGCCTAATGGACAATGAAAAAAGGAAAAGGCCTTTTCAACTCAAATAACTTCCAGAGACAGACAGAATTAAAATTTCCGCAAACTAAAGCAGTGGCAAAAACGTACAGATAAGAAACATTAGGGATACACAGTGGGTTGTTTTGTAACAGCTATTCATAACTGAAAGTAGTAATCTAATCTACATTTAAATCATTTGAAAAAGTAGTTCGCTTCACCACAAGCTCTTTGCAAAACGTAGCTAACGACTGAAGTTAAAAGGGCAATATGTTCAACTACCTAATTATATCATTTATAAATTAATCGTGTTTCTGGCACAAAAACAATGAGGGTTTTTAATTTTGGGTGACAGCGTTAGACTTGAACAGATATATTTTCTAAATAAAACTATATCAACAGGAAAATATAGTTAGAAGTTAGAAGTTAGAAGTGCACGGAAGGTACTTTTCTCTAATTGTCTCCTTTTCAAGCACAATATGTGCTGCTTCTGACATGAATGTCAGAGAATAGCTGCCATTTACTGAAAGGAGGACTTGTTATTCCATCTATGATGCTGTTGGCTCATGGAGTTCCCAAACCGACAGCTCTTCACCGAGACATAGCAAACAGACATGCAGGCTGGGCCACGATGTACTGAGAGAGGGTTCAGACTAAGAGGGTGAGACAGCATGAACTGAGACCCAGAGGGCCCGTGCTTTGTTCTGGAGCTGTGCCTGTATCCCTGACCACAAGACAATAATCCTGAGCTCAACAAGAGGGATGAGAATGATGAACCTCTTCGAGGTTCAGCGTGAACAATATAACCAGAGGCCTTTTAGAAAGAGATGAACCGGTCACTGCTGGTCCCTGCAGAGACGCTGAAAGGCCAGATAGAGTAATGTCGACGTTCTTGTGAATATTCGGATTTCACCATGAGAGCACATTCACAGGGACTTCATTATATTTTTGTACCAGTGGATTGATTAACTGGTGGTATGCAAGACCAAAGTATTTAAGCCAGTTATATAAAATACAGAAATGAAGAGAGGAGTCCCAAAGAGAGGATTCTTCCCTCTCAGAAAAAAAGTTCCAAAGCTGTCACTGGGTGAACAGTGAAAAGGTAGATAATTTTACCCTTTTTACCCCTAAATTGTACATAATAGTACCTTAAAGGTACATATTACTAGTACTTTAAGTACATATTAGAACCTTAAGTGCACATATTAGTACTTTAAGTGTACAAATTAGTACCTTTTAGTTTTTGTATGGGTACTGCCCCAGTTGACAGCGTTGTACCTTTTTTTCTGAGAGTGCTCCATACCACACTTCCATATCTCCACAGGAGTGTGTTATGAGAATGAAAAAAACAAACAAAAACACACACACACACACACACACACACGCACCAAAAATATAATTAAGCTAATGCATTTGACTGAAATGGATTGATCAGATGAATCTAAATGGTTTTTAAATTGACTGGTCAAATAATCAGTAAGGAACATTTCAGGTTTGATAAAAGGCGCACAGAATAGCAGTTCATTGGCTGAGAGATTGGTGGGAGGGACGTCCTCTTTCACAGTTGCCATAGGAAACCTAAACCTTCCACGGTTGCCCTAGAGACAGCAGGGTCCCATACAAAATGCCTGAGGTGTGAGACTGCTTATTTGTGTGGCTGTCCAAGTCACTTTAAGATAACAGACCATCTGTGGAGGGCATGACTTAATTCTAACAGTGAAGTCTACTTGCTGTCTACATGGTGTAGTGTGGCTTCAGGATCCTGTTCTGAGGTAGGGTGTGTCTGCTCGGGCTGGTGAAAATTCACTAGGGGTTTTGATGGCTTGAAGTAACTTCGTTTAAATTACAGGCAGATGGATAGTCAATGTATCCCTCCTAAATATCATCTTAAAGGAGACATATCATGCTTTTAAATCGTTCCTTTTTACATATAAATCATACATTTGTAGTCTATATAAAGCGGAACTGCAATGCTTGGGTCTGAATTCCTCATTAATATAGCTCCACAAGCCCCTTTTCTACCCCTTTTCTGATGTGCGTCTGAGAGCAACTCGTTTTGGTGCGGTCTCTTTAAATACAATTGAGACACTTCATACCCCGCCCCCTCTCCAGATTGCAGAGGTTCAACTCCACCCCGTTCGGCCATTTTTGTAGTTTGATAGCAGAGATACGATTATCTAGCTGCACAGAAACTTTTTATTCACACGTTATTAACAAAATGTCAACAACGGAAGACTTGTCCAGCCAGCCTTACATGTTCGAGCCAGAGTCGGAGCCGGAGCGAGATGAAAATGAAGACGACGAACCTGCAGAACAACGTCTTCTTATGGATGTATCGCAATGGTGTGTTACTGTATTTACACATGAAACTTTGGTCTTCCGACCTTTTACCACCGTGTCGATTTATTTTGATTAATATTTGCGAGGGAGAGAAAGCAAGACAGCGTCTAGTTTGGAGACGGTGTCTTGTTTACACTTTCGCCTGGCTCCGAGTCCGAAGAGAGAGAGAGAGAGCGCGCGCGACCGGGTCTCTCTCTGCTCGTTCTTTCAGTTAAACATGCGCCCTGTTACAAGCGCGGCAGTTCATCTACATTAGACGGTGTAATGAAGCGTGTGGGTTACTACATCCAACAACCGAACATTTTAACTTACCCTCTCGTAACTTCTGCATCCTTGAGCTTGGACTACAAAATTGCAGCGAGAAATAAAAATGGCGGATTGCTCGAAGTGTTGGGCTGGAAGTCAATGTCCTTATTTGGCAGTTCCGCTGCAAATACTGTGACGTAATTGTTCACAAAACGTCATAGATAACAGAAAAATCGGAACAGGTTGAAAAATATGACCAAAACAGAATATAAAGATATCAACGAAGCACCTGAAGAGAATAATTTCAACTTTTCTGTACTTCTAAACACTCCAAATATACAACAACTTTATCAGATGATATTTGATAATATGAGTTTTTGTAAAAATGAATAATAAATAAATAAATTAAATAGGTAATTTTTTATTTAAATAATATCTAAAGGGTCTGCACACAATTTGAGAGTGAAAAAATTCTTGCAATACAGACCAATTTGAATTTAATTGAAAATATTTATCTTCAGGTTTATACATCTAACAGGACATATATACACATACAGGGGCCAAACAGAAAATAATTATATAGGTTCGTTATGAATATATAAATGTAAATCCGAATATATAGATACAAATGCGAATATTATAAGCCTGAATATAAAAATGTAAATCCGAATATATAGTTATAAATCTGAATATACTGTATAGACTGCTTTCAAGTCTCATCAATAGGCAGAGAGAGTAATGCTGGGCAAGGCTTAAGGCCCATTCTCACCAAGGACGATATCTATAACAATAAAGATACTACAAATCATTCTCAATATTAAAGAATAACAGAGTTCACATCGCAGCAATAACGATAATGGCACAGAGAAACAATATCGTTGGAATAATTTTCAGAACAATTTTATCCAGCCGATGAAAGATAAAATCATTGACAGCCAATTTTTGTCCAGTACTGAGTTCTCCATTCTCGCAAATCCTCTAGTTATAAGCTAACTTATAACAAACAAAGTGTAGACATTATGTAGGCTAAAGAGATTCACTCAGCTTCATTGATTATAGCGGAACTTGATCGCGATAAATTGAAATGAGTGACAGCTTTTTAGAGATTGCGCGCTTTTCAAATTGGCATGCCATGACATCACGCATACAGTATGCTTGCTTTTCTGTTTAAATTATAGTGGTTTGTTAACGTAGCTGCTTTAATAACAAACAATTTATTGGAAGTGTTTATGCTGGGATGTTTAGGTTGTTGCTAGGTGGCACGTAACTGAAAACTATTTCATGTGTTTTTAAAGAGGAAGCGCATCTCCTTAGCCTTACCCTGGAGTTGGTTCACCTTCCACCTATGGTCTCATCCTTTCTCTCTCTCTCTTTCTCTGTGTTGAGGCATTTGCTGCTCAGTACTGTGGTCATTAAAACCGAACTGATTAAGGACCAGCGGGGGGATGGCTGATTATGTATTTATCAGCAGCCAACAGATGCAATTAAAATTCCCTTCTTCAGGACTATCCAGTACCCCAAAACCCAATACACTTCCATTGCCCCTTCTCATCTACTCAACCTTCCATCCCCCCACCCTTTTTACCTAGTATTTTCATTCTGTTGCATTAAGTGGTACAATTACATTTTGTCATCTTCATTTGTCCGGCTTGCCCTCGACCCATTATCAGGTAAGTCAGAGAGAGAAAGACGTCTCTTTTACTGAAAGAAGAAAATTATGATGTTTGCCCTTTCCAAAAACATTTATGCTGAATCTGATACATATACAGTGGGGTTCAAAAGTCTGAGACTACCAGGAAAATGTAATTTAAACCTTAACTTTATAAGTTTCATTTGTCAACTACAAATAAGTTAACATCAGCAAAGATTAATAAATGCAGCAGAAGTATTGTTTATTGTCATTTTATGTTAATCCACATTTACTAATTCCATTAAAGATCAAAAGTTGTATCAGTTAACATTAGTTAATGCACTGTGAACTAACACGAACATGAACATTTGTACTAACTAACATTACCAAAGGTAATAAATGCTGCAACAACACATATTTTGTTCATTGTTTTATTCATGCTAGCCCATGCAGTAACTAATCTTAACATATGATACCTTATAGTGAAGTGTTACCTTATTGGCAGATTATGTATTCATCAGCAGCCAACATATGCAATTAAAATTCCCTTCTTCAGGACTATACAGGACCCCAAAACCCAATTTGCTTCCATTGCCCCTTCTCATCTACTCAACCCTCCATCCCCCACACTTTCTCCCTAGTATTTTCCTTTTATTTGCATCAAGTTGTACAATTACATTTTTTCATCTTCATTTGTCATCTTCATGTGTCCAGCTTCATAATTATGATGTTAATAAAATAAAATAAAATAAAATAAAATAAAATAAAATAAAATAAAATAAAATAAAATAAAATAAAATAAAATAAAATAAAATAAAATAAAATAAAATAAAATAAGCACAAAAGCTGCTGTCGTTAAAAGAGGGACAAACCAAATTCTAGGTATTTTTCTATTAAGCTGAAAGAAAAAAGAAATATATAAGTGTATATATATATACATACTCTACAGACTGCTGGACCTCTCTGTATACAAGTATTTAAATTCACATATAAAACTGTGAGAATTGTGAATATGGCCAGTAATATGATATGATAGTCAGTATCCAGATTCATTCTCCATTCACCTAAATTTCACCTTTGGAGATGGGTTGGGTTTTGGGTATCGCTTGAATTTTAACGATTCTGATTCAGCTTATCGATTCCGATTCTTATCGATCGATTCCAATAAGGTAAAAACATTTGGTCAAACATTTATATCAAACATATTTATTCTGTTTTGGCAAAACATTTTGTTGCAGCTGATTTCCATGAACAAAAATCAGCAGCCTAAAGAACATTTTCCTATAGTTTTAACAACAATACCACAGCAAAAACTAATTATTTAAGACAAGTAAACAGTAATAAAATTAAAATAAATAAACAAATGATCAATATCCCAAATAAATAAATCTGAAAAGTTCAGGTACATAAATTGTAACCAAATGTAAAATAACACTGCATAGTTTTCTTTTTATAAATAAAATATATATTAGCCATTATTAAAGTTACAAAGGTTATTCAGTCAAGATCAGTGGGTGATTTTCTTTTTCTTTTGTTCTTTGATTAATGTTAATGTTTATTAGACTGCTTATGACCTCATGCAGTATGCAAGATACTGTTACACATGCGTTTTCTTTTTACACTGTTTACATTCACTTAGGTTATATTCCATATTATATATACTATATCTTAATTTCACAGACTGTGTTTACGGCTATATTATGACATTATTTAGTGTATTCAAGCACAAGAAGACGCCTACGAGAACTCAATTCAGTTTCATGAACTATATGAGAGGCAGATCTCTGTGTGCGCGCTTTTGATGTGTGCACAAAGAAAACAGCACAAGTTGCAAGTAGAGAATTGAGTTTTGAGCACTTGAAAATGGTTTGAAATTACATTAAAATGTGCACACAGGAATCAATAAGCGGAATCCAAATTGTAATTTTATTACAAGTAGGCTCTCCGATCCCAAAATTGGAATCAGTTTTGGATTCCCAACCCTAGAGATGATGCTCTATGATTCACAGCTCAGCATGTGTCTCTGCCTATGACAATGGTCCCCTTGTCTTCCTGCCTACCTGTCTGTGCCTCTTTCTACCTACTGTGTCGCTTCTCTCCAACCTTGCTGGTGCTAATGGGAAACTCATCAACTGTAATTAATGTGCTGTTTTGACTGAATGAAAGATGGATTGAGAGTGTAGTGAGAGAAGAGGAAGTGATTAGTCCCCTCAGGGCCCTACACAGCCCTCCACTGAGCAACCAGATGGTCTTTAGTGGAGTGAGTAACCGCACGAAATCAAAGGAATGACAACAAAGAAATTATGGATATGTTGACAATAGTTAAATAAATCCAAGGGGCTGAAGTTTCCTCAAAAGTGAGACTCATTGGCACTCCCACTTAAGTACTTATCTTCTGTAGTCTATCTAGGGCACAATTTAATATTCCCAAGCATGAATAAGAATAAATAATGACAACACTGCATCAACAAAGTCCTATCCTGCTCATCATATCACTACTGTACATCCAACTAAATCTGAGTCATAAAAACTGTCACTGCTATCCCATTTTCAAAAAACAAAAACAATAAAAACTATACTTTTTATTCTGGCTTATCATCTTACAACTGTACATCAACACGATATGAGTCATCTATATCAAACCGGCCATTGCTTTCTTTTTTTTCAAATAAAATATTTGATAGAAAAAGAAAAAATTATTTGTATTATTTCTATTTGATATTAGTGTCTAATCATATGTAAATATTAGTAAAGTAGCATTGCTACTTTAATTTGGAAAAAGTACAACCTGCTGATTTATAAGAAATTTAACATAATACCTAATACCTTCATGTAAAAAAGAACTGTAAAAAGGCTTTTGAGGCACATGTGTTACCAAGTGATAAAATTCCTCCACTCGCACTCCATCGCATCTCTGCGATCAGCGTACATTATCTCTTCTCTCACATTGTGATTTCTTGCATCCTGTTAAACCTCTAAACTTGATTTAAACAGACAGAAATAATGTTTTCAGCAAGTCTTTGTTTCCATCTCCCTCCAAGGCTGTGTCTCTCCTTTAGCTGCTTTCATTAACCTACTAACCTCTCTGAAAAATGCCTAATGATGCAGGAGCCCTCCAGGTATAAGACAGAGAGACACAATATTCATTCCTCCAATTCAAGCTTAACCTCTCTGATTTAAGATATTTTGATCTACACTGCTTTAGATGGAACTTTTATCTGACATGAGCCTATTTGTAAATTACAAAGTAAAACCCCTGTAATATTATTCACAGGTTGTAGAATGAATGCATATTAATTTATTCCAAATCAATATAGATGGTCCAATTTCCAGTCTGGGGTTTCTCTATGTTGACATGCAGTAGGCTAATTCCTGACACCTTATCTTGATCTTCAGGAACAACGTAGGGAATTCGGTATCTAATACTGCCACTGTCCTTTCATCTGTAGGAGAATGTCTCCCCAGCAACTATCGCATGGGCTTAATGATTGGACGGGCATACGTTGCCATAGTTACGTGAAGCTCCCATCCTGCTCAGTCTTCCTCCTCCAGCGGCTGAAAACTCAGGAAGAGAGGGGCTCCACACAACACATATAGTAACTGACCCTTTTATCAACCCCATCACAGCTGCTTTACAGTACACAACTACAGCAATTTGATGTTTAGGGCACCTGACATGTATTTGTCCATTTGTTTGTTTGTGTGACTCTTGGGAGAGTTCAAGAATTTGTAGTTTTTTCAGAATGGCTTATCACTATAGGAATGCACATAACAGAATCTGCATATGCCTTGAGAAAACAAAAAAAACATCTTACGCAGCCAATTAACTCTCAGCTTTTAAAAAAGGCATCTGTTTTGACAGACATCTTAATGACCTGCCACTCCTGTTCAGAAGAAGCAGCGCTGAGCAGCATTATTTGATTAGTAAAGTAAACTGACTGTTTGTGAGTTACAGCTCTGAGAAGAATTTGTTGACTATGACAAAACTGCAGAAGTCAATATATTCACTGAAAATTACAACTAACTTTGGGGGCCATTTGCTGAAGAATTTATTAGGCATGCCCAATGACTATTTTCATGTTATGGCCATCATCCCATAAATGATCGATATTAAAATTCTATATTTAAACACGTTAAACCAATCATATTAAATGCTAAAAGTCAATTTAGTCATCCCAACATTATAATGTACAATATGAAACATTTATATTTATTTCAAGCTAAAGATTACATTTAAAAATTATTCATGTTTTTAAATATTTACTTGCTGAAAATGGGGAAGTGCACTTCTGTCAGGACAACTCTCGGCATGGTAATGGATATGGTAATGCTAATTTATTTGGTCTTGACGGAATAGATCTGCTATGCTGCTGCTGCTGCAGACTCAGAGCAAGTACAGAGACTTACTACTGCCAATACATTCACAGACATGCTGCTGTGAGTATGTAAGACATGCTGCTGCTGCACAACAAACATTGAAATAACCCCCTGTAGCAGATCTATTCAGGTGGAGCTGGGGAAGGAGGAGGGTTTCTGAAAGTGTGCTGCAGACTGCTAACAGCAAACAATGGCAAGTATTTGAATGCTGAAGCAGCAAGCTCACTAACAAATTGAGTTATCAAATCAGACTGCGCCTTCTAGAGTTTCATGACAGAACTAAATATCCAATAAATATTCAGATACACAATACAGATACAAAATATAATAATAAAATACTGGTAATATAATACACTTTAATCCAAGTCATTAGGTTTCAAAATCTGTTGTCTAGAGGTCGACTGCAATTGTCATCAGTAATTTTCTGTAAAAATATTGGCCATTTCAGAATTTCTGGGTCCTACTTTTACCAATTTGAGATAATGTGCACAGGTGCCTCAGAACATTATCACACACAAGAGCAATAGAGAGAAAAAGTAGCTCAAGTGGAACTGTAACGGTAAGGGGTAGATCACCCAAAAACTCAAATGTCTGTCATCATTTTATGTATTTTGAAGAATGAGACATTTCTTACAATCTCTACAATCTCATGACGTGAGGGTGAGTAAATGACAGAACATAATTTTTGGATGAACTTTCAATTTAAGTCTGCCAGTTTGTGGATGGTGCTCATGAGTCACCCACTACAGAGGCTCATGTGTAGGTGAGCTGGTCTGGATATTTATTGCTCCGTGACATTGCACTCAGACATCCTGTCAAGCATTCAGCTCAAATAACCCACGCTTCTAGTTAAAAAGCAGCAGATTTACTTAAAGAGAGACCAGAAAATTTGATCATATGCTTGTGGTTCTGAGAGAAGATAAACATTCTCTCTTAAAGTATTTATTTCTGCGTTTGTCATGCTGTTTTCTCAATTAATTAGTCGCTTTTAAACAGATTAAAATAGCAAGTGGGCACTAATTATTCATTTAAATCCATGGAAATACAAATACATTTAAATTCCTTAAATGTATTTAAATCCTTTAGTCTACAGCCCATGAATTTATGAAGGTTTATGAAAAATAATATAGTACTCAGTACTGTACAAGTCATTTTAATAAAGCAATACATCCCATTTAAAAAAAGAGAAATGATAGTCACAGTTGACAGAAAACAATCTGACAACTATCATAATATCTACAGTTACTCTAACAAGTATTTTACAGTAAAACGATGAGCATATGAATGTCATTGCTTCTTTTTGTGAAATTAGTATTACCTGCTTAAAAGGTGTACTTGTGCTGCCCTTCTTCTTAAATACCACTTTTTTATATATATTTTGTTCTGCAATGCAATGCCATTCAAACTTTTACAACTGCTGTCCAAATACATTTTGGGGCCACAGACTGAATGTCTCTATGATATAAATAGTTGCACAGCTGTGTACATTATCTGTTTGCATTCATGTAGGAGAGAGAGAAGAGCCAACTAGAAAGCTAGAAATGAGTCAGGAGGTCAGAACAAGTGTGTGACTTCCATCCCCCGCACAGTGCTGTTAGTCTTCAATCTGACTTTTATTTGAATAGGGGAAATAAATGCACAACCAAATAGAGATTTAATGAGTTTTTAGTGCCTGCACATCTAGCAAGAACCCCACAATAGTAATGCAGAAACAAACTAAATTTGCCCTTGTATGAACGTGTGTGCATGCATGAATGTGCATGTATATGTTTGTGTGTGCTTGAAAGGATGCGTGACGTACACAATGAGGAAGGATGAAATAAAGCAAAAGAACAAACCTTTAGAGCTCTGTTATAAAATCTGCCTCACTGCAAAGACTATACAAAGACTGTGCACACTCTTATTACTTACAGTATGAATGGGAGAAACTGCAACAAGCAATAAAGTGGAATACGTCCCAACTTAAATAAAAGAGCAAATCGCTGATTGGTAAAGTTAACTCGTCACTGCAGCTGCCGTTAGAAGCACAGTCCTAAACCTGAGACACGCTTAGGGCTGCAGTTTGGATTCCCCCATTGAAATAGACAGGACTTGGTCTTGGATGCCCGAAATAGCTGCCCGAAGGTGTTACAAATATGGCCGCCAAGTAAACAGACTTTCCTTGAAAGGGACTTTGCTCGCTGTCTAATGTCTACACAGGAAGATACCTTTTGAAGTCATCATGAAACTGAAGTTCCCTATTGCGACGTATATATCCAAGTGAAACAGCTTCTCGATCAAGATAAAATGTAGGGCGCAAATTATTTTGTCCATCGGGAATTGATTGGACCATTGGATTATTGTTATTTGCTATTCCTGTGCTCTCACGTAAGCCCTCACACCAGTAAACACATCATCAGCGAAGGCGTGATTTTCCCCCCAGCGGAAACTCCGCCCTGCAGACGATTCTTATGATTTTATTGGTCACGTCAATCACAGTACTGATTGCTTGCACCAAACAGCAAACACTGATCCCTAAACCTACCCGTCACTGTAACCTTAACCAATGAAAGCTGCAGGGCGGGATAGGCGCTTTCCTCGCGCACGAGCAGATCCGTTTGCTCTCTGGAGACGCGAGTCTTTCCGCTTGCAAATTCCGCCATGTAAATAGCAATTCACCATGGCACGAGCAATTCCCTTTTAAAGGGAATGGGAAATTACACTCTGTTACACCCAAAACACACCCATAACTCTTTAAGAGAATAGAGACAACCCTTTTAGACCATGCGTCAGGGACGCAACCATTTTTCCCGTCGTTAAACTAGCAAAAGTGGATTCAGACACGCCCTAAGTGCACTTGCGCCCTGCGCTTTAGACCATGCGCTTAGATCGTTAAAATAGGGCCCTTTATGTCTATGGACATGTGCTTCATACACAGGAAGTGAGTACCAGTAATATGCCTGGCTGCCTCACCTTTACACAAACTAATTATTGGTGTGTTCTTGAAAACAGCTGGTTGAGTAATACAGTACCTGTGTGTACACTACAGCATCCACCTCTTCTCATGGCTAAAGCCTGTGCAAACTCCCACTGAAAACGTTTCCACTGCCTCAGCTTCAGCTGTATCTACATGACCTTGGCCCACATGTTTCTTCCTGTGTGCTTGAGTGCTTGCTGTTTCAATTAGCTATAATTCCAAATGTATCTCCTTTTCTTAATCTCATCCTGTTTGCAAAGGCATGTCGTCAAGTAAAGCCAACCAATGTAATCTACTTGATTGTAACCCAATAATTCCATTTACAAACTATTGATTTTAGACCGATTACCAAATCAGTCATGGATTCCAACAGCATGCCTTTTGAAATTAAACTGAAACTCTGATGGATAAAACCAACATAGGCTCATTGGAAAAAATGTGCCTCGAACTACATTTTTGCAAAACCCCCAAAAATCATCTGTACATGCAATATACTGCAGTTTCCAGCTGAAATGAACACTAAAGTGACAGCAAAACACCAACAACTTTTATTCCTTCCTATTCACACAAATTATGATTACAGGGGCAGATTATCGATTAATAAAGACTTATTTTTGGGCGGTTCCTTGCACAATAGAATTTTATGATCTCAAAACAATTTTACCACATATACAATACATTTAGTGTAGGCGGTACAATACTTTACTTTCAAATGTTACAGAGCATTAACCTTTTATTGCAACTCATCAGAGATTTAATTTCTGAACTGCAGCGATACGTCCTACCAACATAATACAATGTTGCATGTTCATCTGTTTCAGATAAAACTGAACATGTTTTAGCACCACTTACTGTACATTTCACTTTTCAAAGTGTCACAAAATAAGCTACTTTTCAGAAATGTTGCCACAGGGACGTTTTCTTTTTTTCTTTAAATAAAAGACAGACTCTGAGTCTGGAAACAAATAAAACATTATGGACATACTAATCATCCATGTTTGGTTTTTGGCCATAACAAAAGGGATGAAAGCGGATTGTCACCTGTTTACGAACACCGGCAACTGCGACTCCAATGTGACCCCGCTGACCTGTGACAGTACATGCTGAGTGAGCTGAGATTCCTGTGAAATACCCCACAAATGTTGCCCCTTTATCCAATTAACTGGGCCTCAAAGCCCCACGGCTCATCAGCACACTCCGTTCTCCCAACCAAACAAAACACAGCATGCACAGAAGCTGAACCAGTCACTGGACTGTAAACAAGCAATCCTGTAACAATGACAAGGCATTGTTCCATGCTGGAGATATGAGCTGTTGAAACAGCAGTTGGACTTCCTACACTCATAGTGCATGGCTAACACTCACGCACAATAATATATAACACAAATCATAAGATAAAGTGTGGTGTTGAATTAGAGGTGACATACATTACTGCTCAAGGCAATTTTCATGGAAGATAAGCAGCCCTTGGAGAGTGGGCAAATTAAAGTTGGAGAAAGCAAAAAGGAAAAGGACTGTTATTGTTGAGTAACTTCATGTATCCCAGAGGCAACACGTGATGTCATAATGGAGGGAGGGAAGGAGGCTACCCAGTAACTCGGTCTCTCCCAGTCCCACCCCGTCTCTCCATATATGAGCCCCCCTCTTCCCTACCAACTATGCCCTAGGGTTTTCTATAGGAGGCTGCTATTGGCTGTTGGTTTGATAGTGTAGCTGAGAATAACCACCAACCACGGGCAGGGTGGCCCTCCACACGGTTACCACAGCAACCCCATAAATGCAACGCAGGGACCATGTGGCAACACCAGTTTGAGTGTAAGCAAGGAAAAGTAGCACATACACAGCCTTATAAAAGCTCATTAAACCGAAATGAGTCCATCACTCAAGGGTCTTACTTCCATATTTTTTATCTAACAATCTAAAGGTCTGAAGGTGAGGGTTCCTGGTCACATCATTCACATTCGTTTTACATTTTAATTTCTTGACGTCACTGATAATTGAGGGCAACGCCATGGTGCATCACTGAGCTAAGATCTTGACGACGTGAGGCCAGAGGATCTCATTTTTCAACAGGTCCCTACTTCAGACAGCCCCAGGAGCACAGCCAGCATCATTAAATCAGAAATCCACTGCTTCTAACCACTGATGCCAAACTGCTATTAGGTCAGAAGCAGAGAGCGCTGCTTTAGTTCTTAATGAAGTGCTATTGCTGAATAAAATCTATTGGAAACTGTATGTCTGAAACAAATCCAAGTCAATATGCAAGCATTTCCCATAATTAAAAGATTGCTCTGAGAGGTAACCAGCATTTCCAATGCATTACGGCCAAAGACTCGACTCTTACCTTGGCAGGTGAAGCATTTGATGTGAAAGTGGACATGTTGCACTCGTACCACCTCTCCTTTGCACACCTCCCGGCAGCGAAAGCAGTGGATTGGTCCAGAGCTCCGTTCACTGTTGCACGAGCTTGGCTGATAGGGTACTAGTGGGGAAAAGACAAAAAGGCAATAAGTAACGGACATTAGAAGACCACATCGTTATTGGCTGATATTAGACTTTATAATCTTGTGATGCCTAAATTGACTATTGGTTTTAATTTACAATAAAAATGTACAATGATTAATTTAGTCTCTAAATAAATCATTATAAATGCTAAAACAAAGTAGTATAGTATTTTAACATTTGCCATAACACAAAAATAATTATAGCCTTATCAGGATTGGCCAGAATTTTAATATTGGTGCATTGATGTATTTTCTATTGTTAAACCAAAAGTACCCTCAAATACTGTATTTGTGAGTTTTTGTGATTGTTTTTATAATAGGTCTGAGGGTTACATAAATAATTTCCTTTGCTCTCTCTCTTTCTCTGTATTGATGGCTGGATGTTTTGTGCTGATTGTCCTCCTATTAAAGATGCATAACAGGCATTCAAACACTCAGCCAGTGAATAAATCAATTATTGTGCAATCACTGTAGCAACTGTTGTTCTCGCTTTAGTCTAAAAGGATTTAACTGGGGGAAAATGTCGAAAACAGCAAGGGTACATGCCCCCTGATCTCCATTGTTTCAGCTACATTGCTGGCAACAGGGCAGAACTGCCAGGCCTGTGACCAGATTTATCTGAGAAAGACAGCCATTGTGACAGCCAGGAACAAGCATTAAAAAACTATCTGACCTGGTAAAGCAAACTAGAAACTAGGTTTTAATGAGGGTTTTATGTGAATGTTGGATAAGACAAATGTAATCAGCAAGCATAAAGTGTCAAGTCAGGAAGTGATACTGATCAGATAAACTCGTGCAGGAAATTAGCTTATTTTTCAACAATAAATCATGCTTATCAATGTGCCCTCACCCAGAACGGAATTATTAGGAATGCACCAATATTAAAATTCTGGCCGACACATATAAGTCAATAAATATTTTCACGTTATAGCAGATAAACGATAAATGGCAGGCACTGCAATTTTATACTATTTGCCAAAATATATTAAAACAAGACAACTACAATCAAGTGAAATTAGGCACTTAGGAAATTAGACATTGTAGTGAATAGAATACGAAAAATCGATTCAATTTGATATCTGCTACATTTAACAGTTAAATTAAAAAATATGAAATGATGAAATGAAACATTTTCAATGCAAAAAAATGTCTTGTACTAGAAGATATTGAATTTCAATACTATTTACTTTGTCAAAAAAAAAAACATTTCAATAATTCAACAAAAATCAATCATTTAAGATTAAGCATCACAACAACATAATGAACAGAATACAAACAAACATATATTCATTTTGAGATTTGCTAAAGATTATATTTAACAGTGTTAATAAATTTGAAAAATTATTAAATAATATTGTAAAAACTATAATCCAAATATCTGTACGATAAGTACATATAGCATATTGGTAAACTGGTTCCATCTGAGGGCTTTAAAGAGCATTTTCACTGCAACAAACAATGTCTTGTACTAGAAGATCACTTCGCATATTTTCAGTCTATTGGAATAGAGAGTTTCATTGACTTTTCTTCATCCACAGCTGAAGAACAATGATCCATTAATGCTGTTATGCCTCCTCCAGTGGCTCAATCTCACACTGATAATATTGTAAGCACTTATTCCTTTGGCAGAGTAACACGCTGTCTGGCCGACTTCCAGAGCTGTTTTCTGAATTCTGTGTGTGGCCCTCAGCTCTGCGAGCCAACGGTCTTTTGTCAGTGAAGAGTGCAGTATAGTCATGATGCTGTTAAAAGCAGATAACAGCCACAAAAGAGAAAATAAGAGATGTTTTGCAATATCACAAAACCAGAAGCATTTATGGTAATGTGTGAGAGCTATTTCCCCCAAAGCATTGCTAGACTGTGAGCTCCCCATAAGCTTTCACATACAATAACAGTCAAATAAACAGAGGTGACAGCTCAAAAGAGAATAAACTTCATGCCGTTAAAAGACAATATGTCTTTCAGGAATCATTCATCTGTCATTTATGGGTGACGCTGTGCTGGAAGCCCACTTGCAAGAGGGGCCTATGTATGGGTGTAAACAGGCTGTGTAATCCCTGCTACACCACATGCACGGAGATCAGGGGAGGACATGCACAAAGGATTAAAGTTTTTAATGGCTCCTACATTAGATACCTTTCATTCATGCTTTAGTACACTGTAAAAAAATTGCTGTAGTTATGCAGCTGTTTGCCAGTAACTTACTGTAGATTTAAATTTATGTTATTTACTGGCAACAGTTTGTTCAAAGTTAAATGAACATTAAACATTAACAAGTCTTTGTCTTTACAGAATAAAATTATAAAATAACAATCTAATGCAAAGCATTCTGGGAACCAGAAATCTTCATCAACCTTTTTCTGTTTTTTTTCCTTCAGATTTTGGTTCCCAGAATGCTTTGCATGAGGCTGTTATTTTAGTTTTATTCTGTAAAGATAAAGACTTGTTAAAGTTTAATGTTCATTTAATTTTGAACAAATTGTTGCCAGTAAATAACATCAATTTAAATCTACAGTAAGTTACTGGCAAGTAGCTGCCAGTAATACTGTAATTTCTACAGATTTTTCTAACAGTGTAGAAAGTATTCCTGTAATGGAGGCTAAAATATATATTCAATTAATTCAGGTTTTAAGAAGGAAACTGTCTATTATTGATACTGACTTGACAGTCTTCTCAATTCAAATAAAAACAACAAATCCCCAAACCAGGTCACTCTGAGTTGTCTTACAGTTTCAATGGTTTAAACATGTTGCCACAAATTCCTCTCGGCCTGCACAAAAAAAACTCAGTTATACTCTCTCTCAGTAAATAAATAATTAAAATGCTGAATGTACAAAAAGGTAGATTCAAAGAAGCCTAGTTCTTCAGAGAAACTTTAGAGTACTGATGTTGAGCAATATATAGCAAAAGGGCCGGTTACGTCCGGTGCAAGGTGTAAGGTGATAACCACAGGACCTAAGGGGCCACTGCTATTTCTGCCCTCAGCAGAGGAGTCTCCTGCGGATTATAGTCACACAGGATTGTGGGAGAGTGGAGGTGACAAGGCTGCTCTCAATTCCTCCATAGCCAGGCAGAAGAGAGGTGTAAACAAGACCTTGTGGCCAGACAGAGTCCACTTATCCTTCACAGTAATGAGCACCGAGTGAAGACCTTTAAATCCAGTGATAGAATTAATGGCTAAGTAACACTCCTGTTTCCTTAGTAGAGCCAGAACTCTTACTTGCGACAAGAATAATTCTGACCAGTACTAATTGTGTTTTTGGTGGTTGTTAACAGCATAGTTTACTTAAAATAACAAATGTATAAATGTACAACAAATAATATATTCATTCCATATATCTAAAACAATATAGAATCTGATATTTTTATAATTTATTGTGAGACATTTGGCTGGAAAATTTGATGGGATGAAAATATATATATGGATTAACAAATACGGTATCTATCATGCAAATGTTTGGGGTTGGACTCGGTAAGATTTTTAAATATTTTTTAAAAGTCTCGAGGCTGCATTTATTTGATCACTAATGTATTAAAAACAATAAAATTGAGAAATTTAAAATACATCTTTTCTATTTAAAAGTATTTTACATTTTATTTATTTATTTTATGGCAAAGCTGAATTTTTGGCATAATTACTCCAGTCTTCGGTGTCACATGATCATTCAGAAATTATTCTAATATGCTGATTTGCTGCTCAAGAAACATTTCTTATTATTGTCAATGTTTAAACCAGTTGTGCAGCTTAATAATTTGTGGAAATTGTGATCCTGAATATATATATATATACAGTATATATATATATTCAGGATCACAGTTTCCACATATATATATATGAATATAAGTTTTTTTTTTTTTTTATCTTATTGACCCTAGTGTATATCTTAAAAGGTAACACAATTTGTTAAGCCATTATTTCATTTGAAAGCCCTTTCATTACTTTAAATCTTTGTTCTCATTACAAATCCTAATATTGTTTGTTAGTGTTAATTCCTCTGTTATAGGTTTATTAAAAAAAACATCATAATCTTTCCACATACCCCCTGGAACCTGCTTAAGAAAAGTGGGAGTTGGAAATCAAGTATTTGGGGTACGTTTACACAATGACGATGTACTAAAAACTTGCGATTTTCACGTACAGACGACAATGTTGTCAAAACAATCCCCATTCACAACAATCCGTGAAAACGACTAAAAACACTGTATAATGCTGCCAGGCCAGAATTTGCCATTGCCAGAGAAACAAGCGTGCCGCTATCTTTCGAATTTCGTGTTAGAATTTTTTTTTTGTGTGTTTCGAGTAAACGAAAGTTATCAAGAGCATTGTAATGTTTGAAACAGATGTCGTAACAAATGTCAGTAGACCAGGTACATTTTAAAACGAGTGGTTCATTAATTAATCCATACGACCTTTCATGTTGTGGAAATAGAAACCGGAAGACAGAACACAACGAACGATCGCAGAGCTAAAAAGGGGTGGGGCTACATAAGGTCTATAGACTGAACGCATAATTTGGATGCACATGATGTCACTTTTTCACAAATTTGCATTTTTGTAGTTTACACAGAGACTATTTTGAAACCCATTTTCAAAAGTTTGCATTTTCAGGCCCCCAAAATGCAGTTGTCGTGTAAATGCTCGGCCAAAGCGCATAAAAAGTTTTCCGTTTTTAGTTGAAAACAGTGTCGTATAAACTGCCCCTTAGAGAATTCAAAAACCTGTTTGCAGTACAGTAGTAGACATGGGCCTCTGGAGAACCTGACTAAATTTGATATATGACTACTGCTACATTCAAGCCAACGCTGCTGTAGCGACAGGAGCTGAACTGACCCTGTCAGAAAAATGATCACTCAAACCAACCAAACACAAGGTCAGACAGAATGAGGTCTGAGGGCCTCAAGGACTTGCTCAGGCCTTCGATCTGCTCTCAGGGTTACTAATGATTTGGGATTTCAACTAAGTTTAGAGAAATGTGTTGGGTCAGGGTCACTGGATGAACATCCCTAGTGTCAATCTATGAGTTATCTACCTTCATGACTTAGATGACAGTAGATGATTCCTTGGATTTTTAATGGACAGCAGCAAAAGCCTTTAGTCAGTTGCAATTTTGCATTGGCTATTGAGTAGAGACAGAGGACACTGTACAGGAAACCAAATATTCTGGGTTATAAGCTTGGCCCACTAACAGAGCTTGCCAAAATCACTCTGATAGGAACCGGGCTGACTGGACTAATAGAAACTGGAGACTGAAGAGAAGATAAATAGCACAAAATCTATTTAAGAAAATGCCATCCTTAGCGGTTTATAAAATAAAAACACTGAGCAATGATAAAGAGGTTGTGCAGAAACAGTTAAAACTATTCCCATGTATGCAAATATCTGTTTGTCAAAGCTAAGTTTCTAATTAAGTAGCAGTTTATTTTCCATTGTTATAATAGCAAGAAGCTACAATCCAGTCAGCACATCCAGACACTACAGGTAGTACTCTTTCCTTGTAAAAAAAAAAAACTTTCTATAGCATGTGCCTTGCAGATGTTGTACTGGACTGACAGGGAAAAGCCACTCTGTCTGTGTCCATCTACTGGCTTTCATATCTACATGGTCCTATAGAAAGAGGTCCATCAAACATATGGACCTGTATATGTAAGCCAGGGGAAATGCATGGAGAATTAAATCTTTAGAAAGGATCTGTAGGAAATTCAACCCTGACAAGTGTTAATATGATGGTGTTTCTCTTTTGTTCCCAGTGCTACTAAATCATAACGTTGGGCTACAGGAATGACAAATGGGTGCTGACACTGAGCCGGACTGCACTCCAGATGGAATGAGAGTGTGTTTACGGTGCCATAGTGGGTCTACGTCTGCTGACACACTAGCTCAGATCAAATCAACTCCCAGGTAGAGCTAATGCATTATGCAGATATATGCTACAGAGTAGCATCAAGGCAGATGCATAGTGCATAAAGTTTTATCAGGGGAGCCACCATTATAACTGGCCAATTTTTAAGTTCGTAACCTCCACTTTTTGGGAAATAATCATTCGATTTTAAAGTAACACTCCACTGTTTTTTGAAATAGGGCTTATTCACCGTCTTTCCTACATTTAGATAGCCTGACTACGTCAGACTTCTTACTTCCGCTCAATTTCATTTCGCTTCTGTACTCAGTCTGAGACAGCGTAATAGCTTTCCGTTTTCCTCCGGCCAATCAACGAACAGAGGGCGGGCTGAGAGCAGTTACGTAGACATCTGATTGTACCGTGGATGCGTAGATTTACTTCACATAATCTGCAAAAGTCGTTCACAGCCATGTACACTCCGGTATTTCGCTCGATGGTTTTGTTTTCGCATCATACTACATGTGTTTACAGTGGAAGTTAGATGCGGCTGAGCATGCGCATAACACACGGCCATAACCAAACGTTATGTGATTGGCTTACGGGAACCAATGATTTTAAACTTCAGACAAGCGCCTCCCCGCGAGAAAGAAAACGCTTTTCAATTATGCCATGCCAGACTCTTGTCTACGAAGCAAAGCGAAGTAGCAGAGTTTGGTATTACCAGGCTAACATTTAGATAGGTGGGCAAACGCATTTTTGTCTCAGTGCATGCATTGTTTTAGTTTGGAAGCGCCAGCGCTAGCTTAGCTTAGCATAATGAATGGAATCCTTTGTTGCCAGCTAGCATGTCATGAAAAAAATGTATAAATTTTTTTTTAAATAAAAACGAATTACTTCTTGTGGCCTGCGTATTCACAACGAGTACAAATAGCAATGCAGATTAAGACTAGGCGATTTCCTAGGCAGATATTGACTTGGGACTATATTGGGGTGAAGCACAGGCGAAGCACTGCTACTTGGGCGCAGAGATATCACACTTACCACCAGTTCGTGTCCTCACGTCCTCAGGCTGTTGAGCGATCACAACCTCCTCCTTCAGTCATTCTATTTCCAAAGCACGCAGCTCCTCTTCTGAAAACACTGGTTCATAGAGGTATGGTTCTGGCTCTTGACTGTCTGAGAAGTCACCCTCCTCGTCTCTCACAAAATCCGCCATGTTCATCACCATTCACTATGTCTACTGTAGGTAGGTATGTTGACTGAAGTTGGGGGATTTCAGGTGTTGTGTGATATCTCTGTGCCCAAGTAGCAGTGCTTCGCCTGTGCTTCCCCCCAATATCTGTCTAGTCAATATCAAAGTCAACAATGTCATAAAATAACCATTTTGGGTTCCCCAAAGAACCTTTCAGTGAACAGTTCTCAAAAGAACCATTTTTAAAATAAAGACATTTTCCAGTATTAATAACCTTTTGTGTAAAAATGTTCTTCATGGAGCACTACATTCCAATTAAAAAGCTAAATAATTAAAAAAAATTATTACTGAGGGCTACTAAGCAAACGTCAATCCTGCAATTAATTTACAAAGCAATTTTTGTGATTAATAGAGGGCTTTGTCAATGACAGTAAATCAATCCAATGCTTTCTTTTATGAGCAGATAACACATAATAAACTTATTCTATATGCTAATATCATGACAGTTAATTAAATTGCTTTTGTTTGTTCCTAATATTGATTCATGTTAATTTTATTGTCAACAGAAAGAAGTGCATTCATTTTTTCAGATGGCTGTAAAGGCTAAAAAGGGTGCTGTGGTTACAGATAACTGTTGGTGGTTACGAGGTCTGAACACTGAAGGGCGAACCGGGTTCCACCTCATTGCTCTCCACAGGGCAGGCATGACAGGACAGTGGTGACAGAGGCACTTCTGTAAATGTGTGTGCTAGCGTGTGATTGATGTGAGGGATGCTGAGTCACGGATGCTGATACAGGAGGAGCAGGGTAGGACAACTTCAGGTACCTTAGGCTGGACTCACAATCACATTCATTGGCAGATTGTTAAATCACTTAAATAATATTCATGAACCAGGCTTTTATGTACCCCCACTCTCCTTTTCTAATCCTTCCTACGCCCTTCCCAATAAACAATCACTATCTATCACTTACTAATCTTTAAGGCACAGAAATCTTTGATATTCACTCTGCTGAAGGCAGGGGAATCAAACAGGAGAACAAAGAGAAAGAAAGACGGAAAGCAGAGGGAATGGAGAACAGATTGAGGGAGCATTCCGCTACTCACTTGTCTGTCTGTCCTCTCAGTGGTGCAGAAAATAGAGGGCAGTTAATAATGGCAGCTGACCATAAGAAAGGGAGCAGCAAATGAAGATAGACCAAGTGACCTCTGTGTAATTGCTCGGCATTTTCACAGGCTTAAGGCTATCATGCCCAATGTAGTGTTCAACACGCCATTGTGCACGGTTACTGCTCCATTAAAATGCCAGGTGTCTGCATGAGTGGCTATATCAGGTAAGTTTGAGACTTGGTGTCAGTAGGGACTTTCAAAAAAAAAGAAAAAAAAGAGCATGTCTATTTGCAAAGTAAAAAATTTTCATTATGTCATGAGCTTTACGTCAATGTTCTGCAAAACACTCCAGGTCTCTTGTGGACCAGGCATGCCTGTTCATTTGTTGGTAGCTCTCCAGCTAGCCCTTTTTTGCCATGAGACACAGCTCGGCCACTGCACTCATTCCCTTGCCATCTGTCTGCATTTTAAAACACTCGCTCTCCATACGGTAGCACGCTGGTAGCAGCCCCATCCCCAGCTGACAGGCAAAATGCTTTGAAAGAATGAATAAGGCAAGCTCAATTGGCTGATGTGACATTGTTTTATCAGAGTGAGCTGGTGCTGTGAGCTGTGTGTCCTGAACTAAGGGGTGGATTAGTTCAGAGAGTGGGACACATGTGGGCAAAGCTTGTCCGTCCGTTCATCAGCTGAGAATGCAATTTAACGGCTTGCTGCAAGAATGCAAACCATTTCTAATCACAGTACAGCAAGGCATTTGCCAAGTACGCACAAACACACAGGAAAACAGCTCTGTTTGTAAAGTTCTGCTGAACTTTTCTCATAAAAGGATCATTATGAGATGCAGCGGTCATGCCCTTGCAAGCATCAGCTGACTGAAGCACAAGCCTCAAAGGAGAGTGGGTCACCAACATGATCTTGCACTGGCCACCTCTGTTTTTTATTCTATGTTGGTGTGTGTCTTTTCATCTAACAGATTTATACAGCATGTAATCAGAAATAATGATTGCATTAATGCTTTTATGATTGGATGAAAGCTAAATGAATGCAACCAAGCATATCTGACTGGCACCAAACTGGACCCACTGGTCACCAGAGTATGTCTAAGTTTTCATAACATCAACTTCCAAATTGGCATATTTTGTCAGGATAATTTTCTACAGCTTTTTCCGTTCAGTTCAGCTTGTGCAAAACGGTCAGACATCTAGTTGAAATATCAACTTCTGGACAATTTATTTGATGACCAAAGTCAGTTTTGAAGGAATAACAGTCATACTCATCAATCCTGAGCACAAGACTCATTTGTAACTCTGAATAATAAAAAAAAAAAATTGTTATCCTTATTGTTGTTGTTATAGATAAAATAGCATTATATTTAGGCTTTAAGAAGAATAAATAAATAATTATTACCAATAGCCTATTATTATCTTTTTATATTATTATTACAATTATTATCATTATTTCATATACCTGATTCAGTGAGAATGTCTTTGGGACATGCCAGGAGCAAGAGGTCAAACGCTTGAATAAGACACCGGAATAAGACTGCTCTAATTTTACAAGGTCAAGATAAAGTTTATTTATTTTACCTTACATTTAAATTTCTATCTACTTCGGTTATTTTGCATTAGTAGCCTCTATCATTAATATTTGCAATTAGACCAAGGTAACAATGGCAAGAATTTACTCACCACTCGTGCTCATGATGCTGAGACAATAATCCAAGAGTAAAATTTAATATCCAGACAACAGCAGTCGCCTATTGTTCAACCGATAAAATCCAATTATTGAGCCTCAGCTTGTAGTCAGAGTCGAACCGCTAGAGTGGGATAAAAACTCGAGGAATAATTAATACAAATTGTAAAGCTCCCAATGTGATTCCCGGATCACAGGGGGGCAGTGATCAATTGGTTAATAATGGGAACGGTGGGCTTAAAGTACTGCACCCCGTGAGTGCAGGGTGGACGACCGACCTGAAATAAAGCGGAATGTTGCCTAGTCACATTCCATGATCTGCTGCCGTTTCTCGAGTATAGCCTGAGATAGTGCTGAGCAGTGTTGCGTACAGTGGACGAGGCGCTGTCACTGTACTCTCGCGCTCGCATCTATGGAAGCGCGCGCCGGGGTGACGTCAGGCATGCGAGCTCAGAGCAGCGTGTTTCCTCACACCCATCTACACGCAGCTCTGTAAAACAGATTTGTTGATTGTAATGGCAGCGCTCTGTTTTTGTCGCTTGCAGTGAATTTGAGGTGTGAGGTCATCCAGAGGGAAAGTTGAAGTGCAGGGTGGGTTTTCACAGATTACGGCATTTACTGTATATGGATGTATAGCGCCCTCTTATGCAGAGTTAGAAAAAAACACAATGTAAATAGGCTACAGTAGACACATTTGATTAATTTAGGTACCTGCCCGTCAACAAAAGCTTCTTACTATGACAATAATTAGCCCGTTTGGAGACGAATTATGTTCCAGAGAAAGACATAGGCCTATGACCACGCTATAAATGTAGACACAAATGATAATCAATTTCAGTTTGACGTGATGCACATTAAGACAAACTGATAAAGGCCCAGAGATTGAAACATTGTTAACTGCACAATCTTAGCCTATTCTTTTTTTTTTTTAACATTGACAATGTGGTTTTTTGAGCCAATACAAAAATGGACTACCCTGAGAAATATTTACAGGAGACTTACAAAATGCTTTACACTGTAAATAAACAAATAAAATAAAGATGGCATGCTAACTTACTGATTCCTGGATTTTTCTTCACAATGACATTTGTTATTGAATTCATTTCAAATCAAGGCCAGTGAAGAAAACCTCTTTCCTGGCAATCTGCCATTTATTTTACTCTTGGTGTACACTAGTAGTCACTCTTTCATCACTTTATGTCTCGTTTATTGCACAACCTCACTAATCAACCCAGTATTCATTCCTTTCTGAAAGAAAAATATATTCACTCTGAATATACTGTAGCCAACAAAGAGATACAAAGAAGCATGACTAACTTTACACCAGTGCTATTTAGAAAAGTTATATATCACATTCACAAGTTAACACAATACAGACTCATAGACCCATAGAACTACACCTTGGCAAATCTTCTTTTTTCCCCATTATTTTTCTGTATTCAAAGAAGCCCTGACCCATGTGGAGGCAGACAGGCATTTGGATCAAACAGGAAGTCTCTTATTTGCAGATTGTTCTCTTTTTTGTGTGTCCTAACCTAATGTGTGTTACGAGTATTTTACTGACATGTGTGTATACAAAAACAAGTGCCAAGAGGAAACTGCACAATGGAGGGATGTGACAGGCGCCTCGCACACTCTACATTTCTTCCTCTCTCAGTCTGTCTATCTAATTCCAGACGCTCTCTCTGCCTCTCTCCTCTCTTTGCCTGACCATGCATTGCTCTCGGTCTGACAGTCAGATATTTTGACAGGGCCATAAGGTTAGTGTCTGAGACAGACAGTGTAAGCAGTCAGCATTGTTCTGCCTGTCATCGCATCAGCACTTCTTCACTCCCCTCCCATCTGTATGGAGTACTTCCTAGATATGTTGTTACATATCATATTTCATTTTATAAGCCTTCTGATCACCTGTTAGAAAGTCTATGTAGGTCAAATCACTAGCCAGATATCAGTTATTTGTTGTGTCATTTATCACATGAAATGATTAAATGAGCATAGTTAAATGTGCTCACCCCACATAATCAGGGATCATTTAAAAGGTATATCTCATTCACAGATGTTTGTCATATTTTATAACCTGCATAGCTTTGGTTTTACAGCCTGCATATCTTTACTGGAGTGTGCACACAATGCAATCTGTACCAGTATTATGTATATTTTCAGCGGATGTCGTGGGCTGTACTGTTAGTCAGGGTCCTGGATTTACCATTGTACTGAAATATGAGCACATGACCATATGAGTCCACAACAACAGGAAGTTGCTCTTCCTTAGGGCACTGGTACAAAGGGGCACTGGAACGCAGTGCCTCCCTGAACTGCCCCCACTGAGAGCTGCCCTGGGGTATATTTACTAGCCAGAGCTTTATTAGCCTTTTATTAGTTTTTGCATTGAAGGGTATTTAAGGATGACCTCTCCAAAAATTCAAGTTGTATCCTTATGTCGTTCCAAACCCGTATTACTTTCTTTCACCTGTGAAACAAACATTTTAATATTCAGAAAAATCTTTTTTTTTTATTTAGCAGGGACAATGCACATTGATAAACATGTGGCAGAATCAGGCGAGGTAGTAGAAATTAAATTCAAAACAACTTAAATGTGAATCAATTTGAACCAGTGTAAACAGTGAGTCAGGAACCAGTTTGTCTAATTCGTAAAGTGAATAATTTAGCATGATTTGTGGATCAACAGGTTCATTGAGAGAAAGTTTATGGGTCTCGAATTCAAATCACTTTTTGTGTGAACTATTCCTTTGGTATACACAGATGTACTGTATACTAAACACAAACTGCCAATATTTAAGTCATTATTTAATGATAATGCAAACCAAAAGTGAGCTGTTAGCCCGAACTGCAACCAAATCTGTGAGTCAGTTAGCTGAATTCTGATCAGTCTAACTGGTATCTAATTAATTTTGTCCAAATTGTGGCTCAGCCTGTTTGTTGGAAAAAAAACAACAACAAAAAACTTTTTTTTAAACAGAAAGTGTACACTGATTACTGAAGTATACTCTGTATTGTGATGTATGCCATTCACAATCTGCAAATATTTAAGTTGTTATTTAAGTTTTTTTTTTGTTGATAATATAGCTAGCCCAATGTGATTTGTTAACCCAAACTACTGTATAACCAAATCACTGAGTCAGTGAGTTAAACATGAGAACCCGGTCAGTCCGATTCAGGAGCGAATCATATTCCGCTTTGTGGATTAAATGGTTTGTTGAAAAGAATAAGAGAACAATCACAATGTGATGCATATGCTAACTACAAAATGCAGAAACATTCCAAAAAGCTTTGGAACACACACGCTGTGGAAATCATCAGCTGCCTGTCTTGCGTGCCATGTTAATGCCGTGACTATGGTTTTGGCACATGGCTCCACTAGTGTGGGGGTTTTGATTCTCTATCGTTGATGTGGTATTTAATCCATTTACCAAGACCATCTGAGACTTGTGGCAGGAATTAGCCACACAGTAGTGCACAGACTGCCTTCTTTCTCAGGGTGACTTTTGTAATGGCTCAACAACAGTCTGTATTGAACCTGGAGTCGGTTTATATTTAACCAGGAGAGAAAAGCAAGAAATGACTAGCTGAGCCAAGGCCCAGTCTGTTATCTGACCTACAGACGAGATAGAGCCAAAGGAGAAGCATGGGGAATTCTTGGCAAAATAAATAATAATGATTTAAAGGGGAAAAAAGTTGAGAAATTTATTTGATATCTTTACTCAAGGCAAGGTGGGAATGCACACATACTGTATATGTGTCTGGATGTTTATCTTGATATGTTGTAAAAAGCACCCATGGAATGTGAGCAAGAGGGCGTATTTGATTGTAATGAAGTTGATAGGGACTCTAGAGGCATTTTGTTTTGCTCTGTAAAAAACAAGTCGGACCAGAAGGATTACTTTTTTCAAACATTTGCTATTCCTTTCCCTTTTGTTGATTTTTTTTTAAAGACAACTGGTTGGATTCATGAATCTGATTAGATATAAATGGAAAGATATTCTATATTTGCTGAGTCATTAATTTAAGAGTGTTTGTTTGAAGGTTATCTAACACCTTCTGAACTGACTGAAGACCTTCTGACCTGACCTAGAGTCCAACAGAGCAGGGGAGTGAGAGGGCTGGGCTAAGAGAGAGAGAGAAAACGAGAAACTGAGAGAAAGAAAAAAAGCATATCATTTAGGGGAGGAGTTTACATACTTCCTTCAGCAAAAGCTCTAAACTTGTGCCACAAGGACACACACACACATACATACCCACACACACAAACACCCCATGCCCTACATGAGTTTTGCGGACTATGATGGTTAGTTTTAGTAAGTTTAAAAGGAACTTTTCGCCAACTCACACACAGCACATACTGACAGATCTATGAGGAACGAACACACAGCCGGGAGTCAGCAGGACAGAGGTACGCTCTCTCTCAGAAACGAATCTGTGTATGAGTGACTGTGTACTCAGTTGAAATTGCTGTTAATATATTGCAAGGTTTGAACTGAAGTAGGACAAGTGGTTGAATTATAGTATATTTACTTTTTAACTAGTTGTTGAGACTCTTGGTTGTCTCTACTTACTTTTTACATAGTTTGTAGCTAGTCTGTCTGTAAATCTGTCTCTTTAAATGTAGAGCATTTATTTCTCTAACAATATACAATTTTTTTCACCAACTAGGTTTTAAGAACTTGTTTTATAGAACAGTTTAATCGTACCAGCATGTGCTGTTTGGGCTTTGGCGACATTCTAAACTTAGAGTCTAAACCCTTTACTCAGGTTACAAATCTACCCCGTTCTTTTCACTGACATTCACACACTGAACCAGTAACCCAGAGAGACACCACTAAATACACAGTCCCAGGCGCATGGGACCATTCAACTTCAATGTTGAATTCAACATTCAACTTCTGGCTTAAAACACTTTTTTTTTTTATTATATTAATATACACACCGATTTTAAAATGGTTTTCAAATATTTCAGTGGCCAAAAAAGTTACATTTTCACAAATTCAAGCAAACATTTTTTTTTTTTAAAAAAAAAAATCTGCCGGTACATTAACAAAACATAGGAAGTACTTTCATTATTTAGTATTATTTACATATCACAAGGCCATCAAAAACTATATTTTAAGATTTTAACAATTTTAACAAAATTTCCATAAAAAGAAATGTCTTTAGAGAGTAACCCCTTAAAACCCCCTTTTCCACAGCAAAACACTAGCCTGTTAAGGCCACAGAGAGATGCTCTATGAGAGTTAAAGCTGCAGTCCGTAGTTTTTCCTCTTTGTCGCCATCTCTGTTCGAAATCTGCAATTGCAGTTATTCGCGGAATTATCAACTTTTCGCGGGTTGTGCCTCGGCACGGCACATCACGGATGAATCCAATGTTTTGAGGAGAATGTGCGGCTGTCAGTCACCGCACCAGTGTGGATACAGTCGTTTGGAATCACAGATTCTACTTTTTGGAAAATGTTATCTGAACATCCACTTTTGTTCTGACCAACTAAGGGAAAAAAAGCATTGCAGTAAATCGTGCTGATTAAATCTAACGATCGCTTATCGTATCACGTCAAACCGTGCAAATTATACTTTGTTCTCAAATTGTTAATGTTAACAACATGAGCATTGTGTGACTACATTTAATGCCCTTCTGATATTTATCCTTGTTTTCACATGGGCCAGGTTGCAGTCTCTTTTTTTCTGTAGCCACTCCGAAGTCCGAAGTCTTTTGCATTTTACAACTGATTGTCGTTTGAACCTTTCTGGATCCGCCATCAAATTGATAAGTTTAATTATATCAAGTGCTGTGAGAAAAGGTTATAAATCTCCACCTCCAACATCCTCACACGCAATATAGCCTACTAGCCGAGACACATTCTTTATGTGTACAGATGTGACGTAATGACGCAAAGACATGCTCGAATTCCCCAGGAAATCCACCAGTACCACTGGAATTAAAAACATTATTACAAGCTTACCATTTTGAATCGAGCTAAGACAAGCAGATAGTTTTGAACACTGGCTGGTTAGGTACTTGCTCAAAAATGTATTTTTGATCATTTTTAACCCAATAAAGTTACTGCAGCTTTAAGGAGGAATGCTGAGAAATTCCTCCTGACTGTTTACAGCTGACTCAGACTCACAAGATTCAATTAGAATCTGACTGGGTTCTCTCTTTATAAAACAATAATACATGAGCAAGATTATTCGGTATAGATAAGTACACTCTTTGTTAAGCCCATGAACAGAGACAGTAGTGGTGACAGGGAGACACATTCAATCTAGTTGAGACAATCACATCAAAATAGACTGAGAAAGATTTATCAGTATGGTTTGAGTATGCTAGACATCTTTTGACAACGCGCTAAAACATCTTTAAAAACCTCATTCTTAACAACATTCTTACACCAAATTGCTGGAGTGCTCAATCATCAAATTATCTAGCGATCAGTGGTTCTTCAACTGGAAACTAGGGTAAAACAGCACAGCTACAAAAACAAAAACAGCACTGTTACATATTTATTTGGTTTTCTTTCCTTTAAAAAGGAACAATGTCTTAAAATCTACACCCACACTAGACCTTTGCAATGAAACAAATGGCAGAAAGTAAAGATGCCAGTTATAAAGAGGGCTGAGCTTTTCTAAGAGCCATACATGTTAGAATGTCAGAAATGTCAGCCCTTATATTATACCATCTAGGACAAAAGAGAAAAGTGAAATTTAGTACCTGTAAATAAAGAAATTGCTGTGAGCAATGCATTCACTGGGCCTTTGGCCCCGTATGTCAGTGCTGTGAGAATGCTGCCGCTCTCACTTTCCAGAAGAACCCCTGGCACAGAGAGGCACTGACCAGCCCACACAAACATGCCAGCAGTGCTTCAGAGTGCTTCCCTCATCTGCGGAGTGGACGCAGAGAGGAAAGGGGAGAGAACGAAATAGATGGAAGTTAGAAATGAGCAGTAGAGAGAGTGAGGTTTATGCACAAGAGGAAAATGGACAGGAAGAGAGAGAGGGAGAGGAGTGACTCCATCGATAAGTGGATCTACCGTCGAGCGGGCTCTATTGAACCCGTGTTTGAAGCTGGCTGTGTACATCATGGCATGCTGCAGCTGCTGTCCAATTCCATGCCTCAGAAACTGCTTTTCGTTTTCAGGTTGGTCCCACCCTGGCTTTAGATTTTTGCAATGAGAAGAGTAACTTTCACAGGGAGACATCACATTGTTTCTATCAGTCATGGGTAATAGATTTACCCATGAAGGTAATGCAGGATGTGTACTTCCCTTAGTTGGCAGTTTGTGTGCCTTGTTGTTTGTGCGCAATGCTGTGATTGCCTATTGTTACTAATTATGTACTATTGTTGCTGTGTGCGTAGCTGGTATATTGTTTTGCTGCTTGTGTGATTTTAGATCATTTACTAGCAGCTGTTGACTAATAACTAGCAAATACTCTAGTTTTGTGATGATTGTATCAATTTGACAACCCATGAGGATTTTTAATATTTCTCTTGCCAAGTTTTAGGCTGATTCTAAATGAGGGCTAATGATGTTTTGCTATGTTTGTCACTGACTGTTTGCATGTGCAAATTCCCCGTCTTAGATTTTGGTCTGTGTTTTGCACGTTTTCAATATTTGAAGGCTGTTATTTTGTCGTCAATCGATCGTGCCAGTTTGATTAGGCATTTACCCTAAAAGCTTCTGCTTGTCATTTAGCTAATTTAATAACACTCCCCTAAACATCACCCTCCCTTTCAATAGCGATATCACCCGCTGAGCTCGATGCCTTATGGAATGACCCTCCATACACTTTAGCAGCTGTCAGTGAGCTCTTTCCACCCAATGACGCCATGACTGCTGGTAAGAGGATTTCTTGAGTCAAGCATAAGTGTGTCAGCAATGTTTGAATTTAATTATAAAAGAACCCATTGGACAGAGAGTTACATGATTCTATTATAAATGTGGTGTTTTTGTTTAATAAATGATAGTAAGCAACTATTTGGAAAATTCTCTCTTTTCAATGCACAAATCTGGGAAGGTCATACCCATCCGGAGATGAGGAAGAGGCTATTATTTAAGCCACCTGGCTGATATTTATAGAGTCATTATGATATGACTTGCACTTCCTGTTTATGTCCACAACTTTATGAGCTCTGCTTGTAAATAGAAACACAGCTCTGAAATTTTTTTTCACCAACTGTATCATGGAATGAGGATCTACTGTAGCCTATATGGTGATAACCATTCATATTCAAATATGGGAAGTGCATAACTTCAGACAGAGGGAACCTTCTTGTCCTTAATTATTCATTAATAAACAGGGCATCACTCTTATCACTCTTCAGTCATTCAGTGTTACTTTTCAGTAAGTTTACTGATTAACCATAAACAGTCATAATTCTGATGTGCTATTAAAGTTCACGGAACTACACACCAACTGCAATTGAATTCTGTAAAACTGCGTTGACCCCAGTTTCCTTTGTTTTGGAATTTCAGATGAGGAAGTGGAGGCTGAGGCCGAGGTGGAGGCAGAAGGCAGAAGCAGAGAGATTTACTGGAAGAGGAAGGAAACATTCAGCGGAAGCAGCACAGTATCTTCAGCAGGAGAACGCTTCTCTCCAGGTACCTGCAGCATGGATCTCTGTGTCCTGTAGATATGCATTGAAATAATGGCCTCCATCTCCATAATGGCCTTTAATGGCTACACTTCTTAAGTATACTCACACAACTAATGCCAGACTTCCTTAATGTGTACACTCAGCCTATGCCCTAATGGTACGCCTTTAGTGATGTGGTCACTCATAGTGCTGTTCCTGCAAAAAATCCTATTGGTTTGTTAAGCATACTACCGCTGTGATGTTGCAGTAATAAATCACACCCAACATCACTATAGCATTCCTGTTGCTGCTAATGCAACTGATCGTAAATATTGGTTTCTTTGTGGTGGATATTAACTCCATTCCCTTTTGCTTCTTGGAGATGTTGTTTTGTTGTTTAGTGGGAGACTCCGATCTAGTGTGTCACCTGACAGTGAGCTTCAGGAGGCCTTACGTACAAGACTCCGAGTAGTAGAAAGCAACAGTCAGGATGTCGTCCAGCTCTTCAAGGTCAGACACGGAACATGAACTGGCACCACTGATGAACTTATTACTATTGATCACGCAAGTTATTTCAATCTTCATTGCATTAAGTGATTGTTGATACTATACACACAGGATCTGTCTGCACGACTAGTGTCCGTTCATGCAGAGAAAGACAGCTTTATCATCACCTTTAAGACTGTCGAGGAGATCTGGAAGTTCTCCACTTACCTGGCACTCGGTTAGTATCAGTGAAACTAACATGCTAGTACTTCTACAGCAGGGTTGCCCAATCCTGTTCCTGGAGATCTACCTACCTGCAGAGTACACACACACTTCAGAGTCCAAGTGCTCTTGAAGATTTTTATTAGCTGCTTCAGTTGTGTTTGATCTGGGTTGGAGCTGAACTTTGCAGGAAGGTACAGCAGATCTACAGGAACAACCCTGTTCTGCAATATATTTATATATTTTTTTTTAACTATTATGGCTTAACAAGTAAAACTATTATATTTTAGGATATGTAGCAAGATGTCTTGAAAACTTTCTATGTGACCAGTCATTCTGGCTGGACCCTGCATTGCTGAGCGATGTTGAGATCTGTGTAACAGTGGATGAAGACCACTTAGCTACTCTTTACTTAGGACTTCTGCTACAGGAAGGTAAGGAGCCTCCACTTGCTGACTTGCAGTCAACAACATCACCTTTAACCAAACAGTAAACAAACCTTAAATTGAGAAACTGATCAAATAATATGGATTTACACATCTCTAGTCTGTTCTAAAGTCCACTATTGACACATTGCTGCTTAACCGATTCAGAGGTCACATAAGTTGAAAACAAGATTGGGTAAAAATGTGAAGTGATTAGGGGCACAACGTAACACGGGGCTAGTTGTAACACACTTGTTTTAAATACTTCCACACATGCTAGCATGACGAAACTTGGTGTATTTACTAGTTGCCATATCAACACTATATAGAGAAAAAATTGCGCCAGAATTAATTTTTTTTGGAAGATATCCATAGACATTTATTAAACCATAGCAAAAGTACATTTCTTACTTAAGTTAATTTTTCATCTCTATTTGACAAATCTGATATTATTTTAATGTTATTTAACAGTTGAGACAGGTCTTTAATGCTTCGCTAACTAGCAAAAGACACTAGCCGGGTTTAAATCCCAGTTGTGCAGGCGGGGCATGTTGTCACACTGTGCTACAATGTGCCCCTATTAGAAATATGCTATTATATTCTATACTTTTATTAATTTTATTGAGAAAACATGAGAAAAAGGTGAATAAAGACTGAGAGTCAATGTTCAGAAATTACAAATTATTTATTTGTTTTGAACTATGCTGTATAGCTGTGTTTATGTGTTCATAGTCAAAACTCAAAAATTAGTTTATATTTAATTATTAAAAATTGCCATTATTTTATGAACAAGTTTTTTAATTGTATTTTATTTAGAAAATATTTTAGTTTTTTTTATTAGATCAAATAACATTTTAAGCTGTCATAGGGTCATGTTACAATATGCCCCTCACATGTTACAGTGTACCCCACCTATGGGGCATGTTGTCACATTTCACTTCCATTCTTTCGGGGTATATCAAGAAAAAAGTATATACTGTATTAATAAAGTAAAACCACATAATTGTACTAGACATGTGGTAAATTAATATGGGAAAAAATAAATACTCTGAACCATAAGGAGATTTACACAAACTGAGAAAGTCAAAAAGCGTTACTTTGTGCCCCGCTCTCCCCTACAGTGTCCTCTTGTTTGCAAAGATGGGAGTGTATGTTTTTCATTTTGTAGACTCAACATTTCCTCGCATTTGTTTACATGCAAAATATCTTGCTTCTAAGAATCATTACCACAGTTACAATGTTAGCCACCTCATTCATACCAAAGATAATTTTATCATAATTTTAGTATTTGATTATGTCCTCTACTTAAGACAACAGACAACTTAACAACTTAATATAGGCTACATACAGAGATAACCGGAGTAACAGAGCGAGTTGAGTGACGCTTTCAAGAATGCGCTGTTCCATTTGCAGAATTACCGGACCTCGGCAGTCATCCTGAGTCGGACTTGGCAAGTCCGAACTTTGCGTACTTGGTATTGAGAAACGCCTAATGTCTGCGCTTGTCTTCTTGTGACAAACTTGCCGAGAAGCAAGAACAAGATCTGCTATATATCATCCATTGTTGTTTACTATGTCGCTTTCTTCTTCGCGCAAAAATGATGTTGATTGCTTCTTTCTGGCATAGGCTGCCGCTACACCATGCCTATCAAGTAAGGGTACTGTTGGCGGTGGAAACGCAAGCCGGATCAGGGTTTACCGTCCCAAATCGTCCTGAATCGTACTGTACTCTACTGTACTGTACCATACCACTCAGTGGAAACGAGCCATAAGGCAGACATAACCATATATATATATTTAAAAACATCAATTTATGAGGCAAACTTAACTTGTTAACTTGTTTATGAATCCACTTTGAAAATTTGAGAAGAATATAAATCAGGAATAGTTAATGACAAAGGAACATCTCATTATTGTTTCAGGTACATTCTTTTCCAAGACTTTATACAACAGTGACAGCAAAGAGGAGGAAGAGGAGCTGACCTTGACCTACAGGAAGAATGACCTGGTCTTGGTGAAAGACATAGGGCAAGAGGCCATGTGGGAGGGTACGCTGCTGTCCACGGGTCAACATGGTCTAGTCCCTGTTCATGATATGCAGCCTCTGCCTTATCCATTTTACCAGTGAGTGACACTGAATTTTGAAGCACATTTAGCCAAATGTGAGGTTTTGTGGGAAGAATGAATTGTAACAGCAGATTTGTCTGGTTGAACAGCTACTTTTGTTCTACACTTGTTCTCATGCAAGAAACATACTATTTAAGATGATCTCTTACAAATACAGACTGTTCTTCTTAGGTGGTTCCTTAAGAAATATCCTGGAAATGCAGGAGGGATTCCAGTTACAGAAGGCCTCTTTGATCATCCTGTAGGTGAGTATCTGGAAACTATTCCTCAAGATTGCCCTCAAAAGGAATATTCAGGGTTCAGTACAGGTAAAGCTCAGTCAACAGAATGTGTGACATAATGTAGATTATCACAAAATTATTTTATCCCAAAATATAATTTTAACTTGTCCCTCCTTTTTTGGGTTACAGTGAGGCACTTACAATGGAAGTGAATGGGCCAATCCACAAATGTTAAAATACTCACTGTTTCAAAGTATATTCTCAAGACGTAAACAATATACATGGTGATTTTACTGTTAAAAAATGTTAAAGGGTAAAGTTATAATCCAGTGTACAAATTTGTTGCCATGATATTACAACACCAAAATGACTGTAAAAATGTTGTAAAAAGTTTTACAGCTCAAATAATACACTGTTTTAACAGTAGAATTAGTTTTTGTGTCTGTGTGGGTGGTAATCAACAGTATGCCATAAATGCTGTCAGCCGACTTTAGCTTGTATTGAACCCATAGTATTTGTTTAATTATTAGACATCTTAAGGTGAGTGTTACTACAAATCTGTCTTTTCTTTTGGCTTCCCTTTTAGTGGTGGGTACCTGTGTGGCAGTAGTGGACCATTACCCTATAGATAAAGATGAGCTGCAATTACGCCAGGGAGACATAATCCAGATTGAAGGATTTCTTCTCAACACTCTGAACATGTTCATAGGAAGACACCTCACCAGTGGAGAGATAGGATTTGTTCACAAGGCCCATGTAAAACCTGAGAGTATTGAGCCTCTGTAAGTAAACAGTTCAACTGTATTTATTTATATTCATAAATTCGGCATGTGCTCGAACGAATGACCTTCTCTTTATTTTGTAAAACCATTCATCTAATGTGCTTCTCAACAATACTGACATACCAATTGAAAGCAACCAGCTGGCAAATGCTATTTTATTCTGTTGACCTTTGTTGAATGTGCCTCTGTCTAGCTGGGGGAGATGAGGGTGTTGGAAGGGGGGCTAGTGGAGTTATGTGATGATGTGATGAAGCGATCCGAATGAGAGTCATGTGGCTGATAATGTTGTCTTTGTTGGCTTTGCACAGCGATGGACAATTGGTCTTTCTGAGTAAGGAGGAAAGGGCAGCCCTATCTAAACTTAACCCTTGCCTTGAGCCCTGTCAGTCTGATGTACTGGCAAATCTATTCTCCACTGACATTAGCACTGTGTACAGATTGGGTAAGAGATGATGCATTCTCTCTGTGAGACCTCTAATATTGTTTAAAGGAATAGAGTACTTCATCCAAAAATGAAATTATGCCAGTTTATTCACCCTCATGTCGAATCACAGAAGAAAGATGTTCATATAGATTTGCAACGCATGAGGGTGAGTAAATGACAGAATCTTCATGTTTGGGTGAACTGTCCCTTTAAGTGGGGACAAATCTGTGCTTTCTTTCATCCTGTGTTGACAAAATTACTCTTTCACACTGCAGACAGACTTGATGACTCTGATTTCACTTATATAAGAAACCATCCAATGTCAGGTAAGCCCCTTTCCAAAGTTATGTATAACATATGAGGAAATGTTGCTACATAATGTAGATGAATTAACAATCACCAACTTCATTTTGTTGCACAGTCATACCTTCCAAATTATCCTTTCCTTCCTACTCTCCTTTTCTTTCATTGCATAATTTTCTATGTACAATAAAAAATTCTGACATTTACACTTTGTGTAATCAGCAGAGCAGAAAACTACAGTGGATCAAAGAAAAAGCACCATATCTGAAAAGAGTGACGTAACTCCATACCACTCGTCCCCACGGCAATCATTCCATGCCTCTCGGAATCATCTGGACCGGGACTCTGAGATCCTCTCATTCAGCCTGGAGGACACCTTCAGAGAGATGGACGAATATGAGGAAGATCCTCCAAACTTCATGGATGAAGGTATCTGGGAGGCTGATGAAGCAGAGAGGTGTGACCCAATCCTGACCCTCCTCAACCTGGAATATTTCCAGGACACTTTACAGACTCTTTACGACCTTTCTTACTCTTTCCTGGACACTTTCTTCAATTGCCTTCCAGAAGACGAGGTGCTTCAACATCTGGAAAACTTACGGGAAGGAGCTAAAAAAGGCAGGATGCTCTGGGCCCACCGGCGAGTTTGTTTCCTCCTTGGTCGGCTATGTGCCAAGAAACTGAAGTTCTCGCAAGCACGAGTGTACTTTGAGGAAGCTCTAAAGGTCCCTGTAAATGGTTTTGATGACAAGCCACTCCTAATTGCCCTGTACACTAATCTCACTGCTGTTTACCTCAAACAGAAGATGATGGATAAGCTACCATTCACGCTGGATAAGGCAAGTGCTCTGATTCTGTGTCTTCCCTGCCACAACTTCTGCTCTGTGGATGAGTTTGAGCTGCTCAAACCAATCATGCGCAAAGCCATAATTGAAAAAGACAAGTACCTAGAGGCTCGGACATGCTACCTCTCCCTCTGTCTCTTCATCCGTCTAAGGAAAATAGAGGATGCTTTACCTTTTGTAGAGAGGCTTCAGTTCCTTACCATGACTTTGTCTGCTGAAGTTGAGAGGCCAACTGCCCCAATTGATCTCAACTGGATGCTGTGCAGGCTTTATCATAAAAAGTATTTGCCCTACCTCACACTAGCTTCTTTAAGTTTAGACTCAGGACAAGAGCATTCCTTGGATGATGCATTCCAGAAAATTGAACTCTTTATCAGAAACTCAGCCAGGCTTAATCCTCACTGGAAGGAAAGTAATTCTGTGCTTCCTACACAGGTGGTGGTTTACCTTCAGCAGGCCTTGTCCATAGCTAGTCAAGGGAAAGACCCAAGGACTCAAAGGGACCTGTGCCTGAGCCTAGCTAGTGTTTACCAGCAGCATGGAGCTCTAGAGAAGGCTGTGCCCTTTGCCCAACAGGCAGCACAAACTGGAAGTCAAATTAATGAGGAGGAGGGCTTTGAGGCATCCATACTGCTGGCCTGGCTCTTGGTCCTAACGGAGGAACCCATACAAGCTCAGAACACTCTGCACCCGCTGCTTAAGTCTTTGAATGAAACCGACAGTCCGACACAGCGTGGTGTAGTCTACAATCTCCTAGCCCTATGCCTCCGCAAACAGGGCAGAGTTCAGGAGGCAGCAAGAAACTTTTATTGCGCTCTGCAGATCTCCAGAGAGAATGGAAACAAGCGTAACGAAGCACTAGCTCTGGCTAACTTGGGTTGCTTGTCTCTATCTGTTGGGGCTTCAGGCCTAGCAGAGTGTTTCCTGCTCAATTCCCTGCACCTATTCCAGTTTCTCTCAGAGAGCCCCACAGATCAGGAGCATGTCCAGGCTCTCCTCTGGCTGGGCAGGAGCTACAAGGATAGAGGAGGGAGTCAGGAGGTCAGAATTTGCTTCGAGATGGGCCTCCTTATTGCTATTAGTGCTAAAAATCTGCACAGTAAGTGTTCAAGATTTTATGTTTTAGGTTGCATCTATACCTGATAGCTACAGTGGCCCCAAAAAGTATTTGCACACTTAAACTTAAAATGTATAAATGTATTTGCATTATATGACAATATTTCAAAATGAATAGCATTGATTTTAAACAAATAGCCTATAGCACAATCAAAATTTCCAATCAAAACATTTTACAAAATGAAGATTGCTAGGTTTCAAAATATGAAAAATATAAACATATTGTTCAAAGTCTAGAACTTTGGTTTGAACTTGAGGGGAACTTGCAACCACAAAAACAACCACAAGTCCAATTGGTTAAAAAATGTATAATAATAAAAACTCTCAAAAGTGAAATTACTTCTAAAAAACCCCGGCATAATTTCTTTGCAGATGCCAATTAGTTTAAAATGTTATAAGTAATGCAATGAAATTCAGATATTTTGTGAAGTGTCTAAATACTTCTTGGAGTCACCTAAATATTTTAAAACTTCTGTATGTCACAAACTTTATTTCTAAGTGAACAGAGAATTAATGTTATGCCGGAATTTCATTTATAGTGTAAGAATAATAACACAATGTTATTCCAAATGCAGGTCAAATGGTTGTGGCAAAAGTTCTAAGTCGCCATTACGCTGACTTGCTGCTGTACGGACAGTGTATTGTTTACTATGAGCACTGTGTAGGGCTGTGCAGAACACTAAAGAATAAACAGCTAGAAGGAGAGTTCCTGGAACTCCTCAGCAACCTCTATCTCTCACTCAACACTGAGAAGTAAGCGCTACTGTAATCTGCACATACTACATAATAGTACCATTGTCAATACTTTGAAACTTGATCCATTTGAAACAAATTAATTGGTGAATTCAAAAGTAATTATTTTATAAAAATCACTGCAGGTCATCGAGGAAGTCACTTGATTACACAAAGCAAAGCTTAAGGATCTCCATAGACCTGGGGAAAAGACTGGAGGAGTCAGAGACATGGCTGCAAGTGGGCCGTATCTATTATATGATTCATGAAGATGAACTGACTGACATGTACCTACAGGTAAGTCAAAGGATCGAAGTAGGGTATTTCAAAAGTTATAGTTAAAGTTATTTTTGCATATCCATTTGGAAAAATATCCCACCAACAAGACTATTCTTTAACTTTTTTAGTCTGGTCATTTCTAAAAAAATAAAAAAAATAATTATTGCCATATCATATACATGTATGTTTTTATCAGCTGTTGTGATAACTTCTTTCTCCGTAAACAAATGTTTACAGGCAGCAGTAAAGACAGCCCTGAGGATGAATGACCCATGCTTTGCTATGAGCATTTATGAGGAAGCAGGAGATGTGTTTTTCAAAGGACACAGAAACCAACTGGCTGCCCTTCCTTTTTACAGGGTAGGTCTCACTATGAGTTCCCAATACATATTACCAAAACAATCCAAAAATGGTTAGGAGATGTATACCATGTGACTAAGCATGGATTCCTACATCTTCTAAATCTATCTGCTGTTTTTCTTTCTTTTTTTTTAAGGATGGGAGTTTGCCATTTGCACGCAGCATTAAAGATGTGCACTCAGAGTTCAGGCTTTTGAGCAAACTTACAGAGCTCCTTATGAAGCAGAAGCACTACGAGGAAGCACTGCAGTATGCCACACTTGCAGTGCAGGTCAGCGCCACTACTGGTAAGACCTTTACACGCATCTGTTCCTAAAAAGCTATAACCATAGAAATTAAAACCAATTATGTATTATTCAATTATTCAGTAAATTCTGACTATGGGCCACATAAAATTAGTAGAAAAAGAAAGAAAGAAAGAAAACTTTAGTGAAAGTCAGTTTGACTGTGTATTGTAAGTCTTAACCTATGTTGCCCCCTGCTGGAGACACATTTCCTTTACAGCATACAACATTTGAACAATACATCATCATACACAATACACCAATAATACATTTAAAGGGTTAATTCACCTAAAAATAAAACTTCTATCATTAATCACTCAACCTTCATTAATACCCGCAAGACCTTTATTCATCTACAGAAGACAAATGAAAATATTTTTGATGAAATCTGAGAGCTGTTAAAATGAGCTGATCAGAGAAATCTGACAGTGTTAAAATAGTCCATGTGACTACAGAGGTTCAACCTTAATGTTATATAGAAATATTTTAATTTGTTTTCCGAAGATGAACAAAGGTCTTACGGCTTTGGAACGACATGAGGGCGAGTAATTAATGACAGGAATTTCATTTTTGGGTGAACTAACCCTTTAAGCCAACATGAAATCTAAACAGACCCAGTTTAAATTTAAGGACATGTTCCTGGTCAAACTGTATCTGATTTAGTGCATGTTACTCTTAGAAAGAAAGAAAGAAAGAAAGAAAGAAAGAAAGAAAGAAAGAAAGAAAGAAAGAAAGAAAGAAAGAAAGAAAGAAAGAAAGAAAGAAAATACATCAACTCAAATCAAGTTTGACCTGCTCTCACATGACTTTCCTTTTTGGATGATATCACCCAGAAAGCACTGTCTATTTAGGCACTGTTTAAGGCTTCTGTAATGTAATGCGGGTAAACATGAATTTTATAGTAACAATAACAAATAATGAAGGATTTGATAAAGAAGCATGATAACTGAGATACACTTAGAAGCTCTCTTAAGTGAACTTGATCTTCAGCCTTCACATCCAATTAATTTCTTTGAAACCCTGCAACTGTCATATTCTTATTGGTTGATCGTTTTGATTGTTCACAGGTGTTTCTTGTTAGTCATTAGTCTTGGTGTATAAATAGCCCTCATGTTTCCATTGTATCTTGTCTAGTTTTGTTTGCATAACCACTGGTGGTGAGTCTCATGTACCGTAACCAAGTCAAATTCGGGTGTCACTGAGGACCAACAACTGTTGATAAATCACTTAAAATAACTTTTATTTTCAACAGAAGCAAGAAACTTATTTGGGTTTAAAACAACTTGAGAGAGTAAATGATGACAATTTTCATTTTTGGGGGAACTATCCCTTTAATGTTAATAAAACAACAAAAAACAGAGAAAATCAGTCACTGCTCTGAGAACTTTAATAGTAGCTTTAATAAGTATCAATGTATAATTGCCGGTGTGTGTATGCTGGTGGCGGTGATAGCGTCCATGCCGGTGTGTTGGTGTCGGTGTGTCCGTGCCTGTGCCGGTGTGATAAAGCAGTTTTTTTTTTTTTTTTTAGTTGTATATTAAATTGAATGTGAGTGTATATGTAATGTGTATCTTTGTTCTTCTCTTACAAAGACATTAGTTTGGCTGTAATGCTCAGTTGCTTGCAAAATAGTAAAACCAACATAAAAAAAGAACCATGATAAAATCGTGAATCGTGATTTTCCTGAAAAAAATCGTGATATGATATTTTTGCCATATTGCCCACGCCCACCCCTACCCTGCATCCTGTTTCACTCTGTAATGCATCACATTGCAGAAATAAAATGGCTTGCAAATGGCTTTTGGGACGTTTCAAAGTACATAATGCATTGTTTTCTTGTATGCTGTACTGTCAGAGGAGCTTCTAATTCAATTGTTTTAACTGATCTTGTGAATAAATATCAATTTTAAATATCAATACCATCAATATACGTACATTTTATGCCCAACAATGCATTTTTGATCAAAATGCATAATTTTTGTCAGAATTATTGCACTCTGTCTGGTTGACACACATAGGCGCGTGCTCAGTGACTGCTAAGACAAACTGCTAAATGAAATGGAAATATGCGTATGACTTTTAATTCAGAACATTTAGAGAATAACTAAATTCTCAAGCACATCAAACAAAAGTATAAGCTCACTGTCAGCATCTGAGGCGGCATCCGGTCTACATTAAACTCTTTATGATCCTCTTTGAAATTTAAAGTGCTCTAATGATTTGGACAGCTTGTACTTTTCCCACTGCAGTTTGCTCAGCCATTAATTTTTTTATTTGAATCTATTTTTCATACATAATTATGTGTGTGATGGTAGTTAGCTAAAACTGGGGTTACATTATTTTCTGAAAGAAAGGAAAAAGTAGTAACCTGACATTGTTTTGACGTGTATTTCTTACAGATGTTACTTTAAATGAGAGAGTGTCCTTCCATCGTCTTGCATCAGTGTACTTCTCTCTAGGGAAGTATGAGATGGCTGAGAACTATTACCTGAAGTCTCTTTCACTCTGCCCCACTGCATCTGAACATGATATTGAAGTTCGGTACTATGTTAAAGTATACTGCAGACTGGCTGATCTGACCCTATACAGATTAAAGGTAATTAAAAAGATTTAATTAAAACAGATTAAAGGATTAAAGAAAATGTTTTTTAGTGAATAAAGCCCAAAGTATCTATAAAAATAACTTAAGTATTCAGGGTATATGCATTTTATGAAGAATGTAAATGTTTATTGCTGTTTATGCTTTAGGATGCATTTGATGCCATGGGCTACTACCATTTAGCGCTGGCAGCAGCCCTGGAGGACAAAGAAAGCCTAAGCACACTGTACATAATCTACATGAAGCTCGCAGAGATCCATGCCCACTACATGCCTGATGCCGAACTGTGTAAGAACTACATGGACAGAGCGCAAAGTCTGAGGAGGGAACTGGCAGGAGACACAGAAGAAACACATCAAGACCTGGCTGAGACAGCATCTGACACTCACACCAATGCTGGTCAGTCAGACTCCAGCAGTGGCACTAGTACTCTCACAGAGTCCAGCATGACCGACACCAGCCACACAATCGATGCCCTGAAAGAATCTGAGCTCATATTCTCTAACTTAAGTCACAAAGAAGACACAGGCTGCACTAATATATCTGAGGAAACAGACTCAGGGCCTGCTGACAATATCAATCCAGAGACTACCTGTCCTGATAAAAAACACATTCATGAAAGGAGAATGAAGGAGGACATGACTATTATATTGTAATTGATTTGTGCTTAATGCAATAACTCTGAAAAATGCACTACTTTTAATTGTGCACCTTTTCTCTCTCTCTTTTTTTTTTAAACAAATGTTAAATGTTGAAAATCATATAATATATTTTCTATTAGTGTTTTAAGAAGAATGTTAACAAATTTGCATAATTGTAAATATGTATTTGTATATCTGTAAATATGTTTGTTTTTTACCCTCCCTGAGGACTTTTAAAACTATTAGGCTACTTAATTAAAACTCAAGAAATTCTTTCAACGTCCATGGACACAGTACATGGTTCCATAGCATGTGCATGATCACTATACAAAGCACTCATTGAATAAATCTTAACCAGAACTTGCTTTCTGTTCGATTACCAGGCCTACAGTATGTATGTACTGTAAATTGTGAAGTCATTCATGGGTAAATCATGGGTAAATTGGCACTTAATTCTTAAACATCAAACCTAACCATTAAACATCATCTTGATTTTTAACCACAAACGACCATTCCGGATACAGTTCATTAATTTGCCACAGCAACTACATAAATCATGTGCTTAAAAGGCCCATAAAAGAGTTTACTGTGGTTACTTATCTTTTGCCGTAATCCTCAAAGTTTGCGTTATCCTCAAAGATTAAAGCATCTACTCAAACATTGTGTGTTATATTATCCTCCACTAGAGGGAGATATTGGCTATGGTGAATGGTGATTCAATCACTTTACGTCTAAGTATATTCCTCTGTGATTAAGATGAGAAAAGCTGCATTTAACTGAGCCGTTCATTTAAGTAGCATCCTTCATAAATATATTTTGATTTGACGCTCCATACTTTCTTCCGGATAGATGAATGATTAAAAATGATTATAGCAATTTCTGTGAAAATAACATGGTCTACAGTTATTGTATTACTATGAAACCATTATAAATCAACGTGCACTATCTTTCACAAAGTGACGATTTATGTATTTATTTTGTTAATGACAACGATGATTATTCACCTTCCTCCTGGACGCAGAAGTTCCACGTACCAGTGTTACGGTTTATCCATAGACAGTTAAAGAAAGGGTGGTGACCGTGTTAACTGGTGACCAACTTCCGTTCATCCGCTGCAGATGTGAGCATATTCGTCGATTCTGAAAGCACAAACTGACGCGATATTAAGCTGTCTAATAAACGCAGACTTGCTCGTTACATGCCTTTCGTATTCTTGTAAAGATGACAAAGTATTGCTATGATCTAAATAATAAATAAAAAGTAATCTTTCCACGGGTTTCGAACGCGCGCAGAAAAGAGCTCCGTGAGAACACCGTGATAAACATGTTGAGCTATCTCACTACTACCTGTCCGAATCAAAACAATGTGCTCATGTTAACTTGTGACCTCTGTGTGTTTCCTATTACAAAAACTCACCATGGCGTTTTTTTAGAAAATGTATACTACTTGGTTTATGATTTTAAAGAACATTACATGGACTCTGTAGTCAGAAAATGGTACATAATTGTGGCTACAGTTGTATAACAACTGCTATGGTTAAACTGGTTATTAATGAAAACATGGTTCTGTGTCGTCAGATATAGCTGATGTCTCAGGTGATGAATATAATAACGTTATTTACATGTTGCTTTCAACGTTATTTTATCCTAAAATTAATTTAGAAACATATTTTTTACAGTCTATGGTCGGCCCACCGGGCATTTGCCGGGTATGCCAGATTACCAGTCCAGCCCTGGTGGTGAGTGTGTGGAGTGGGAGCGGAGTGTCCACCCCCAAAAAAGTAAACCACAGTGTGTGTGAGAGAGAGAGAGAGAGAGAGAGAGAGAGAGAGAGAGAGAGAGAGAGAGAGAGCGCGCGCGAGAGCGCAAAGTTCAAAGTTCCTGTTTTTAAATAAGCTGTTTCCAGTATAACCGCAGAATTTGGAGCAGCCACCTAATGCATTACATAAAAATGCATTACATAGGCTATTCAATTGCATTATAACTAAGATGTGTTATCATTTAAAATGTGACTTAAAAGACCTGAAACTACTTGATAATTTAAGCTTGGGTCCCAAATTGCACTGAAACCTGTAATTTAGAAGCTATTTATTCAAGGGTTTTTCATGAAGTTAAAGGAAACATCCAGTTTGCCTCTTCTTATTTAATTAAAGGCATCCTTTTAGTTTCATACCACAATGATCACATGGCTTACTCACACTGGTAAATATTGTGTGCTATGTGTATGTTTTGCAATAATTTTAGCTAACAAATAATGTATTCCAGTCACAGAGAGAGGACTAAAAGCTTTCTGAAGGGACTTGGTTAAACAGTGCTTTTCATCTGGTTTTAAATTAATGTGAGCATTATGTTCCTAATGAATTTCTGTGCTTTCTCCTACTGTAATGCAGTGTAAGGTCCAACTCTCTCAGCAATTGTTTTAGTGGCTGGGAGTGGGAGTCATTCTGATCTGGCACATATAGCATGCAGAGTGAGTTGGATCCAGTAAAAGGCTGAATTGCAAACAAAGCTAGAGTGCAGAGTGCCAGCATCAACCACTTTACAGATTTCTTTTTGGGATATGTCTCTTATGTTCACAAAAATAAGATAAGACAGTGATATTGTGAAATATTGCAAATACTTAATTTTTTTTTTTTTTTCTTATAATGGCTAATTTGAATTTTCAGCATCATTACTCCAGTCTTCAGTGTCACATGATCCTTCAGAAAATAATTTTAATATGCTGATTTGGTGCTTAATTATTATTGGTACTTATTAATAAAAGTTTTTGCTGCTTATATTTTTGTGGAAATCGTGTAAAAAAAAAAAAAAGAATAGAAAATTCAAAAGAACAGCGTTTATTTGAAATATAAATCTTTTATAATATTACAAATGTATTTACTGTCCCTTTTGATCAGTTTAATGTGTCCTTGCTGAATGAAAGTTTATTTTTATTTTTTATGTTTTTTTATAATCCTTTTGAGTGGTAGTGTATCATTGTTTCCCAGCATGAAAAACTGTTTTCAACATTAATGATAATAAGAAATGTTTCTTGAGCACCAAATCAGCATATTCGAATGATTTCTGAAGGATCATGTGACACTGAAGACTGGAGTAATTAAAATTCAGCTTGGCTTTTACAGGAAAAAAATACATTTTAAAATATATTAAAATGGAACACAGTTATTTTACATATTTCATAATATTACTATTTTAACTGTATTTTTGATTAAATAAATTCAGCCTTGGTAAGCATAAGAGACTTATTTTAACAATAATAAAAATGATTCCAAACTTTTGACTGGTAGTGTAGCGCTGTCGTTAAATCACACTACCCATACCGTCCTCACTTATCTTAGCTATTACATTCAGAAAGGCAGACTTCATGGCAACAAGTATCTTGGCAAAGTGATGTGGACTGGTGAACTATGTTAAAGACTTCAAATAGATCTCCGGAGACAGGTTCTTCTCTGATGAGCCGCATTTGGTTTGCAATAAATCTCTCACTCTATATTAGTGCAGCATGCCTCTTATCACTGTATGCCAGGGCTGTCTCACCCCATAAACCACAGGCAGAGGTACACTAAGCATTATTTAGCTGAGGATCAGTTCATTTCCACTGATGTCAAGAAAAAAGAGAACATGCACAGTGTGATTTTATTTGAATGTTGTTGAAAAAAAGACTCCATTACAATTATAGCTTTTCCCCACAAATATTTTTAATGTTGGATTTGTCACAGTTTGATTCTAGTGAACTTTAGCAGATCAAGGAGGAAAAACATTGCAGTAACACACTGAATGGCTGTTGATTCCTGTGGGAAATCAGCATTGTTTCTTTGCTTGTAATGGCTACCAGGAGGATGCTAATCACAATTTAATGGTGGCCCCTTGCTTTAAACTTCATTGAGCACTCATTACAATTAGCAGTAGTCATTATAGACCTCTGTCTTATCATCTGCAGATGTGGTTTGCAATGCAGCAGATTGTTTGTGTGGAAAGTGGTGTGTTTGACTTTATGTCCTTTATAAGGTGTTTCACACTAGCTGGTTATGTTCAGGAAGGGCTGACACCTCAGATTTGTCAGCTGTTCTCTGACCTCCTCGCTTGCGTCACTGGGATTTCCTATTGATTGTTCGTTGCTGAATTAAAGGTAGGGTAGGCAATTTGTTTTATAAACACTTGTTATACTGGTTGAAACTCTCTTCACATCCTGATAGCAACCAATAATAGAAGTGGTCTGTATATTAAAACATGTACATATTTCTTCTGTGGAAGTCACAGGACCAAAACATTGTTCGTCCAGTCATTGCATTCGGTTCAGCAGCCACCTTTTACAGTTCTTTCTGAACTTAACCATAATTATGAGATGGCAACCCGTGACGTTCTACCTGGAGCTGTCATTATCCTCAGACTCGGATTTATGCCAACACTATCAATGCCGAAATGAATCTGCAGCTGTCAAGTGGTACAACTTGCTCTGTAAGTTGTTTACGTTCATTATTATGGTAAAGTTATGTGCTTTGAGACATTTAACTCTGTGATGCTTTGCAGGCGCTGTTGTGTGTGTTCATGCGTTTTGAAGGAGGCGTGGCTTTGGAGACGCTCTGTAGGGAGGGTGGGATCTCATGCTTTTAAAGCTAGCTTGCTATTGCTAAGCCTGTCCGAAATTGCTTACCCTACCTTTAATGCCATGCAAACTCATATGAGACTTTAGTTCTGTCTGTGCAAATATACTAGTTTGATGAAGCATTAACATGTTTTTGGACCACAAAATAAGACTATGCTACTGCTTCTTCCATGCTAATTCATTCTAAACAATCAAGGTTATAGAGCCTGATGCCATTAGAGCAAATTTATGTTCCACAAATAAAAAATTTTCTTTTCTTTTTTTTCTTCCTTTTTTCTTTTTGATGCTTTATAAATCAATTTTGATCGAATTTAGAATAAAAAAAAAATGAAAAGAAAACCTTGATAAGTAGTTTAGCAAAAAAAAATTATTGTAATTTTTTTAAGACAGACGATGATAGAAGTTTTTCGAAACCATGAATACGAAGAGTACAGCGTTGTTCTAAGAACTCAACACATTTAAACTAGTTTTTAAAAAGTATTTCGTCCTTTCGTGTCATTGACCCTTAAATAACCCATGAAACCAATAAACTGATATGAAGTACATAATGTTATTTATTTATTTTCAGTACACTGTTGTTTCAACCAAATATGGACAAATCCAATGGTTGGGTTTGTCCATATTGGACCCAAATATATGGGTAAAAACAACCCAGCGGTTTTTTAGAGTGAACCCTTTATCCAAATATAATTCTTTGTAATCGGTTCACAAAGGTGCTGCAGTTGAGTCATGAGGAACCTTTATTTTTTAAGAGTTTTGCTGCAAGCTGCACTAAAAGTGAAATAGAGACTGAAATTTCAACATGTTATCATTGGAAGACCATTCAACAACCCATCTGGTTCTGTTCTATTCTTGTGCCTGTCTCATTTGCCCAGGCAAATAAAACACCAAGATTAGCTAAATTGCATCATTAACACCTGTTTTCTGTAGCATGACATCATTTTACATTCCGCATGCCTACATGATGCTGTAAATTATGAAAAACAGATGTATAAGAGACGTATGCAGAGGTCTGGCACTTTAATTTAAAACGGCTTTCTGCTCTGAATAAATGACTCTTGAGTGTCTGTTTTATATTCAGTGGCAGAACATCAATGACTGAACTGCATCCAGTAGTATAAAAAAAGAAGAGTCTCATGGTTAACTTTAGTTCTTAGTTTGTAGAGGATCCAAGCTCTGTTTCTGAAAGGTTCACCACTCACCCTCATGTCATTTCAAAAGTTGACACAAAAGAAGATATTTTGAATTGTTTTTCCCAATGCAGTGAAAGTCAGTGCTGTTCAAAACAACATTGGACCCCAATCTTAGTCTTATATGTTTGGAATAACATGAGGGCGAGTAAATGATGACTGAATTTTCATTTTTGGGGTTGACACTCATGTCCTATAATTTGTCAAATAGTCACATTGTTACATTTATTCCCTTCAAAAATGAGAAATGTTTGACATCTTTGAAGTGTATGCAGTAAAGTTTTGTGTGCATATTAGCACACAACCATAATAATGAATGATTTCTTTAATCTAAGTCCAGTAAGATTGCCCTTGGTGTAGAATTTATTCCAGTATCTCACTATATAAAATACTTTTATAAGAATAAGTCAGCACATTTTCTTCAGGGTGAAAAAATGTAAGTGCCTCCAGTCAGTGCAATGGACATCAAAGCACAGATTGTAAGACCAGGAATCTCATATCGATAAATCCCCACGTGGTGTTGCAGAAGTCGAGAGCAACACCTCCTGCCAGCCTCCTCCACTTGGTGTCTCTTTGAGTAATTCCACAGACACTTTTGTCTCCATTTATGTTACCATGTATGGCCTCTGTGTACTCCTTTATGACAATAAATCCCAGGCATTTATTCATTCTGCTTACACATTGCAGGCATTTCAGAGCTCTAGGGCTTGTATTTGAGAAGTAAACACAAAAAAGGGATAAGGGAGTGAAAGAGAATGACATATACTGTCGGGATTCGGTGTCTAATGGGTCTGATTTCAGTATGGGCAGACAGCCAGGATAACAGATGGTCTTATGATGACAGCAGCAAGTACTTTGCACTAATAAACAATACCAGTCCTGTTTCACAAAGGGACATTTTAATACAGGAACTTAAAGTGCCCCTATTATGCTATTTTAAAGGCTCCTAATTTTGTTTTGGAGGTCTCCTACAATAGGTTTAATTTTCTCATAATATAGATTGCACATCACCTCATTTCTCAAAGAGTCTGAAATCGGCCCATTCAAAGATTCAGTCTTTCTAAACCCCTCCTTTCTTCAAGCCTACTCTGCTCTGATTGGTCAGATTGACCAGTCTGTTGTGATTGGTCTACTACTTACAGTGCGTGTCAGAAATAGGGCTGCCCTTAATAGTCAACAAGAAGAGGCTTAGTTGACCAAATTTGAATTGGTTGGTTAGTCGCAGAAAAAAAAAACTCCACAGGAAGTGGTGAAGTCAAGCAGCACACAACTGGCCGTACAGATAAGAGTACATCATTTGAAAAGGGTCTAATTTTATTTGTGTACACTCACAATAACAACAAAACTTGTGCATTTGTAACATAAAGAAAAAAAAAACAGGATGCGCTTTCTGCAATCTCGGTGACCGCGTGGACTACTTTCTGGAGCGCCTCACAGAAATTAATCGAAACTCAAACAAGCATATGCTTGCCTCACAGACATTCTATATGTCAATAGAATGCTCCAAATGTCTGCTTTTGAATGAACCAATTCAAAATCAAAAAAACAAATATTCTCTGAATATGAAATTCGAAAATTGTATTCATTTATTGGTAAACTAGTGTTTTCTGAGTCAGTGTTGGCTGCAAAATTATGTTGACAATGCTCCAGTAGCAGTATTAACATGCTGCTGTGCTTAGTGGCACATCTGGTTTTCATTGGCATGTGCCACTAAATCTTGTGACGTGCAGATGGATTGCATCATTCATATGCCACTGACATGGCCAGTGTTACACTTACTTATACTGACACCTACCGGCGTGCATGCAGCATCATGCCCGAATAAAGGTTTAAAGTAACGGATACAACTGTTAATGTGGTATTTGTAGTGACCCATGATAGATTTATTCCGTGTTTCCTAGAATGCGCAGTTTGCGTGATCAACAACATACAGTAGCACTGGTATTACATAACATTCAGTGGCACCTGCCACAAACTGACTAAAATATTACTGATTTGTAAATCATACCTGCAAACTTGTCGCTTTTCGGCGACAATCGCCGTTTTCTTGGTCAATTGGGTCATTTACGTGAATCGCGTAGAACCGGAGAGTTTTTTTTTCCGGGGGGGGGGGGGGGGGGGGGGGGGGTATATTGTTTCTCACAGTAACTGCCATGCAGGCTAGAATTGCGAAACATTATTGGATAATTCTTATAATTGACATTTCTCTGGGCCAATCGGAATCTTAGCACTTTTTCTCTTGGCCAATTGGAATCTTAGGACTTGCGTCAGAATCTTGAAGCACACAGCGTCAACTGAGCTGAGCTCGCCATTAGGGCTGTTCGATTCCGGATTTTTTGGAATCGATTCCGATTCCGATTCCTGTTTCTGGAATCGAAAAGAATCGATTCTTGGAATCGATTCCTCACTGTTATTTTCGATTCTTTTCTTTTTTAATACCAACAGCATGTCTAACATTGTCGCGTCTTACCGTGCCACACAGCGAGAAACTCTCTACACCGGGCGACGTGACAAGCGACCGTTGCAAATCCATTTGTCCTTCCTATAGACGTATTGCGACTTGCGAGTGCTGGTCATAAATAGAACGAGGCATTTACTTCGGGGATTTGTCACGTCGTGCTTCCTGCATCAGGTGTAGACAGTACAGTGTAAAGACTAGGAATATGTTCACCATATAGGCCTACATATGTGGTAGATTTTATTTTACATACATACCTAACTAATAACACACACAAACACACACACACACACACACACACACACACACACACACACACACACAGACACACACACATAATCGATCTATCCACATACTAAGTGTATACACTTATGAATGTGGATAGATCGATTTTTATTTATTTGTGGTAGGCTATATATATTTCATCCAGTATCATTAAACTATAGCTTAAATTCCTGTTAAATTCTAAAAGCATTTTGTTCAGGAACAGACTCATGCACACTTTACACATAGGCTACAAACTTTTTAGGCCTTTTAGTTTACACAACTTTTTTTTTTTTTTAGGGCCTTTACACATATAAACTTTTTTTAGGGCCTTTACACATATTCACTTTTTTTTAGGCCTTTACACATATAAACTATTTTACACGCACACCTGCGGCGACACAAATAAAGCACGAAAAGAGCTCTTTTCTGTCTGTGTCATACGTAGGTCACGTGCACACTATAATGTTCGCACCGTCTATGTTTCGCACGCACCCCTACACACAAGCACTGTTCCCACAGTAACCATTCCTCCAGCTCACGCGGCGAATGCAATAAATGTAGCCTACTGTAGGTCGCGTGGCCACTATAGTATATTAGTAGTCTGAACTTTATTTCTTTACAGGTGACGTGATTGTGTTGACAGATGAATTCAGCAAGTGGCCGCGGTTTGTGTTAAAAAAAATCTTAAAGAGGAGTCGATTCCCCTAATGGAATCGATTCCAACCTTTGGAATCGACTCTCAATTCCCAACGCCTCGGAATCGAGGAATCGATTCTTTTTGGAATCGAGTCCCAGCCCTACTCGCCATTGATGAGACGCCTGGCTACCGTGCGAGTCTAATGGAAACTCGCGCATGAATTTTCCTGCATTTTAGCGCCCACCAAAATGATTTTTTGTCCCGCCAAAGTCTTATTTGATCGGTGAGTAATGTAGATGAACGGCTGCGTTTGTGACAGGGTGTATGTTTAACTGAAAGAACAAGCAGAGAGAGAGAGAGCCGGTCGCGCGCGCGCACTCTCTGTGTAAACGACTTCACCGTCTCCAAACCTCTATGCTCCAAACTAGGCGCTGTGTTGCTCTCTCTCCCTCGCACGCACATATTAATCAAAAATAAATCGACACGGTGGTAAAAGGTCGAAAGACCTTTTTTTCTGAATTACTGCTGGGTGTGAATTTTGCTAAATAAGTTTCCTTATCTTCTCTGAAAAGCGTTCTGGACATTCAGCTGACTTAAACAACACTTTAATTAAACGAAATAAAACTATACAGTGATGAAATGTTTTTATGTTGACACAAAACTTGGATGTCAGTGTCCTAACTGCTGGCATAATCACACAACGCGCACGACACGTCCAATTCGCGAACTAATGACTCCTTTGAACCGATTCATTTTAATGAATGGTTAAAACAACTAATCTTTCCAACAGTGAACTCAGGTGACGTCTGAATCGGTGTAACTAATCAGTAACACTTTACAATAAGGTTATATTTATTACATAAATTATATAAAAAAGTACAGTTTGCTAACTCAAGCTTAAACTTCAAAATAAAGAAAACCACTTGTTTAAAAAAAAAAAAAAGCATATGACTACATTTTTCCACACAGTGCTATCAAGAATCGATAAGAGAATCGATAAAGAATTGGATCGATAATCAGAATCGTCAGTGGCATTATTATTGATAAAATCTTATCAATTCCCATCCCTATGTGAAGACCGTAAAATTATAATCAAACATTAAAGAACATACATGTTTTTTTAAGAGTTTTTTTTTTTTTTTTTTTAAGAGTTAAAAGATTAAAACATTTTGCTAACATGAGGTCTTATTGTGTCACTGTCAGTCTTTTTACATCAGTGCAAAACTAGGGTATGCAGATTAATTATTATTATTATTATTATTATACATTATTCATCAGCATGCATTGATTAATCCCATGGCATGTAGCAAAAAAAAAACATGCCATTCTTTTATTTGTCGTGCACAAACAGCTATTTATTTTATATTTATTTTCAAAAAACCATAAAAAGGGGCACTTAAAGTTGAAACAAAAGGCTTTAGATATCCAAATTTATGTTTCAAATGGGTCTTTAACCTATGGCATTCAGCCATGCTGTAAAAAGGTAACTTTTACCTAATTATTATTTCGATTTCTTCAGGCATGACATTGAATTAATGTGTTAAACATCAGAGCGTAATAATGAGCAGATTAAAAATGAGAGACAATTAATGAAAGGGCGGGAAAAGTGCTGTCTGTAGTAATTTAAATATACAATGTGTTCACATGTCATTAATATGCAGGAAGAGCAAACCAGAGTAGACTTAGAACCTTGTGATGATTTGGATCTAAATATATTTGCTCTTTTCATCTTTCAGTAAAAGCAGGGTCTTAGCATTCGATTTCTGTGAAATGTGGAGTGCAGTTCGTGAAGCAGGTCTTTGTGCAGTACGTCAATAGGTACAGGAAATTAGTCGGTCTTTGAAGTACTTTAAAAACCTTGAACAAAAAAGGGACAAAATTAATGTAAGTCATTCATTATCAACCCCCCAGATGGAAGCCTTATTGATTATCAATTTTGACAAACAAATCCTCCATTATAGATTTTGTATGCAGAATCCAGTTCAAACCGGATCACTCTTCCATCTGCCTCTTATTTTAATTAGTCAAACCCCATTATGCGCTCAAAATAATGCAAGATCATTTGTGACACAAAAAGCTTAAAGGGGTGATAGAATGATTTTATAGGGTATTTCACACTGTTCCTTAAGGTCTCCAAATAGGGTAGCAAACGCAGGGATAAAAAAGTACCCCGTGTGTAAAATGAAATACTCTGCTGTATCTTTAATGCTGTGGGCCTAATTTTCTGCCAGAGGTCCTGGACTTCTTGTTCAGATACATGGCATCATGGATTCGATCAAATACCAACAGATAAAAAAAATCAAACCTGGCAGCCTCTGCTGAAAAGAAAACAGAAATGAAACAGAAATGGTTCACTGAGCACAAAACCAAGCATCTGCAATGGCCATCCCAGTCCCCAGACCTGAACCCTAGAAAATGAGTGGGCTGAACTGAAGAGAAGAAAATCACTATCAAGAAAGAGAAAAATCACTCGCAGCTCTTGAAAGGAAAACGTCCAGATATACTCTTAAATACTGAAAGCACTCTTTGTTTATTTCTTGTAACATGTTTTTTGTTCCTCTTTATTATTTACTAACTTTTATGTTTTGAAACGATATTAGTTTATACAGGCTATTTCAAATTCTTAGCATGCAATTGTTTTAATAATTTTTTTTCAAGTTAAAAAGTTCAGTTTTGCGAAAACACATTTATGTGACCAAGTGTAAATGGAATCGTTTTGATAAATCAGATAACTATCTGATCAGCAAAAACGCATGAAGTGACCAGGTGTAAACAGGCCCTACAACTTGAGCTTTTAAACCCCACTCTCTGTATAAACCACATTATTTGAATGTTATTTCTTCATAACCATGGATATTAGCTCACAGCGTCAATTAAAAATGCATAGATGCATGGCAGGACTGCGAGTCACAGCTGGTCGACCGTAGTGTTAAAATCACATGGCCGACACTGTGTTCTGGAGGGAGAAAATGAGACGTTGGATTACTCTAATGGCAAAATCATTAAGCACAAGAGGGACCCTCGGCTCTTACTTTGTTAAAATGGCTCCTGTGAGTGACTCCATAATCTCTCCTCTGAGTGCTTTTGTGGTGTCTCATTTCAGCTCCCCTGTGGTCATTTGTGTGCGCGGCTTGTTTTTATGTTTCACCACTGCATATGCACCAGCGTTAGTCTTCATGTGTGTCTGTGTGCGTCATGCTGCTGATAGCTAGTGTTTATGTTGTACTCTACTGATGTCTCCCACTCCTCATGTTCGGACCATTATGGCACTATTACAGTGCGAAAGTTCTTTGTTCAGCACGTCCATGATGACAGCTGTAGCATGTTGCTGTCGGATTTAGAGATTTCTATAATATACTACAAGCTAATAGCAAAAAATGGCAGATTTATCAAACGTGGGAAAGGAGCACTGCATGCGGCTGTAGGCTGTTTGTTTGACTAGTATTTTTCAGATATTTTTCTTGGACTCAGAGGCTGAATTAAACCATGCTCTGTTTCTGTGCTGTTTTAACCCCCAGGGCAGGAGAATGACTTTATTGGGGTGGCCCGTGAAAGTCTCTCAGAGACCAGTGCTTTTAGACTGTGTGGTGCCATGGTGAGTGTCCTACTCCTTTGCTGGAGAAAACCTGCTCTTCACAGTCAGTTTTGCCTCTCTTCTGTGTATCTTTTCAGCAGGATTGCTCACTTTTCCACTCACAACATGATTCTATTATCTTGGAAGCTTGTAAAGAGCTGAGATACTGCAGAGAAGGAGATTTGGCCCGTAACGTGAACATGTGGAATCCAGAGAAAGACATTATGTTCCAAATCGTATATTGACAGCGAAACCGTATGTGTGCCTGGCAGACGATTTGAGACTTTTTAAGGGCCGCCAATTGATGAAACGGTTTTATTTGTGGTGGAAAGCCGAGCATGATTTAATAACGGAGACGTGCTGCCTATAGCTCAACTGAGGCTCAAGTGTAATTGAGGTAAATGATCAGATCAGTTTGGAGAGCAGTCTTGAATAACAACCAGAGAGACTCTTGTTCAGTAGTTCTAAATCATACTTTTAAGTCTTGTGTCCTTATAAAACCTTCTCACGGTGGGATAGACCTTGATTTAGTGGTGAGAGGGTCAAAGAAGAAGTTGTTCAGATTGGCTGCTTATGTTAGGTGAGGTTGTGATGTGGCTGTCTGTTGTTTTCTCCTCACACTTGCTAGTTTAATGTCACAGGCACAATGTTTTTCCAAGAGTTGAATCTCTGGAAATCACATCCATAGAGCCTCTCTAACTTCTAATGTTACTGATAATGTTTTCACATGGTTCTTTATTTCTCATTCAGGCTGTAGATCATTATAAAATAGCACTGGTATTGATTTGTGGTCATCATATCTGTTGCTCTGTCGCTGTTTCAGTTCATTTGTGTCGTCCCAATGTGCTTTTAAATGTCTTTTTTTTTATCCTGGAGTTTTGGAGATGAATAAAAATATAAATTATAAATATAAAAATAATAAAATAAATGTATAAACTTATAAAATAATTATTATTCATATTATTTTAATATCTTAATATCGCAGTTGTTTCTCCTATAAGGCAACAGAATGAAAAAGTCATCAGTCTTCTTGCTTAAACTTTTGCTCAAGGTTCCTGCTTCTCAGATTTTTTTTCTTCCGAGGAAAAAAGCCTAGCAGCAACTCGTCTTAACAAACAAACAAAAAACTTGTAAAATACTGTTTGCAGCAAATGCCTCATTTGTACCTTTTTTATATATCTGAATTAGTTTGAGAAACAACTGATATAATAAAATATCTCTAATAATTCTTATGACCTTTGAAAGAACACACTCAATAACAATAACATTTTCCTCTGAGATGGTATATCTGTTTGGCTTTGCACTATTCTTAATTATTACATCATTTCCAGTGATGTTTTTTTTTTTTTTTTTTTTACTTTCTTTTTGATTGATTGATTGCCCATTTTATAATATATTTATCACTGGAACAGGGTTAATGTGCTCGGTTACATATTATAACATAATATTTTTAGTGTAGTACAGTATTGGGTTTGCAAGGTATTAAGTTGCCTGAATTTCACTCTCATATTCATCATATACATACATAGATCCATTTCTTGATGTACTTTTTCACCTTCACTAATGGAGTTAATGGTGAAAACCTTCCTGTATTTTCCTCTCTGGTGGCTCTATTTATGTCTAATTTCCCTTTCGTTGAAACTATTATGCTTTTTTCTAAATGTCACAGCAGGCATATGAACCAATCAATCAAGGGAACATTTACAACTGACTTCATGAATCATTGGCCTTTTAATGCATCACTCTTCCTATATGGTTCTGTGTGGCCAAAAACCTAGACATTTCTTTGCCATGTAATTTACTGTATCCAGGCTGTACTTTTGTTCACAGAGATATGAGGTGAATGAGAATGAATTCTAATGGAATCTGATATAGTAATAAACTCAGAATGGAAACATATTACAATATCACAGTCTATTCCAATCGCATGCTGCAGGGGTTCGTTCCCATACTGAAATAGACATAGCTGAGTTGCAGCTACGCATGCAAAGGGTGAAGTTATTCTTAAGGGGATGTTTTCCACATAGCATAGATGGACACAAATCATACTCATGGTGATTCACTGATTGATTTACTCTTGAATGGTGAGGGAAAATTCCTTCTGATGGCCTAAGATAAAAGGCGGCTGATAAGTGTTGAATCTAATACTATAACAAAGTCATACTGTATAAGCACTCATGGACTGGCTGAATAAAGCTACGCTTTCTGTATCATGTAGCTATGCTTAGAAACACTTTAGAAGCATTTTGGATCCTTTGCAAACCCTAAAGCTGTTTTTCAGGCTGTGATTGCTTTGTTGTTACAGAAACATATTAGGAATTAATTTGAGTGCTTTGTACCTTTTCCTCCAAACATAAAAAAAAAAAAAAAAAAAAAAAAAAAAACAGTCACATCCAGGCATTCATTAAATACATAATTTATTACAGAATACAAATGGCATGACATATGTATTTCATAAATACCACTTAGACAAATATGGTTGAACGTATTTCACTGTAGTTCAACGAAACAGTGATCAATCTTGTGCGAAAGTAGCTCAAAGGAATCTAGGTAAACATTTAACTGGAACAACATTATATACAGTACACATGCCATGAATTAAGCTTTCCTAAGAGGGTTGTGGAGTGGATAGTTTTGTTTGAACTTTTGCCTACTGCAGTGTTCATTTGCATTATGATTATGAAATCTGCTCTTATCATTAAGGCAATATTCAGGGGATTTTTAATCACATCTTCATGCATGAGTAAGAGGCTGTCCACACTGTGTCTGTACTTGCAAATGTGACAGTTAATCTCCTTGCTGGCAAAATGTCTGTTTAAACTGTGGAGCAGAACATTTTAAAACCAAGTGTGCCTATGAAAAAAAGCCAGTCCTGCTAAAATGTCTTGTTCCCTTTTAAGCTGTACAGACTCAGAAGATGGACTACAATATGCACCAAGTAATTTTTTTGTTTATATTTCACTGGCCAGTGTGACACTGGAAATTTATACTGGGATCTATTTGCATAACTGCAGCATTTTGCAAAGCAAACTTTTTTGTTTCAAATGTCATTGTATAAATTCCCTATTCGCAGTGTCATTCGTTATAATGTTATTTAAGCCTCTAATAATAGGGGGTTTACAATAAGTAGTGTTTGGCTGGTCATGTGATCTCAACATGGTGGCCACCTTGACCACCTAGTTGTATGACCACCTGTATGTACATAAAATGGCTTTTTCTTGGTGATGATATGACTGGACCTTACAAATTTGGTAAAATTACTTGGTGTACATTAAATGCTGAAGGTGACATCAATATGATGTATGTAGCGTGACAGTAACTCCAGAGCATTGCTTAATCACTAAGATGAAGGTGCAATTCATGAGGGGTTGCATGCCAATTAACTGTGAACCATATAAGACATTTATGAATGTAAACACTTTACTCAACAGGTTAACTGTGTCCACAGAGAACAACAGGAAACAACAGGAAATGGCATTGCCACAATTAGAGATTGCACAGATATTTCATTTAGCACAAAATAGTACAGGCCAGAGTTTCTCACGGTGAGCGACATGCAGAGAAAAACCTTCCCAGAAGGGTGCAGTGTTAACAAATTTGTGCAAGCTGTCGCATTCAGTTTCACATCCTGAAAAAGGACATGCATGCTCTCTGTCTCTGGTAGTTCTCTGTTTACAGAAAAACTGCATTATTATAATCTCTATGGTCTTTTAAATATTTAAAAGATTTATGTTTCAAATGTCAAATCTTGGTCAGATTTACAAAGCACCCTTTTAAGAAGCTATACTTTGATGTAATGCTTCCATGGAACAGAAATGGTGTTTTATAACTACATTTTATCCATTGAAAGCAAACACAGAAATGTCTAAAATCCTCAAAGCACACACAAAAATTGATAAGGACCACAAAAAGCCACAACTGATTCGAAGAGATTTCTTAAAGGTCAAAGTTCACAGTTTTTGACAGCATAGGCAGGCTGCACAGTAACAGAGAGCCACTTGTCCTAAATTAATAGTTCACGAACACTGACAAGTATCGAAACTGTTTACCACTTGTGCAGTTCATGATATGTATGGAACATTAGATTAAACGCCTTGGTCAGAAATGTGAGTGAGGAACAGGGAAATTGCTGTGTGCTTTGCACTGTGTGCATTAGATGAGCCTGACAGGAAACTCGATACCTCTTAATTTATTTTTCTAGATAATGTTTTTGGTAATGAGGGAGTCACATAATGTCTTTGATAAACACTGAATCTCAGGGATTTACACAAAGGCTTGTTGGACTTTGCCTATTTGTACTGGAAAATGTTAAGAACATTCCCATGGTGAATTAAGGATTTGGCAGCATTTAGGATTGAGCCTGCTAAGAGACCTGAAATGACAAATCGCAGATAATAATCGAGCCACTAGAGAAGTTCTGTTATCAGACACATGCGTTTTAAGTATGAAATATAGGTTTTTGTTTATGCTGTGAAAATGTGGTTTGGTGCGTCAGCATAAATTGGTTTATATTGGTTTATATAGTGACTTACATCTAAGGATGTTCAGTTTATCAATCGCATGACTGAAATTGTAATTTTGCTTAAACAAACGGGGATGGCCATGTGGTTTCATTTCCTTTTGCATTGTGGTAAGAGGTGTTGTCTCAGTGCTTGGTTGGGTTCATTTTAACTCAGACATTTTATAGAATCCAATTTGAACCAAGTAACAAGTAAAAAAAAATTGCTTCAAAAAGGCAACCCCTGTTTTAATCTGTTAATCTAATGAAAGCGGATAATTCTTTAAAACTGCAGCTCAGTTCCTCAATTTATGCAAGATGACAGAAACATGACTCAAGAAGGAAGTCCCTCTAGTGAACAACCAGTTCAAAGTGTCTTTCATCTTGACTGTCATAGAAGTGCATTCTTTCTGAACATTTCTTTCCATTTAAAACTGAATCGGGAAGAATTTTTAACTTTAATTTTGTTGTTGTTTATTGTGTGCGCTAACCTTTTTGAGCGAGGTCATGGTGAAATGAACCGATAAAGTGAATCTAGAGAAGAAAACAATGAGGTAGATGAAGAAAACAATGTTTTAAATATGTCCCTTTTTCCATCACACACCCACCATTGGCCACTTACCAGAGGAGGCGTAACCTGTCCTTATGTGATATATTGAGAAGTCACATTGGAATGAGTCAGGACTTGCAAGGTGATTTATAACACACTCATTAGGTTTTTACTGCAGTTCCCATTAGAGTCTGTTTTATCTGCTGACATGCGTCCCTCTTTCTCCGAGTTGCCCTCAGCTGGGTCACTGTCCTCTGAGCTGCCTTTGCTTCGCCCTCTGTGTTCACTCTTCCAGCTATGCCCACTATATACATATCCATTGGTTGGCCTAACGTTAGGGTAGCGTGACCTGTTGAGGCATAGGATTTCCTTGAAAGCGTACCTGAACTCTGGACTCCTACAGTAGATCAGTGGGTTGAAGGCTGAGTTTGCGTAGCCTATCCAGTTTAATATTCTGAACGTCAAGTTGTCCACAGGAATTATTGCCGCTACCACGTTTAGTACAAAAAACGGCAGCCAGCACAGTGTGAATACACCCATTATGATGCCCAAAGTCTTCAAAGCTTTATGTTCCTTCAGGCAGAACTTGGGCTTCTTGACGGTCCTCGCCTCGCAATGTCTGCTCTCCACATTTTGCTTTTTGGCATTGTTGTTCTGAGCGTGAAATCGCCCTTCACTTTTGTCGATCTTCTTCAGTTGCTTTCTTGCCTCCTGGAAGACGCGGCTGTAGACGAAAACCATGATGACGAGGGGGATGTAGAAGGAGATTGTGGACGAGATGATAGCATAAGCAGGGTTGGTGTAAAATTCACAGCATGTCGCATTACTCATGCAACAAAGTGCTTCATCCGTGTCAGAAGTCCACCACTTCATATAGACTGGTAGAAAGGAAATGAGCCCGGCAATGACCCACACCAGCAGCACAATGATGCGAGCTCTGCTTTTGGTCAGTAAGGACTGGTAGCGGAATGGCGATGTTATGGCGAGGTAGCGATCCAGAGCGATGACACAGAGCGTTTCGATACTGGCCGTGACACACAGAACATCAGTAGCCGTCCAGAAGTCACACCAGAAGCTGCCGAAGTGCCAAGTGCTCAGGATGATGTGAAGGGCGCCGAAAGGCACCACCACCAATCCCATGACCAGATCAGCACAAGCAAGTGATGTAACGAAGCAATTAGTGACGTTCTGAAGTCGTTGGAACCGGGCGATGGATGTTATCACCAACACGTTGCCAAAGACGATGGCCAGGACAAGAATAGACATGAGTGTGCCCAGCAGCACCATCTGTACTTCGCTTTTGGTGGAGGAGTTAACATTTGTGAAGTTCTCACAGATGCTTTCATTTGCAGTTGGCTGTGTGTTTCCCATGACCTGACAGAGATTGAGAAGGAAAAGCAGGAATATTCTAAATTAATTAATAAAAATAGTAACACAGAGGTTTGTGCATTTGAGTGGTAAACCATGTTAAATGCAAACAGTAAGTAAACAAGTTTAAAAACAATTCCATGCAGACAATGTCATTGTTTACAAACCTCCAAAAAAGACTTCCACTTCTTCCATACAATGTTTAAGTACTCTTTTGAGGTCTGTAGGGTTGTTATGAACGAGTAGATCCTCCCTTCATTATGGCTTTCTCTTGCATGCTTATCTCGCTCACACTTTTGCTCTTGCTCTGTCACCACAGCACTTTTCTCAACCTCTCTCACACACAGTCACTCTGCTGAGCGGTGTTACGTTGAATGTGGCTCCCAGGCTACTTGTCAGAGCCCTTATAACATTCTGTGATGACATCATAGCTGACTTCCAGCCAATGAGCTGAGAGCTGAGGTGAAGGCTGTGCTGCTGCAATAGAGGATTAAGTAACAACATTCTGACAGCTACAGTGAGTCTATTTGAATTGTATTTCAAACTGTTCATGCACACTTGTTTAAAAAAATTCTGCCTTGATACATTGTTTCATAGGTTTTGTGACTGTTCTGTTCTGTAACTCATGAGATGAACATTAATGTACTGTAAGTGCTTTGACATTGATAAAATGACTTTTAAAAAAATGACAAGAATTTTTTTTATTGTTAAAGTAGGCACACAAAATGCATTGTTAGTATTAATGTTTAATCATCAAGCATATGCAAATTTCATTTATCAGCCATTCTTATCAATTAAAGAAATTTGACACAAAGAAAACAATAATCCTAGTGTACAGTGCATGGTTTATTAGAAAGCTAGACTATGAAACAAGCTAGAGCAGAGGAGAATTGCAAATCATTATGTCTATATAGAGCCCTCAAAAATAAAACACAAATACCTGACGTGTGTGTGTGTGTGTGTGTGTGTGTGATATGGTAAACCTTACATCCTTACATTATGGGCAGTGGTGTAGTGGTAAAAAAAGAGGTGGGAAAACTATAAATTCTGGTGAACCACAACTTGGTCACCTGATAAGGTGGACCACTGCCTACTGGTGTATGTGTATCCTGATGACATCGCCATAGGCTATCATTTGATGGTACTACTAACCAGTGATAGATGGTACTATCACTGGTTGTTCCCTCATAGGTCACACAATCACTATTCAATTCATACATTAATCTAAGTTCTTGTTAAAGAGACTCAAAAAGGAATGATATGGTTGAAATCTATAAAGTTTACTAAATGAGAGAGAACAAAAATATTTAAGAGAGATCGAGAGGGAGGCTTATATCCACAGCTTCCAATACAATGCACTTGTGCATAATGATTAGGGATTTGGGATTATTTTCATAGTCGATTAATCTGTTGAATATTTCCTCGATTAATTGATTAGTTGTTTGGTCTATCAGAAAAATGTGGATCAGTGTTTCTCTGTAGAGGGAAAAGTCTTTAACCTGGTGCAGGCTTGATTCCCTCTAAATCTCTTGACTTGTACAGTTGGGTTTTGACATGCTCTCTACATTAAACCAGCTGCCTGTAATGAATAAAAAAATCGCTTTTTTGCATCGTTTTAATGATTTCCTGTTGCGGCTGCGATCAAGTTTCATTCTCGCGCAGCTTGTTTAGTAACTTCATGAGCGTGTGTTTTCTGCTACGTGTGTGCGCCGTTCTCTTTGTTCCGTGTGTGTGTGTGTGTGTGTCGGCGCGCTGCGCTTTCTTCTCCGTGTTTGCGCTGCGCGCTCTGCTCTGTCGTTAACGGCCCAAATGCTGGAATCATGTACCGATCGGCGATCACGCACTGGAAAAGCAAAGTCCGCTCAAATAACGTGAAATTTAGAGGTGGATAAACGCTATTTCCGAATTTTGGGAGGTGCGTAAACGGCGTTTACGTGCGTTTAGCCTCCACTACATCCCTAATTATAAAATGTCCCCACAAAGATGGCAATATCCAAAGTCCTTGTCCTCGCAGGGACATTTTTTTGTCCCCATGAGGAAATCAGCTTCTAAATAATAAAAGTGATGTTTTTTGAAAATGTGAAAATGCAGAAAGTTTTTTGTGATGGGTTGGTTTAGGAGTAGGGTTTGTGTAAGGGGACAGAATATACAGTTGGCACAGTATAAAAATCATCATGTCTATGGAAAGTCCCCATAAAACATGAAAACACAGCGTGTGTGTGTGTTTGTGTGTCTGTAAATACCTTGGTTTAAGGATGTGGAGTCTAGTCTTTCTTTCTTTCTTTAATCCTCTTGGCCCCCTTGGGAGCATAGGACGTCCACCATGGATCTCCACCTCACTCTCCTCTGTGCTAAGGACTTTACTTCTTGCCAGGAGGTCCCCGTCTTGGTCAGTTCATCAAGCGTGGACCGCCTCTGGATTTAGGTCTCCCTAACTTCCTCTTGCCTTGGGGGTCATAGTCCAGAGCTTGTCTTGCTATGTTCCTCGAATCCTTCCTTAGTGTGTGACCGATCCATCCCCACTTTCTAGATTTGATTTCAATGTGTATTTGCTCCTGGTTCATGCGTCTCCACAGGTCAACATTTGATATTTTATTAGGCCACCAAATCTTTAGTATGTATCTGAGACAGTTGTTAATGAACACTTGTAATTTATCAATAATTGATTTGGTGGTTTTCCAGGTTTCACAGCCATATAGCAGGACAGATTTTACGTTTGTATTGAAGATTCTGATTTTGGTGTTTCTAGAGAGCTGGGAAGAGAGCCATACAGGTCGGAGCGTTCTAAAGGCATATCTTGCTTTGCTGATGCGCAACTTGACATCTTTATCAGCTCCACCATCTGTGCTGATGTTGCTTCCGAGGTATACAATGTGTGGAGTCTAGTGCTTGTGCTTAAAATGTGTGCTTCATTTCGAAGGTCTGCTCTGGTTTAAAGCTTGAGCAGTGTACATCCAGGATCCAGAAATGAAAATCTGTGTACGTCTTCACTTTGTGGATTTTCTGAAACACAATGCCCTTATCATTGTTTGAGCTGCTGGCTTTGCTTCCTGTGGGTCAGACCTGCTGAGCCGGTCTGGACAGTGTTTACATGCTAGAAAGAGTAACAAGATCTTGGTGCCAATTACTGGTGTCAATGTATCACTGAATGTCCAGAATCATCTGAGTCATATCTTTATATTTCCTGTAATCCAAAAATGAAATTGCTTAGTGTGTGTGAGAGTTTACTCAGCAGAGTTTACTCCAGCCCTAATTAAACACAACTCAACCAGCTAAGGTCTTCAGGATCACTAGAAACTTCTAGGGCTGTGTTCGAATTCACCCTATACCCTCATTCACTATTCCTACATTACTCCACTAACATAGTCCACTTGAAGGAGTGAATGAAAACGAGTGTCCGTGCGAGTGAGTGAGTGAATTTGGACACTGAGTGCAATGAATGTGCTACAGCTTTTGCATTGTGCTTGCTGTTTAATAATTATTTGAAACTAGGCGGCTCCAGTAGTAGTGAAAAGATTTATCTTGAATTCAGTCATGTAAACTAGCATGTATAAACCTTATTAAACTAATTAATAATCAATCAAAAAGAAAATGATACCCGTGTAATATTACACTGTTCCCACGTTGGACCAGCGCGATTTGGAAAATGGATGATTCATCTGCGGGCGCCATTTTCTGGCGAGACGCAGGAATTTATTTGGTTCGACCCTCACAGTGCTTTATGGGTATTCTCTTATATATTATCATATTTATATCATATTTATATATTTATATATTTTTTGTTTGTAATTTTTTTTATAAATTTTTTTAAATGATTTCATATTTATTTTTAATTAACAAAAACATTTTCATTTTAGTTAACAATATCATTGTTGAGTACAGTGAGTTTTGCATTGTCTGCCTCTGTGTTATTTGATACTTCTGTTTTTGAATGCTTGGTATATCGTTCCTCAAAAAAAGACCATTCTAAAGTATAGCTTGTTTGGTACCAGCTCATAAAGGTCCATCATTTTCAATGCAAAAATGTAGCAACTTAATGTTAATCACGTGTTTAAAACATCTTAAAATTGTTTAAAGTGTTAGTACTCATGTCGTTGAGGTTTCAGTCTAGGCTGATAATCCAAAAATTGATAGGGTAGGAGTGATCTATGAACTGGAGAGTAACTAAGAAGAATTAATTGTCAGTCCAGCAAAGCTCTTAAGCACAAATTATTCCAGGTCTGAAATGTACTGTAAAGTGCTTTTTGTAACAAAAAGTGTTTGGTACTGGTAGATAAGACATCTAAGCTTAAATCTGGATGTCCTGAGTTTAAACAGAAACAACCAGGAATTACATTCCCTCTCTTTTAAGAGGGACAGACCAAGAATTTCATGTTTTTGCATATCAAACAAATTTGATGCAAATTTGATGGACATAGCCTACACTGTTCTACACTACTGTTCAAATGTTTGTAGACAGTAAGATTTTTAAAAATGTTTTTTGAGATCAAGGCTGCATTTAAAAAAAAAATCTAAAATACAATAAAAACAGTAAAATTGTAAAATATTATTACAAATAACTGTATATTTTAATATACTTTAAAATGTAATTTATTCCTGTGATGGCAAAGCTGAATTGTCAGCTTATAATCAATTATATTCAGTTACATGATCCTTCAAAAATCATTCTAACATGCTGATTCGGAGCTCAAGAAATATTTCCTATCAGTGTTGAAAACAGTTGCTTCAGGATTCTTTGATAAACAGAAATGTATTTAAATGATCATTTATTTAAATTATAAATAATTTGCTACATTATAAATGTAATTACTGTAGGGGTGGGCAATATAGCAAATTTAAAACATTTTTGGGAAAATCACGATTCACAATTTTATCACGATTCTTTTTCATGTTGGTTTTACTATTTTGACAAGTGACTGAGCATTACAGCCAAACTAATGTCTTTGTAAGTTAAGAACAAAGATATGCATTACATAAACATAACAAATAATATACAAATGAAATAAACTGCCGGCACTGACACCGGCACGGACAACGTGCACGGACACCGACACGGACAGTCTGGCACCGGCATTGACGCCGACATGGACACGCCGGCACGGACGCCGGTACCAGCACGGACACGGCAACTGCACAGACACCAGCACGGAAACTCGGCACTGACACGGACACCAGCACAGAAACTGGACCGGCACGGAAACCCGGCAATGGCACTGACACTGGCACGGACACAGACACATTGGCATGAAAACTGACACGGAAACCCGGCACTGACATGGACACCGGTACGGAAACTGGACTGGCGAGGAAACCCGGCACATGCACTGGCACGGAAACCCAGCGCGGACACCGACACGAACACGGCACGTGCACGGACACCGGCGTGGACAAATCAGCACGGAAACATCGGCACGGGAACCCGGCACAGACACATCGGCACAAACACCGGCACGGACACATAGGCACGGACACATAGGCACGGACACCAGCCCGGACACATCGGCACGAACACATAGGCATGGACACCAGGACAGACACATCGGCACGAACACCGGCACGGAAACCCGGCACTGACACAGACAATGGCACAGAAACTGCCACGGAATCCCGGCACCAGCACGGACACATCGGCACAAACACGGACACAGACACACCGACACGGACACTGGCATGGACACACCGGCACAGACACCAGCATAGACACACCGGCACGGACACCAAGACTATATATAAGTTATCATGCTCCAACACAAACAGTTGGAGCAGAGTGTGTTGCTCTTGACAAATAAGGAGCTGAAAAATCCATTGTCCATATTAACTCATACAAAAGCTAATTTTGGTCATGGAATATTCTGTGAGTCCATGATTCATAATACAATCATTCTACACAAGCCTGTATGTTGTGGTTTTTGGGAATCAGTGACAAAATCATTGTTACAGTTGGCTTCGCTCACAGCCGAGTGGGACTACAGAGGCCTTATATGTTGTAGAGGTTAATCTTAACTAATCTCAGTGCTGAATACTGATCTGCATGTGGAGAGTTTCATTGGACTCAACTGTTTATTTTTCTAATATCTCTGTGATCTTCCAGACGTAAATAAATTCCAACACCCCCGTGATCAGGAAATCCAGATGCTGGCAGGCAAAGTTATGAAGGGCACTGGTGAAAATCATGATTCACATGATTTACTATTTTGACAAGTGACTGAGCATTACAGACAAACTAATGTCTTTGTAAGATAAGAACAACGATATGCATTACATAAACATAACAAATAATATACAAATTAAGTAAACTGCCGGCACTGACGCCGGCACGGACATCGGCACGGACACGGACACGCTGGCACCGGCATGGATGCCGACATGGACACAACGGCACGGACGCCAGTACCAGCACGGACACGGCAACTGCACCGACACCAGCACGGAAACTCGGCACTGACACGGACACCAGCACAGAAACTGGACCGGCACGGAAACCCGGCAATGGCACTGACACTGGCACGGACACACACACACATTGGCATGAAAACTGGCACGGAAACCCGGCACTGACATGGACACCGGTACGGAAACTGGACTGGCGAGGAAACCCGGCACATGCACTGGCACGGAAACCCAGTGTGGACACCGACACGAGCACGTGCACGGACAAATCAGCACGGAAACATCGGCACGGGAACCCGGCACGGACACATCGGCACAGACACGGACACATAGGCACGGACACCAGCCCGGACACAGCGGCACGAACGCATAGGCACGGACACCAGCCCGGACACAGCGGCACGAACGCATAGGCACGGACACCAGCCCGGACACATCGGCACGAACGCATAGGCACGGACACCAGGACAGACACATCGGCACGAACACCGGCATGGAAACCCGGCACTGACACAGACAATGGCACAGAAACTGCCACGGAATCCCGGCACGAACACCGGCACCAGCACGGACACATCGGCACAAACACGGACACGGACACCGGCATGGACACCAGCATGGACACACCGGCACAGACACCAGCATGGACACACCGGCACAGACACCAGCATGGACACACCGGCACGGACACCAAGACTATATATAAGTTATCATGCTCCAATACAAACAGTTGGAGCAGAGTGTGTTGCTCTTGACAAATAAGGAGCTGAAAAATCCATTGTCTATATTAACTCATGGAATATTCTGTGAGTCCATGATTCATAATACAATCATTCTACGCAAGCCTGTATGTTGTGGTTTTCGGGAATCAGTGACAAAATCATTGTTACAGTTGGCTTCGCTCACAGCCGAGTGGGACTACAGAGGCCTTATATGTTGTAGAGGCTAATCTTAACTAATCTCAGTGCTGAATTCTGATCTGCATGTGGAGAGTTTCATTGGACTCAACTGTTTATTTTTCTAATATCTCTGTGATCTTCCAGACATAAATAAATTCCAACACCCCCGTGATCAGGAAATCCAGATGCTGGCTGGCAAAGTTATAAAGGGCACTGGTGAAAAATGGATAGTGGTCTTCCAGAATGTGCTCTATGGAGACATTGCCACCAGTGAATACTGCAGTGGGAGCGGTGTTTTCATGTAGTTTCTTCTTGGCTTGGTATGTATTGGCTCAACATCATAGCTCACTGTAAGCATGCACTCTCCGAGAGCTGAAATCCTCAAGGAGAGGAGGGGCGTGTGGATATGTCCTAAAGGAGTTTTTTGTATAAGACTGATAATGAGTCGGACTGTTGCAGGCGGAGACACGGTGGTGTTTTTAGAGTATGAAAATATTACTTCTTTTTTTTCTGTATTATAATTTCTGAAAGCTAATGTTCATGAACTTCATAATTAATCACCTTTGGCCCATCCTTTTGAAACACTGCCATTGCTTAGATTTGAAGGATGAATTGTTGTATGCCACTTAAGTGCCCAAACTGCAGTTTCCATTGAACAGAATGGAATAACAATAACTTGCCAGACTGTTTTGACACTTTAAATCATAATTTATCAGTCTTGCCAGATGCTGTAAGAGAACAAAGCAACCTGGCCTGAAAATAACAGTGCAAAAACACAGTGTGTGTATTATATATATATATATATATATATGTATATGTATATGTATATGTATATGTATATGTATATGTATATGTATGTGTGTGTGTGTGTGTGTGTGTGTGTGTGTGTGTGTGTCATTCTGATGAAACTTAGTCTCTGATTCATTATTTCCTCATCCAGGCTTATCAGCACTATGATGGCTTGCATGCAGTGAGTTTCTTTTGGACAGAAGTTGTCTACAGAAAAACCCATGAGCACATTTATGCAGCATTAATCACTGCTTCTGTGAAGTGCATACTGATTTTAAAAGCACTGTATAATTTTTCCCCCATACCCTTGAAACTGTCTGCTGATTTTATCATACTATGGACATTAATGGTTATGAGATGGTCTGTTCTTATGTCTGGTCCATATAAGGCCTTTAAACCTTTATATGATGGTGTTAGTGATATTGAAGATACATTCAAGGACAGGTCTATATGGACAAAAACAGTGCAGGGAAGCTCAGACCCTGGCCGTTAATAACAAGCTCTCCAGCCTTATTTAAAGTGTGAACTACCTCAAGGGATAAAAACATCTGGAGGACTACTGGTTTGATATACTGGAAGAATATCCGTTTGCCTTATTTTTTAAGCAATCACATGCTGCTGCTATTTGCACTTTACACTATTCTCTGTTCGCACGTTTAAGGAATAATAATGAAATCTATTGATATCCACTCTAAATAAATGGTCACTGTGATTTTGCCAAGTAAGACATGTTCCTGGATTAACATAATCATATCCCTACCCCTAAATATTACCCCTACCTATAACTTATCCCTAAAATCATAGGGAAATGATTGGTGAATAACACTGATGTAGAAGCACCTAACCCTGGTTGTAAGCCTGAAATGACTTTCACCGTATAGGTCGTTAATGATTTCATCAGTAATTTTTAATACTCTTATATTGTTACCTTTTTATTTCATTTCCCCCCCTTTTAACAGTAAATATTGATATATGCAATTAATGATTATTTAAATTAATTCATCAGCATCATGTAAATATTTTTATTTATTTTCAATTTTAATAATTGATTGACAGTGACAGTTATAGCATATATTTCCATGAAATGTAATAATTATACATTATACAGAATAATAATAATACATTATACAGAAATACAAAATACAGGTCATCTTTTGTACTTCCAAAAAAGTCCATACAATAATATCGCCGTACAATAACATGTAATATGCTATTAAATCTGTCATATTTTTTCATGATACATGGTGAACAGGTTTTTACTGTAGCATTTTTACGTTCTTTTAAAATGAGTTATCTATTTGTTTGTTAATTTATTCATTCATTCATTTTATATTTTGCTACTGGACCATATGGTAAGAGGTCAGACAAGAAGGAATATGTGTGTGTGTGTGTGTGTGTGGAATGTAATGAGACAATGATGTCACATACTGTACATCATGAAATAGACACACATTTTACACCATGAAATAGACAAATTACAGACTGAAAAGGAAGGTTGAATGCATGAAAGTGGGAGCGGGGCTGTGAGCCAAAATGAGGGCAGTGACGGACCTAAGCAGGAAAGGAAAATAAGTGTGAGGTGTCACAGAGTTGTCCTACTTACTGAAACTCTTGTTGAGAGATACATGTATGTAAATGTGCTAGAGTGGGAGACAGATGGTTGAGTCATTTCCTCCCCCATTCTCTCAGGATACCTGGGAAATATCCGCTTTTGGACAAGACACTCATTCATTCTCTGTATACTTTCACATTAATGTGATAAAAATCAGGCTATTTTCCTAAATTAAATTGTGATAAAGTGTTGCTATTATTTTAATTGTACAAAAGTTTTTTGTTAATATTTAACTCAATTTTTAGTGTTTTCTGTTCAGTTAAATGCAACATTTTTCTGTGTGTCTCTTCATTGCCAATGTTGTAAACAGTTTGTCCTCAAATTCTTTCAACAACGCCTGAGGCAGTGAACACCTTGTAATGACTGGGTGTTTCTACATAAAGGGTTTAACTAAAGTTAACAAACACCACTATTTATTTAGCCTTGCTTTGGTAGCCCTTTCTATCAGATTGTCCTCTTAGTCCTCTTAGCTTTTTTTTTACCATGTTTCCAAAGAAGTATAGTCGAAAAGCACACGCCACTGATAAGAATCAAAACTATATCTCTCAGTATGATAATGATGCACAATTGTGCAAACATATACATAGTTTATAATAAGCACTGCAATAGTCCATACAAAATAAGAATGGTCACTTTTGATTTCATGGTGACTAAAACAGTAGTCGACACTCAAATTGCACAGACAAATTTCAGAGCCACAGTGTTCAATGCGTTATTTGTACTGGAAAGCATTCAAACATCCTTGGCATTTATTCTCCATAGAGCTTCGATGAAGGCATCGTATCCCTTGGAGATGAAAATAATCATGGGAAAAGAAATTAGATCAAATTGCACTAATATACTTCATATCCCAATGAGGGGAGGGGCTAGTGTGTGAGCAGCAGCAGTCACACACTAAGTATGAATCTGTAGTGCATATTGTGAGAATGACAGGAGCGGGCATGATTAACTGACGTAGATAAGAATAAATGGGACTATCAATAAATAAACAGCACTTCATTTCTCAGGAGTTGACCTGGGGTTACCAGTCCTATTTTAGCATCTTCACCAATATTTGTCTCACTCTGAAATGAAAGAGCAATGAATAAATTTCCAACATTTAAAGATGAGAATGGACTTCATAAAAGGCTGCATGTGAGGACATACATTATGAATGTGCCTCTACCTCAGCCTTTCACCTACTTTATTTGATTTTCATTATTCATCCCAAACTGTTGCATATAGATTGTTGAAATGAACGACTGCCTGTGGGGACAGATTAAATGCTTCCCTTTTTATTTTGCCAATCAATTGAAAAATATTTAAGCGATATCTAATAATCACATCTAATGTTTTGGTCATTGCACAGACTGAGGCGATCCATTAAGCGTATAAGATGATGAGACATAAATGTAAAGCAATACAAATAAGGTCTCATTTGTTAACGTTACACTCTAATAAATGCTGGATTCAACCCACGTTTGGGTCAAATATTGACAAACCCAACCAGTGGGTTTAAAATGAAATTTAAAAATGAAACGATTGGGTTTGTCCATATTTGTCCCAACCTAGAGTGTAGTTATTGTATTAAATAACTAACAGTTAGCAATATATTAAAACATTTTTAGTTAGTTAATAAAAATAGCCTTCATGTTAGTTCACAGAGCATAAACTAATAACAATACAACTTTTGATTTAAAAAAATGTATTAGCAAATGTTGAAATTAATAGTAGCCTAACTAAGATTAATAAATGCTGTAGAAGTATTGCTCATTCTTAGTTAATAATAACTAATACAGTGAATGTTAACTGATGAAACCATATTCATTTCGGTGTGCAAGTCATAAAAAGATGTTAAAACACTCTTTTCGTGTCAAACAAGGTTAGTCTCTTATATTATGTGCATGTTTTCCTTTCCCTGTGTTGTGGGAAATAGGAGATCTCCCGTTTTCTCCTGAATTTCCCTGTCTATCAGACACTTCCTCGATGTGGCCACACCCAGTCACACTTACCCCCTGGCCCATCGACATTCTGGTTTTGCAGCTCGCCAACAGTAAAAGATTGTTTTTGTTGCTATGTTACGGGCGCCTTTCCAACATTTATAAATAGCAGTGAGACCTCTCTTGCAGTTCCTCTCTAGGAAGAGCAGAAGCAGGGGTTGCTATAGGTTGAGGTGAGCTCTCAGCGGATGAGTGCACATAGGGGTAATTGTGCATGCAGAACTGCAGAGTTCCCACCAGATACTCCTCTCACACTGCACCACGGTGATGATGTGTTTTTTTTTATTTTTTTAATATAATTTATTTTTAAACCGGATAGTTACAGTCCTTGATTATGATTGATTGAGCAGCATTCGAAGCAGTTGTAAAATGCTTAGTTTATCTATATTTATTTGTTTCACAGCAGAGCAGAGATTTATTACTTTTCTGTTTTTTTATTTTATTTTTGTGGGATAATGTGTTGCTTCTGTCCAGCAGTCACTATAGAATTCTCATAAACACTTTACTGTTTGAGAAATACTCCAAAAATGGAGATCACACTTTCTCAGTTGCTGCCCCAAAGTTGTAGCCTGGCTCTGCCCTCCTACGTACTTCCGCTCAATTTTCATTTTTCTTCAGAACTCCGTCTGGGTTTGTGGTATATTCTTGGGTTTTCTCCGGCCAATTTTTTGGCGGTCCAATCAGCGAACAGAGGGAGTGGCTGAGAACGATGACGTTGAGGTTGTGCGCTAGTTTGAGTTGTAGGGTTACGTCACGACCAAAGGTTAGCGATTGGTTATGGCAGATCCAGAGTGGCTCTGGGCAGATCCAATAGTTTTAAACATCAACAGAGTACCCGCCTTCAAGGAAGTTAACGCTCGTCAATGGAGAGTGGCCAGACAGGACCAGGCTACCAAAGTTGTGGATGGTTTACCAATGTCTATCAGATTCTCTTCCTCTGTAAACATGTTTAAAGCCTGTATTTGTTTGATAAGGCCTTCCCCTTACGCGTCAAAGATCACCGACGGCCCCAGATTAGGACCATTAGGTTTGGATTAGATACATTTATATTTTACATTTAATTTTTTCTCTTATTTCTTGTTTTCTTCTACTTTTATTTCTTATCTTTTAGATTTAGGTCTGGATTTCCAGGCTAAGAAAATACAGCACTAGCCTAATCCCTTATTGTAGAATATGGAAGTACCATAAGACTCTTTCTTTTGTCAAGTTGAACTGAATCATGCCATTGTAATGACTCTGAAAAGACATAATTTGAATGTTGTGTGTAATGGTATGTGTGGTATTTATCTAGGAGGAGGGATCAAGTACTGCTAATCATGGTATTTTCCAATGTGACTCCACCCTTATATTACATAGGAAGTCTCTTGTATAGGTGTAACCAATTTGCCAATTTACACCTATTTTTTTTTAATTGTATTGTATTTTATCTTATCTCTTTGAAATTGTGTGTGTATATATATATATATATATATATATATATATAAAATGTTTTGTTTTGTTTGTAATTAAAATGCAATCCAGGCCAAATGTTCAATGGATTTTGTTCCATGTATTTCCAAAACCGTCTCTCTGTAGTAGTTTTTTTCTTTTTCTTTTTCACTCTCTGTTCAAGACTGGTTAGCTTCTGTTCATCTTTGTGTCCCTATTCATCAGCTTTGGCCACGCTAGAATGGCTTTGCACTGGTTTTGTTTCTGTGTATCAGTCCAGAGCTTAGCAGTCTTTTCCATCTGAGAGCCTCACACAAGGCAGGGTCCCACCACCACTGAAATTATGTCTCCTGCACCCAATCCCTCTATCTCAGAGTGGTCCATTGTTCTGAGAAAATGAACATCCAGAGATTTATACTCTCACTTTGACTGAAACAGATTACAAAGTACAGTCCTTTTTTATTTATTTTTCTCTGTCTTTTTATTAAGTGAACTTAGGTATTTGACTAGTCGCTCAGGCCCGGGAAGAGTTTAAACAATGTGAAACATTATATCTTCCAAAGCCAAGCCTTTTAGAAATATGACAGTAAATCTCTCCGCCTTCAGCACCTTGGAATGTAGAACTGTGGTCATGCGTTAAGGAGCTTCAGAGGACAGTGCAGTAATAGTGTTAAATGAAAGTCTTACAACATTCAGTTAATTTGTGTCAGGTTGTGTTCGGGTCATTTCGACCCGGAGAACATGTTCTTTTTCCCGAAAATACTAGTTAATGTTATCGCATCGGACTGAAACTTAGTGACTTTATTCACAAAAGTGTGGTGTAATTTATAAGCAATTTTTTATAGGCCGGTCATTTTTGACCGGGAACACCACAAGTGTTATAGGGTTTTGAACACGACCTGAGGGATAAGATCTGTTTTTATGTGATTCCAGCACAACACCTGCATTAGCAGACCTACAGCGAACTGAACATATGCAGAGTCCAGCGCTGCACTGCCTATCATGACATTCCTGTAATTCTTCACATTTGTTTAAAGACGATAAAGGAACATGAATGGGAACATTTTGCACTAGAACTATGAAAAATTCTTTACCCTAATGATAATTGCTATAGGGCTATTGATTTTATCTTGCTGCAAATAATGTTTTTCCTGGAAATCACACACGTAATCCTTTTCCCTTTAACATTTTCCCTTCTCATTGGCCACATCTGTACAATGCTTTGACCAATTATCCAGATTTCCTTAAGAGAATACATGTGATTTCAAGTGTGTTAATGCAATGTTTTATCAGAGCTGCTTTGTCATTGATGTGACACTGAGCATTTGTATTGTTCACCTGCACATACGATTTTACCCAATAACTTTGCAGTGTAAAGAACGATAACTATAATTCTAATTAAATAAGCTTTCACACCAGCAGGCAATATTGTTCTGTTCATTTAAGCGCGCACTCCAGTTATGTTGTCTGTCACTTTAAATGCTAAAGCTCATTAAAGCAGAATGAATTCTGATGGCTGTCAAAGTTTTTATTGTTCATCAGCTGAAGAAATAAAAGTGATTCCAACATTACCGTTCCTCTGTGCTGTTATAGTTGTGGTGTGAACTCTGCTATTCTTTTATAATGAGAACTATTTTTAGAACTATCATTATGTTATTGGTGTTAATGGGCCTTAAATGTGTCTAAATATTTCAATATGCTGAAGGAAGACAAGACCAATCACAAAGCATTTTGCAAATAAATGTAAGAAAGTAGACAAGCTGCAAATATCTCAATTAAATTATGCTATATTTCAAGATTTTACAATGCTCTAGTGACATTATGTTACCTGTTTATATACTCTTTGTTATTTTTTTATATTTATAGTGGGTATGATGGTTTATATTGACATATTTCAAATTCATTTTTAGTATTTCCATGTCAAATCCAAAGAAACAAACTTTTGGTACTAGAGAACTTGCTTAACTCAGAGATACTATCTCAAAAGTACATGTCATTTGTTTTAGATTTGAATGTTCATAACAAATATTTTGTTGACATGTCACAGGACATGGATCATTAAGGAAGCAATGACACATCAATGATGGAACTTTCCCCAGTGTTTCACATTAGATTTGTGTACCATGACAGTGATCCCAAAGGCATGGAAAGGACTGCTCTATTCACAGACTCTCATGCACCCAGTAAACCCTAATTTTAGCAATTAGATTAACACTATTAACACTAATCATTGAAGTTTCTATGAAAACATGAAGGCAATGTCAGCTCTTCTTTTCTTTTCTTTTTTTAAATTGTTTTTATTGTTGTGTTTTTGTTCACATACATTACAACCAAATCCATTAGGTGTAAATCCAACTGAAATACATGTGTAAGTCCTTAGTATAGAAAATAACCTTGCAAATTATGTACAGCGAACACCTGAGCCCTGCCTGCAGTGGTGTTGTGTAACCACACACAAGCACTTACACAGACAGAAACTGTGCTTAATGGTCCTATTGAATATGCACATAGTCAAAATGCATGTGGCCATGGAATATTTGGCCACATTTTAAAAAGGTGACAGTGTCATTGCATCAGCTAGCAAAATATAAAGTATATCTAAAAATATATAAAAATTTTATAACCATTTTTTCTGCTTCTCAAAAAGTAGTGCAACAATGTGATGAACTGCAGTTTCCTGATGTTAAGAAATACCGCATATGCCATGCACTTTGTGTTTTGTATCTTATGCAATGACATTCGGATATGGTTAATTGGGTCACTGTAGGTCAAAGAAAACAAGTAAAACACATAGCAATATGAACTTGAACAATTAAAACGTTTTAATTTTGAGGTTACCTATATAAAATGTACCTTTATGATTATAAATTTTTTTTAAAAGATGAGCTAATCCTTTATGATTTATCAAGTATTTTTCTATAACAGTAGCAGATCAATATATGTGCAGGATGTGTTGAACCGTTTACCCTGGCCTTGAACAAGAACAGGATGTGATATGAGGTCTGAGCAAGGCTGGGCGACATAAAATGAGAACAATGACAATTACCAACAGTGCTGAGCTAAATTGGTTACACCTATACAAGAGACTTCCAATGTAATATAAGGGTGGAGTCACATTGGAAAATACCATGTTTAGCGGTACTTGAGCCCTCCTCCTAGATAAATACCACACATACCATTACACACAACATTCAAATGATGTCTTTTCAGAGTCATTACAATGGCATGATTCAGTTCAACTTGACAAAAGAAAGAGTCTTATGGTACTTCCATATTCTACAATAAGGGATTAGGCTAGTGCTGTATTTTCTTAGCCTGGAAATCCAGACCTAAATCTAAAAGATTAATGGTCTGGCGTTGACTAATGAAAATCGGCCAGCTCGAGGGGCGACACCAAGCATGCATTTGAAAATCTCACTGCACAACCAATAAGACATAACACTACGACCAATCACAACAATAAACCCCATACGCTTAGCTACCAGTGGAGCTAACTGGCAGATTAGACTCTTACCGTATCCGGTCGGCAAAATAATATAATTATAAAAACGTCCTTCTTGCAAAGGAACGATTCGAGCGGCGTCTTCTGTCCCTGTTTTAGATAAAAAGCCAAGTCTAACTCGTTCATTGTAGCGGCCAAAGCCGTTTCAAACAACTGGTATTCATCCATAGCCATCTTGCAATGTTTACTAATGACTTCGACGTCACAGCGCTGTCGCCATCTGTTTAGCTCGCCTCTGGCCCGCCTATATCAGATAACCCGATGTGATTGGTGCAGCTCGGATACAAGGGCATATTTAACACTAGAAATTCCAGAATTCCATAACTACTAGAACTGCCACAAGCGGTCATTTTGACCGCTAGATTCCAAACTCTATATCTTTAATGATAAATACCCAATTGAGAGATTAATGCATTTATTGTATTAGGATATTTTTTTTAAACAAAACAACACCAAACTGTACATTTAAACAAGTTTAATTATACATTTATAAATAAATAGGCTAATATCCGTAGATGTCCTGAACAAAATGACGGAGTAGCCTATGTTTTCATGTTTCCACTGTTCAATCGCGCCCGCGCCTTACACACACACACACACCATATTCCAGCATTGCAATCTTGACATTGCAGCCTGTTCATTATAGCCATAATAAAATATAATTATAAAATATTCAACCTAACATAGGGGTGTCGCAATATACCGGTATTGACGATAATCGTGATATTCAAAGCATGAAATATCGACATCGTGTTAGAGCAATACAATATACCGGTATTGGCGATATTGGCGTTTTCTAGACGCAGCGCTCGTCCGCGCCCGCGCAGCTAGAGTGAAACACTCTGTCCACACCCGAAAAAAGTAAGCTGAGCTCGCCAGTATTAACAACAGAGTTCTTCGGCTTCAAAGAAAACAGCACCTTAGAGGTGGTCGCACACCGGACGAGAAGCGCAGCGCCACGTCTTTAAAATTCGAACACATTCTGTATGAGTGTACACACACCGGACGAGAAGCACAGCGCGGTTCTATTCGGCGTCTGTCCGCGTCGCCCAGCAACGGCTCAGGACCTTGTTCAAAATCCTGCCGCGACACAGAGCGCAGAAAAAAGTGTTCAGATCACAGACTCAGCAACTATTGTATTTAATTGTACAGTATAATCATAACATAGTACAGACATTATCTCAATTCCATAATGTCCTTAAACATAATGATATTGCTGGCCATAAACTGAGAAAGTGCGTGTCCGGTGTGCAATACCTGGAGTTGTCATAGACGCGACGCGGCTATTATTTTACTAGTCATCATGGAATGGGAAACGTGACATTAACTGTTAACAGGGGGTTTCTGTGTTCATATATTTAATAAAGGGTGATTATTAAAATTAAGAACCCCGTTTTCTTTACTCATCTTATTTTTGTATTTGTATTTGCACTTGATTTTTTTATTCAAATCTGCTATCTGCATGACTTTATTGGCGCCAGTGCAACAACAGGTTTAAGAGCTTTTCAGTTCTTCAGGAAACCTTCAGACAGTGTTTGGCTTCAGTTTGAAACCAGATAAACTTCACATGCTTGTCTTCCTTCACAAAAATTTGCCATAGATTCTATAGATATCGCGATATATCGATATCGTGAATTCTTTTGGCCACAATAACCGTGGTGTGAAAAATCTAACATCGTGACAGCCCTAACCTAACATATAAAAATTCCACTGCTATATAGTCAGTAGCCTAGTACAATTCGTACCATTTTGCGCATTTGAAGAGGATGATTTTTTTCTGTCGATATTGGAACGTGAGTGAAGTACAAAGCCTATAATAAAGAATAGTTTACCGCAAATGTTGAAACATTTTGATTCTAATTAGAGAGTTACGTGAGCCCAACGCCGCTTACTTTCGCTTATAAAGTATTTCATTTTGGCTTGTTTATAGTTATTTTTTCATTCTTGTTCTGATCTGAATATCATTACATTTAAATGATTTGTTGTGGAATATGTTTTGTGTATTTTTCACCACATTTTATGGTTGTGTATATTGGTATATGTATAATAATACCGCGAAATTCAGTGCGGTCAATATGACCGTCTATGGCCGAAGTAGGTAAATATGTTCATTTGTTTTTTTGCCTTATGTGTAATTTATATGAAAAACATTTTAAATGAAAATACAGACACTTTTAGGAAAAGTCAGGCACCAGCAGAATTTTTTTTTTTTTTTTAAACAAAGTTATTGCAGATATAAAATTCAAAACGGTCAAAATGACCGCCATGGCACTTCTAGTGTTAATGAGCATCATTACTCGACACCAGAGTAACTCGCTGAGCAAATTCAACTTGTGCTCTCGCGAGAACTCTGGATTACCAGGGTAGTATTTTCTGTAATTTTAGGCTGAATAGTCATAAAATCTAGTGACCGGAACATTTGCCTCATCCAGCCTGCTGTCTGGATAGAATACATTCCAACATCCCTTAGCAGATAGTCTGTCCTGCTTTCCATAAACCATCTGCCAGCAGTTTGTATCTACAGCTCATCAAAGCCAGGAATTTTCTGGAGAGTGGAATCTAATTTTACAGTGGAAAAAACCTGCTCCCTAAAATAAGGCATGATGTGTCTTTCATGATGATAAAAAAAAAACATGTATTTGCAATCTTTAGTCACACTCAAGCTCTTTTCCAAAATATAGTGAGGTGCTTCATTCTAACTTAGGCAGCTGCTTTCTAAGACATTATCCTTACTGTCATGAAACCTCATTAATGACTTCCATGTAGACTACAATGACTCCACAAGCACATACACACATCCTTGTGGTAGTTTTATTTTTATATAGCTGCTTGTTAGCAACATATATATTTTAAGCACACAGAAGTTGCCAATTTTATATTTGAGGTTTGACTGGATTCAATTTATGCTGTAAAACAAAATATGAATGTTTGAAACTGAACAGATCTATTGATTTCAATAGATCAACAAATAATCTGAAATAAAATGAGTTAAATAATTTCCATTTCAATTATACTGAGCTATTTCAACAAAATCTCATAGCAATTCGTAACGATTTTAAGTTTTGCCGAATTTGTGGCTAATTTGTACGGTTACGTTTTGGACACGTTTTGGACACATTTTTATACAAATCACATTATACAAATTCGCCATCTCGTAATACTTTGGGTTTCCCATGAGATCAAGTTGCCTATTAGAGTATTTTATAGAAATGTTATGGTATTTTGAGATAAAACTTTATTTGCAATTACAATTTCTCTTAGCTCCCTCCTATCATTTCACAGAGCTTGTCATAATGCATTCTGTGCATTGCCTTCTGTTCGAATCCCCAACGTGATCTCATTCGTGTTTACTTTTACGTAAAGTGTGGTTCTACCACACGTACATACGTTTTCATACACACTGTAATGTACAATATGGACGTATTGACAACATTTAAACATATCGGTACATATTTTATGTTTTTTAGCTGTAAATACGTAATAATGTTTATGTTTAAAAGTTACGTCCATATTGTAAGTTTCAGTATCTTTCCAAACATACAAGAAATGTATGTTTTGCACCTGAAAATGTTCCATATTGATACATATTAACAATGAGACCAGGCTGGCATGTTATGTGATACTGCTTTAGAATTTAGCTAAAAGAGTTCTGGAAGAAAACCCTCTTCAAATCTGGACAAACTTTAGGTAAACAGAAGTCAATTAAGTGAATGTCCTAATTGCATATCTGTTGACCCTGCAGACAAGCATGTCAAGCTCTCTATGGAGACTAATCTAAACAATCAGAACATCATGACCTCCTGTCCTTTCACAAAGTCATTGTATTTGCATTTTATATGTGACTTTATCCCTGTTGACCTCAGGCACACCCAAAGCCAGGGGTCATGAACATGTGTTGTGTGTCAGAGTGGCCATTCTGATTGTAAGTATATGGTGGGAGCAGCAAGGAGGAAGAGCTTTATAGTTGGACAGGAAGTGAGTTGCAGTGAAGCTGGAACCATGCTAGATCTGAACCAGCACTTGGAAACTGACAGGTTGCTCAGTCTACAAAGGTCAAAGTGATGCATTGTGCTTTTCACATTATTAATTACTATATTATATTATTAAACAGGGATGTGTTAGATAAAAAATAACCCTGCCACTGGCCAGCTTTTGTTCATCTTTACATTCTTTGTGTAAGCAGTGTTTTCAGGCAGTCTTGTACTCAAGGTCATGCTGCATGAAAGAGTTTATGAAAGACCATCTCGAAGATTCAGCGTATTTTGTGGGAAGGTTCACCACTCTCTGAATAATTTCTACATTGATCAGTTCAACAGTTTATTTGATTATGATGACTCACTGAAAGTGCAACATATCCTTGGCCACTGTGCATATCCTGAAACAGATGCAAATCGGCTGTCTACAGAAAAATCAATAGTGTTTTGTGCGCAATGTAAACATGCAACATTTTGTTTTGATAAAATATTTGCTTTTTTCACATAGAGTGTTATAAATAAGCCATCTGTGGGCGTTAAGAACACCACTTTTACTTCCTCTGTGCAACTGCTGACAGCTCATATCAGGTCTCATATCTACAAAGAGTTCTACATTTTAAAATACATTTTCAAAACAAAGAGTTTTGGTGATTAAATTAGTTTTATAGATCATTTACTCTAATGCATATGTCGACAATGCAATTTGAAATGCATAAATAAAAATTTGAGTATAATTTTCAATAATTATCTCTGAGTTTAGTAACATCCTCTGCTATGCGTGCAGCATTAAGGATGCTGATGAAAGCATGTGGTCATGTGGTCTGTACCCACACTGTAAAAAATTATCGTAATTTTAACGGTAAAAGACTGTAAAAATGCTACAGTGAAAAACTGTTAATTGGTTAACAGAAAGTTTACGTACTATATACGATAAATAACTGTGATAGATCTAACGGTACATTTAATGTAATTTTACTGTAACATACCGTTAAATTTACAGTTTTTGAAAGTGAAAAAACAACTCATTGTATCATTTACAGTGAAAAACCGTAAATTGACATTCCCACAATTCCCTGTGACACTTCACATTTGATGTATTTTTGTTGAAATAACTATGTTTGTTTCTTCATAGTTTTCTTCGTTTTTTCTAATCAGTTATGTACATTAGGGGTTTATGTTACATTTAATGTTGTTAAATTAATGTTTATTACATTTTTAAAATTTCATGTGTTACCATGATGGTGTTCAATGTTTGTGTGAATGACACTGTGCAGCTTCTATATATATTAGTATTAACTCTCTTGTGGAAGAACTGCTTATGTTGAGCTTTGATTGATCATGTGACTCTCATCTCTGCTGTGATTGGTGGTTATCAGTGAAAAAACAGATATTAATACTTCAATAGGACGGTAAATTATCATTATATCATGTTACCGAAATCCAATGTTAAATATACAGTTTTTTTCCGTAAAAACAACGGGAAGAAAGACCATTTTTTTACAGTATTTTTCCGTTTTTTAACTGGAATTTTCTGGCGCCCCAGCTGCCAGAAAATTACCGTTTTTTTACGGGTTTTTTTTTTACAGTGCACAGGCACTTTACAATGCTCAACAAGAAACAACTGGAAACATAAAAAAACCCAAATAAAAGACCAGCAGCATGATACTGTAAGTACTGATACAAATGACAATATAATATTAAGAAATGTGAGGGAAAACAAAATGAGCAATGAATTGATAGTAATTATCAAGTCAGAGTACATAAAATGCATTTAAACGTTTTTCATGTGGCTTTTATTGTATATCTTAATTTGTCTTGTCTGTGGCCAAATCTGGGTCTTGTGTCAAATCATTAGTCTTGTGTAGTGATTGGTTCATGACATGTTTACTGGTCTTATAAATTCCAAGTTATTCTGAGTTATTTTGAATGGAACCCCGCATGGTGATGTGGAATTTTTTTCTTTTCTTTTTTTTTAAATGTGTAGAAATAAGATGTCTGAAAAAACTAAGGGTTTCTCTCTCAATATTTGATTATCACACAGCTTTGTTTCTATTCTCTAATTTTTAAAGTTTCATGCATAACCAAACAATCTTCAGATGGTGATCACAAGCTAGTTTTCCTCTCGGTGGAAAAATGTGGCTAGATCAGATAATTTTGCAAATGGTTAGATATTCCTGGCAATGCTCAGAATTTATCTGCAAAATATCTGAAGACCAAGTCATGCCAGAGAAAGAAAGATCAGAACATGCCTGGAGTGTTCAACATCGTCCATAAGCTTTCGATATCATTTTTTTTTAATAATCTATGCTTGAGAAAATCAACAACTATATTTCATACAACTAGATGTGAGCATTATAAACACAAGCATGTCAAACTTTACAGTTATAATAACATTCTCCAGATTACACGACACAGTGAATACAACTAAGCTTAATGCTTAAAGCTGTGGAAAGATTTATGCTCCGTTTAGGCAAGCTGATTTAATGATAACTTTTCATTTATGTAATGCGTTGAGTTTAACGTTCAGAGCAGACGTTGTGTATATTGTATGTCTGAAAACCTTGGAAGGTTATATTGTGGTCAAGACTTTAATTTTAATCATGTGTATATGACAGGCGTTTTAATGCTTTAGGGCTTTTATGAAAGCTAACATTTTGTTATATGAAGGCCTCATTAAAACTGTTTTAGAAACTTTTTAGAAATATTTTGCTACTTCTAATATATAGATTTTATTTTACCCCTGTCCCTGACACAGCTTTGCATTCTTAAAATATGACGATCATCACAAAACTGTGATATAAGAAACTTTATTCCAAAAATATTCAAAATGTGATTTCCATAGCTTGTAATTTCAACTACAGAAGGCTATTAAATACATAAATTATACATGATACATCATTTGGGATGTGATGGAAATAATATTTTTTGCATGATTTTATTCTGTAATGTTAATATATTCGCTGTTAGACACGGTATTTAAAAAGCATCAAACAATTGACAGTGTGAAAAGTGTGTTAAACACCCATTATTTATATAGATTTGTACTAATGACAGATGAGAATGAAAGTAGCCACTTCAGAAGTTTATATAAAGCTCACTCTCCAGTCTTTCACACAGTGATGCTTGGGATTCCATATAGGCCCAAGTATAATGTGAATGTGGGTCAGCATATTTGCCGCACATTGTCATGGGCCAACATAGTCCAATCATAGACATGTTTCCGGGATAGGCACAAATCACTTCTCAGTGATAAAAGGTGGCATATCAGGCATATTTAGAGGCAGGCATTAGTTTGGGAAAAGCTCTAAGTCACTATCCGTTAGGGATATCCGCAGGTCAAATGTCTAGAAGTTGTAATAGCCCCACTGCTATTTTCATACTTTTAGCTAAAGCACGTCTGGGCGTCATTACAGGGTCTACAGGATATTTATTTGAAACCAGTGACTGAATATTGACTGAGAAAGTCTTGTCTAAATTATGGCATTTGCAGACAGTTGCAGAGCGAAGCCTTAAGATGAGCTCATTGGCTTGGATAATTAGAAATACAACGCAGGAGAAGTTCTGTGACGTTTTACCAATGGACATAGTTTTAAAGTTTTTCTATAACAAATATTGGACTGTAGCACTGTGGACTTCTAACTCGCCTGAACAAGTTAATCCTAGATTGGATTTCAGGGGAACAGAGACAGAATTCAGGAGACGATTTATTACCACCAGGGTCTTTTACGGTGCAATAGAGCAGTGTCTCTTTAGTGTTTCAGCTTTTCTTTTCTTTTTTGTCCTCTATTCCCCCATATTTTCATTTCTTGTCTTAAAAAGGAACTGAAAGCATTGTTGTACTAATTACAAAAAAAACAACATTATATTAATGCTGGTTATTTTATTTTAAACTGCTCGTTAAGGCAGATATCTAATCAGCCAATTACATGTCAGCAAGTCAATGCATTTAGGCATGTAATCATGGTCAAGACGATCTGCTGAAGTTCAAACTGAGCATCAGAATGGGGAAGAAAGATTTAAGTGACTTTGAATGTGGCATGGTTGTTGCCAGTCGGGCTGATCTGAGTATTTCAGAAACTGCTGATCTCCTGGGATGACCGTCCTGATCCAGTGGCAGTTCTGTGGGCGAAAATGCCATGTTGATGCCAGAGGTCAGAGGAGAATGGCCATACTGGTTGGAGCTCATAGAAAGGCAACAGAAACTCAAATAGCCACTCGTTACAACTGAGGTATGCAGAAGAGCATCTCTGAACACACAACACATCGAACCTTGAAGCAGATGTGCTATAGCAGCAGCAGAAGACACACCGGTGCCACTCCTGTCAGCTAAGAACAGGAAACGGGCTAATTCGCACAGGCTCACAAAAATTGGACAATAGTAGATTGAAAAAAATGTTGCCTGGTCTGATGAGTCTCGATATTTGCTGTGACATTCAGAATTTGGCATAAACAACATGAAAGCGTGGATCCATCCTGCCTTATATCAACGGTTCAGGCTGCTGCTGCTGGTGGTGTAATGGTGTGTGCAATATTTTCCTGGCACGCTTTGGGCCCACTTAGCACAAATTTAGCATTGTTTAAACTCCACAGCTTATCTGAGTATTGTTGCTGACCATGTCCATCCCTTTATGAGCACAGTTTACCCATCTTCTGATGGCTATTTCCACTGGGGTAAAGCACCATGTCACAAAGCTCAAATCATCTAAAACCGGTTTCTTGAACATGACAATGAGTTCGCTAAACTCAAATGACCTCCACAGGCATCAGATCTCAATCCAATAGAGCACCTTTGGGATCTGGTGGAATGGGACATAGCAACTGCATGATACCATCATGTCAAAATGGACCAAAATTTCTGAGGAGTGTTTCCATCACCTTGTTGAATCTATGCCACGAAGAACTGCTGGCAGCTATCACCCTGTAACCCAGGACTGGTTGCCCACTGATACTAAGCAGGGTTGAGCCTGGTTAGTACCTGAATGGGAGACCTTCAGGGAAAACTAGGTTGCTGCTGGAAGAGGTGTTAGTGAGGCCAGTAGGGGGTGCTCACCCTGTGTTCTGTGTGGGTCCTAACGCCCCAGTATTGTGATAGGGACACTATACGGTCAAAAAGTGCACCGTCCTTCAAATGAGATGTTAAACAGAGGTTCTGACTCTCTGTGGTCATAAAAAATCCCAGTAACCCGGGCATCCTGGTCAAATTTGCCTATTGGCCTCTGTCCATATATGTATGCATATATATACATTTTAAAATAAATTGGAAACTTTTTTACTTTACTGTAGTCTCAGGTGAATGATTCTTTTAATAACCAGGGCATATGGATGGTCACCTGATTTAAGTCTGAATTTTCCATTGTTACGTAATGTCGGCCTCAGATATATTCCTGTACCTGTAGAATAATTAGCTGAACGTCTCCTGCCAGGTGAGCCAGATATAGAGAGTTGTGGTGTGAAAATGAGTCATTACATGCCACTCATATTGATTTCATGCTTGGTCATGTCTAATCTAGTCCAGCCCATTTGGGAGTTACTGTATGTTAGCATGGGTTTCATTTGATCACAAACTCAAAATACAAGTTCTAAAAAATGGTCTAGATCTCAATAAGTATGTGCACATTGTAATTATAATTAAATGTGAGTCATGTTTTTGAAATGTTTCATGCTAGCTGTCATTGGCTCCAACCGTTCTACCTGAGGCATGGTTCACACCTGTTTCTACTGAATGTTTTCCTCTTTTGGCACTTTCATTTAAGTTCTCCTTCCTTTCTTTTTTACTTTCTGTCTTTTATTTTTGGGGTGAGGTCCATAATTCAACAAGAAAATAAATATTGAATTAAAACTGGCCTCCAATTAAATGCATACGGTCTGCCTCCTGAAGCCATTTTCTCAAGAATCCTAAACATGGAAAAATGATAAAAGGCTTTTCAGTGAGCAGTATTTTGTGCCTGCAAAGCCCCCGTTTTATGAGCATTGTGCAGCTCTGAGCGCATGATCCGTTTAGTTTTGCTGGGAACAAAAGCCTATTGACTTCATCAATAATCTGCAGCAAAGGATGTCTGTAATTAATACCATCTCAGCCAGATGCACATCCCGGGTTTCCATTTGTAGCATGACAACAACAAAGTCAAACGATTCTATTTGCATCTTTCTGTCATTGAGTGCCATTGATCAGGTTGCTTGAATTAGGTTATGGTAATAGGGTGTGTGAGCACTTCATCTGGCGGGTTGAATTAAGCCTTTTAATATTGTTAAAATAAATGGAATGCAATGCAGATCATCAAGAACGTGAATGAAGTCAATGGAAAATTTTCGTGGAACATTTGTATCGATTTGTGCGCTGAGGTTGCTTAAAGATGGTCATTAAAATGGCATTAATAATTCAGAACTGCAGAGTTGTCTTGTTTTGTTTAATTGCTCTCACCAACTGCTGCTAGAGTGACTTATTGTCAAAATGTAACTGTGAGATACAATATATTGGCATATAAATTAAAGCCATGAACTGCTACACAATGTATTGCGTAACTGGGAGCCTACTGTGTAGTGTGAATGGAGTGAGCAAAGCCTTTAGAATGGTTTAGGGAACACGTTTTATATATAACTATTCCAAGGTAAAGAAATGAACTGAAGTTCTGTCTGGAAACAAGGTCAGTGATGTGTTGGATGTGAAGCATTATGCAACTGTGTCTGCAATGTTATATCATCCTTTTAATTATTTGTCAAATATTCTGCCTGTGTCTGTAAAATTTCTATTTAGTACAGTGTCTTCTTCAATGTTAAGATGAACCAGATGTCATCTGGCCTTTGTACTCCTTGTGTACTTGGCCATTAATAGTAGGGCCTAAATACATAGACATGAACATAGACATCTTCTGTATCTGCTGTGGATGGTGGGTCACGTGGTCTCTCTCAATTTGGTCCATTCTGTTACTCTTATGCTGTATTTGAAATGCATTGGATTCCTTGCATGTGGTGTTGGTAAATGAATAACTTGTTCTCTAAACTGTCTACCAAGCATCAATTTAGTGTAAACTGCTCTCTAATACAAATATCCTTCAAGCACTTTACAGTAGCCTATGTATAACGTGGATAACTTTGCATGAAAAGATGTATATACAGACCAGTATATTCCTGTATACACCGCAGAATTTCGGACGAATTCAGGAGTATCGCTGACCAGATATGGGAAGTACCACGGGTCCATATACTGTCAAAAATAATTTGGATGTATGTTATTGAGGTATTCTTAAGTGCAGCAGCCATTTGCTGCCATGGCAAGTAATCCCCTTAAAGATTAGCAACTAACAACTTTGTGCCACTCCGCCCTCCGCTTTGATCATTCATGTTAAACTGGATTGGCTGCTTTGAGGCTAAACCCACCCCCTAACCAGACAGCTATTGGTCTACTGAGCACACAAACTTTCCTCAATAGTCATTTCATTGGTAAACTTGAAATGTATCCCACCCAGAACCCTTACAGAAAAGTGACTGTATTAGTTACATTTAAAATATATACCTCCCAAAAGCCTTACAGGTGAGTGGTTTGATTGGTTGCAGGCCAGGTCGGCAGATAGAAAAAATAAAGTTTAACCAGTAATTGATTGTTTGTCTTTTATTAGGGACAATTGTATCAAAAGTATCGAAAACAGTCAGAAAACAACAATTTCAATCTACTTTGAATTAAAGGGGAACTATGCAGGTTTTTTTAGCTTAATTTACCGGCGGGCCAAACGGGGTAATGAATTGCTTTACGGTACTGCACGCAAACATTTATATGCTAGCCTTCTGTGTATCATACATACCTCAGTGGACATGGCTCCGTGCGTTCACCAGCTTCTTTAAAATAACAAATGCACATGACCAGAGGGAGAAGATGGGAGGGGGGAGAGTCGCCAACAAGTTTTTACGACAATGTTGTCAAATATCTATTCCGAATCTGTAGGGGGAGCTCTATAGAGAAACCTGCGAGCAAAAAGCGAAGAAATTGCCAAAACTGCATAGCGCCACTTTAAAGATTTCAAACAAAGGCAGTAAATAACACATGAGATGATGTGTCTCTGCAGACTCCAGTCCTCACTGTTGCTCCTGCATGAATCCACATCAACAACATCTTCCTCATCTTACATTGAGCTCCACCATTTCTGTCCTCCACTGTTGACCTCGTCCTCAGCAACTGCAAAATAACAGCAATGTAACCACTGACAATACTCACTACAGGTAGAGAATATACAGTTATATTATGTCAATTTCTAAACTTCTTGTTGTGACTCTCATTGGCTTTTTTGCTCCAACCTTGATTGAGAGTTTCAGCTGGGCTTTTCCGGAATGAAACAATGAATACTTCTTCCTCTTGGCCTCATTATAAATCTTGTAGGATACCTGAAATGCATAAAATGTTTAGTAACAGAAAATATTTAATTGGATAGGTAAAACAATACAGAAATTGATATTAAAAGATTGAAACAACCTTCTGATGCTGTTTATAATCTCAGAAGATGAGTTGACCCAGTCTCGTGTGTATAGGACACTGTGGAAAAGAGGAAACATTATCCAAGAAAAAATACAGTATAAATATAGTTTTGACTTTAAATATATTAGTTTTGCACAGTATAGATAATCAGTCTTACCTGGTTTGTGCATTATGTTGAAGTGGATTCTTCTCAGAACTGTGCTAGCTTACAGTTTGTAGCTGTTGGTGTGTTTGAAACAGTTCCTCAAGAAGTGTGACCGACCGATCGGTTAAAACACAAAAGTCTTTGCAACAGGGGATGATGTGTGTGTGTGTGTGTGTGTGTGTGTGTGTGTGTGTGTGTGTGTGTGTGTGTGTGTGTGTGTGTGGTGGAAGGGGATCATTTATGAAGAGTTAGATATATGGGAGATCTTAAGCGGATTTGTGGAACAATCAACAAATTAGACTGAGGAGCGCAGTCTGCAAATTGGGGTGTAAGGAATTAACAATGCAAATAAATAACGAGGAGCCATGCCATGTAATGCTTTGTATGTCAGCATCATCATTTTAAAATTGACACAGAATCTGACCATGAGCCAGTGCAAGGACTCCAAAACAGGAGTAATTTGATTGCATGTCCTGGTCCCAGTAAGGATCCTGGCGGTTGAGTTTTGTACATATTGGAGCTTATTAAGTTTGTATTTAGAAACTCAGGCTAAAAGGGCATTACCGTAATCTATCTGAGAGACAACAAATTAGTTTATCAGCTTTTCAGCTACAGAGGCATTTAGCATAGGGTGCAATCTTGCTATATTTCTGAGGTGACAAAAAGATGCTTTAACGGTGCTCTGTAAAAAATAATCAAATGTAAGACTGGCATGTACGACAATGTTCCTTGTTTTACTTTGAGTCTCCAAAACAGAGCCATCAACAAACCGTGTCAGTGAACCTGAGCGATCGCAACAGATGTCCAAGTGGTGATAAATAAATATTGAAAAGTAAAGGGCCTAAAACTGAGCCCTGGGGGACACCAGTGTGTACAGAGCTAATGTCAGACCTGTAACCACCCATTGAAATAAACTGGGAACGGTCAGTAAAATAAGATTTAAACCATAAACTGTCCCAAATGCACCAAAATCTCTTTCAAGAAGGATGAGAATGGAAGTTGCTCCAGAATCAGAAGCCATCAACAAGTCATTGGTAACTTTGACCAAAGCTGTTTGAGTACTGTGAAATTTACAAAAACCTGACTGAAGGGGTTCGAAGATGTTATTAATTGTAAGATGAAATGATTACACAATCAAGAGGCAACAGCATGCTTAAGTATTTTTGCCAAAAACTGAAGATTTAAGATGTGATGAAAATTGGATTTTCTTTCTTTTTTTTTTGGCACAGGAGTTACAGCAGCAATCATTAATGCTGCTGGAACAACCACAGTCTCCAATGAATCGTTTAACATACCGTGGATAGCAGGGCACCAAACATCGAAGCAAGACTTAAATAAGCTTATTGGATTAGGATCAAGCAAGCAAGTGGTAGATTTCATGCTAGATACCTGCCTTATGAGAGCCTCAGAATCAAGTTGTGAGAAATGAATGAGAGAAACACCAGCAAACACAGATGGACGAAAGAGTGAAGCATTGGAATCAGATGTGACAGAAATTTGTTTGCGAACATTATCGATAAAAAATAAAAAAAATAAAAAACTGAAGAAAGGAATACATACCTGTTGAGAAACAGGCAAGGTGGTAACAGAATTAACTTGAAGCAATCTATTTATAGTTTGGAACAAGTGTCTGGGGTTTCCTTGATTGTTTACAATTGTCTGAGAGAAATAAGATGATCTTAAAGGGATACTCCACTTTTTTCGGAAATAAGCTCATTTTACATCTCCCCCAGAGTTAAACAGTTGAGTTTTACCGTTTTAGAATCCATTCAGCCGAACTCCGGGTCTGACGGTACCACTTTTAGCATAGCTTAGCACAGATCATTGATTCTGATGAGTCCAGTAGCATTTCTTTCAAAATGACCAAAGAGTTTCAATATTTTTCCTATTTAAACCTTGACTCTTCTGTAGTTAAACCGTGTACTAAGATCGACGGAAAATGAAAAGTTGCGATTTTCTAAGCCTATATGGCTAGGAACTACTCTCATTCCAGCGTAATAATCAAGGAACTGTGCGGCTGTACCATGGGTGCAGCAGGCGTAATGATATGACGCAGCGCCTGAAAATAGTCCCCAGCTCGGTAACTTCTTCCAACGTGACCGGGACTAAGTTTGTCTAACCTATTAGACCTATTTTCAGGCGCTGCGTCATATCATTACGCCTGCTGCACCCATGGTACAGCCGCACAGTTCCTTGATTATTACGCCGGAATGAGAGTAGTTCCTAGTCATATAGGCTTAGAAAATCGCAACTTTTCATTTTCCGTCGATCTTAGTACACGGTTTAACTACAGAAGAGTCAAGGTTTAAATAGGAAAAATATTGAAACTCTTTGGTCATTTTGAAAGAAATGCTACTGGACTCATCAGAATCAATGATCTGTGCTAAGCTATGCTAAAAGTGGTACCGTCAGACCCGGAGTTCGGCTGAATGGATTCTAAAACGGTAAAACTCAACTGTTTAACTCTGGGGGAGATGTAAAATGAGCTTATTTCCGAAAAAAGTGGAGTATCCCTTTAAGAAGTCCACTGCATGAGAAAGAGAAGGAGACACACACACATATTGAGTTTTTGGGGGGCATTAATAACTATTTGTAGAAATACTGCTAGAGAAACCACTTTTCCACATACACCAATAAAGAATGGATGGAGTTGGGAAAGAGGATGCCTTCAAATTATAAATCATACATAGAAATGTTCTCTAATGGCTCTGTCAAAAGTGATAAAGCTAGCTATATTAGAGTTATTTTGAGGCAGTTACTTTATTAGAGTTATGACTCTATTTATTAGAGTTATTTTAGAGAATATTTTGAGGCTGTTTTGTGCAACTTCCCTGGCTCACCCCCCTCCCTCCATCTGAGAAGACAGCAAGCACCTTAACTGCCAGTCATTAACATATGGAAGGTCTTCACACCAGACAGCCATCACTCCTCACAGCCAGCAGTGTTTCAGCTGTATGTCCATGATATTTCATGGATTCCTGTGTAAGTCCGTGTACTCCAAGTATCTGGGTATTTCTGGAAACGTACTGTTCTGTGTTGCTCAGGTATTTTTTCCAAATACATCCCGCAAACCTGAATTTTTTTTTTTTTTTTGAAGCAGGTTACCATGGCTAGATATTACCAGATTTGACCCTTTTCATGCAGTGGGATTGATTAATTGATTTATATACTATTTATATTAAATTGACATAATAAATATAGATTTTGCTGGATTAGTGCACTTTTAAATTGACAGGTGCAAAACATTGTGAATTCTAACTTGGTTTATTTTTGAAATGTTGCAACTATATTGGATCTCATTTGTAGCCTTTAGGAACTTCAGTTTGTTCTGTTTGTTCATTCGTTTGCTTGGATGCTGGCTTTTTTATTTATTTATCATCTTTATGTATTCAGAGCAGTCAATACACTTTGTGTCGAGCTGAATGCTGCTGAAATACCCCATTTCATCTGCATCACAAATCTCTCTCATGCCGTAGACATCTTTACAGCTGCTGATGGCAATGAACATTCAAACACTTTTGAGCAACATATTTGTTTGCGTATGGTTTGACTTCTGTTCTGATGGAGTAAGTAACTTAACCTATGTAACTTAAAGGGATCAAATTGAACGTTATGTCAGTTGTTTGCAGCGATCCATTTGCTTCATTTTCTGTAGCTTTGCGCTGTCTGTAAAAAGATCCGATTTCTTGTTGAATCTACAGTATTTGTACAGTCAATTGCTGCATCCAAAAATTGCATACTTCCCTACTATATTGTAGTTAAACAGTATGTGACAAAAGAAGTATGTCTGAATTCACAGTACTCATAAAAGTTTAGGCAAAAAGTACCTGGATGACATACTAATTCTGGCGATTTTCTGAAGTGTGCATACGATAGATACTTTACTATCCCATGAGGCCACGGGAGAGGATTTGTGAATGACAATGATCTGACATAAGTGACGCTGGTAGATCACTTGATAATTTCAAAATGGCGAATGTAGAACGCCCGGATTTCATTCATACTACATACAGTACATTCATACTACTGCAAGCAAGCAAGCAAGCACATAGAACAACACTTACTACTGTACATAGAACAACATTTTTTAGCATTCGTGAAGTAATTATTCAAAATACCTACTCAAGAGATTATGCGATTTAAGACACAGCCCCAGTCTTTTTGCCACTGGGTGTAACGGCAGTGACTCCTGCCTTCAATTCGATGGGTGTTGCTAAAAATGTAATACTTGCATAATTTGCATTTGAAAATGATGTACACCTTCACTTAAAGGGTTAGTTCACCCAAAAATGAAAATTCTGTCAGTAATTACTCACCCTCATTTTGTCCCAACCCCGTAAGACCTTCATTCATCTTCAGAACACAATTTAAGATATTTTTGATGAAATCTGAGAGCTGGCTCACTCCTTCATAGGCTGCTAGGTAATTGCATCTGCCGGCCCAGAAAAGTTAGTAAAGACATCGTTAAAATAGTCCAAGTGACTACAGTGGCTCAACCTTAAGTTTATCAAGCTAAGAGAATACTTTTTGTGCGCAAAAACAAACAAAAAATAACGAAATTATTCTGATGTGAGTTCACAAGAGCACCATAACGCATGCGCGAGAACTGAGAAGATGACGCAGATGGGTCTCGATGTAGTGTTTAAAATGGTTCTAAAGTGTACATTTCCTGGATGTCCGAATCATGAGAAACCAACAAGAAAACATAAAATTGCCTTACCAATGCCGCAAAATGAATGGCTTACCTTTCACACTTTCCCATCAAATGATCGTGAGCATCATCTTCTCAGTTCTCGCGCATACATTGTGGTGCTCTCGTGAACTCACATCAGAGGCCCACACGGAAGAAATGAATAGTTGAAAAAAGTCGTTATTTTTGTTTTGTTTTTCACACAAAAAGTATTCTCGTCGCTTGATAAACTTAAGGTTGAGCCACAGTAGTCACTTGGACTATTTTAATGATGTCTTTACTAACTTTTCTGGGCCGGCAGATGCAATTACCTAGCAGCCTATGAAGCAGTGAGCCAGCTCTCAGATTTCATCAAAAATATCTTAATTTGTGTTCCGAAGATGAATGAAAGCCTTACGGGGTTGGAACAACATGAGGGTGAGTAATTACTGACAGAATTTTCATTTTTGGGTGAATTAACCTTTTACGGTCTTGTATTTGTGCCAGAAAAATACTGCTCTGTATAATTAAAAATCATCTTATAGTTATATAATTAGAAATTTATATATTGTCATGGAAACAGCTTTTAGCTTCTTTTTAATAGTAGCTTGTAGTGTTGCAAACTACTTTTACAGAGGGGTATATTGACTGCAGTTTAACTTAAATCAGCTTGTTGTTTAGAAAACGTCCCTTTAAAATAGCTTCCCCAACACTGAATGTTACAGTATAATACACCAATACAGTCACCAGCCACCAAGTTCCTGTTTTCATCACAGACAGACTCTTATGACCCTATAGAGGACACAATAATCTATTCAAAAACCTAAAATGTTAACCTTAACTTTTAAATTGAAAGCACTACTGTGTGATGTGATGTTAGACATGATTGTTGTGTGACTGTAATTATGACCTTTTGTAACTGGAAGACACTCTGTCTCTCACTGTAGTTTTTTTTTTTTATTCTGGGAGAGCAGCTCACTCTTGCTGACAAGCTGGCAGGATTTATTTTTACATCAACATTTTCCCAGCATGAATTCCATAACATAGTCAACCAGGCCTCCCCATCTCTTTCCACACTGCTTCTTGTTTAATTCCTGCTGCTTTGTTTGCCTCAACTATAATAAGCACCAATTTGCATGCTTTTAACTCCCATACCAACCCAGTGCCTGTGAGCAGAGGATGGCTGCTTCCTGTTTCAAAGGGGCTGAATGGAACTAAGACATCTTTGAGTTTGAGAAGCCATTCATCTGCAGAAACAGTTGAGGCAAGTGCATGGAGAGAAGGACGTAACAGCCTTGTGTGAGACGCAAGCTGTTACGTGGAGAGAGAGTGATTTTAAAACCTGAGTCCTTGTCTATTCTCTACTACAGCCGGCTGTCCTATTGGCAGCCGATTAGATGCTCCACATCAATTTCACGCTTCGGGGGGCACGGTAGAGAGGTTCTTGATTTGTTGTTTTTGCTGTTTTCTTTTAATACTTCGTTTTATCATTATATGTGTGTAACTGTGTATAGTGAGTGCATGTGTCCTTTACTCTCTTCCTCTCTTGTCTCAAGATGCATACTTGAAGAAGGACATTGGGTTCTTACATCCCTTCCTTATGCCTGTCACTAGTGTTTCGGTGCATATTTCTCAAATATTGACTTTGGAGCAAACTCATCTTATGTTCAGTCGGGTTAATGAATTGAAGGATAGTCTAGGCCACTCTGTTTAAGCCTCTAAATTGATCCTAATTGCCTCAGTGGTGTGAAGTCCATAAAGTGTCTGCGTAATGGCCATTGACTGGCCATCAGAAATATCATCAGGCTAACTTATGCCCCCACATTTACAGCAATGATAAAATGATGTGTCATATCACTGACCTTCAATTATCTCTCTCTAAATGTCAAACCATCCAGAGGTGTTCGAGTGCAGCATTTCTCAGTGATCTGTCTTCAACAACAAAGTGAGACTAATCAATATGAAGCATATTATAAGTCTAATTTCATTGTGATATTAGTAGTATTGGCAAACTTCTAGAACTTTAATATGAATGACAGAAGTACCCGGATTTTGGCGTGTTCTAGCAGGAACTAGGAACGATTTTAGTAGGAACTCCTTTTGGTCTAATCCAGCACTAGGAACTACCAGTGACATTAGTGTACGCTGATTGGCCGAACGCATGCGAAACACCAGCACCCGCCATTTAAAAAAAAAAAGAAGCTGTGTAAACTCACAGATTAGAGCCTACACTGTATTTACTCCACGAACTAACTCTACGATCATGGAAAACAGTGATAGATGGGCCTCTTAACCTTTACACTAAAGAGATAATCCAACGCAACTTTGAGGGGACCAAGCGAGACATGATTATGTATTTCTGCTCAGCTAGCAACACTGGACATCAACCACACTGCATACGCTAATAACTTTTCATATACTGTCTACTTTCTATGCAATAACATATTAGACAGGACTGTTAGACAGATCGTAAACCACCGAACACGGAGAATGCGAGCACTGTGTACTCTGATGTTCTCAGCACCATCAAAATAAAGGTCCGCCGCGCCGTCAAAATAAAAGTCACAACAACAGGCACGGCTTGCGTCACTTCAGAGTTCCTACTAGCGGTGCGAATGCAACCAGGAAAACGTTCCTAAGGGAACCATTAGTTCTCGGGGAGCCACCCTGGTATCTAGTTCCTAGAACTAAACTCCTAGAACTACCTGGTGCGAAAGCCCCTATTAAGGCTGCGTTCCAGTCCAAAATTGTCATGCCCTTCACTCGCTTCCCTCCGTCTCGTTCACTGGGATGTACATCATTGCTTACGTTGCACGAGCAGTGTTGCCAGATTGGGCGGGTTCCCGCCCAATTGGGCGGTTTTGAATTTGATTGTGCGGGTAAAAAAGGGTTTGGGCGGGTGGACAAAATTTGGGCTGGTTTGGGGTCAGTTCGGCGGTTTTCAAACATCTACATTTTAAAGTCTAATTGATTAAAAAACTAAACTAAAGTGTGCATGTAGTCCATAAAATCAGTCATCATGACATTACTGTACACACACGCGCGCCCATGCAGAGTCAGCTGGCGTTAGTGTTGACATCACCGAAGAGCACGCACTTTTAGCCAATCAGTGATCAGCAGGCAGATGCGATTGAGCGCGATAAGTTGTAGCTGTATATTCAAGTGATCGCTAATGCCAAAGTGATAGGCTAGCTATAGCCTACTAAACAGTAAGTTTCATCTACACAGTAAAGAGTAAGATAGTGAGCAACTCTAAAAACGTACACCTGGTGGGAGATAGATGGTGAATATAACTCTGAGGAGAGCACAGTTGAATGACTTGAAATTAAATGAAATATGGGACGTGAAATATGTCCATGGCCATGTGCACACTAACCTAACCTTACCAGAGACATCGGCAACTTTTACACCGTCCAGACTGCACTATACTCGACCCTGACAGCTGCTGAAAAAGGTTTGAATCAACGATGAATGAGTTTGACTGCTAAATTCTGCGTTATGTTCTGCAATGTGTACTTCCGAGGGTTAAAGTAATCGGTTCATTTCTTGATTGCCGTTTTGACAGTGTCCATCTGGACATTTTAGTCATATTGGCTAATTCTCCTTTATTATTGCCCTGTTTTGATCTGTTTTCCTGGAATTTTTTTTTTTATTTTTTTTATCATTGTTATTTTGTTTTAAAGAGATAAAAATTGTGGTTATCAACCTTGAATGACATGGTAATGAATTTATATCATATTATTTTGGCGGCAGTAAAATTTTGGGCGGTTTTTTCTTGTAGTGGGCGGGTTTTGGTGAGCTTTTGGGCTGGAAATCACCGTCCCAATCTGGCAACACTGTGCACGAGTGCCCACTACTGGCGGAAACTGCAATGGGCTGAATTGGAACGTCCTAAGCCCTTGATCACTTGGAATCAGCTATGGAGTTGATTTATTATTTAAATTTTTTCCCCTTTAAGAATTTGTTTAATGCAGCATATATAGGTGTGTTTGGGTTGTTTTAAATAAAATAAAAAATATAATGAAAATATCATAGAGTTGTTTGTTTGTGGTGGTGATTAGATGAGATATGTGGTGACGTCACAATCGTACTGCATTGTGGGACATTTAGGTGCCTGAAGTGTACATATGAAGTAGACTCGCTCGAAGACTCGAGACTCGAATGAGGGTCTGTCCATATAAACTTCACGAAGTAGAACGCACTTCAAAATGGCGGCAGGGATTCCCCCGAGGGGAAGTGCTTAGGGAAGTTCGCAAGTGCGTGTCTAAAAGTGGACTGGAACGCAGCTCCAGTCTAAAACAATACTCATGGAATTTGTAGCCTTCATCCAAGTGGATGGTGGTGAATACAGGTGTAACTGGTGTAAAATGCAGAAACCACTTTCGGAGTTAATCAATACACATGTGGTCAAATCCCATTTGCAGTTTAAACACTAAAGTATACAATACCGACAACTCAACATGTTTAACGATGAGTGTTACGCTCAAACCATGACATTTAAAAGGGATAGTTCACCCCAAAATGAAAAATAATGGATTCATTCTCATGTTGTTCCAAAACTGAATTACTTTCTTTTTTCTGTGGAATATAAAAGAAGATATTTTGAAAAATGTTTTGTGTTTATGTGTTTTTGTTGTTGTTTTTCCATACAATGGAAGTCTATGAGTTTCGATGTTGTTTGGTTCCCAACATTCTTTAAAATATCTTCCATTGTGTAGCCTATTCCAGATGAAAGATATGTAATGTGAACGGGACCCTAGAGAAGGTGAATATTTAAGCTTCATTTGAAAGTGCTTGAAGGGCCTTCACATTTAGTTAGCTGTGATGAGGGATTGTTTTAACATAATCTGAAACAAAGTCTGCCTTCATCATAAGGACTTACAGCTTCAAAAACGTAATGTGTCCCAGGTATGACGCAAATTAAAAGACTCCTGCTAGAGGTGATTGGTCTGTTAACACTGAAAATTGTGTGCAGTGTGGCACAGTAATAGGCACTCAGAACATATTTAATATATGTGACCCTGGACCACAAAACCAGTCACATGGGTCACAATAAATTGAGATTTATACATCATATGAAATATTAAAATTCTATACTTTTTTGGCAAATTAAATTATAAATAAAACACTATAAAGTAAAATCTGGGTTTTTTAAATAAGTGAATTGCATCACAATATTATAATGTAAAGTATGAAAAAGTGAGGTTTGGGGGGGTTGAGTGTAGCAGAGGTAGGTGTGTGTGTGTGTGCAAGAGAGAACTATCCCTTTAAGTTTAGAAAGATTAGACTTTGCTTTTAGCCTCATTTACATAAGCACTTGAAAAACTAAATCATCCAACACTAGCTCAACTCCCTGCTGAGTTAATAGCCCTACCAACTTTACGACCTCTGGGATCAACAAATAGTTTGTAATTTCTTTGTGGACTGGATCCTGCTGAAATATGTGACAGAATCAGTGAGAAATACTTTTCAAATGGTTTTTTTTTTTTATGGTCAGGTTTCATGGTGAGTTTTATGGTTATCATTTTCCCCCCTTTTTTTGGTTATAAAAAAAACCTCTTCTTTTTCTGCATTTCACTTCTGTTCTTGTTTAGTTTATGCTTAAAAATGGCATTGTGTCCTAAAATATTTCTGGCTCTACTTTCAATGTTCCTCATTTGTAAGTCACTATGGATAAAAGTGCCTGCTAAATGAGTATATGTAAATGTCAACCACGGAGCACACAGCACAGCGACATGTACAGCATTTAAAAGTATACAGTATACACACAGTGCTTAACAGTATACAAAGAACAGTATGGGTCATACTGTAATATGGGCAGTGTGACATTTGAGCAGTGTATTCAAAGCAGAGTATATGTTTGTGGTTCATGTTCAATAGGTGATATGTATTTCCCAGTGTATAAACATGTGGTGTCACTTATTATAAGTGCAAATTTTGACGTGGAACTGTCCAGAATGGCATGGTGATTCTGTACAAGGGTTGACTGAAACTTCCCAGCACCATATTGAGGTGTTTGTAAGATGAATATATCATTCATCCAATCAAGCTAAAGAGGATGAGGGTGCCTCTCATTCACTGTATTACTGCAGATGCTATTTTAAAGTATATTGCTGCTGGTAAATGATAAAAGGATTGCTGGTGGGTCAGAAGCTGTCATGTTAAACAACTTTGATACAAACAACACTCTTCCATACAATTTCATTCACAGCAAGCAAACAAACAAGATAAATGCTTAACTGGATGTCCAATTTTAAAATTCACCGCAAGGCCACCACACTAAAAATTCTCTTTAAACTAACTTAATTCAATTATGGACAGTGGTTCCACACAAGCAAATTCTTTATTAACATTATTGGAATTTTTTTAATCTATGTAAGCTCCTTGTGTTGTGACAACACAACTGAATGAGAAAGAATCTATGTAAAATAGTAATGTAATGTAATTACTATTTTAGTAATGTAAAATAGTAATTCCAAATCAATGGAATTGCTTCCCTGTAACTTAAACCGGTTAAGTTTAGTGAACAAACATGCTTTAGTTATTTTTAAACTGCACTGAAAAATACAAGTGTGTAGGATTTACATGATTTCTCAAATGAATTTGGAAACTATAGCTAGCTATTAGCTAATAATTGCACTTTTTAACTTATTAAATGCTAAGATTTATATGCTCCTTCAGCCTCAAGAGTTAAATTTATTTGAATCAGTCCACATCCTAACCAAATGCTCCACTCTTCTCCACAATGGTAACCCACTGTAATTTAAATGGTTCTAATAATTCCAATGTAATTGAACATTAAACACAATTACACACTATCAAGTCTTCCCCTTTCCTCATTTTCTCAAAAACACATAAAATAATTCTCTCTTAATTCAGCTATATGCAAAGCTTGCTGGGAACTAACAAGCTTTTCAGTTTCCAGTTTTAGTTAATGCAACACAAATCATTCATGTAATCCAACACAAACGGATTAAGTAAACTTAAATTTTACATATTTAAGCAGATTGAACACAATCAAATAAAATTTGGACAAAATGTATAGCAATTGTGTTGCTTAAGCTCATTTTAATAAGCAATTTGAACTTTTAGAGCAATTTAGCAACCAAAATAAATTTTGTCAGTGCAATATGATAAAAGCATTCCAGAACAGACTTTCCGAAATACTAACAGAAATGAAAGACTTTGCCTTTAGATTAACTTTATATTTTCTCTGACGCCATGCACCTTGCCACCTTCTTCACACGCCGTCTTCATCCAATACGTTGGAAACGTCACATCCGGTTTTTTTTTATCGCAAAATTAAACTCTTTACATTAGTTTTATGATTGATAATTAAGTATAGTGGAAAATTATACAGGTTAAAGGTACAATATGCAAGAATTTTGCATTAAAATATCCCATAATCTCAAGGCCAGTGTTATATATTTTGTTAAGTTGATTACTTACAATATCCCAAATGTTGTTATTAAATGTTTGTTCACTGTCGACAAAGCATGCTTAATTTTATATTTTCCAAATGTAGCATTCGGTAATAGTTATGTTTATGTAAGGGAAGTATTATTGCTTTAGATTTGTGTTTAGTTTATTGACATTGTTTATCACGTCTGGTGTTTATGGCCATGTAAATAAATATAGCATGTGTTATACATATGTTCGAATGTACTTTTACAACAATTGTTTAGAACACGTAAAACTGCGCTGCGTTATCACAACAATGAATTCGACATACAGTTGAAGTTGAAGTTTTTCACATATCACTGAAAAAAATGATTCATTGACTAGTTGAATTTACTAAAAGAAATTATGTTAATTGGATCCACATAATTGATTTTAGCTACATTTAAACAAATGCATTACGTTGAACTAAGTTCAGCTTGATGCATTTGTTTAAATGTAGCTAAAATCAATTGCGTGGAACCACTTATGATAATTTTTTTTAGTAAATTCAATGATTTCAGTAAATTCATTGAATTTTCTAAATGTTTTTATCGTAAGTGGTTCCACGCAATTGATTTTAGCTACATTTAAACAAATGCATCAAGCTGAACTTAGTTCAACGTAATGCATTTGTTTAAATGTAGCTAAAATTAATTATGTGGAACCACTTAACATAATTTTTTTTTAAAGTCAATAAATCATTTTTTTCAGTGTACATACACATTCATATATTCATATGCACTTGAGATAAAACAAAGAACAAAGAAACGATCATGCATGTGAACTGGTCCCCAAAGAAGCTTATAGGGGGCCATGACAAACAAGGAAAAAAGAAAGATGAAAAATGTGTGGCCTACATATAATACATTTCATACATCTCATTCATACAACAAATAATAGGAGATCCCATTTAACAGATTCAAATCTTGTTTAACAGTTTACCTTGAGGTTGAAAGATTAATACTGACATACATGCAGAGTGAGAAATAGTACGTACATCAGGAAGATGTATACAAGCTTAGTAATTGTTTCTTGAGGTTTTGTTTAAAAGAAAAAATAGAGCTTGAGTTTTTCAAATTTTCATCCAGCTCGTTCCAGATCCGCGGTCCCCGGCACACTACACCCATACCAGTGCTTTTTAATCTCCGTTTTTTACCAGTAATGATGTGCGTGTTTCTAGTGAGGTAAGTGTGCCGGGGATAGCGGATGGGAACAAGCTCACATAGACTGTTATTCAAGCCAAAGACCACCTGATACATAGTACATGCATTGTGAAATATATTATATTCAGTAAGTCTTAAAATACCGTACCTAGAGAAAATAGAACGAGTTGGAGCATTGAAATCAGACCATGATATGTTGCGAATGATTTTGTTTTTTGTAGAATTTCTCATTTTTTTAGGTGAGTGGGATAAGTATTGCACCATATAATATTGCAGTAGTTTAAATGGAGTTCAAAGAGGGTTTTGTAAAGAGTAAGTATAGTATTGCGTGGGGAAGCAGGTGTCTAAGCTTAAAGAACAGACCAACATATTTGGATAGCTTTTTGACAAGGTATTCAATATGGTGTTTAAAGTTTAGGTGTTCATCTATGAAGACACCCAAGAATTTAGTCATCTTCACTCTCTTTAGTTCCTCTCCCTTTATTTTGATCTGGAAATTTGGATCCTCAAAATTAGGTTGTTTTTTATTTGGACAGAATATTATGTAGTTGGTTTTACTGGTATTTATGGATAGTTTATTTACTTTGAACCAATTATCCACATTCTGAAGCTCTTTGTTGAGTAGTTGTTGAAGTTCAAATTCATTTTTGTGTGATAGGAACAAGTTAGTGTCATCTGCAAAGATTACTTTATGGTCTTTGAGGAATTTTCCAGATCATTAATGTAAATAATAAAGAGGAGAGGACCTAATATGGATCCTTGTGGAACACCATATTTAATGTGTTTGTTTTCTGATGTCTGTTCGTGTATAATTACATATTGTTGCCTCAGGTGTAAGTAGCTCTTGAACCAATTCAGTGGTTGGCCTCTAATTCCATAATGGTGCAATTTATACAGTAGTATGGTGAAGTCGATGGTATCAAAGGCCTTTGAAAGGTCTAAGAATACACCGATACCATATTCCCCCTTTTCAATGGCATCATTGATCTTTTCAGTAAGAAAACTGATACAGTACAGTCACATCTATGATAACCAATTTAGTATTAAACCTTACTTTTCTTGCGGTTAATTCATTTTAATGAAATAAAAGTGTGATGAGGTTTAAGAGTCAGGAAGGAAGAAGACGGGTCGGCGTGACTGGGACTCGTACTTTATTAAAATAAAGCAAAACAAACAAAAGTCGTGCACAACGCGCATTCACCGTGGCAACCGCGACGGCACAAAACAGTTCAAAAATGAGAGCTCGGATCCATCGGTTTTCTTTCTCTGCGTCCAACTTTCTCTTCAGTCTCTCTCTCGTTCCAGCGCGCGGCTTAAAAGCGGTCTCTCCACGCGGATCACTGCAGTAAGACACAGGTGTTCGTCATTTGCACTTGACCTACTTGCTCGTCTCTTCTCTCTCCCATTACAGACCGCGCTGAACCACGCCCCCCTCGCCACAAAAAGCATGTCATTATAAAAAAAGAACTTAGCCTCATCCATGAACATGATTCCACGCTCCTTCACATCGTCATCAAGCTACGCCGTTGTTGTTGTTGTTTGGAATGTAGCGCCCTCTAGCGGCAAAAAATTCTTGCATATTGTAGCTTTAATTTAATTAAACGCAATACAATAGTGTTTTGGTGGTAAATGTGTTACTTTAACAAAAAAATATTGGGGTAAAAAGAACAGTGCCACAAAACCATTTTTTTGAGTGCATAGTGGTGTTTTTGAATGAATCTTTAGAGGAAATGAATAATTGTCTTCTATTGAATGATTTTTAGTCTCGTATTGAATGATTTCTAAACAAACAACTTTTTTTAAGAGTTTTTTTTTAATGAATTGGTTAAATGAATCATTCAGTTGAGTCAAATGATTCAATCATAACACACCAAAAGACAAATCTAGCCTGCAAAAGGGCAACTGAACAGATTACCCTTGAGCTAGTATATGCGTCAGATTAAAAATATTTGACTCACTTGGATGAATCAAAATCTCAAATCATTATTACTTGGTGTTGTCCCTAAAGATTGATTCCTCAAAACCAGACCAAATCAAAATATTCTTTAAATTTTAGTTTTAAGTGAATTGACCCATACTCAGAATTCATCCTTTGCATTTAACCTATCCATGTTAGTGCACGCACATTAGGAGCAGTGAGTAGTGAACACACACACATTGGACAGCCATTTTTGCTGCGGCACCCGGGGAGCGATTGGGGGTTAGGTGCCTTGCTCAGGGTGTTGAGGGTGGAAGACATTTTCCTGTCAGTATTGAGGATCGAACCTGCCACCTTTAGGTTGAAGTCCGACTCTCTAACCATTAGCCAACAATTGCTTTTTTTGTTGTGCTTCCTCTTGTTCTTGTGTTTCAACCGTTTGAAGCACGTTTGAGTCAATGTGACAGTTGTTTTTTATCAAAGCTACATGAGATCCTCCCATGCATGAAATCACTGAAGTTACATGTGCTGCATTCCAAGGCCTCTTTCACTGAAATGTTCACTGCTCTGTGTGTGTTCAGGGGAATGCAGAAGTAGTTAGGGTTGGTACTCTCTATGCCTCTGGGAGCAGTTTACCTTGTTAATCAGGTTGCTTTGGCTCCAGATACTAAAGTAGACAGACATCACAACATCTATGAGGCGAACATTTGATGGGAGGACATTACAATTTTTTTTGTATAATGACTTTAGTGTTTCTCTCAGGTTCTTTTTTCACTGTGCCATTAGCTCAAAATATACTCATAACAACATTGAAGTAGGCTTTTATTAGATTTTTTTTCTTATCTTATTGAAACTGATTATAACTTGATATGATTCATACCTTTACACCTCTTTCAAACCACCTCTGTCCAGAATCCTTACCTCATGATCATGGTGCTGTATTTATTTTGCTTTAAGTGGAGACTGCCTTAGTCCTGCCCCATAGAACTTGCCTGTCTATGCTAGGTCATGCATCAAAAAAGGGGTTTGGTTTCCTCTATATACAGATCTTTGCTTTCTTCACCTTTCTTTGGTCCTTTGGATGGACCAAACATTGTCCTAATGTAGTCATCGGTTTAAAATACATGGGAATGTTATGCTTAGAGAAAACCCTTCTAAACTTCTCAGATACTCCAGCCAAATAGGGAATAACCACATGGTTTTTCCAGACAATACATACCCTTTCTCTTGATTGTTTAACTCTCCTTTATTGTTTTGTATGAGATTTAATAAATGCACTTAAGGCACATTTCTTTAAACTAGCATTTGCTTGCTGATGTTTGCTCTTTTATTTTATGTTTATTGAATTATTTATTAATTAATTGTTTATCTTGTGTACTTTGAGCTTTGAGAAGCTGCTTTTAAAGGTGCTATATAAAATAAAGTTTATAATTATTTACCAAGGGCGCATTAAATGTATAAAAAGTGTCATAAGAGCTAAAATGCTGTTTTTTATTTATTTGTATTTGTCAAATAATCCTAAAAAATGTTTTTTCACAAAAATATTACCGGTTCTCAACGTTGATAATAATACGAAATGTTTCTTGAGCAGCAACCAGCATATTATAATGATTTCTAAAGGATCATGTGACACTGATATTTCAGCTTTGCCATCACAGAAATAATTTAGATTGTAAAATATATTAAAACAGACCAAATGTAATTTTTTCTGTCAAACAAATGCAGCCTTGATGGGCATAAGAATCTTTCAAAAACAGACAAAACAAAAAATCTTCCAGCTTTCAGAGATCCCAAATATAAAACATGAATACATTTTTGCATGATGAGATTCTAAGATTCTGTAAGCTCATTTATCTGAGCTCTTTGTCATCCTCATTGATCAGTCACTCACTTTATGATTAGTAAATAAATGGGGCATTTGTTTGCATATGTTCTGTTCTTTGCTCTGAATCCAATCTGACAAAACATGTATTGCCTCCAGAGAGAGCGAGAGAGGGAGCGGGCGTAGCTCATGTACTTTGAGCAGATGGAAATAACCTTTTCCCAGCAGCATAGCTGATATCATCATCAGCAGAAGAACCCAGGCAGTCGGCACAAGTGGTCTGTTACCTCTGTGGCCTGCCATTATCTACAGGAATTCTGTCTTATCTCAACAGCACCCTATCAAAGCGCACTATTACACAAGCACAGCATGAGCAAGGTAAGAAGCCCTCACTAATGTCATTTGTACAGACCTGTGAGGAGCTTAATGAATAAAAAAAACACATCCTGGTCCATATGTATTAGTATAATGTGAGCAATAAAGCCACTTCTCCCTTATTTAACAAAGGAGAGCTGATGAAAAGGAGACCTTGTTAGATGAATCAGAGCTCCTTTGGTACAGAACTCATGGAGTGGATTGATTGAGAAAATTGCTTGTTGAATACAGAGCTCCCCAATGTTCAAAATGGCGGTCGATATTATTTCAATTGATCTTTTAATTTTTTTGTCCTCCTTAGTCTAGTCATGCTTGATTGAATAGAGATATGGATTCATATTAATATACAGTGCCAACACTGTGGAATTTTTGGCAGGGTTAACGGATTGGTGACAGAGTGAGTCTGAAGTGGCAGATGGATGACTAATGCACCATGATTGGAATTAAACTGCCATGGACTGAAATCTCAAACTCAAGAGACATGGACACGTGCTGCAAAAAGTAGATGAACTGTATCAACTGATGAAAGTTTGGCTTGGCAATGGATATTAACATTTATCTTTGTTTGGCCAAACCAATAAAGCATTGCTGACTTAACATACTCATACCCTTAACAGAAGCTGAATCATGAGTGATTACATAGAGTCATCCAGGAAATGGGTGTTTCTTCAAATTTTGACATTTTTGTGTCCCAAAGGGATTTATTCAAAGTAACATTTCACCATTTTCTTTTTATATGAATATTTGTGTTTCTTTTATATGAAGGTCCTTTGCTACTTTTAAATATGCTTTTTGGTCATATAATTAATATGTTTTATTTCTTTTCTAGGCAGACTTTTGATCTTAAATTATGAAAGTCCATTATGAAAATATTATTATTTGCTTAAAACTTAAACGATTTAAAGAATTAAAAAAAACATGTAATGAGAGTCCACTGAGGCGAGCGTATTGAGAACCCAAGTACAATTTTTATCAACAAATCTTGAACAAATACAAAAATAAACAAACACTTGGCTTGAGAATGAACATGAAACAAACTGGACCATGGACAAAAACTCGCCAAACAGTAGTACCAGCTACAAAGCTAGACAAGAGACAATGGTAACATGAGGGCTATTTATACACAGAGACTAATGACTAACAAGGAACACCTGTAAATAATCAACCAATGAATGAACCAATGAGAAAACAGGACACATGACCAGAACAACCATGAGGACAAGGGAATCACATGACAAAACCAGGGACCCAGGCTGCGTTCCACTCCCAATTTTTATGCCCTTCACTTTTGTGTGTAAATGTGTGTACAGTATGTCCCATGTACCATTCCAGTTTGATTTATGACAGTCACCTTCTGCAGTCACATGATACTTTATCTAGAGTCTGGAAATGCATTCCAGCAGGGGCACATACTTCCATACGACACCATCTCCCATGTGGTTCATACAGGGACAACGAGACACGAGACCAGGGCATACTTATGCTGTTTATAAGGATCCTTCCATTGTATCTAGAGCGACGTTTGTCACACGACACCGTCGCATGCTGAAATGGTGTGGTTACTGCTGGAAGAACTTTGTGACATACCAGCAATTTTTTAAAAAGAGGAACAGAATCTGACACGAAGAGTAAGTCACAAATACAGACAGTTGCAAAACAGTCTGGGACATGTTCTGAATGTAAGTGACTTTAATAAAATGTACCCAGCATTTCAGCTTGACAACAGCAGGCTTGTTTAGAAAATGTTACTGGTGCCTGTCGTGCTCCAACTGCTCCTGAGTTGTTAGGAGATGAGCCTAAAAGAATATAAATATATTCTTTTAAAGAATATACCACCTGTTTGTTTATATTTGTTTATGTGCGTGTGAGAGTTTAAGTAGATAGATGTTTGGTTATAAACCCCATCCTTGTTCCTTATTCTGTCCAGTTAAGGAAGTTTAATGCCAACCAAATATGCTGTCTCTATTTAAAATATATTGATAGCCAAACCAGTGTTTCCTTGGAATCTGTAACAAAATACACTACTGTATTATACTTGAACACCAGGGTAACAATATATGCGTGTCTTACCCGCATTTATCTGAGATTAACAGGTTTTGCCAGTCAGCTGAAACTGCTGAGTCACATTTCTCATTTAAACTGAATAGAGGGAATTCAGTTTGTCAGTGGAAGGTATCAAGGGTTAATCAGATCAGTCGTAATTATTAGGATTTCATGTATCCCTGCACTGTTGAGATTTAACAATCAAATTTAGACCCTAGTCATACACTGTAAAAACGACAACTCAAAATTGTTCACCTTACTAAGATTTTTGCATTCACTGACAATAAAATTGCTAGTTGGAACTTGAACTATCTGCTGTAAGCCACTAGAACTCACTTTCAGACGTTTCTGAGGAAAAGTTCATCTTATTTTATAAATTGAGTTGATTTTATTTTGAAGTTGTAGTTGACACCCAGTTAGAGTGAAGTCAAGAACTACAACTGACTTAAGACAGCCTTAGATGAAATCAACTGAAGAGAAAAGAAGACATTAAATGTCTCAGCAGAGGAGGATTAAACAACTCCACAAACAGCATTACCAGCTTCACTTATTACTAACCAGACTGACTTTTTTTAATTTTCTGTTTTAATGAAATCAATAGTTGTATTTTAAAGTCACCATGATGGTGGTTAGCGTTTGCTTTAGTTGGGCTCTTGACCCTTGACTCTTTAATAAAACATATTCTCTGGCTGCTATAATTGTGTGTTTATAAAACACATTTGTTACAGCAAAAAAGCCAAGAGAAAACAAAAAGGTATCAGGTGATGTTGGCTGTTTATTTTTATATTGTTTTATTCATAACAGAAGCCATTTTTTTACAGCATGAAATCTAGCAGTGTTTATCAAAAAAAAAATAAAATAAAGTAGTTAGTGCTCAAAAACCGTTCATCTATAGCATTACTTAGACTCACACAGACATCAAGAAACAGCATATGAATCTCAACAATGGTGACAAAAGCTACAAAAAATCCAGATGCATAATTTATTAATGCCGCAATGCATGCTGGGAGATAAGGGTGAGTTTTGATTGGTGGTACCCAGCATGCACTGCAGCATGAAGCATTTCATTGATTGTCACCATTGTTGAGAGTCATACACTGATTCTTGATGTCTAAGTAATAATGTAGAAGAAAATGTTTAATGCACTAAATGTTTTTAAAATGCTTTATATTATTTGATTAACTGTTGGATCTAATGCTGTCAAGTCACACAGCTACTATAATAAAAAATGTTTTATAAAAAAACACATAACCCCAATAATCAAAGCATTAGACACTGAAAAAGATGATTCAGGCCACTATATGATGATCACACCTTCATCAATAAACAGCCAACATCACCTGAACTCAAAATAGTAAGCTTTTACAGACTTGAAAGTTCCAGTAACTTGAATTAAAAAAACTTAGTTGTCAGAACTTGAAAAACTTAGCTTACGCAACTTAATAATTGTAGTTCTTTAACACTTAAAAAAATAAGTTGATATCTTCAACTCAAAAATTCTGTGCAGTCGGTTGCCTTGAAAATTTAAGTTGAACTAACTTTTTCTTTTTTACAGTGTAGAGGTTGATTTAACGTCTTGTTTCTCTTCTCTTTGAAAGAAATACGCTATTCTAGACTGAAGGACAGATACCTCTGCGGTGGCTCCTTCACATCCACTTTCATAAATCCATAAAATCCAATATGCATTTGATAGAGAAAAAGGTCAGAGATGTTAATAGAGAAGGACACGCACCATATAAAGCGGCTGACCAAAGGTCCCATTTATCCCTTAATTCCATGTCCTTTTGTTCATTTACTTTTAATTCACGTCAATGTATCTCAGTAATGAATAACTTCCAGCAAGCACATTCATGAATACCAATTATCCCTGTTGCAGAGTTATGACTAATGTGGCAAATGAGGGACAGGTGTGAGAATAATACATTAAGCCTCCTCTTGCTGGCAGACATGAGGCATGAAACTGGGGAGAAACACAAACCCACTGTAAAGGGCTTCCAGATTTTCTGAACATAAACCTGGCAGAAAGTAGGCCTATTATAACTCTTTAGAATGTGAAATTAAAATAATTTGCATATGCAGGTTTATTATAGTGTCATGAAAAAAAAGTGCCTGTGGGTAAATTTTTGCAAAAAAAAGATATTGCATTGCTTGTTGCTGGTGTCATGGCAGTTTCCATGTGAAATGTCCAAGACTGGCACTAAATAATGTGTTCATTTTTCTCTAAAACAATTAAACGTGACTGTGGCAACATTTTATTATGTTGGTTAATGCACGTATAATGGCAGTTCGGAAATGAAATGGCACTAAAAGGTTAATGCTCTGTCGCGTTTGAAAATAACGTACACTAAACCTAACTGAAGCAAATGTGAGGTAAAACGCATTTGCCGAAGCAGCCATGCCATTTTACTTAACTTCTAAGCTTTGAGCTCTTTTGTCGTACTTAAGTCGACTCGTGCCTGAGCGCTCAGCATCTCAAGTGCTCAGTCAGTCTGCCCTGTAATTATAATTTGTGTGAAAAGGAACAAAAATGTTGGTGTTTTACTGCCTCAAGTGTTCATTTCAGCTGGAAACTGCAGTGAAATCTACATATAGGTACATTTTTGCAGAAGCCAGAAGCGAGAGCCTGGGTAGGGTGAAAATGATCTGCAATTGATAAAAACATTATTTCATTATTTCCTTACATTCATTCAGACATTCAATTGATGTTTAATTCTATGGCAACAGACAGAAGTAATTTTGGAGATTGGATTCATGATGTATTATGAAGTGAGTTGTCACTCACTTGTGGCCTGACCATTGATGAAACCGGAGGAGATTGTGTGATATTGTGAGATTGAAAGTAATTGTTCAGTGCTAAATGTATAGAAGGTGCAGCAACCTTGGTTCCTTCACGGTGCTAACAATGACCGACACGGCACAAGAGATTGGTCCACTGAAGAACAGAGCAGCTGTGGTGGGCTTTTTCCACTTAACGGTTCTGAAAAGCGTGAGTGTTTGTGGGTTTTGGTTAACCTTGTTAGTGAAAGATGAAAGGCCTGACTCATACAGGATTTCTGTTTTCTCAGCCCTCACCATATAAGACAGATCAGACATCAATAAACACTTCTGAAGAAAACAGAACTACATGTTGTCTACTCAAATTGTCGTAAAACTTTAGAATTAAAAACAAATGCACTGTAAAAAGTGAACAGTTGGATCAACTTAAAAAAATTACTTCAATTGGTAACACCTAAAGAAATTAAGTTTTCTCAACTTAAATTATCACGTTTTTCACGATAAAACGTGATTATTTAAGTTGAGAAAACTTAATTTCTTTAGGTGTTACCAATTGAAGTAATTTTTTTAAGTTGATCCAACTGTTCACTTTTTACAGTGTGTTGAGAAAAGCAATAGTCTACAAACGTGAATCTGAGCTCCTTTTGGTTACATGCTGTAGCTAATAATCAGGACCTGTTTTTGTATTTGGTTGTTTTAGGCCTAACAATGTAGGCAATTGCGAAAAGTAAGATGAATTAGTACTATAACCTAATACATTTCATAAACTGTGCAGTTATTATAATGAATGCATAACTAGATACGCAAAAAGTCTTAGTGCAATGCAACTATGTTAGTGATAAATCTTATAGTCTTGTCTATAAATTGTAGTCTTGCCAAAATGTGAATCTGAGCTCCTTTTGGATTCATGCTGGCTAATAATCAGCACCTGTTATTGTATTTGATTGATTTTTTTTTTTTACACTTGCAAATTAATTCAATTCAGCTCACAATCACACGTTTTTCTCACACATTTGAGAAAAGAGTGAGTAGTCTAATTTAACATGGACAGGACTGAGGAAGAAAGAGCACTGACCATCACCTCCATTTGCCACTGTAGGTGTTTTTCCCCGGAGAGACGTGTGATTATGACATCATGCTCTTATTAAACAGTGAGTGCCATGGAGGCAGCTTTCTAATTAAAACTGTATATAGAAGTCTAGTTATAGTGTTTGTACTATTACTGGTTTAAATAAATTGGCAATATTGAAATCAGTGGATACATTTTCCCTTTGATTTGTTAGTGAGTTAAGGGATGGGAGTTGAAAAGAACTGGGCCCGGTTCCCCGATAACGCTCACTCTTAGCGCGCTAAGAAGACTCGAAAGATATATCTTACCAAAGTTGTTTATGTTCCTAAGTGTGTTCCCCGAAGTGTCCCTTAGGAAGCTTCTTAACAGGCTGCCTCTTACGTTCGACGTTACAAAGGCGCTGTCCCAAGTGAAGGTGCTGAATTAGTTGGCATCGATTGCTCAGAAATCGATTTTCCAAGAAAGACAACACGTTCTATGCAAATGAAACATTCCTCAAATTATTCCAGTAACATTTATTTTAACATAGTTTAAGTTATCAGTAAAATATAGACTATTAATTAAATTATCAAATTGTCAGTAATACGTTCACACGATATGTTGTGACGGGTAGACGAACCAGGTATCCCTCGCTAATCATCCACCCTCCTTATCCCGTTGTGCCACTTGTGCCGCTTCTTGACATGGGTTTAACGACTTCTAAAAATGATGTAATACACTTTTATATTAATGGTAAGGTACTTTACAATCAGAATTGACTGGCAAGCAGCTGCAGTTACTTCTGTTTAATGCGTTTAATTGCCATTGGTTAATGTTTTCAATAAAAAGCAACCTATCTACAATGAACAGAGAGAGAGAGTTAGATACAGAATATGGTGGGGAAGCAACGTAAAAAAAGGGCACCAAGCTTCTCGTCAGAGGAACTTGAAGTTTTGCTGGACGAGGTGAGCTTGCACAAAGTGACACTGTTTTCCAGCTTTCGGAATAACTTGTGCAACAGCAACAAAAAAGAGCTATGGAGCGACATAGCAAGGAAGATGGCTGCCTCAGGATCAGGCACACCAAGGTCCTGGCAGGACGTCAGGCAAAATGTCAAAAGGGCTTAAGTTTTGCCGAATAAACAAATTGACATGGACTAAACGGCTCCGCGGCCGGCGCCGTCTTTGATTCAGTACAAGGACACGTTGGATCGCTGCCATAGTTGGTCGCTTACTGGACACCACCATGCTTACCCATTTATAGATCTTAGCCATTTAGAGCCAAATTGTTTGCCAGATTTTAATTATCAAAAGTGATTGCCAATTTACGAAATAGCCTAGGCTAATAACCACCATATTAGTTCTGATACCAAATAAAGTCAACTTCATAAATAGGCCTGTATCCATTGCGAACATATTTTATTATTAGTCTTAAAATGTCCATAACATAAAATCATTGTTGAGCCACAACATTGTCAACATACCATAGTTTGACTTGTACTGCGCTGCACTGATTTCTAAAGACTGCTGCACAGTGGCGGCGACTAGTGTCTTGAGCTCAAACAACGCTAAGATATTTTTTGGGCGGGGCTAAAACGGGGGCTCGATGACGCACTGAAGCCCCTGAGCTCCTGGACACGCCCCTACTTGATGACGCACTGGAGCCCCTGACGCTGCCCCTCCCCTAACAATATAGCACATTCATTCACATCAGTTTGCCGATCGCGAGTCACTGTCACTCAGGACTATTAGTTACTACAGCTTACAGTTTACTAGCTAGCTATGCCTTCGTCACGGAAATGCGTACTATCTGGATGCGATCACGTACAAAACAGATCGGTGTCCTTATTTAAATTTCTGAAAAACGATCAAGAAGAAGTGGATTAATTTTGTGAAGAGCCACCTTGATGGACAGCTGAGGATCACCGCCAAAACCCGCCTCTGTAGTGATCATTTTACACGGGATAGTTTTATAAACTTTCGTCGGAGACAACTGGGATTCACTGATAACCCGCTGTTACTGGTGAATGGGGCCGAGCCGACTATCTCCCGCCTCGGCCTTCATCCTCCCGTCGCGCCGACAACTGGTGCCATCGTCGGCAGTGCGAGCCCACCAATGAGTGTAAGTTGCCTTGTATGCTTATGTTATAATTATAGTAGGTAGTCCAGGCTCGAACATGTATGGCTTTGTAAAACCTAGGAGCATCCATTCCGGCTGTAGCGGTGACAGTTGAGTGTGGCGACGGGCCACGGCAGCTTTCCCGCGAGTGGGCGTGGTTTCAGCGCAGCCAGTGGACACGCCCCCATCGTTTGAGATCAGAGGAGAGGGGGTTCAGCGAAAGATCGGCAGCTGGCAGCAGGAAGTAGCTGCCGTTGACAGCCGGAAGCCCTGCCATATTAGGAGGGACCTGCTATTTCGTGGCAGCCAATCAGTATCGTCCAACGTAGTAGCAACCAATCACATTTACCTGGAAGTCAAGCGACAGCAGCCAATGGTGGCGCCGGCGAATCTTCAGTAATGGCGGCGGTATTTTGCTCGGTAAGTTCGTATATTATCAGATTACAGTTTTTTTCAGTCGCTAACAAGCGTTTGTCCAAACAGTTGTCACATTTCCAAAACTCTAAACACAGTTAGCACAACATCAGTCTTTTGTGGCCATACCATTCACACATTTCATGTCGTTTTCACACAATATGCAGTCAGTGAACACATTTCCAAAATGCTTACATTTTCTTAACAGACAAGCTATACCTCCCAACAAAATTATGGATTGTTTTTGTAGTATTTACGAATGTTAACACACAACATCCCACAATAGCAAAAACAATATTCCAAACCTTAGATACAGTATAAAAAACCTCTGCTTCTGCAATGATATCAGTTCAAAAACAATATATCTCAGCTGATAATAAACAAACAATTGAATAATTGACATACAGCTGATTTATGTTGGGTAAATTGGGACAACCACAGCTGGTTCCAGTCTGGCTTAGACTCAGTGGCAGGGGTTATTTTTTTCTATTACTATAAAAGGAGGACTTTTAGGAGTGATGTTTTTGGAAACAGAAACAGAAAAAGACAAACACTGTAATGTCTGGACAAGGAAGAGGAAGAGGAAGAGCAAGAGCAAGGGGCCCAGGGAGAAGAGCAGGCCCAGTGAGAGATGCAGAAGGAGGTGCAGTGAGAGGTGCAGTGAGAGGAGCAGTGAGAGGAGCAATGAGAGGTGCAGGTGCAGTGAGAGATGCAGAAGGAGGTGCAGTGAGAGGAGCAGTGAGAGGTGCAGGTCCAGTGAGAGATGCAGAAGGAGGTGCAGTGAGAGGTGCAGTGAGAGGAGCAGTGAGAGGAGCAATGAGAGGTGCAGGTGCAGTGAGAGATGCAGAAGGAGGTGCAGTGAGAGGAGCAATGAGAGGTGCAGGTGCAGTGAGAGATGCAGAAGGAGGTGCAGTGAGAGGAGCAGTGAGAGGAGCAATGAGAGGTGCAGGTGCAGTGAGAGATGCAGAAGGAGGTGCAGTGAGAGGAGCAGTGAGAGGAGCAATGAGAGGTGCAGGTGCAGTGAGAGATGCAGAAGGAGGTGCAGTGAGAGGAGCAGTGAGAGGAGCAATGAGAGGTGCAGGTCCAGTGAGAGATGCAGAAGGAGGTGCAGGTGCAGGAAGAGGAGCAGGCCCAAGGAGAGGGCAAGGTAGAGGTGTAAGGATGCGTGGTGGTGGCATTCCAAGGGCTGCAAGAACAGTAGTCAGTGATGAAATTCGTGCCACTATCATTGACCACGTAATCAACCACGGTCTCTCACTAAGAGAGGCTGGTGAAAGAGTGCAACCCAATTTGAGGCGGTCAACCGTTGCCTCCATTATTCGCATCTTTCAACAAACCAACAGGTAAGTAGTGCATTTTACATGGACTGTTTCTATTCTCACTTGACATGTCAATAAGGTCATACAGTAATGCATATGTTGAATTTTTTTTTTCCTCTAAAGAATGCAACGTCTTCCACCCTCTGGGGGAAGAGGAAAGCTCCTCAATAATGATCAAGAGCTTGCCATTGTGGAAATGGTTGTTGCAAATAATGCAATAAAACTGCATGAAATTAAAACTAGAATTGTGGAGGACCATGAGATATTTGGCAATATAGAAAGCATCAGCCTCACAACCATTACACGGACTTTGTCCAAACACAGAGTGCGGATGAAGCAGCTCTACACTGTTCCCTTTGAGAGGAACAGTGAGAGAGTCAAGGAGCTACGACGACAATATGTCCAGGTATAGTGTATATTCAATTCAATGTCCAGTATTACTGTATTAGCTTTGCACATTGCAAGTAGGTAACCTACACAGTAATAGGTTGCAGTACAGTATGGTATACAGTAATGACTTGATATACATAAACCTTGTTTCAGAGAGTTATGGAATTGGAGGCCAACCAGGCCCCTCATGAATTCATTTACATAGATGAGGCAGGATTCAATCTGTCCAAAAGGCGTCGACGTGGACGAAATATAATTGGAAAAAGGGCCACAGTTGATGTGCCAGGACAGAGAGGGGCAAACATTACCATGTGTGCAGCAATGGCAAATGCAGGATTACTCCTTCAGAGATGTCAGGTTGGACCCTATAATACCGAGCGCCTCCTTGCCTTTCTCAATGATCTCCACCAGCGCCTGGTACCAGAGCAGGATCAGGAGGGTAAAAACATGAGGACCTTTGTAGTTACCTGGGACAATGTTGCTTTCCATCATTCGCAAGCAATAACAGCATGGTTTGAAGTCCACCCAAGACTGGTAAGTCTCTTCCTTCCACCCTATTCACCTTTCCTCAACCCCATAGAGGAGTTCTTTTCTGCATGGAGGTGGAAGGTTTATGACCATCAGCCACATGACCAGATGTCCCTCCTTGAAGCCATGGATGCTGGCTGCAGGGACATCACAGTTCAAGATTGCCAAGGGTGGATCCGACATACAAAGGTGCATCGCCTTGGATAATATTAGATGTGATGTTGACGAAAACATGTGGCCTAACCCTGAAGATCGCAGGGATTAGATAAATTAATTTTGTGCTATTTTTAGTTCCCCCCTTTTTATCTGGGCTTTTGGCTGTTTTTTCTTTTCTTTTCAGAAGAAAATTTTGTTTTTGTAAGCATTTTGTTCACTGTAAGCATTGCAATACTGTAAAATTTTTCTGTTCTATTATACTGTGTTTCTACTGTACCTCCTTTAGTAAACAATAAAGAAAAAAATAACTGATTTGCTTTTTACTAGAATGCGTTTGAATGTGAACATTACTGTACATGTGGACATGCAGGTCCCAACCAAGAAATTTAGTGTAAAAGGTGGATTGCATGTTACCTGAAACATAAAAGTCTATGCCGTTTTTCTAATGTCAACAATAGCCAGTATTTTGAAACCTGGTGTACTTTGATTGAGTGCATGTACCTTGTGAAGTGAAAACAAGTGTTATTCTTTGAAAGAATAATTTCATTTTGAGTCAGATTTCCAGTGTTTTGGTAAAGTTAGTGTGTGCAGAGAAACATGTGTTCTGTTTTGAAATGGAGAGTTAGTATATATTTAACAAAATGTGTTTTTGAGAAGAAAATGATCAATTTGGCCAATTGTGTTTTGTAGGTGTAAGTCTGTGTTAAGAGTTTAGAAAAATTATCTGAAGTATGGGTAAGCGCTTGTTAGCGATTGAAAAAAACTGTAATAAATAATTGTTGCTCTGTACGTTGGAGTTTAACTTTTTATGTTAGAGACAGTGTATCTGTGACTACTTAAGTTGAATTGGTTAATTTAATCATTTGTAGAAACGCAACTTGTGCACCGTGTGCTCCTGGTTTGTGAGGGGCTATCATTAACTTAAAATACTACGTTACCATTATCATTAAATATTAGCGTTTGTTAACATGTTAACTTAATCTATTGATTAGAATAAATCTCATGCTGATTTATTGGAATTGACAAGCTCAGCCTTGATGGTACACGTGCAATGCTAACAAAATATCCCAAATGATCTATGTTTTAATACAAAACACCATTTTAATCAACATTACTTCACCATATTCTAAACTTCTGTTTTTTTGTAGTTTCACCAAGTTCACCACAGCCTGACACAGATTGCTGGGGACGGACAAACATACGGTGCCAGGAAGGAAACCCTAGATTTCCAGTTGCAAAACCAACCAATCTCACTGGTATGTTTTTACATAAGAAACATAATGTTCAAATGTATTATATCCTGTCTTGATCAAAGCAGGAAAAAGGCATTCTGTTTTTTTATCTTTTAATTTTTTTATACAAATTCTAGATTGTATCGAAAATTTGACATTTCAGTGTCTGTTTATTTTCTTAGTTTGATCATGTTTTGGATGGGACCCAATCACCAGATGAGACCAGAACATATATATATATATATATATATATATATAAATTATTTTATATATATCTATTCAAAATATACTGGAACTGTTCACTTTTTCCATATAACTTTCATCCCCAGTTTCACAGACAAGGCTCAAACTGGTCCCAGACTAAAATGCATGTTTAACTGAAAGCAAATTACACTTGCGTATCTTAAAATATCAGTGCCATTGTTTCTTTTAAGATTGACAACAGTAATGTTTTTTCTAAGGCATTTATGAAAGTCCTAATTGCACTAAGGCCTAATCCTGGCATAATCTAAACCTATCTGTGAAGCCGGGCTTCAAAGTTTTACATATTAGTCCAGTGGTTCAGTTCAACACTTTGTTCTCTGGCTTTAGATGGGCATAGACAGTGGCATTTAAAAAATAAATTACGCCTGCTCCCTAGTTCAGGTATGCTACTGTCTATACCTGCTGCAACATGGCTAAGTGGTTCAACACGGAGTTCATCTCTCTCTTTCTCTCTCTCGTGTCGTGTGTATAAAATAACTAACTTTTTTCCCTTCTTTTTAAGCTCAATTGCTATAAAGATGGATCCGGGATCTTGGAAGCTTATTAAAAATAAGGTATTGATTTCATGTTACAACAATTTTGATTTCTTTGCTATCTTTAGTGTATAAATAAAATGTTAGTTTTTTCATTTAGATTTTTTTTTTTTTCAGGGTGTTCCAGCTCAGTTGGGATCTGTGGACTGCAGTGTATTCATGCTAATGGTAAGTTATTACGGTGGTTTTGTTTTCCCATAACAACATTTATTTTACGGATAACCCAACATCCATAATAATTGTCATCAAAAGACATCAGGCTGATCCCAATGAATTTTGTTTTTCAGGTGTGTGTGTGTTAAGGTTAGTGATGTCACTAGCCCAGGAGGAAGCTTGTGTAGTCCCCACCAGTTGTTTGTTGTAATCCTTAAAGTGATTTCTGTATAAAAAAAAAGAGATACGCCTCCCTTTGCTTTGAACTTTGATCGTCGTAACTTATTCATATTGCAGATATTGTTTATGCTCTGACAGCAACAGCTGACCCCAAGACGCCCTTCTACGACCTCCGAGGTCATCACCGGACCATCTTGGACTCGGATGACAATGTCGACTTACCCTCCTATCTATCCATAAGTGTAGAATTGTTTTAACTTTGTTCTTTTGCCAATGAGAAGTAGCCAACCTGTATGTACTGATGTCAATCATGCCCTTGGAAATGGTATAACTGATGTGAGATTTTGTGTACAGTAGAGTCTCTGGCCTGCGACCCCCATGAGACTTTGATGCCTGGCTCTACCGATTAAACTATTAGTACATTTTTATTTATTTGATTGAACCTCACGACTCCTGGTCTTCTTTCATCATATCTGGTCCTGGGTCTTTAAGCTGTTATCCTCTAACACTAGAAACATTGTAAATCATGTTAAACCATGCTAGAAACATTGTAAATCATGTTAAACCATGCTAGAACATTGTAAAACGTTTTCAAACTTTCTGGCTAGGCTTTTTCAAGCCAACTTAGTTTTTCTACAAACTTTACCATTTGGTTCAGAATTGTTGATCATTCTGATTTCAGAACAACAAATATCAAGCCTGTTTCAAAAGTTACAGCTGTTTTATAAAACAAAGACAAGAATGTATTGAAATACTACAAATGTAAAATAACTTAAATGATAGCAAAATATGATTTTTAAATAAAGGTCATTGAGAATTTTTTTTTTTTTTTTTTTTTGACAGGACTTTCATTATTTGTTTAATGTTTATGTACGTTTAATAAATATACAATATATAGGCATTCATGTATGTATATATATTTCATTATTTGACAAACATGTACACAAATTATATTTATACACGTACAAATTCATAATTTCAAGTGTAGCTTAATGTTTGTTTTTTGTACTATGTCTATGATCTTCGTTACTTCATTTATATTTGATAAACCTTTTTAAATCAATTACAAAATAATTACAAATTTAAGTATTTTATTTACAGTTTTTTTCAGTCGCTAACAAGCGTTTGTCCAGCCAGTGTTCACATTTTCAAAACTCTAAACACAATTAGCACAGCATCGGTCTTTTGTGGCCATACCATTCACACATTTCTTGTCGTTTTCACACAATATGCAGTCAGTGAACACATTTCCATAATGCTTACATTTTCTTAACAGACAAGCTATACCTCCCAACAAAATGATGGATTGTTTTTGTAGTATTTACAAATGTTAACACACAACATCCCACAATAGCAAAAACAATATTCCAAACCTTAGATAGGCTACAGTATGGACTGCATTTATTTATTTACCATTTACATTAACTTTTACCATTTTTGTAAATTTCATGATTTTAGCAAAATGTGATTTTGATTGCTAGCAAAATGTGTTGCTTTTGAACAATGTCATGAAGAAACAAGCTTTTCGAGTCCATATGCATCTTCCTGGAGTAATGATGCTGAAAATTCAGCTTTTCATCACAGGAATAAATGACATTTTACACAATTTATTACATGACATACATATTTTTAAACAGAAATCAGTTATTTCAAATTGTACTAATATTTCACAATATGAAAGTTTATAAAAACCTCTGCTTCTGCAATGATATCAGTTCAAAAACAATATATCAGTGAGAGTCAAGGAGCTACAACGACAATATGTCCAGGTATAGTGTGCACTGTAAAAAAAAAAAACGTAAAAAAACGGTAATTTTCTGGCAGCAGGGGTGCCAGAAAATTTCTGTTAAAAAACGGAAAAATACTGTAAAAAAAATGGTAATTTCTTCCCGTTGTTTTTACGGAAAAAAACTGTATATTTAACATTGGATTTCGGTAATATGAATATGATATAATGTTAATTTACCGTCCTATTGAAGTATTACAGTTTTTTACAATCGCTATGACAGATTTTTCAATACATTTAACAAGTTTCCTAAACTCTTAACGCACCAACACACCTAAAACACACAATTGGCAAAACGGTTAATTTCATGCTCAAAATCACACATTATAAACTAAACTGCAAAACTAATTTTCAAAATACAATAATACACTAACACAATACACCATGTCTACCAAAACATTAACACATGTTCTCTTCCACCAGGAACATTTAGTCAATCATAGCACAATGTCATAAAAAACACTAACATCAGATGGAATTACAGAAACTGCATTATTTTATATGTGTCAGGTCTGCCCTTATACAACAGACATATTATTCTATATATATATTATACTATATCTATTATATCTATAGATATTGTATTGATCATAGATTGTGTTTTGCACTGCAGTTCCTTTTGAAGTCTCTCTACATATTTGTTTTGTTTGTAATGTAAATGCATTTTGTTGTTTTTTTTGCAGCAGAAATTCAATACAACAAAATAAATGACCCTTCTTAGAGTAGCTTTATGGAATGTATGGTTTATGAAAAAAAGAAGACAGAGACAGAATTACTGCTGTAACGGCTTTATTTGCAACAGGACATTTCTGCAAGATAACAAAAATATGCAATATAGCTGCCATTTACAGTATTACTGTATGTGAAAATACAAAATATACAAACAGAAAAGGCCATCTTCTAATCTGCCCGGTCTTCTGCATTTGTCCACATGTTCTCATCCACATCACACCTGATATCTTCCCTGGCAAGGCATCTTGGGATGAATCTTTTACAGTAACATGCCTTATCCACCCCTGGCAGTATTCAGCTGTGATGTCTTGTATGCAGCATCTTTTGCATACAGGAGGGACATTTGGTCCTGTGGACTATGGTCAAAAACCTTTCATCTCCAGGCTGAGGAAACTCCTCAATGGGTTTGAGGAAAGGGAAGTAAGGGGCAAGGGAAATGGACATCATCCTCTGATGGGCGTCAAACCAGGCTGTGACTAGACGGGAATGGTGGAATGTCACATTGTCCCATATTTGCATAACTTTAATCAGCTGTTTCTCACTAGCAATGGAATAATGTGAAAATACAAAATATACGAACAGAAAAAGCACCAGAAGAATAATAAAAAAAAAAAAAAAGATCTTCTAATTATTTGCATAATTCAATCAGCTGTTTCTCAGTAAGAATATAATAAAATACAGGGGATATATTTGTGTTTCAGTTCACAATATAAACAGCGGTTTACCTTGACTTTAGCCTGTAAGGTTAGGTTTAGAACATGGTGTTATCTGTTCTGACATACAGTGTTAAAGCATTGGTAAATTTGGCAGTAAAAATCCATTGTTTTGGTCTTGTTTGAGCTTGTGTGTAAAAGAAGTTCAAGCATTTTAAATTTGTGTTAATTGTATGCATTTTGTGTTAAAGCAACAAGAAATGTGTTAATAGTATAGCTTACACAGGCGGATGTAGTGCTAACTGTGTTAAGAGTTTTGGAAAATTGTTAAAAGTATTGAAAAATCTGTCATAGCAATCGTAAAAAACTGTAATATCTGTTTTGTACACTGATAACCACCAATCACAGCAGTGATGAGAGTCACATGATCAATAAAAGCTCAACATAAGCAGTTCTTCCACAAGAGAGTTAATACTAATATATATAGAAGCTGCACAGTGTCATTCACACAAACATTAAACACCATCATGGTAACACATGAAATTTTAAAAATGCAATAAACATTAATTTAACAACATTAAATGAAACATAAACCCCTAATGTACATAACTGATTAGAAAAAACGAAGAAAACTATGAAGAAACAAACATAGTTATTTCAACAAAAATACATCAAATGTGAAGTGTCACAGGGAATTGTGGGAATGTCAATTTACGTTTTTTCACTGTAAATGATACAATGAGTTGTTTTTTCACTTTCAAAAACTGTAAATGTAACGGTATGTTACAGTAAAATTACATTAAATGTACCGTTAGATCTATCACAGTTATTTACCGTATATAGTACGGAAACTTTCTGTCAACCAATTACAGTTTTTTATAATCGCTATGACAGTTTTTTCAATACATTTAACAAGTTTCCTAAACTCTTAACGCACCAACACACCTAAAACACACAATTGGCAAAACGGTTAATTTCATGCTCAAAATCACACATTGTAAACTAAACTCCAAAACTAATTTTCAAAATACAATAATACACTAACACAATACACTACGTCTAACAAAACACTGCAAACATGTTTCAAAATCAAATAATTATTCAAAACACTAACACATGTTCTCTTCCAACAGGAACATTTAGTCAATCATAACACAATGACAAAAAAACACTATCATCAGCTGAAATTACAGAAACTGCATTATTTTACATGTGTCAGGTGTGCCCTTATACAGCAGACAGTATATTGTATTGATCATAGATTGTGTTTTGCACTGCAGTTTTTTTTTTTTTTCTAAGTCTCTCTACATTTTTGTTTTGTTTGTAATGTAAATGCATGCATTTTGTTGTTGTTTTTTGCAGCAGAAATTCAATACAACAAAATAAATGCCCCTTCTTAGAGTAGCTTTATAGAATGTATGGTTTATGAAAAAAAGAAGGCAGAGACAGAATTGCTGCAGTAACGGCTTTATTTGCAACAGGACATTTCTGCAAGATAACAAAAATATGCAATATAGCTGCCATTTACAGTATTACTGTATGTGAAAATACAAAATATACAAACAGAAAAAGCCATCTTCTAATCTGCGCGGTCTTCTGCGTTTGTCCACGTTCTCATCCACATCACACCTGATATCTTCCCTGGCAAGGCATCTTGGGAAGAATCTTCTGGCTTGCCTTATCCTGGTAGTGTTCAGCTGTGATGTCTTGGTATGCAGCATCTTTTGCCTACAGGAGGGACATTTGGTCCTGTGGACGATGGTCAAAAACCTTTCATCTCCAGGCTGAGAAAACTCCTCAATGGGGTTGAGGAAAGGGAAGTAAGGGGCAAGGAAAATGGACATCATCCTCTGATGGGCGTCAAACCAGGCTGTGACTGCACGGGAATGGTGGAATGCCACATTGTCCCATATTTGCATAACTTCAATCAGCTGTTTCTCAGTAGCAATGGAATAAAATACAGGGGATATATTTGTGTTTCAGTTCACAATATAAGCAGCTGTTTACCTTGACTTTAGCCTGTAAGGTTAGGTTTAGAACATGGTGTTATCTGTTCTGACATACAGTATTAAAGCATTGGTAAATTTGGCAGTAAAAATCCATTGTTTTGGTCTTGTTTGAGCTTGTGTGTAAAAGAAGTTCAAGCATTTTAAATTTGTGTTAATTGTATGCATTTTGTGTTAAAGCAACAAGAAATGTGTTAATAGTATAGCTTACACAGACGGATGTAGTGCTAACTGTGTTAAGAGTTTTGGAAAATTGTTAAAAGTATTGAAAAATCTGTCATAGCAATCGTAAAAAACTGTAACAGTCTTTTACCGTTAAAATTACGATCATTTTTTACAGTGTACTGTATATTCAATTCAATGTCCAGTTCTATAAGCTTTGCACTTTGCAAGTAGGTAACCTACACAGTAATAGGTTACAGTATAGTATACAGTAATGACATGATTTACATAAACTTTGTTTTGAGAGTTATGGAATTGGAGGCCAGCCATGCCCCTCATGAATTCATATACATAGATGAGGCAGGATTCAATCTGGCCAAATGGCGTCAACCTGGACAAAATGTAATGTGAAGGTGGAAGGTTTATGACCATCAGCCACATGACCAGATGTCCCTCCTTGAAGCCATGGATGCTGGCTCCAAGGGTGGATCCGACATACCAAGCAGTTTTATCCCAGGTGCATCACCTTGGATGATATCAGATGTGATCTTGATGAAAACATGTGGCTTAACCCTAAAGATCGCAGAGATTAGATACAGTAATTTTGTGGGGGGTTTTGTGGGTGTGTTTTTTTGTTCAGAATGATCTTGTGTGTTTCATGGATATTTTGTTCACTGTAAGCAATACTGTAAAACTTTTTCTGTTCTATCAATCCGTGTTTCTACTGTACCTCCTGTAGTAAACAGTAAAGGAATAAAAAATGATTTGCTTTTTACTGGAATGCTTATGAATGTGAACAGTACTGTACATGTGGACAGTTCCCAACCAAGAAATTTAGTGTAAAAACGGTGGATTGCATATTTTGCATGCAAATACCTGTAAAACTGAAACATAAAAGTCTATGCAGTTTTAGTAATGTCAACAATAGCCAGTATTTTGAAACCTGGTGTACTTTGATTGAGTGCATGTACCTTGTGAAGTGAAAACAAGTGTTATTCTTTGACAGAAAATTTTCATTTTGAGTCAGATTTCCAGTGTTTTGGTAAAGTTAGTGTGTGCAGAGAAACATGTGTTCTGTTTTGAAATGAAGAGTTAGTATATATTTAACTAAATGTGTTTTTGAGAAGACAATTAACCATTTGGCCAATTGTGTTTTGTAGGTGTGAGTCTGTGTTAAGAGTTTAGAAAAAGTATCTGAAGTATGGGTAAGCGCTTGTTAGCGATTGAAAAAAACTGTAAATAAGTACTGAAATTACATTGATATAATAATTTATTTGCCTTGCTAAAAGCGGCATCCACCTCCGACTTCCGGTTATTAGCGGCAGCTGACGTCAACTGCCAGTGGCAGCTACTTCCTGCTGCCAGCTGCCGATTTTTCGCTGAACCCCTATTGGATCAGAGACTACTGCTCATTTTTTCAAGATTTTGATAGCTTATTTTATGGACTTGCCGGCTTTTTTTATCATTCAAATTTGGCTGGGTGGCTAATAACACCTTTTTCTGTGGTGTGACAAACTCAGAACACATACTTAATTTTGACTTTACAGGGACTTTAAGAGAGAGGTTAAGGAATAGGTTAAGAACTACTTAGCGATAAGAACGTTTTGGGGAACCGGGCCCAGATCTTTAAAGGAGTAGTTTACTTCAGAATGTTCTGATAATTTACTCACCCCCATGTCATCCAAGATTTTCATGTCTTTATTTCTTCAGTCAAAAAGAAACTAAGGTTTCTGAGGAAAACATTCCAGGATTTTTCTCCATATAGTGGACTTCAATGGGTTGAAGGTCCAAATTGCAGTTTCAATGCAGCTTCAAAGGGCTCTACACAATCCCAGCCAAGGAATAAGGGTCTTATCTAGTGAAACGATCAGACACTAAATAAAACTAAAATAAATATATGTACTTTTTAACCGCAAATGCTCGTCTTGCACATCCACGACTTCACGCATTACGTAATCACGTTGGAAAGGTCAGGCGGTAACCTGACGTAGGCAGAAAATGTAGGGTATAGGCGAAAAACTAATTTCTCAGCTCATTTTCTCCTCCAACTTCAAAATCATCCGACAACGTTGTTTTACCTTTTATTTATTTTTTTATTTTATAAAGGGCGTTTGACTTAGTGTTTGCACGTTCTCTTTGTAAACACTAGGTCTGTACTTCCGCCTAAGTCACGCTTGACCTTTCAATCATTTCGCTATATAAGACCCTTATTCCTCGTCTGGGATCGTGTAGAGCCCTTTGAAGCTGCATTTAAACTGCAATCTGGACCTTCAGCCTGTTGGTCCTTGTTGAAGTCCACTATATGGAGAAAAATCCTGGAATGTTTTCCTCAAAAACCGTAATTTCTTTTCGACTGAAGAAAGAATGACATGAAAACCTTGGATGACGTGGGGGTGAGTAAATTATCAGGAACAATCCTTTAACTGCACTTATTTGAATGGCAGTTGTGTGTGTTTTGTTCACACACAAAAAATGCTCGTTGGAGACATTTGTTCGGGATCTTGGATTGGGTTATCAGTTTGATTACATTTCATGAAAGTTTTTTTTTAGTTTAATAATTTTACTTAGAAAGACTCTTACTTATCCTTCCATTTATTGTAGTATTTTTCTCCTTTTTTGCCCCTTTTCAAACCTCTCAAATTGTGTCTGTATCAAGAACATCTAAACAATGTGAGTGATTTTTCCACCCTCACTTATCTTGCCAATAAATAATTCACACATTTTAATTTTGGAACAAAAATTATTCATTAACACCAAATCATGAGGTGCTGATGAGATAATTATATGTGTTTCTACATCATCATTGATGCCTTATGAAACATGAATGGAGATGATAATGAGGGGTATTTACCAGGCCTCTCTTTGTGAATTAAACATGGCATGACATTATAGATCTCTAATTGTAAAAGGCGGTGTGTTACCTTCCACTTAAATGACCTATACTTGTCACGGATTCAGCAACACCATCACTCCAGCCATCAACACCAGATTACCACACTCCGCCCACTCATTCACTATCACCAGATTTCTGATCATCAGCACACCCTATTTGTACTGTCATTCTCTTCACCTCATTGTCTGGTCTCGTCTATGACAAGCCCCACAGACTCTATCCGATTACTCACCTTAGTACTTACCTATATTACCTGATCCGTTCATCTTCGTCTGCCTAGATCTTCTGTTCGCCTGTTCACCAGCCTCCCGTGCCAGTCCTTCACCTGCACAGAGAACACAGTGTTACCAGCCAGCTAAGTCATCATCTAACCATCTTCTGCCAGTTGACTGTAAGAACTGAGAAAGTCTGGTTGAGGAACGACCACTCCCCGAGAAGACAAAGGACCTTTCTCGAAATTAACATTTGACTCTCTCTTGAGAAACTAGCATCCTCGAGTCAATCACCTCCCCCATGTTGTCTCTCTCTCACGCTGAGATCACCAGATATTCACCCCAAAAATCGATATGGTTTAATGTGAATAATTATCATACAGTATTATACATGTTTGGTATCATTTGAAATGTCTCTGTGCGACTCTGTGGTACAAATGTCTCATTCCCAAAGAAGTAAACCAAAAAGTAATAAAGTTTTTAAGAGTTTAGAGATAACTTGCACACAAAGGAGGGTGTGTCTTCCAGGCAAATGGAATTCTGCTCCCAAAAGGTGTAAACTCTGTATGCAAATTCCCATTGTTAGCAAATGTTTTCATGTGAAAGAAAAGAAAAGCAACAAGAGGCTCAGGGCGATTTGTAGTTCAAATTAGCTCGTGATGCGTAGTGTGGGAATGACACTCAGCATCATGTATTTTCTAATGTCAGGTTCGCATCTTTTCTCTTTATTACAGAGCATTTGATGTTTTTTTTTATTTATTATCTTTGAACTGATTATGAAACTGGCATGATACATTTACCTGACATAATAAATTGTAAACATTTCATTTTATTCTGACTGATTCTGAAATTGTTTTCCCAAGTAGATCAAACCGATTCGTGTACGTGTCGAGTGACGACTAATATTTGGCACTAATTCAAGTGTCCTTAACTCGCAAAGACAAGAAATGAATTTCCGTCTAGGACAGCAAAAATGCTGCTTGACCAACCTAAATTTGGGTGTGTCTTACCTCTGTTTTAGATAAGTGTACATAACCATGGCATTGCCAATCCAAAGCTATTATAAGAGAAGTAATGTTGATCTACTTAAATCTGTAGTAGTGGCCATACCTCTGCCTGAAGTAAACGTTACTTTAAATTCAAGTGTATGCAAAACCACGGGGGCTATACCAAAGTATCTTTGATTGTGTAAGCGTGAGGTATATAGCCAATTACCTCTGTTTAGTGACCAAAACTGATGAGCTTGTGATCGTGAGACCCACTTTAAACCTCAAAGCGACATAGCTTCCTAATATGAACGGGTAAAATATAAGTAAAGAGTTAAATAGAACAATCAAATGTATTGCTAAACTATTATATAATTGACCAATAACCAATTGGCAATCTAACCTAAATTTGAGGTCTTTATAAAATGGAGTCAGATAAAAGCTTAAATGGAATTAAATTACTTTGCCACGTAGAAAGACAGTAACGTGCAGGGACCTTCACCCGTTCTGATACCGCCATTGGACCGATTTAGACGGGCATTGCCTTCCCACTCTCTCTACCACTCCTGCAATAAAGATGCGTTATACTAACTTACCTCGTCTGTCCTCTTCTTTATGTGACACCATAATGAAGTAATTTTTGTAACTTCCCAAAATATAAGAATGTCTGGCTTCATAATGTGGCCATTTCAACAAAACAGTGAAATGAGTTTTCATATTTCGTGGGCTAAAACAATTTAGGCAATTGGGAAAAGTAAGATGAATGTGTATACTGTGACCTAATGTATTTTATAAACTGTGCAGTTATTATAATGAATCCATAACTAGATGCGCAATATAAAAGTCTTGCTATGCTATGTCAGTGATAAATTGATGTATTTATATATGGTCTGATAATCTAAATTTCTGAAAGTAGGGATTGCTGCTAAACATGTAGCGCCAAAGAAAGATAAAACACTCCCTAAAGCATGTCACTTGTATCTCTGATAGTCTTTAGACTGACTGACTGACTGAAAGTAAAATGATCTCATCAAGCCACAGAATTGCAATCAATTGGGCCAATGGAAATGTCATTTTGTCTAAACCATGGTACAGAATGAGTAAATTCTTAGAATGCAGCAGAGCTTTTCTCCTGCTCAGCTCTGAGAACCCACTGCTTTCCACATATAGAACACAACTCATTTACATCTTATTATGCACATTTTGTTTTGTATGCTCATCACATTTGCATTGTATAGGGGGAAAGAGACCAAGTATTCTTTGTACAAATATATATATATATATATAATGCACACAGAATTATTAGAGCATTGTTATTAAGTATGCAAAACGTTTTATTAATTTGCATCAGATATGGAGGAATAAAACAAACATCCTTTAGTGCTCAAAAGATACTGTGACAGTTACAGTGTTTCGTATTGTTCCATATGCTAATATAATATGACAGGTAGCTACTGTACATGGAAAGTAGAGGTTCCTACAGTAGTCGAGAGAGCTCAACGCGCTGCAACTGAAGAAAACACATGCAAATAGAAAAACACCCGCAAATTAAGAAAACATCTTCATCAGTTTCACAACACGTGTGTGTGCAAAACGTTCACAACACAACCTTATACGTGCTGCAAATAACACAGAACACAACGGAAACGTTTCTAGGGGACCCCAATAAGTGATTAATTACCCCAAGTCAGTAATTACTCACAGTCACCCTCATGTTGTTCCAACCCCGTAAGACTTTCGTTCATCTTCAGAACACAATTTAAGATATTTTTGATGAAATCTGAGAGCTGGCTCACTCCTTCATAGGCTGCTTAATTGCATCTGCCGGCCCAGAAAAGTTAGTAAAGACATCGTTAAAATAGTCCAAGTGACTACAGTGGCTCAACCTTAAGTTTGTCAAGCTATGAGAATACTTTCTGTGCGCAAAAAAATAAATAATAATAATTATTCAACTATTCATTTTCACGAGTGAGTTTATATTATATATAAAATTTATATTTATTATATCATTTCTTTGTAAATCATGAAACTTTATGTAAAAAAATAAAATAAAATGTGTCCTGCGTTTTCATGTCACTACTGAAACAGCTGGCTGAGACTGACTTTACCACACTCCAACATTTTTTATCAGGAAATGTTCCTGTGTCCCTCTCTATCATATACGTAGTGAGGAAGTAGATAGGTCCCATCATTTTGAGGTAAATGTGTTCAAAAGTCTGAAAATCTGTGTGTAACTTGAAGGAACGTCACTACCAAACTCCTTTTTTCTCCAATTAAGCAAACTTTTGGGGGTGTTATTCCATTCTAAAATTGTCACGAATGTGCTGATGTTTTGGATGTGACAATTTTAGAATGGAATAACATCCAAAAGAGTTTGCTTAATTGCAATTACAGTCATGTTTTGATTGTGACCTTTATTGTTTTGGTAGTGACAAAAAGGAATACAGAATCCTTTATTTGGGAGAAATTATTTTTTTGTTTAGTACAGTTATGCAAATCATTAGTATTTTTGTATGTTTTAGTATGCGAAACATTGTAATATGATGTGGTCGCTACCACAACACTACTGTCACTACCGAAAATGTGCAAGATGTTTGGTGTTTTTGTTTTTTGGTATTGTAATTGTTATCGATTTACCTGTGAATTATTATTATTTTTTTAAATAAAATAGCAAAAAATATATTTACAAGGTAGATGTAAAGAAAATCCAAAATCCAATATGAGAATTAACTGCACAATTACTAGAAATGTGTACCTTGGATATTATACAATGTGCATGCATAAAAAATTTGTGGGAAAAGACATATTTTTTTTCAAGATGTTTCCAACTCTGACTTTGAACCAATTCTGTAGAATGGTCCATATATGAAAGAAAGGCCATCCTTATTAAGTGGGTATTATATAATTGAATATAAAAATATATTCCTACCTGTATATTTCTTTAGTAAAAAGAGTAGAAATGAACTTTAAATGTCATGCTGAGCATCTAAAGCTTCAAACAGAGGCAATGGACCATTTTTACAGAAATAGAAATGAAACCTTTACTCCACCATCCATGAGCTCTTTTGATTTGTCGGCTTTCTCAATGTTCCTCCTTACTCCAAAAGAGCTGAAAGGGGGACACATTAGGACAAGACACTGGACAGCACAAACACAGCTCAGCTCACAATGCTATTATTGTCCTTTCTGTAAGCATAGCAGAGATGATGCTGACTGGATTGTATTTGACATTACTTTTGTTTTATATTAAATTGGGTTGTAAAATCAACAAGATTTTAAAGGCATTATTGTGTGAAAATTTTGCAAATTCAGTTTTTCAGATCAAAGAAGTTGATATGATAAACTAACCTGACTGTTCGGTGACCCTGCTAAACTGATGCTGGAGTATGATAATCACATGCAATGTGGTCACAGCAAGGAAATGTTCACAGGCAGTCGTTTATATATTTTTTTTACTTATGATGCAATCGAGTCATAAGATTCAGTATGGACATTTGACTTCGGGCTCAAGGTTTTCAAATGGTTTACTGTACGTAGATGGTTTGAGATATGTCTAAATTTAATTTCAAGATAGCAAGAAGCACTTCCTGGCTCACTTACTAATGTTTTCTGTTTCAGTTGGTGCACTGCTTCTGCTTGATTTGCGTGCTAGCAACATCTATAGAGAAAGAAAATCTTTTAAACTATAATAAGTCCTGCCCACATTACAAGCCATCATTATGGCATTAGAAGCCACAGTTATAGGTGTGATAACACATCATGAGCAAAAAGATGCAATGTTATATGTATGCAACAGTAAAAGAAATGACACAATACAGAGAAAATGCACTAACTGTTATATTCCAACATATCAAGTTTTGCTTATGAAGTTTCTGTTAGGCTATTGATTTTAAAAATGTATTTAAAGTGTGTTTAAAATTCCAGTTGTACAGTAAGTGCTTTGTCTCCAAGGCACCATTGGTAGCTACTATGCATTGACATCGGTAGCACTTCTTCTTAAAAAGAAATGTTTCACCGGCTTCTTTTCATTAAAATATCATTGTTACTTTATGTCTCTGCTGGGAAGTCAGATCAAGTTATTTGGGTAAGGAATGCATGGGAAATTAAATTAATGTGTGTTTGTGTGTTTATTTAGTACTGGCGTTCCAGGAGAACAAGAGTTTCTTCTCTTGCACATCCTGATCAACAGAAGTGGAAGGGCATGAAAACAGCTCAAAGGCCGTGTCCCAGATGGCACCCTCAGCCCCTGTGGTCCTCCTCCGCAGTCCTGTCCCATATGGCACCCTCAGCCCTTGCCGTTGTCCTCTGTACTGTGCCACATGGGCAGTAAGGTAACAGTTCGCTGTTGACTTTTGCACCAATGTAAGCTCGTCAAAAGGGTTTAATGAAGATGCACACGAGAAGCTGGTGAGCACATTCCAGGAAAAAAAAAATGGGACACCCTATCTCTTTACTCAGAAATCACGTTATTTATTCTGTTTTCCAGCAGAAATCGTTGGGTTACGCACACACTCCACAGCCACAGAATGTGTGAAACAGGCCTCAGGGCATCCAGCTGTATGAACGCCTACTTGCATTCAACAATACAACGACCTGGTGACCTCCACTGAATTTGAGAACACGCTTTGAAAATTAAAAATGACAAATGGGAAACACTACGGTCCACATCAAGTACCCTATTTCGGACAGTTCCCTTTAATAAAGACCAGTTCTAAATGGAAATGTTGTTCCGCTATATCAAGATCAAGAAGTCATTATCTTCAGAATCAGATCTGAAAATAGTCATGCAGTTCAACTTTCTAATTATTATTGCATGAGCGTTTCTCTGTCAATATAAGATCTCATTATCTCCCTGAAGAAAAAAAAAAAAAAAAAAAAAAAAAAAATTGTAGAGGTACATCAGCTTGTCAGTGGGGCAGTAACTTTAAAGGGACATCTTTGTACCTTATTTAGCCCTAAAAGTTTCATAGCAGTTCCTTTAGGGGACATAAAACTACTTTAAGGAACTATAGAGGTAGATAAGGAATAAAGTTGTCCCTTTAGGGGTACTGCTCCAGTGACAAGCTGTTTTGCTCATTTTGTTCTGACAGTGTTGCAAATGTATATACACTGATTGTGAAATGGTATGCTTGTCTAACTCTTCAGTCCCTATTCTAGGTAATGTACAACATCATAGAGTTGTACAATAAGAACCAATCAGAGCCGATGGAAAAGATCGGAACTGCAATTTGCAGTCAATGCCTCCTCTCATCTGTTAAATGGCCACTTAAATGAGCCTTGAAAAATCAAACTTTTGCTCACTTTCTGGTATGTTCTTGACATATAATTATCAAACCCTTCGTCATCTTGTGCTTGTGCCTCTCTTTTTTATTAGAACTTAGAACCAATTGATGCCTCTGCCATTTTTTAAGGCATAAATATGAGGTCAATTTGTATTCCATAAGATGCAAAGAACAGGTACATTCTGTAGTTGATGGGGAAGTAAATATGTCCCTCTCTGTCAAGCTGTATTATAGGCTACAGTATATGGCAGAGTGTGATAAAAAGTTGTTTTCTCTTTCTACACACCATATTTTACAGCACAACACACCTCAATGACTTTCCACCTTGGTAGTGGGAGATATACGAAGGTAATTTGCATTTTCAAACCTGTCTAGAGCCATTTAAAAACTTTGTTGTGAAAAGTCCCCCAGGCATATTTTAGAATTTTTGTCAAAGTCTCTCAGTTCATAACCCCCCCTCTTTTCTTTGCAGATTTTTCCTACTCTTTTCTTTTGCAACTTCTTTAGAGAAGTCGAAACATTAAAGTTCTGTCACAATGAAATACAATGAAGGGTGAGCACGGCTTTCCTTGGTCCCAATCCACATCATTTTCATTTTTGGGGTGAAATATTTCTTTAAAGGGAATTACTGGTACTTCGACGCACTTTAGATAAGGTCATTTTCATCGAAGAAATCTTCGGTGGTGGTCTGGTCTAAATATTTCCTGAGCAAACGAATACCATTTTTCATTCTGTCTGCAGCGATTGGAAACAGGCAGCCACTTTCTTGGCCTCAATTCCTGAACCAAACCCTCAGGCTCACTGTGGTGCCAATCTGCCTTTACTCAGCTGACATCATATGTCATCAAAACAGCAAGTATGTAGGCCTGCATTTTTTTTTTCCCAAGGCTTGGTGAGAAACATGGTAACTGATGAAATCAAGGTTTTAGGGTAAATCAAAATATTTCAAACTTAAATTAGCTAAATGTATTTAGCCTATTATACTTTTAACCTTTCACTATAAACCTGTTGTAACATCACTGTGATGATTTCACTTCAGGTTTACAAGGAGAAGCCTATACAACTGACAAATAGATTTACTGTTACATATAGTGGATGTAGGCTATTAAATTGTTCTAAAGTGACATTACTAAATAAAATGATAAATTAAGAAACATGACGTGAATTGCATAAAGCTTGTGTAGGCTATCCATTGGCATGACATCAGGCGGCAATAGACCTTATTCAGAGCAGCGCCATGACAGGTATAAAAGTGAGGCTGTGAGGGATATAGACAGTGTGTTTCCAATAGCACCCGCTGAAAAAAAGCTGTATAAAGCTCCTAGATTACTTATTACCTACAATTTTTCACAGCTTATATTGTCGGGAGTTTTTTGTCAACTGAAATTTCTTGGAAAGATATTTTTCCAGTGTTTCATGACCAGAACAATCCAAAAACACAGTACAGCCCATTGAAGAGATGCATGTCCCTCACAGCCTCGCTTTCATTCCAAAGAATGGAGGTTCATTCCATGACATTTCATGTCAAAGATGGCGCTGCTCTGAATAAGGTCTATTGGAAAGCACGTAACAGTAAGTTAATAATGAGACTTTACCGACCCCTGGTGTAGACACGACGCATGCGTTTTGTTTTTCTTCTGTTCTTGAAAAGTGTAAAAAGCCGTTGTGTGTGTATATATATATATAAATATATAAAAACAGCGACAATATTTTAAATGCCTAAAAAACAGAAGCGTGATTCACCAAATTAACGAGTGACTTAAACTTCCATTTCATGTAGTCTGCACCATGTTTACTTTTATTTTGCACAAAACACGTGACCTATCCATATGTTCTACCAAGAGACAGATGATTTTCTGCCAACACCTAAAAGTCAACGATCAAAATATGTGGTAATTAAGCGATAAGCCTATTTGCTAATATCCTAAAGGCAATGGGATATACTTGCACAACTTTATCCACTACTAACCTGCAGCAGTCCTATACGTCTTCTCATTAACAGTGTTTTTCTCTTAGCCTACTTATACCTGTTTAGTTTACTTTTTTTTTTATGAATTTGACTAATACAAAGGATTGCTTGTGTGCATTGGTGCTTTATTACAGTCTTTTTAAAATAGTTGAATGAATGAATGCTCGCGAGGTGCCTGTAACGATGTTAAATATAGGCTATTTAATTAATCTTCAACAGCAACGCACACAGCGTAGAGGAGAATGACAGTCAACTTCTTTGAATATTAATTAAGCATTTTGGGCATGAACATAGTAAAAAGATTGACATTGAAAAATGACACAGAATGATTAAAATATTTAATCCAAATAAATAAATGTTCGTGGTTCGTACTGATGTTATTCATCTGTTTTCACACACTTCAGCGTCGCGGTCGCTAGTTTAGACGAACACTGACACCCTGTGGTGAAATAATGCGTATTTTTAACAGCCGCGGCTTTCTCAGATTGGCTTGGTTTGGATTAAAACTTCATGTTCCGATGAGTTTGGAAAATTCTGCACACAGTAAACATCATAAAATCCCTTCTTCTGTCAATAAAAATGTCCACAATTTTAAATCTTATCGCAGACACTCATTTTAGGTGGTGTTTGTTCAACTCATTGACCACAGTAGGCTACATTGAAAGTAAACATAACCGGAAATAAGTGATATGTATTGTTTCCAAACGGAGTGCGTCACGGAGTTCAGTGCAAGTGGTCCATTACATGTTTAGATGGGTTTTATTATTGGCATTTAGCGTGTGTGTGTGTGTGTGTGTGTGTGTGTGTGTGTGTGTGTGTGTGTGTGTTTTTTGCTACGAGTCCGACCCTTTTTAATTCACAACCAATTCACACAATAGTTCACAACCCATCAGTTTAGAACCACTTTTCTAGAACATAAGTAACATTAATGGACAGATCTTCTCTCTGATGTTCTCTTTAATGCTCTTATTTGATTCACTCACTCTCAGAAAAAGGGTACAAAATACTGTCACTGAGACCTCAGTGGCAGCTTTTGTACCTTCTTTTTTAGAGTGCACGCAGGAAAAACGATTCAGAAAAGCTGAACAGCCGACAATGTACTACCAGTCATTTGGTCAAATAATATGCTCATTATTGCTTTCCCAAGAGCAGGCCATGGTTAGGAATGAAATGAAGACACAGACCACATGTCTAGCGCCTGCGCCACCACAAATGAAATGCAACAACATCATGATCCAAGTATGATTTCTGTTTCTTTTGACAGTCACAATGTTTGGCAGGTGACTTTGCTGATACACAATTAGCATCTTGTGTCATCTGAGTCTCAGCAAAGCATAATTTGCCATAGGACATGTGCCATTCACCAACACAAACACACACATTTGTTTTTTCTACTAGGGTATTATAGACTTGCGTTCTTTGGTTATTTTTATAAAATTTTTTAGTTATTCAGACATTAATCCATTTTCCTCATCTTCCCCACATTGTAGTTCATTTCAGGTTTCACTATCATTTGGTCACCACAATGTAGACAAAACTCAACCCACCCACACACACACACACACACACACACACACACACACACACACACACAAAAACCTCATTGTGTCAACGAATCTCAGATTGGTTGAGACTGTTTGTTAGATTGTTATATACATCCGCAAAGGAAATGGAGAAGGTCCAAATGGGTTGTTTTGCTCTTCGTTTTTATGACGTATTATGATGATGTAGGCCACTCATGATCTAATAACCTTTTATTATGTAAATATCTCATTTGAAATAGCCTAGTTTTCGATATTTTAGATGCCACGGTCCCCCTAAAATGTTCATCCTTGTGCAAGGGATCCCTATCCTAAAATTTAAAAGGCAGCTATGTATTTTCACGTATAAAATGATTTTTTTTTTTTTTTATATAAATGTGTAAAAAAATTATAAAAAATATATGTTGTAAAAAACTATATTGACACATTTATATTATAAATGTGTAAAAAAAAAAAAAAAAAATGAAAAAGTTGTATATTGTTATATTGCAAAAAAAATATTATACATTGTAAAAAATGTATATCATTATTTGGAAAATATTATTTGGAAAATATTTAATTTTTGTTATGTTGCATAATTTTTTTCTACTCACTATAGTACTTTACTGTAATTACATTTCTTTCTTTCTTTAAATTGATTTATTTATCTTAAGAATTTATTTATTTTTATAACTGTTAGTTTTAGACTGTTCTAACTGTTTAACTGTTTAGTTTTAATTTAAAATTTTCCACGTATTATTTAGATTTTTTTTTTAAATTTCTATTACATTAGATTATTACTTTTTTCTACTTTCTATAGAACTATTTAAATTATTTTATAATAGTAATTTATGTGTGTATTAGTATAATGTTATTATTATTATTTTTTGGATAGTTTTACTCTAAATTTTTCCAAGGCCTCCTTACAATTCCCCAACTGCCATCTGGGGGTCCCCTGTCCCAAGTTTGAAAACCCCTGAGATAGCCTATTATTTGCTCTAGCTTATATCATCTCGATGGTCAAATAAGGAGACATTGATGTTTGTGTCCTGCCCTCTTTTCTGTCCAGTGGCTGTTGGGACAAACCCAAATGGAAGAGTGTCCACCCAGTGACGAATGGCCAGCTATGAGGCAAGAGCAAGCAGCAAAGTTTAGTATCACATTGTCTCATGGTATAATACCTTTTACACAATCTGGGGTACTTTGCAGGTTTTTCCTGCAGTATATTCTGCTTTTACTGTTGGTTTTGTTCTCTCACCTCAAAATGTCTCATATCCTCACATTAATCAAACATTCAGAGTCTCTCTTCTACTGAACTGCTTAAGCCAGGGGTTTACAACCATGTTATCAGCGAGAGTTGCTTGAAGGGATAAAATAATCTGAAGGGATACTTGTTGCAAATACCTGAAGAATATCTACGTATTTGAGGTCTAGACCACATGAGATGGATTTTACTACCTTAGCTCTGCTATATTCTTGTGTGATGGATTCATAGTTTGATCTGTGTCTTGATGAGCCTCAAACATCTCCACATCAAATATGTATGATGTGGATTTTTCTGACCTGACCAATACTGTCAAGTACCACTTCATTCTCATGTGAGTGTTCCTTGGGATTTATCTGCTGTCATCACTCTTGAAGGCTCTTGAAAGGTCTTTGCATAAGTTAGTGAGGGGATGAATATTGTAGGCAGAGAGAAACACAACAATTTTTTAAATGGGCATATTCAAAATTACAGTCTAATTTATTCAGTTATAAAGATGAATACCTCACATGTACCTGATTGCTATAGCAGTACCTGGTTATGTGATGCATGCAAACATCAAAATGTATTAGTTTACAAATCATGCACTATAGTAAAAGTGTTTTGAAATCATAACAAAGTAGTATTAATAGACAATATGTCCCTGTAATAACAATTTGTGTGAAAAGGAATTAAAATGGTTGGTGTTTTATTACGACTAGTGGTAATTTCAACTGGAAACTGCAGTAAATTCAATTTGTAGGTAGATAAACGTTTCTTCAATGCAAAACCCACAAAATCCACCCACAAACAGTTTGTCATGCATTGTATATGGTGTTGTAATTCCAGTACATTTTACAACAACCATCTTGGTACCTGGTAAAAGCCACCTGGCTCACAGTTTCATGCCATTTTGTATTTTTTTCTTATTTCTTTCCCATGGGATAGCAAAGGACCAGTTGTTTGCATACTTTAGAATTTTAGCAGATGTAGTAAGCAAATCAGATATTGTTCATCACTTTATCAATAAACTGGGTGACACGTTTGACTTTTTTGATAGTCAGTTTATGCACTGACGGCTTTTATTATAGCTTTGATACACTTGTGATCAGAATCTGGGTGAGGGTTTGCTTTTCATTAGGATCTTTTCTGAGCCTACAGTTATTGATCCATCTGTCAGCCATGGCACCAGACAGATGGTAAAGCACCACCTTTCCCAGAGCCTTTACCCTCCTCTTATTGAAGAGAGAGCTCCCTTGCATGGTAATGAAGTTTCTGACTAGAATGTGCACACTATATCCTAAACTACCAGGCTTTCTCCTCGTGGATTTACTGTTACCCTTTGCTGTATGTTTAAATCCATCTTATGCTCTGCACAGTTAACAGTCCTAAACCATCTCTTTAAATGTTAAATCATCTATTTAGTTCTCTTTAATTTAAAACACTGAACTCTTTTCAAGTCATTTCAACATTTTTACTGATCTTTTCAGGATTTAAATTGCAACATAAAAAAGCTGCAAATTACTTTTGTTAAATGTCCCATCTGGATTTAACTTGTAAATAAATGTGCTATTAGGTCTTTCTGTGATTATGCCCAGAACTGTTAAAGTCGTAGTAGTGAAGTTGTGAAGTCGACTGAAGTAGTGACAGGTCTTTTCTTCCCTATTGTGACATCCGAGTCCAGTAAAATGGATTACTGAAAAGAAAAAGGAAAAAGAAAATGTAAGGCAGAGATTTACTGAAAGGTTATATCCATTGGTTCTTGATTGGATGGAGGAAGATCTGAATGTGAGCTTGTAATCAATTGTAGGAAAGGGTCTGTGTTTAAGTGGACTGGGAGTAGTCTGGCGTACAGGGATGTCACTAGAGAAAAGTCTGTTATTTCAATGGAAGGTCAAGTTGTAATTAAAAATGATTCAAAATTACAAGGTAAAAAAAAAAGAAAAAAAAAGAAACATCAATGAATCGCTCGCAATCAATAATAACATGCCTTTACAAAATAGGTAGGGTGAATTTCAATTTCATGCTAACTTTAAAACCTATTTGTTCTTATTAAGCTAGTATAGGAAATACAGCACTTTTTGTCCTTATTTGTGTACAAATGTTGAGTCAGCACATCGGCTGTTATACTTCCAGGCTGACATCTGACATATTTTACATTGCTCTTGTAACTCTTTGTGTGTAGAGCAAACGGGTGAGTGATACAATGTATATATATATTTTTTTTTTACAGGCTTCCTGTTTCAGTTTACTTTCTGTTTGTGGCTGCGGTTATCACGTCGTGTCCCTGATGGATGAAGTAGTGGGATAGCAGCACCTTTAAGGTTAGAAAGATTTCAAAAGCAGGTTCTGTGCTTTTCCCTGATCTTTCTCTTCCCCTGTTTCTCCCTAATGAATAAAAACCTATACCAAAATGTCTTTAAAATAAATTAAGTATAATACAAATCCATTAATATATTTATTGATATATCGCTTGAGACATACTGATATAAATATTATAATTATACTTTATTTGAAGGACTTCTTTATTGCACAATGCACATTCCTTAATATTAAAATGTGTTTTAATATCACTATTAGGATTTAAATGCAAGATATTTAAAGTGTACCTAAAGTATCCTTGAAATAGTTCCATTTTAGCACAGTCAAATATACTTAAAGGAATAGTTCACTTAAAAATTTAAATTCTGTTATCATTTACTTACCCTCAAGTTGTTTCAAACCTGTATGAATTTCTTTGTTCTGCTGAACACAAAATAATATATTTTGAAGAATGTTGGTAACCAAACAGTATTTTTTTTTCCTACTTTTCCTACATTAATTTTGCATATGGTAATAGAAGTACACTAGAATGCAGATCTGAATTCAGCTTCTGACTGTAGAAATAAGAAGGTCAGGTCTTTACACAGAACTGGTACACTACTGCCCTCTTCTGGCTGTAATGTCGAAAATCCACAAGGGGCCTTTATGTTTTAAAGGGATACTCCACTTTAAAATGAAAATTCTGTCATCATATACTCACCCTCATGTTGTTTCAAACCTGTATGAATTTCTTTCTTCTGCTGAACAGAAAGGAAGATATTTATAAGAATGTCAGTAACCAGACAGTTTCTGGTCTCATTGACTTCCATAGTAGGACAAATATATACTATGGAAGTCAATGAGACCAGAAACTGAATATAATTCTTCTAAATATCTTCCTTTCTGTTCAGCAGAAGAAAGAAATTCATACACGTTTGAAACAACATGAGGGTGAGTATATGATGACAGAATTTTCATTTTAAAGTGGAGTATCCCTTTAAGTTAAAACATTCATGAGAGATACAAGAATAAAAAAAAAATGCAAATACACTATTTCTACTGTAAATCTACATTAACATTTTTACATAAAACCTATTAACTAATGCCAAAAGTGTCAAATGTAAAGGAGTTTCATAAAGGACAGTGTAACAGGACACTGTTGTCATCTGCTGAAGGTGACCAGAGAACTTCCCTTTCAGTGGTAAATGTGGGAAGTGAACTCACTCTCCCTCGTCTCTTCTCTCTGCTTTGTATATGTGTGATAGCACAGTTTCACTAAATAAACTATTGTGGCAGAAACTTTCAAAGGTTTAAAAGGTTTCAGGGTCAAGGGAAGTTATGTCAGCAACTCATAAAATAATGTATGGAACTAGGCCATAAATATCGGGAGACAAGGGTAGTTGTCACACGGAGAAGTTGTATTACAATTGTTTCATAATTGTATAATTGTATTGACTGAGGTTACATTGTGACAATTTACCCCATATAGGGCCCTGCTAATGAACTGAATCTTTTTCTTTGGGCAGAGATGTTGGAAATGTAGAAATAGCTTTTGTGTAGTCAAAACTATCTTTTACAGAAATTAACTTTCAAAAATGAAATTTTCACTGGAGTAAACAGTGTGACAACTAGCTGGGCTCTATACCTTAAATAGATACAGTACACGTATATTATTAAACAAACTGCTACAATATCATTCTCAACAAATACTTCATTATTTCTTCTATTTTACTATTGATACTACTGCTATTGTTATTCACCTTTATTACATCAGACAATAGTCAGAATAAACAGAAGACACTTTTTTATATCTCAAGTACAATATACTCAGTGCAGTAACTGTGATTCTGAGGTTCATCTGGTGGCATCTTCCACAAATTGTGTGTCATTGTCTTGTTCAAAGTGTTTTTTTGTTTTTTGGGGGGGCATCCATGCACAACCTGGTTAAATTCAGGCACTGTTGATGATTTAATTTCATTTGATTTAATGCTCTATTATTAAATCACAATTAAGTTACTATTTGATTAAACAACAATCCACACAATCCTCTTATCTGAATCTTATATATTGACTACTCTCTCTGCAGACACATTGGACATAGTTGTCATTGGCTAGTACATTTTTTTTCACCTGCCAGACTTTTGACATAATGTTTCTAAATAATATTCAGTGAACTGATTTGTTGAAATCAAAACAAAATTAAGTCCTAGCCAATGGGATTGCTACTTGCGCATTAGTTCCACCCACTACTGAAGCATCCAGCTGGCAGTGGTGTCTACTTGTCGGCATGAAACTGAAGTTGTGATAGTCTTTTCTTCCCTTTTGTTTTCTCCAAAGAAAAAATGTAGGGCGGGACTTGATTTTGTCTATCAGTCGATTAGATCGTTGTCATTTGCTTTTGCTGTGATCTCATGACAGGTTGTCCCACCCTTGCGCCAGTAAACACGTCACATAATAGATGTCGCTGCAAGGAAAGTTATTTTGACTAAAGTTTTCGAGGGCACATGAATTAAAATAATGATTATGTGCATGGATAAATAATTTATAATAAATACTGCAAAATTCCATAAAAAATCAGAATGGACAATTTTGAGCATGGTGACTTTTTAAGGCTTCATTTTATGCGAAGGGATACTTCACCGATTTTCCAGTTTTGTATCAGTAGAAACCCGGTAGTATTTTCGAATGACCATGCTTCCCTCCCTCATGTCCCCCTGAGACGAGAGATTTCTGTATTGTGTGTCTGGAAAAAAACTCAGATGGCACAAAAATCATAATTTTGCGTCACCGGAGGAGGCTTTTTTGGCCAGAGGCTAGAGCCTACAGCCAGTAGTAGGAGCTAGTTCTGCATGGTTTCAACCCGCCCATAGGGGGTGGGATCTCACGATAAAACGCCGTCTTTTCAGTTTCGAGTCAACTAGTAGCCTAGTTGTATCATTTCTTCCGATACTGCCCTCTGTAACCGGTAGGCGTGGCTTGGGAGTGGCCTCGTAGGGCAGCGAAGCAAGTGCATTCTGGGAATTGTTGTCTTTCATCCACTTTTTCTGGCTTTTCTCAGTCTAGAAGGCACCAACTTCTAAAATAATTTCTACTACATAAATGACCCAATTTAAATACACATTCATCTTTCCAGCGGTGAAATATCCCTTTAAATATTTAAGCAGCACTTGTAGCTGTAAAATCTGTACCTCATCCTTATTGATGTCAAACTGGTGAAAAGTTTTTAGAGCGCTGAACTCTTGAGGTTAAAAATGAATCCGAAGTGGAATTTGAAAGCCTGAATTTTTTTTTTGAGGTGATTAAAAAGTGATTAGTTGACTTAACTTAAAAACATTTAGGAAACCCATTGCCTTAAAATGATTAAGTAAATAAACTTCATGCTTAATTGAAAAAATGTAGTAACGTGGAATTGTCAAGGTCACTTAACTTATTTTTTCAACTAAGCATTACGTTTATTACTTAATAATTTTAAGGCAACGGGTTTACAATTTTGTTTTTAAGTAAGTGAACTGAACACTTTTTACAGTATACCATCCACATCCAGCATCTCAAACACAGAGCAGGAATGGCGATGGATGAAGGTCTTTTTCGCATGATGCTACGAACACAGGCACAATTCAGCACATGCCATATTGATCACAGCATAGCTTTTCTTGATCTCATAAACCAATATCAATGATAAAGACAAAGGGAATTTGGCCATAAATGGGGTTTTCCTGGTGGGGAAGTGGCTTTTTGCTCAGATATTGTAGGTCCTGTATTGTGGTAAGTGTGGAGGGGCTGTTTTTGATGTGCTCATGTTTTGTAAGAGAATGTCTCACTTCACTACTGAGCATAATGCAGACCATTAGATACAACTCTTCAAAATCAATTTCTCTATCTGTATCCCAATCCAGCATGTTGAAGGTCAGCATCATGTGTTTCTTCCCCATTGTAGTCACATGCTTCATGAAAAGGTAGAACTGAATGTCTGAGGAAGGGAAAAGAAAAGCACAACAGTTATTCGAAACATTGAAATTCCACCATATGTCCACTTATTATAGATTCATAAAAATTACATAAAAAGATTCATAGAAATTACAGATTCATGAAATCCCTAGTGAAAACTAAATATACTCAATTATATTTGAAATACATTTATTTATGCTAAGTATACTACAAATACATTTACATATTATGTACTTAATATAAATACTCTGCAATTTTACTTTTGAGACACTAAATTGATATACTTAAAGTCTGCATTATCATGACTTATTATGTCACTTATTGTCTTTTATTTTTTCCACTGATTATCTTATTGTCATATGGTTTAGCAATCATTTGGTAATATCTGTTTATAGTATGTATATTTGTTTTGTTTATATAACAGTGAGGTTTATTGTATTTGGTCTGTCTATAGTCTGTGGAGTAAGTTTTTCATTGTACTTGACAATAATAAATGACTTGACTTGTCTGCTAAATTGGAACAACTATTTTCGTACTTAATGTGCTTAAGTTATCCAGAAATAGTACTGAGGTCCAACTAAAGATAGGTACACTTTAAATATCTTGCATTTAAAGACTGATGTCATACAGTGATCATACTATCCTTACTAATAATGTATTAAAACACATTTTAGGCTTAATGTAAGGCTAAGTGTAATAAATGTGCATTTTGCAATAAAGAAGTACTCCAAATCAAATCTAATTATAATTTATATATCAGGCAAGTCTCAAGCGATATGTCAGTAAGCTAATGGATTTGTTGTACTTAGTATGAAATTGTATTTTAAATACATTTTGGTATAGGTTTTTTTTCGGGTTGTCCTCTTGTTAAAGATGAAATATGCATTAACAAGTAATTATTCTTACCGTTCAGTGTTTTTTTTTTTTTTTTCTCATGACTATCCAGAAGGCAGAAATAATCATAAATTTGATAGTGTTCATCAGTTAGAGAATGCAATAAAATTTGTTTAAATTCAAATAATGGATAAAAAAAATCCTTCACTTCATTTTTCTCTTTGGGTTGAAATAACGTCACCCTTCATTTAATACTTTTACCATGGTAATTATGTTTTAGAATTCCATATAGAATGGCTGGGTCTGAAATCATAGGACTTGCCTCACTGGACTTTGTGCTGGAAGGTACCTTACGAAACTGATTTTGGTTTGATGATCTACAACAAAATAGACCTTATATTTATTGACTACAATAATTTCTCACTATAATGACATCAAAAGTGGAAAAATTTGGTTAAAAAATACATTTACACACAACCTGACCACCAACTGCAACTTTCAGACACCATATTTATTTTTTTAACGCAACTGTCACGGAATCGAACGCGCAGAATTATGGGGAAGCATTTTTCAGCTTTCGGACACGACCACTGAGCTGAGAGTTCTTTGTTTTCTTTTCTTTTTTAAATGTAATCTAGGCATCTTATAGAACACTTTTCATGTATCATGCTGAATAGTGTCATCAGTGTTTCATGTGTAATTTCGAATCAGAACCCTTAATGCACAAATCACTAAATGACATAATCTGAGTGAAAAAGGGAATTTTTGAATTGGAAAAAACAGCAGAGCTGGGTGTAGGGATAAGCAAATCAAACACAGTAATGCAACCAGGTAAATCATCCTCTGGTTTTCAGATGAGAACTTGTGGCAAAAATTTCCAAGGTGTTTTAAAACAAATATTTGACTAAATTTCTTTCCCACCCTTTAGGCTCAGTAGTCCACACTGGAAACTAATTAGCAATTTCATGTCCTATCTTTTCCTGCCAAATATAATACAGTCCAATAAAAGCGCAATACTGTCCCTAACAGGCTTTGTTATTGTATATAAATAGACCATTATTAGAGAAGAGATAGGACTAGATAGTGAGAGGAAGTCCGAGGAAAGCTCAGGTTCTGGAGTTGCTCATTCTGTGTTTGGTTCCTCTATAACCTGCACTGGACTTTTCCTGGCCAGGGAAATTCTGCCCTCCTGACACGTTGCTTATAAGCTTGCACACTAAAACACAACAAAGCAAAGCGAGGTCAGTCTGGCTGTGGAGGTTAATCTTGTTGGATTTTTGAGTGATCAAAGGTAAGTCTCTTTTATAATCTCATTAAAAGTACCACTTAATTATTTTATTGAAATAATATATTATTTAATATTAAAATGTATAAAATATTTGTTCAGTTATTTATGGTAGCCTAAGAGTTCACCACGAGCAATAGTTTTGCTTCACAGACAAAGATCTTATATTTAAACTGACACTTTTATATATGAATAACAATAGCAGAAGTAGGATTAACCAATTTAACATGCATAACAAACAATAGGCCAAATATTCTATTACAAAATGACAAGGCAAATGACCATAGAGTAAACCTTTTCTTTTTCTACCAACAGATGATTTTTCTCTTGCTAGGTACATTGATGTTTCTCCAGTCCTCTACTGTAGGATCCATCAAAACAACTGAGAGTTATTGGACACTTAAACCAAACGGTTTGTATCTATGAATCATATCTGAAGGATTTTTTTCATTGTGTATAGTTTCTCCTAGACATTTACTTGACCCTGAAATACTCCTACTTGAGCTCTGCTTATAAACTGGATTTTAATTGTATTTGGGCTTGTTTTTATATAGTCACACCTCTAATTTTTATTTTCCAATTGTCTGTCATCAGTGCTTGTGGTGAATGTTGATTCTGGTAAAGATGTAAACATGGTACAAGTGCCACTTATCTGTGGAGAAGCCTACGAAGGGCAAAATGTTACATGGACCAAAAACGAAGTTGAAAATCTGGAGGCTCAAGGAAACAGGATCATGGTCACAGTGGAGGGGTGGAAGGGGGCCAATTACTCCTGTTTCAACAAGGATGGCTCCTACCTAAACCACACACTGGTGCTGGCTCAGTGGACCTTCAAGAAGATTATCAAGAACACTCCTGAGAAAGGTAGACCCATCATTTACATTTTGTAGCATTGTCATAATACTAAAAAAGTTTCAAACCTTCCAGAAAACCCAGTTTTCAGTGTCACATGATCTTTCGGAAATCATTCCAATATGCTGATTTGGTGTTTAAGAAACATTTCTGATTATTATCAATGTTGAAAATAGTTGTGCTGCTTACTTTTTTTGTCGAAACCATGATAAAAACAATTCAGGATTCTTTGATGAATAGTCCAAAAGAATAGCATTTATTTGAAATAGAAATCTTTTAACATTATAAATGGCTTTACTGTTACTTTTGATCAATTTAATGAGTCTTTGCTTTACATATAAGTATTAATTTAAAACACTTGATTGCAAACGATTTGTATGTTTATGTGTATTTATTTTATTTATTTAATTACCAAACAAGGTTACATCCATTGTTCAACAAATAACTATGGAGGTTCCTTCCAATGTTCCTGGACATGGGATAAGAACAGGCATGGCCATGTTGCTCATATCAAAGCCTCACGGTAAGTTTCCCAAACTTGCTCTGCCATCTGCAATGATGTGAGGAATGTGGAGATTTTTTTTTTTTGACTGTGTGATTCTGATCCAGGCTTCACGGTGGAAGCAACATCAGCTGCAGTCTGGATTCAGAAGGACAGAGCATCACATGCTTAGATCAAGACTACTGTGCTTATTCAGAGGAGGTGGACCGCATCAACCTGACCATATACTTCAGAAGTAGCTTTGTTGTAGAAACCTACAACAAAAAGTTCTACATCATGGATATCGGTGAGCGCTTAAAAATTGATAAGATGGGGCTTAGAATTTTGAAGTAATATGCCGCTCATCTGAATATGAAACAATGTTGCTGACATCTTTTTCTCCACTTTTAAGTGAGGCCTGATGTGGTGGCTATTAGCAGGATCAATAAAACATCTGTCGAAGTTGGCTATCCACACTCCTGGAACACACCATCTTCCTACTTCCCTCTCATCTTCCAAGTGAAAGAGATTCGCTGTCGGAAAGGCAAAAAATGTGACTGCTCCAAACCGAACTTGCCAAAGGTATTGTTAACTTATTTAACATGTAATAATTACTGGTTAAAAGTTTGGAATAATTACGATTTCTAATGTCTCTTATGCTCACCATTCATTTGATCAAAAATAGAGTAAAAACAGAAATATTGAAATATTATTACAATAAAAAAAAAATACCTGTTTTAATTTTTTTTTTATGGAATAAAAAATATGAGAATATTTGTTCTCACTATATATATATCATTAAAACTATTATTATTATATGTATTAATATTTGTTCTCATTGCGCTCAGACTTACCTCACACAAAGCCACCAGGTGCCAGTGAAAAAAGGGATGGCGGTGTGTGTGAGAGCGAAGGATGAATTCTGTAATTCCTCTTGGAGTGAATGGAGCCTGTACAAGTACGTGTATTTAAGATTTGTTCTATTTTTTAGCGGGAGATTAATTTGCTTTATCCCTAAAATAATTTCCTTATTGCTTTATTAATTAATGTTTTTGTTTTTCTGCACACACTGTAATACAAACTTTCTCTGTTTATTTTTTAGATTCAGAAACAAAAAAAACAAGAAGCACTGGAACCAAGAACCAAAGTTAATGATGCTATAATTGATTATGTATAATTAAATACAGCTTTATATTTTTAAATCTTTTTAACCATTATGAACAATGATTGACTCTTATTAGACTTACTTTGGTCATATACTGTATAATTAAATACAAACACATTGTATGTGTTCTTTTAATAGTTTATCTATTGTATAATAGAATGAATAACACTATCATGCCCTTAAATGAATTATTTATAACTGTAATATTGCGTTACATGTATTTATTATGATTGCAATGTTTCTGATGTCTTTACATGATTATATCAGACATAAAACATCAATATGCTCTTAATTCAGTTTGTGTTGCATGTTTAAATTCAAAAATGATTTCATGTCACGTCTCACCAGTTGTGAACTATTATGTAGTGTGTAGGTTGCTTACACACATTTGAAAGGCATGGACTTTGTTAAGGTCCTAATTATGTGCAAATGTCTTTCTTTTTCTGTAGATCACACACAGGACTGCTCAAGACAGAAATTACTGTCACAGCTCAGTGTGGAGCAAAACAAAGTGCTATTCCCCTCAGTTCAACAGAGTTACAACATCAAAGCAGAAGCACTGCTTAAATCACTGATAGTTCAAATGTTGTGTAAAAAATTAACCCTCTATCGAAGCCTGGAAAAAACACGTGTGAGTGATACTTAACCACCATGAATTGTCTCTTGTAAAAACACAAGCGCTGGGTTTTTGGAAATGATACAATTTGTGATTCATTTTGAGGAACTTACCCAAACAATTTTGCCATTCATTCTCACAGCAGATCAGCCGTGACTGAAACTCTGCTAATTACCAAAATTAGCAATCAGTTTTAAATGAGGTGAATGAAAATAAACGAATCATTACAATTATTACAGATAATATTTTAAAAAGAGCCAAAACCTTGTCTGTATTTATTCTTGATTTATACAAGTTGGTTTCTTAACATCTTACGAAAGCCACAGTCCCTCCTTATCAGAGTTTTTTCAAGGCAAGTGTGACATTTAAACGGATAAAAAACATTTCCTCAACATCATTATGAGAGTGAAGAGGGTACAGATTGCTGACCTACTTATGAAGTATAGAGACTAAAAGAGAATATTGGCTCACTCCCTCTGGGACATGTGGTCTTGCTAGTAGGCTGATAGAAACATTCACATGCTCACAATTCAATGATTTACAGTCGATATGCAGCAGACACACTGTCTGTGGCTATAATAAAAGGTTATAAAATGTGTTCTTTCATATTTTGTCTTATAATGGACAGACTAAAAATAGTGTGTTAATTTTATGAAAATACACAGGTCTGGAATATCTATAGTGAATCTTACTCAGCAGTGATTTAGCAAATGAGCTTTCACTAAACGTACAAATGGGACTGTGTTTTTGATGTGGTCCAGGACCTGTACAGTTTTTGAGACTTGTCAGTTGAAACTATTGTTTTTGGTTATCTTGACACAAGGCTGCTTTATGGACTGCTGTTGTGGGTGAACATGTGATTGTATTTTACAATTGAATGGACATTTACTGTATATTCCATGTGTGCTACATCATACTCTGTAGATGATGCTTAATCATATGTTTATACCGAAGGGAAGTACATGTCAACATGAGTAAATAAATGAGCCAGATGTGGTTTCACCACAAGAGGAGAAATTACTAGGGGTTTGGAGATGATAATTCCCCATAAAGCGTGATTAAGGTCATCAGTTTTAAACCACATGCTTTGTTGTGTCTGAGTGTGAAAGCAGAGGCTGTCACACTCTGGATAGACGTGATAATCCACAAAAAATGCTTGATGCAGAGGAACGATGAAAACCCATTTATTACACACATGGAAAATACAGGTAAACACCACAATGAAACACGAGACAATGTTCAGAGGGACAGAGGGTTTAAATACATAAAGGTAACAAGAGACTAAGTGAAGGAAAGGTGTATGTGATTAGTTCACTTGGTGACAAACAAAGGTTTCTATGGAAACTAACAAGATTACAATGGAGATAGTGTAACAGGAACTCAACCAAGGCAAACAAAGAACAAATATAAAAAAAGGAATATGTAAAAAAAAAGTCATGAAGACTTTCAGATGCCCCTGAAACTGACACAAAAAATCCAGGAGGGTTTTCCAACAGGGGAAAGGATGGAGGGCCAGGCCTGTGTGGTGGAAGTGGGCCTAAAGACCAAGGTGGCGCTGACAGTTCAGGGAGCCAAGGCTGGGCTGGCAGTGACCAGGTTGGAACCGGCAGAGTAGGAGAACCCCAAGGCGGAGCAGGCAGAGCTGAAAACAACCAAAGGGGGGCTGAAGGTACAGGAGTCCACCAGGGCAGAGCAGAAGACCACCATAGTAGAGAAGACTAAACAGAAGACCCCCACGGTGGAGCAGGCGGAGTAGAGGACCACTCTGACGGGAGCCTGGAACATCACAGTGCTGTCGGTGCTGGATATTACGGCAACACTGAAACATAGAGCACTGAGGGATTCACTGCCTCAATGGCTGTAACAAGGAGCTCAAAATTGGCTTCTGTGACCATGACTCAAAGAGCTCAAAGAGTTCATCTGCCTCAGTGGCTGTAACGGAGGGAACAGGGAACAATGGGAGTTCATAACCAGCCTCTGTGATCGTGACTGGGCAGTCAAAGGGTTCATATTCGGCCTCCTTGGCTGTGACAGGGCAGACAGAGAGTTCATATTCACCCTCCTTGGATGTAACAAGGCAGACAGAGAGCCGTTGGGGAAACTTGAGGTGCGTGGGTCATGACATGTGGAGACTCTGGCGTGACGGCCATGACGTGACGAGACTCTGGCGTGGTGGCCATGACTTGACGAGACTCTGGCGTGGCGGCCATGACTTGACGAGACTCTGGCGTGGCGGCCATGACGTGACGAGACTCTGGCGTGGCGGCCATGACTTGACGAGACTCTGGCGTGGTCGGCGGCCATGACGTGACGAGACTCTGGCGTGGCGGCCATGACTTGACGAGACTCTGGCCTGGTCGGCGGCCATGACGTGATGAGACTCTGACGTGGTGGCCGTAACTAAATAAATACTAAATAACCAGGAACTGAACAAATTGGCACAACAAGACAAAAATATAAAAGTCCTTGAAACAGAGATACAAGGAATCGTGACAGAGACACTAGGCCTAATTCACTTTTCTTCTTTTTTAAAATCTTGCAACTGGGGTGGGGACACTTTATTTCCGTACTTCACAACCCACCACAAAGACTCCATTTAAAATTAAACAGCAGACTCCTGTAATTGTTTTAATTAATTTTATTATAAATAAATATTAATATCTAAAAGTATATTTAATAAATAAAAATATTCTTTTTAACTAAACGAAAATTATTATTATTAAATCTAATCAAGTGAGAGATATTAATGTGAAGAGGCAGCATTACAGATAAAGTCCAATATATTTTTTATTATTATTCACAGCCCGTGATCTGGTTATAGCGCTCTTAATCTTTATAGCACAGTTGGCATTTTGAATGAGTCGTCTGGTCTGACTCCTTATCATTTCACCTATCCACCCCCTCTCTTCTTTCTTTTTCTTTCAGTCTTCAACGTGTGCCCTCATGATGCCACGGCGCTCGCTAATCCGCTCTCCACGGCGCACATGCTCAGTACCGATCACTGTGGCAATCTGTAATGGCTGCGGGATGATGTGATACGAGTCCCGGTGCCGCGCCGCGTCTCTTCGGTAGGAATGCTATTCCCTGAGACCGCCAACCACTCCATTCATTCCTCCGTCAACATGGTTGACATCCGACAGAAGAATAAAGGTCGGACATCGTAGGCGAGAGCACTTGCGAGAGTCATATTCGTGTAAGTTGAATGATATTTTTGGCTCTGTAAATTGTGGTTCATTGAGCTGGGGTCTGTCAGTGTTTGTTATCTGAGGTCACAACGGTTCAGCAGCATCTCTAGAGAGAAGGCACATAAATAGCCGCGTGCTGCATATAGCTGTATTCAAATATTATACATAACGTGTGATTAAAGGCAACGATAGAGGTATTTGTTTACAAGTCTATCATTTTATTAAAAACGTTTAACACCGGTTATCAACGTGCTAAAGCAGCAGCATCGAGCCTTTGTACAAATAACATAAACACATAAGATCCTCACGCTTGTTGTTCTTATTTACGTTGATAGGACGAAAAAATAAGTAATTTTTGCAGAGGAGCTTATTTAATCCTGCAACAGGCTCGTTGTGCGATCAGCCAGTTTCATACAATGAAATTTCAATGAGCTCGGGGTTACTATAGTTCATTTCGAGTTAATACTGGTTCTAGCACTAGAATAGCCTATACATTAGCAGGGCTTGGGGTCTTATAAAATTGGAGTCTTATAAAAAGTTACTTTTGATAAGGATTGACCCCACCCAAAGGAAGTCCAAACAACAAGTTCTTAAAAGTATATTATTTTTTACAGACAAATAGGCCTATACATTTGAAATGTCTCAGTAACCATAAAAGGTCATAGATATGACAAAAGTTAGACTACTCTATGTAACACTCGTTAACAGAAATGCATTCGCCTACGAGGTAACCATAATAACAGTATAGGCTGCCAGTGTTTCATTAATTATCCGTCTGCACAAAACAAACATATAGGCTACTCTATTGATCACTTTATTATATTTAGGCCTAGGCTATTGCATATGTGTATCTCAAAAAGACGTTTTATTTGTGACCATTTTTAGTGCAAAAACACAACAGATTTCGAAGTTACTTTACAAAAGAAGTTACAAAAATGTACTCCTCTCCCAAAAGTTGCACTCAGTGTGCTAAGTACTGTATACCTGTACTTAGCACACTGAGTGCAAAACAGATGCTTTGTATTTGCCATTATGTAACTATTTCCCTATATGGACGAGGTTACTGCTTACAGTGTTATGGGGAACTTTGACAATCAAGTTATTTGCTAACACATTATTTGCTAGGTTGTGGTATACAATGCAGCATATTAGATTGTTTAAAGCTCCGGCTTGTAACGTGTTTGTGTGAATTGTAATAGCAGGCAGCCCAAAGGAAACAAACAGGTTATGTAATAACCTGTGTTTGACTCTGTCCATTTTATATTTAATCTGTCTAATTATAGCCTGCATACAATCTTTTTGTATTTTTTGCTGTGTTTCGTTGATACACGTAATAAATAATTTTGGTCTTGTTTTCAGAGCTTCTCTTGTGCTTAGAGCTTGTCTTGAGACAGAAAACATCTTTTGTTAATGACTTACAGTCATGAACGTTTATTTCTCTGTGTCTGTTTCTGTCTACCTCTCTCTTATCAGAGCAGTGCTGGTGTGTGATAGTGCCAGTGAATTGCGTGTGGTTGGCGGTAGTCAGGAGTGATGGCTGTGAAGGAGCGGGTGGAGGCGGTGCTGAATGTGGGCCTGCGGGTCCCCAGTATCATGTTGCTAGAGGTGCTGTACCGCTGGGATGTCAGCTCCTTCTTCCAGAAGATCCAGAGAAGCAGCCTCAACAACAACCCCCTCTTCCAGTACAAATACCTGGCCCTCTACCTTCACTATGTGGGTGAGTAACAAGCCTATTTTTATGCGATAATATTTGGGGTATACCATGGCAGACCTGCTAACCTGTATGCATTTTGCGTAGCGGATACGCATTTTGCATAGCGGATACGCATTTTGACCTCAAAGTACGCTGGTACGATTTGTCACTCTAAACTACGCAAAAACCTGGTGACTCCTCTGTGCACTCGCATTCCTCAAATCAAGCAACAGCAAAAGAAGAAGAGTTCGACTAATCATAGCGCTGGGGTCATTCCCCAAATAGCAAGCGGGGATGATTGACAGATGCGTAAGGCCTATCATTAAAATGAGACTGAAAATCGACACCAATATAGAATCCCGCTCGATCCCCCTTCCACTCCCGCGGCCCGCCGTCTGACTGATTTCATAAGCGAGGACAGTACAGTAGTCACGATTCTAACTCCTGAAGGTAAACGGCCTCGGGTGGATGTGGAAAGTTGAAATATTGTATTGAATTAACTTAATCCTCTGGATTCGATGATCACATGGGAGTGATCGCATGGATTATCTTAAAATACTCTGTTATTCATGGTCACTCAGATAAGAGGAAGACATCATTCAGCCATGCAAATTATAAAATGCTCAAGTAATGCTGAACAATAAATCGAAATAAATTTGAAATCGCTATGGCTTAGTGATTATGAAAGTGCTGTGATTTGTGGATTACTGATAAGTGCGAGTCTGGAGAAACAGGCGTTTATTTATTCATTCTCAGTGTTGAGAAACGTAGCCTGCATGTGTTACGTTATTGTGTTAATAATAACTAAAGTACCTAATTATCTTACATATGAACCACATATGAATGTAGCTTGAAACGGATTTGTAAAGATCGCATGTGATTTTTAACCGTTCACACTATCTAAATCTGATCGGATTCCAATCAGATTTGCATAAAAATTGAATTTGGACTGACCTTAGATGTTTTTGTACGATCTGCTTACGGCCTACCAGGGTTAGGCACATTTTCTTCCAAAAATCTTACGTTTCCCTACGAATTCATATAAAATGACCACCTTGTAAAATAGTTGTTTTCTCATGAGTTTGGGATTGGCTAAAGCATAACAATGCTGTTATAGAAGATAAAGTGTGGTTTGTTATAGTTGAGGACAGTCAAGCAGTCTATGAAGATTCTTTGCAATTGGAAGAGGAGAGAAACAAATTGTTCTAGAGGTCAGACAGGGGGTCTGTTCATCGCATTGAGAGTTTTTGCTCCAGATTTCCACTCATTTGAATAATGGTGGCACAAGCAGCAAGATGATTGAGTGGAGCGTGGGAAAGACTGAAATGTACTGTCCAAAAGCCTTGCATGCAAAAGAAAAATCACCAGAAAATAAATAAATAAAATCTATTCAAACCTTTTTCTCAATGTTATTTACCCTGTGGTCCTAGTGCTGACAATGGTGGAGTCAGGTCACCACAGGTCTCTCAGACAGCCCCCTGTACTGAGCTTTGAAAAGACTCAGTGGAGCGTGGCATCATCTGCTGCACATCCCAACAGACACAGATCATGAGTTATTCACAGGGCTCGTGCTGTGTTGATGTGTGTGATTTGAAACCGTTTTTGTTGTGAATGACTTCATTTCCCCCTCCTTCTCAATTGTCTGTTTGTTTTTCTATCTGAATGGGTTTCTGACTTCTGGAGCATGCTTTATTTATTTTATTTTTTTAGGTTTCAGCTCATTTGGTCTTGTTTCTAAGAGACTTAAGTACAACTTCACCCAAGTAACCCCATGTTGGTTTATAAACTTTAATTAAAGCTGCAGACTCCAGGAAAGCTGGTGTTTGTATAGTACCTAAAGGAACAAACCCTAATGACCCTGATTTGTCTTGTATGTGTGGTCATGCGCTTTGCCCATGTGGTTGTTATTTACCCTGGAGAGGAGGCTTTTGAGGTTACATGCGGATATGTTCGTACAATAAGAATGGCAGCTTCTGGTAATAGCTTTAGAACACAGAACACCACCCAGCAAATTGCAAAGCACAAAACAATGCGCCATACTGTACATCCAGTTTACAGAATGAAAAGTAATTGTTTGAATGAATGCACTGTGAAATTTGGGTTAGGGTGATATAACTGATATAAAAAAATAATATAATATTTGTTTTACATATGACATTTTATCAAAACTGCATTTTGCTTATTGACGTTAGAAATCTTTTGTCCTTCATATCAGTCATTTGGTCCAAAACAACATTAAAAGACAAGCAGAAAAAAAAAAGAAAACAGAAAATTATATCATAGAAAGAATGTCATGTGGTATGACTCTGCAAAAACATAATATGTATGAATTATTCATGATATCTGTAAAAATATATATACTATTTAATTTGTTAAAAGCAAATTTATATTTAAACTTTAAACCTTTCTTAAAACTAGTATACCATTTTTGGTAGCCCTTTATAGTAAGGTCTCATTTGTTAACATTAGTTAAGGCATTAACTAACATTATAACAAACAATGAGCAATATATTCTTACAGCATTTATTAACTTTTGTTATTGTTAGTTAATAAAAATGTTTGGGTTCTTGTTAGATAACAGTGCATTAACTAACGAAAAAGTTAGTTGAAATTAAGATAATTAAATTCTGTACAATTATTGTTTATTGTTAGGTTCATATTAACAAATGAAACCTTATTGTAAAGTGTTGCCACATGTTTAAACATTTTATAACATACGAAACCAAAATAAATGCAGAGTACATTTTTAAAAATGTTGCACGTTTTAAACTTGATTTGCTAAATTGTTTTCCTTCAAAAAAAAATTCATTTTTTCCTCTTATAAATGTCATTCACTCTTTTATTAAACACAACAAGTCAGTGTGACGCTCTTTCCAAAATAACTGACTGAGAATACCCACATATACAGTAGGTTGAATGTATTCAGAATAATAAATTTATCATTTAAAACTAACAGACATTATTTGTTTTTCTCAGTTATGATGCTCACAAAGTGGCAGAAAACAAATGACTTAATTTTGCACATTTCTGCAGTGCGCCATATTAGCGCATTGATGCTCTGACATTAGCCATTGTTTAGAAGCAATGATGACATCCTGGCTGAAAAATCCAGCATAAACCAGCATGAATTCCAGCTGTACTGATGGACCAGTCATGCTGTTTTCAATCAAAATTGAGCTGGTGCCTGTCCACCAGTACTTTGCTTCCCACGCTGGTCCCTGCATGCGAAACATAACTTATGCTGGTGACCAGCAATGCTGGATTTTTCAGCAGGAATTTCAAAGCTACCACTAGCAGAGCCCTTACTAGTGTTCTGTTTAATAGAGATTCAGCAGCTTTTGTTCTTGGCTGCAGCTTTGTTCTGCAGTGCAACTTGTCCAATGTCGATGGTTACCCTCAGAACCCCCTGCTGAATGTTGGACAGAGTCCAAGTACAGAAGCTCCCACAGGTGAAAAGTATTGCTGTCAGGAGAAACTTTGGACTTCTTTAATCTCAGGCTTGCTGGGTTTGTATTAATGTTGAGAAAAACCACCTGGCCCTGAGAAGCTCCTGTGAATTTTACACTGATGAAGCAGAAAAAATAGTCCTGTCCTGTCTGTTGGAACACTTCAATTTTAAAATATGACACTGCAGGCACATTAAAACTAATAGAGATGGCCTTGCCTAACACCAGGAGCTGACATTTCTGCAGAACAGCTCTATTCTTTCTTCAAACAGTTAAGATCCATATATTCTATCATTATATTGAGGAAATATAATGTATTTGTGGCCTCCCTGACACACACACGAGTTTGGTCTGGCTGAAGGCACTATAGCAAAGAGGTCATGGACATGGAGAACATCTACTGTCAGCAAGATCACAGGCACTTTCCATCTTTACTACCTATGGATAATATGAGCTGTCTTTCAACATTTTATCCAGCCACAAAGCTGGCCAATTCCTCTGCTCTCTGACTTGGCAAGAGCTTCCTCATATTTCAGCGTTAACTTTATTCCCAGGTAATTGCATTGGTCCAAGCTAGCGTGCCAGCATACTCCGCATTAATCAATACTGAGATAAACTTTGTGCCTTCCTGCCAGTAGAACGTTTCCACTGTTTTGTGTTTCTCCTGTGTTCTAGACAGTGGGATATGGCACATGTTTTCATATTTGTGAATGGCAGAAGTGAACTGGAGGAACGGGTGAGAGGATGAGTGCTGAATGTCAGACAAACAGTTACGCAACAAGAGGGATCAAGAGGGTTTGGCAGTGGCGTAATGAAGGCCTAATCTGTGCATGGCAAAAGCCTTAATCTCCTGCCTCATCCTGTCTACACACACTCATTTGAACATACACACTCGGTGGAACACGCACACTGACGTCAACGTGAGCCACTTAATGTCAGAGTGGAGGTTGAATGATGTACTACAGTACTCGTGGTCATTATGACATGATACTAAATGTGTTCATTTAAATTTCATTTAAAAAGCACCTTTTTTTTATTTTTTTATATTGCATCATCAGAGGCATTTTATAAGATAAATGTCTAATGGAAACATTCCAATAATAAATTATGATATTTCCAATAATAAGTTTTATGTTGAATTTGTATTAGCCAATTTTTTCCCATTCTAGATCCTCCAATTGATTTTTCTCACTGATGGCCATAACATACTGTAGGCTCAAAATAGCATTTAAGGTGAGTGAATCACCAAGGATTCTAGATGAAACGAGCTGAAACTTCTTGCAAAAGAATATGGTTTGCAACATTCTTCTAAGTCCAACTACCTAGACATTTCAAATCCAAATCCATTTGTCCTGTTGTCTAAAGCAGCACAACACTGTATCGCTGATTATTATGGGTTCTATGTGCTTTTGACATGACACTTGAAGGCTGTAAAACCTTACAGGTTACAACAATGCCATTAGACAAGACTGTGTATAATTTCCATAGCCACGACTCTTTATGTTTCTTTCAGCTTCCTAGCACAGCTGTCAGACTTTAATAATATATAAACTGTTATAGCTAAACAAACTAGATTTTTAAGATAAAGCCTTCGGATTTTATTTTATTTTTATCCATTCTTCTAGTTTGCTGGTTGGCTGCTGTTTGTGATAAACTACCTAATTAAAATTTGAATAACATTACCATTGCATTTGTTTAACACTCATAACTCATAAGTATAATTTCATTTCACATCCGTAGTGAATTAATTTAGTCACTCAACCGATTCATTCGAAAACAAAACAATTCATTAATTTAGGAATTAAACATGTAACTTTCTATGTTAGTGTGTCTTCTAATCGTTCACTCAAATGATTTGTTCAAACACACTGATTCATACATGAACGGCAATAATGTTGCTTGGGAAACACAGAGCTATTTTTGTTGCCGGTCCAAAAATAGACAAAGGAGTTGTCAATATTGTGATTACAATGTAAGTTACTATGTAACTTTTATAAAAGCTAAATCACACTCGAAATGGTGTTGGTTAGAATGCCAGCATTAATGATTGTCTACACTCACCTAAAGGATTATTAGGAAGGAACACCATACTAATACTGTGTTTGACCCCCTTTCGCCTTCAGAACTGCCTTAATTCTACGTGGCATTGATTCAACAAGGTGCTGAAAGCATTCTTTAGAAATGTTGGCCCATATTGATAGGATAGCATCTTGCAGTTGATGGAGATTTGTGGGATGCACATCCAGGGCACGAAGCTCCCGTTCCACCACATCCCAAAGATGCTCTATTGGGTTGAGATCTGGTGACTGTGGGGGCCATTTTAGTACAGTGAACTCATTGTCATGTTCAAGAAACCAATCTGAAATGATTCGAGCTTTGTGACATGGTGCATTATCCTGCTGGTAGTAGCCATCAGAGGATAGGTACATGGTGGTCATAAAGGGATGGACATGGTCAGAAACAATGCTCAGGTAGGCCGTGGCATTTAAACGATGCCCAATTGGCACTAAGGGGCTTACAGTGTGCCAAGAAAACATCCCCCACACCATTACAACACCACCACCAGCCTGCACAGTGGTAACAAGGCATGATGGATCCATGTTCTCATTCTGTTTACGCCAAATTCTGACTCTACCATCTGAATGTCTCAACAGAAATCGAGACTCATCAGACCAGGCAACATTTTTCCAATCTTCAGCTGTCCAATTTTGGTGAGCTCGTGCAAATTGTAGCCTCTTTTTCCTATTTGTAGTGGAGATGAGTGGTACCCGGTGGGGTCTTCTGCTGTTGTAGCCCATCCGCCTCAAGGTTGAGCGTGTTGTGGCTTCACAAATGCTTTGCTGCATACCTCGGTTGTAACGAGTGGTTATTTCAGTCAAAGTTGCTCTTCTATCAGCTTGAATCAGTCGGCCCATTCTCCTCTGACCTCTAGCATCAACAAGGCATTTTCGCCCACAGGACTGCCACATACTGGGTGTTTTTCCCTTTTCACACCATTCTTTGTAAACCCTAGAAATGGTTGTGCATGTAAAATCCCAGTAACTGAGCAGATTGTGAAATACTCAGACCGGCCCGTCTGCCACCAACAACCATGCCACGCTCAAAATTGCTTAAATCACCTTTCTTTCCCATTCTGACATTCAGTTTGGAGTTCAGGAGATTGTCTTGACCAGGACCACACCCCTAAATGCATTGAAGCAACTAGGGTTGTGCCGATGGACGATATCATCGTCCATCGTGATGGCTGACCGACATCACGATGGTGAGCCACCATCGTGATGCCACGCCCCCCACCCTGTCAGAACAGCCCAGTCTCACGGCAGTTCGTGTTCGTGTGTACACCAGTGGTTGGGAACCTGGCTCTTAGGCAAAAATCATGTGGCTCGCAAGGTCTCTCACCCTTTACCAACGAACGATAAAAAAATTAAGACGTGCGTGTTCAGTGCTGTTCGCGAGTGTCACGAGTCACCACAGCAATCAACTAACCGCTTACGTTTCTGTGGTAACCTAACAGCTCCTGCACTGGGATTCAAGCAGCCGCTGCTTGTTTAAGGTGATGGCGAAAATCATTTTAGAACAGCACCGAAAATGTAAAAGTAGGCTATATAAACTTTAATATATCCTTTTATTGAAACGGGTGCTTTACTGTTCAAAGAGACATTTCGAAACATTTCACCCGCTGGCCGCTGGTACTTTCACTTTTGCCGCAGAGACCCTTTATGTCCTATAATGTGTCGTATTGTTGATAATCCGCGCAGATTTCAGTTGACGATTCTGTTTAAAGTTATTAATAATAAAACATGAATGAATGAGAAAGAAAAGAGCAGGATGTGCTTTATATTGAAAATAAATATTAAAAGCGCGATAAGTCGCGAAAGAGAACTGAATTGTACTGACAGGATGCTGTGCGCGCGCTCCGAGCGCAACACGGACAAGAATATAGTCTTTGTCTTCGGTTGCGAGCCTAAACAGCCAAATAAACACATAAATATTTCAAAATGCCAAGCCGAGTATTCCCGTGGCGTAAACACAGTAGAAGTGTACTCTCTCTCTCTTCGTGATGGTCAGCCCCCCCCCCCCCCCCCCCCCCCCCCCCCCCGACGATATCATCGTCCATCGCGATGTTTTACTGTAAACATCGTCAACTGCCAATTTAGGGGACATCGCCCAACCCTACTAGCAACTGCCATGTGATTGGTTGATTAGATAATTGCATTAATGAGAAATTGAACAGGTGTTCCTAATAATCCTTTAGGTGAGTGTATATATTAATAATATGGGCTACATTTGCTAGAATCCATCAGACTGGCAAAAGATCCGACTTGAATTATTAAAATTCTGAATAACCATGTTTATTTTCGAAACTGGAAACTGAACGCCATTTGCTAAAAAAAAAATATATATTTTAATATTGCATGTTATTTCACATGCTATTTAAATAGCAGGTAGTATATACAGTAGTGTATTCTGCTCACGAACCAGTATGCTAGTATTCTGAACATAGCCAGAGACTCTTTATGCAGGTGTGACTATCAATGAACTGGATATCCAGATTCGGTCAGTGTGCTCTGGCTGTGCGAGTTCCTTTGACAGCCTGAATGAATGGACTCTCTCTGCCGATCTGAGGGATATTGAGAGAGATGTGCCCTCAGAGCCCTCTGTGTGCTTGACAGCATCCTCACATAGCGTTCTAACAGCAGTCTCATTCTTTATCCCTCTCTCTTTCAGGTTACATTCTGAGTCTGGTTCTGCTCACGCTGCCCCGACAGCACCTGGTGCAGCTCTACCTGTATGTGCTCACTGCTCTGCTGCTGTTCGCAGGTCATCAGATCTCAAGGTGAGAGTTCAGGACTTCAGTATAGATAGATAGACAGAAAAAGCTGCTTTCTACCAGAACAACCCCGCTTTCCAGAAAGATTCTGTTTTGTATGGTCAATAATGGTCATACTGGGATCATTGAAGATGAAAATGAATATTTTAATTTTGCTGTTACCATTGCCAATTGCATTGGGGACCAGGACCAAGTCCAAGCCTATTCACGTCTGCCCCCCAAGACCATACCAAATTAATAATATAATAAATAAAAATTCTATAATTTTATTTAATGTTATATTATATTACCTTCTAAGGTTTTGGAGTTGGTAAGATTTTTAAATGTCTCTTATGCTGCCCATTACTGTATTTATTTGATCAAATACAGTGAAAACAGTAATATTGTGACTGTAGCAACTGTTTTCTTAATATTATCAATGCTTGTGCTGCTTAATATTTTTGTGAAAACTGTGAAAACATTTTTTTCAGGAGTCTTTGATGAAAAGATCAAAAGAACAGTGTTTATTTGAAATATTTTATAACATTATAAATGTGTTTTTTTTTTTTCTGTCCCTTTTGATCAATTATATGTGTTAAATGTGTCCCTGCTAAATAAAAGTATTATAAAATCTTACTGACCCCAAACTTTTGAACAGTATTACTGTGCAGTATTAGTGTGCGATATGACGATTTTTGATCGTGGACGATTAAAATGTCTCCACGATCTGCTTTTGAAGAAATATCGTAGTATCGTGCATTCTATCAGTTGCTGTTCTGGCGCCTCTGTCCCAACATATTGAACAACGCGACGTATATTCACACGCAGCGGCATGGGACACTGCAGTTCACAAAAGTTCATAATTTGCATGTGCTTTAATGCCTTGTCGGTTAAAAATGTAATTCGCGTGCTGATGCGCTGTTCTAACGTGTGCGTTTCTCAGCGCGTGAAGCTCACATGCACTAAAAGCCTGTCTACCAGCGCCTGGATACTGGACTAAGTTATCTTTTGAGTCTTATTGTGCTTATACTGTCAAATACACACAAGGTTTACATAAACAAAGTCGTTTATGTCTAAAGTAAAAGCAAACTTGAGAAAATTGAGAGAAAATCTGCTTGTCAAATGCATGTATATTAGATGCGTTGTGCGCAACTCTTAAAGGTTGTATCAGTGATTTCAGGCCCCAAAAAAAATGTATCACATTCATCTAATCTTTCCTAACGAAACCTCACAACACCCTCCCCCTGTCGGTGATTGGTTGGAACACTATTTGTTTTGGTTTTGAGTGGTTGGTGAAACCAATTGTTTTTGTGTGCAGATCTCAGAGCCTAGGCTGCCTACAGAGACGCGTTTTTTTGACGGCATGCTTATGGGGCGGGCAGCTAACGGATCGTTAGGAAAGATTAGATGAATGTGATCTTTTTTTTTTGGGGGCCTGAAATCACTGATACAACCTTTAAAGAGACAGTAGTAATAGTAAACACGCTGCCGCTTGTCCTTAAAGGGATAGTTCACCCAAAAATAAAAATTATCTCATTATTTACGCACTCTAATGTTGTTCTAAAATAGATAATGTCTTTAAAATAATGTAATATTTTTCTAATATTAATATTTGGTGTTTGGTTACCCACATTCTTCCAAATAACTTTTATTTTCAACAGAAGAAAGAAACTTTAATTTAAAACAACTTGAGAGAGTAAATTATGACAATTTAAATTTTTAGGAGAACTATTCCTTTAATGTTAATAAAACAACAAAATGCAAAGAGAAAATCACTCACTGCTCTTGACTGATAACTTTAATAGTAGCTTTAAGTATCAATGTATAATTTTTACAGTGAAGTCTGTTTTGTTTTATTTTCATATTTGTTCATTTAATTACTTTCTTCAATGCTACTGTTAAATACACCTACTGTAGCTGAAAACATAAAGCACTGTTTATTTAATTTGTATATTAAGTTGTGTATGTGTAATGTGTATCTTTGATCTTAATATTTATTAACAAAGAAAATAATGACAAATATTTGTATTTTCGCCCCTGTCTGCCATTCTTTTTTATTTTATATTTTGTTACCTAAGGCTTTGTTTTTAAAATATGGGCATTAGTTGTAATGCTCAGTCACAAAATAGTAAAACCAACATAAAAAAGAATCGTGATAAAATCATGAATCGTGATTTTCCTGAAAAAAATCGTAATATGATATTTTTGCCATATCGCCCACCCCTAAGTATTACACTTATTTACTTCCCTCTGTGTCATTCTAAACCCAGTTTCCCCATGGAACACAAAAGTAGATTAGTAGGAAGGTAGAAAAAGGTGTACAAATTTTACCTTACAGGGTATAACAGCTTGTCACTGGGGCAGTACCCTTAAAAGGACATATTTGTACCTTTTTTTACTCCTAAAAGTTGCATATTAGTACCTTAGAGTACAAATATGTACTTTAAGGTAGTACTATGAACCTTTTTGTGGTAAAAAAGGTTCAAAAATATCCTTTTAATGGTACTGGCCCAGTGACAATATGTTGTACCCTGAAAGGTACCATTTTTACACCTTTTTTCTCAGTGTTCCTTTACAACTATTTTAACGATACTTGCATTAATTAATGAACACACACAGGATATTTTTATTTTATTTTTATTGTACTTCGAGTTTGTATTTGGATATTTAAATAATGTTGCACAAAGAGATTTGTATTTAATGCTTTGAAGGTGGAAAGACAGTTAAGATGTGAGCAGACAGACACATTTCTTTACTGGAGGCTCCTCTGCCATGCTCATGTGACTGTGATTATAGTGTGGTGCTTTGCTCTTGACAGGTGGCTGTTTAGTGTCAGATTAAGAGAGAGCTTTTAGCACATTTCTCAGCATAATGTGTGTCTATAGAAAAAGCAGTGGCTGCTCAAATTAAGATCACCCAAGTGTGGCAAAGCCATTACTGCCAGCTCATAACTTACCTGCCTCACTCATTCCCTCTCTGCCTCATTCTGAGCAAAGCCGAGCTCAGTAAAGGATTGAAACAAGCTTTGTAAATGTTTATTCAGGTATGTGTGTGTCATGTGTGATATCCATTCTGTCCACATCTCCCAAATAACATGTCTGGGTCCTATTTCACCCACCAAAAGAAATTTGTTTTGATGTTGTATGGGAAGCCATTTTGATAATCAAATTTCTCACCGAAAGCTGTTGTCTTCTGAAGACTTGAGGTGCGTCCCAATTCGTGAACATGTGCACTATTCTACTGCATTTTGTGGTATAAATAGTGCAAGTAGTGTGTCCACACTGATGAGTTAAAAAAATAAAAAGAGTTCACTTTAAATTCCAGATGATGCACTTAACCGAAAAACAAAGTGTTGAATGTTGGACACTTCATGCTCTAAACTGTCACAGTTAGACTAAATGATTTAATTTATAAATTAATTTAAGATTTAAAAAAATGTAGAAGCCCCTGCAGTAGCGCTGTAGAGCCCCTAGGGTTTGCGGACCAGGGATGAGTCACAATTTTCGAATATTCGATTAGTTGATTTTATTATAGAATATCGAATAGGTTGTGCAATTGTCTCTAAAAAAAATCCCCATGTTTTCGGTTCTGATGCGGTGGTGACACGTTCATGTAACCAGAGGGTGGCGATGCCAATAACGCATCTAAAAGCTGTCAATCAAGTCTCACACCAGAGCATGTGAGCGGAGTGGTAATATTTCCTTCAGAGCGGAGAGTGCCTTTCTGAAGATTCTGCTCCGCTCGCTCAGTCCACTCAGCGCTGCTCGCTCAACCCAGAATAATGCCCTTTGTTACATGCTGGTTCAAAATATGTAAAAAATAAGTAGGGCTGCCCATGCACCACTAGTAGTCGTTCATTTAATCGACTAATCGACTAGTAGTTGTTCATTTAAGCCATTAGTCTAATCGCATATTTATATTAATTTAATTACTTATATATGGGAGAGAATAAACCATAATAAGCGTTTTCGTAATATATTGCCTATTCCGCATCTCAAGCACATGCATAAAGGTTGCCACAAAGAACCGGCAAAAGTAATGATTATCATGAGACATTTTAATTGTTTATTAATAAACTAGTGTTTTCTGTGTCAGTGTCGGCTGCAAAGATAAAGTTGACGATACTGACTCGCAATCTTCGCAGCAGTGAACGCGCCTTTATAGAGAAATGCACATTCCATACGAATTAGCCTACATAAGAACAGAGCAGCCCGTTTCTTTTCGTTTTGAATTGTTTTGTTTAAAAGTAGATATTGCAAGCTTTCTATAGATAATTTTCTCAGGTCTGTGAGGCAAGTAGCCTATACACTGAGTTTCGGTTAATTTATGAGACGAGCTCCAGTTCATGCGCCGGCGCCTCCGTGTCCTGATTATATTGTCTGCTATATTTGCTTCTTATTTATTAAATCCAGGCAGTTGGTTGATGAAACATTGATTAAAATTAAGATACAATTTATACAAAACAAAACTTAATTAAGTGGTCAAAATCCTGTCTGACCCACTCCAAATGTCTCCCGATATATTGGGCACCTTATGATCCTATCTTACTCCTCTCTTGCGGTTCCCTTTTCATATAATCAACATAGATGAAATAAAATAAAATAAAATAAAATAATATTATTTAAATATAAATATGAAACTTATGTTTAAGTTATATTTAAGCGTCACACCGCTCCGCTTTTCTCACATGCTCTGATGTGTAGCCTATACATGCATGTGTGTGTGCATGTGGGGGAGGGGTGCGATTTTCGAATAATAATCGAATATTACCTAGAGATCTTTGAATATTATTTTTGCTTGAAATGCCCATCCCTATTGTGGACCCCCTATTAAAATCCCTTATCTAAAGGTAAAGGATTATTTTCGACTTCTGAATGTCAATTGTGGCTGTTTTTGTGCTCATTGGGACTCAGCTGAGGGTTATATAAGTGAATGTTCTCGCAGGAATTCTAGTCTGATAAAAACAGACGGACTGATAGTTCCACCGCTCTGCTCTGCCTGACTCGGGCTGTAAGTATAGATCCTCCACAGGCTGTGATGACTCTGGGAATGTCACGCTGTGAGAGGTTAGAATAAGGTCTCTGTTCTGTGTTTCAGGGACTATGTGCGCAGTGAGCTGGAGTCTGGCTACGAGGGCCCGCTGTACCTGGAGCCTCTGTCCATCAACCGCTTCACGACTGCGCTCATCTGTAAGTGCCAGACAAAGTCCCCAAAGACTATATCACACTTTTAAAGTCAATGTGAAATGCTGTTCGTATCCCATTTTTACTTCCGTGTAATGTGAAGGATTTCTGGGGGAAGATACTCAGTGAGAAAAATCAATTGATTGAAAAGCGGTTGTTGCATATACCAGTTGAAAAAAGTTGTTTCAGAGTAAGTTTTGATAAAAGATAACAAAGAAATATTTTTTTTCAAATAATGTGCTCTGTTGAAATAGGGCTATTAGGGCTGGGCAAAATAATCCCAAAAATGATGATAACACTTTACTTTAGTTTTCCAATTCTCACTATTAACTACACTCTCAGAAAAAAAGGTTCAAAAACTGTCACTGGGGTGGTATCTTTTGTACCTAAAAGGAACACAAGTTTACCTTTTGTAAAGGTACTGCCCCAGTGACATCTTTTGTACCTTTTTTTCTGAGAGTGTAGTTGCTTATTAGCATGCATATTACTTGGATGTTGGCTGTTTTTTAGTACTTATAAAGCACATATTAATGCTTTATTCTGCATGACCATATTCTACCCAATACCTAAACTTAACAACTACCTTACTAACTATTATTAAGCAGTTAGAAGTATATTGAGGCAAACATTCAAGTTAATAGTAAGAGTGATGACCAAAATAATATATCAGTTTTTAATATTTAATTAGCACAAGTAATTAATTCATGAATATGAATAAATATGAACTGTTTTAATATCAATATAATTAAATTCATAAAATAAATATTAATGTCACACTATATATATTTATAATGATAATAATAATATATTAGATAATATAAAACATATATATACAATAGCATTTTTATTTATTTGAACCAGTATAACAATACATTTTAATAAACAGCAATATTTTATACATATGTTTTACTTAAAAAAATGTAATACATACAAAATGCAGCAATTGAAATGCTTGTAATACACTTGCAACTTCTCTAATATTCTTCCTCCTTCAAAGTCTGCAGATGGGAAACTTAAAGAGCTTAAAATGTACATTCTTGCTACTGTCTCTGTCTTTGCTACATTGCTAGTAGAAGAGGACTGATTGAAATGTTCATGTGTCAGATTGATATCACTTAAAAAATGTTTTAGAGGAAGAGCAAGTTATTACATTCTGATTAAAAATTCCATACACCAACTGTTTTTTATCTAAAATAACGTACACCAATAAATCGTTCACAATATGACTATGAAGTTGCATTAATAAAGTAAACGGGATCAGTTCTGATTTCATGTTGACTTCAAATGGGTGTTTCAAGTCATGTTAATATTGCTGTCATGTGTGAGACTCACACCGACTCATTACTGCTCTGTATGTGTATGTGTATGTGAAATTAAGTGTGCTCATGCAGTGTCATTAGCCGCGTTTCCATTACCCTTCAAATTGCGCAAATTTAAATTGCGAATTGAAAATACGCCCAACGGAAACACGTAAATTTCGCATAAAACTCCCATTTATCGCAAAAAAGTTTTTACGCTCGCATGAGGTGGTTTTTCAGGCAATTCGAAAAAGAAATATTTCGCAAAACTGCAATGGAAACAGCTTTTGCGCATTTACAGGACACCTGACGTAGATGACGCGGTATGTTTGGACAGAATACGAGACAGAGTTCTTTATTAAATTCATATAAGACAAAATAATTACAGGAATAATGGATTCTAAACCTCAAATAAATGCCACAATCAAGACCTCGAAGCAGATATGAGGGAGAAACACCCAGAAACACCTCATATGTGCCGCTCACAAGTATAATAAGGGTCGTTCCTTACCATTAATGCTTGGAAAACTCATACATCTCCTTCAATTAATAATAATGGCTAGTGCACTGGCTGGGATATACATAAATCCTACCAACGTTGCCATGGTTTTGGGAATAATTTTACTTTGATAAAATTTGCAAACGTTTTGTGCAAATCTATAATGGAAACGCGCCTAGTGTCACTGTGGAGAGTTAGGTAGTTTTGCATGTCTTGGGATGTGATGTCAGAGGTCAAGCCATTTCTCGCTCTTGTTCCCCTCTCATAAGCCGCATGCCCTCAAACACACTGCACGAGTGCCAGAGATGCAGATGTCATATTTTCCCTTGTCATCACTTTTGCTATAAGTACAAAATAGCTGTTGCCAGCTTAGTCAAAACCTCTCCTGCTCACTTCCTTTATTTGATTTTATTTTCTCACTCATAAATACTGTCAGCCCTTCCCCTTGTTTATAAGGTCACACTCTCTCACACACACACACTCTCTCTCACTTTCTCTTTCACTGCATTTCATAAATCTGTCCCTTCTTTTGACTCATGCTTTCTCATCAACTGTTTTTCTGACTTCTTTCTCACTCTTTTTGTTTCTCTTGACTTTTATACTGTATAAGGGGTGAATCTCAACATCAAGAACATGTCAAGGTCATATTTCACCCTGAAATGAAATAAAAATATATAATAAATTACACCATTTATTTTACATGTGGAAAGTTGTTCATTTTAGCTTAGGTTCATGTTCTAGTTCATGTTAGCTCTGGCCATTTAATATTAAGGTAACACTTTACAATAAGGTGTCATTTGTTAACATTAGTTATGCATTTGCTAACATGAACTAACAATGAGCAATACATTTTTAAAGCTTAAAATATTATACCTATATATATTTATATCAATATCTTTGTTAATATTAGATAGTAAAAATATATTTGTTCATTTTATGTTAGTTCACAGTGCATTAACTGATTTTAACAAATATAACTTTGGATGTTAAAAATGTATTAGTAAATGTTAAAATTACTGTTGACTAAGATTAATAAATGCTGTACAAGTATTGTTTATTGTTAGTTCATGTTAACTCGTATAGTTATCTAATGTTAACAAATGTATTGTAAAGTGGTACCAATAATTTTAACTGATAAAACTTTTGATTTTAATAATGTATTGGTAAGTGTTGAAATTAACATTAACCAAGATTAATATACTTTTTCATTGTTAGTTCATGTTAATCTGTTTTTAGATCATTATGATTTTTGAGTTATGATGTTATTTTCATTACAATTAAACAGATTATACCTTCCTTAATCTGTCCTCAAATTTTCTGCACAGTATATTAAAGTGCATTTTTATATTGGCTTAAATGAAAATCATTGTTACCAGTGCAAACCTGTTTTGTTCAGTTATTTATTTATTTATTTATTTATTTTGGTATTTTTCTGTTAGCACATAAGATGAAGCATATTTTTAAAAGACATTAAAATATACGTTTAAGGTATTTCGGAGAGAATATTCCTGTCTTTATTTATCCTGTCTTAACTGAATTAAACATTGACTAACAAATGTTTTTAGTTTTATCTTCGGTTAAAATTCTACTTTCATGTTATAGCTAATTTAGCTTTTGTTTATGGTGAAATTAAGTTGTAAAAAGCAACAAAAAAAATTAATATTCACCACTTACTGTAAGTAACATTTTTATTTGCGTCTAAAATATATATATATATATATATATATATATATATATATATATAAAACATTTTTTTGTTTTACTTTTTTTTGTTTAGTGTTTATATAAAAAATTAAGGTTTGGATTCCAAACCATGAATATAATTTGAGAACGACATCATTTTATAAGTTGGTCTAAAGTAACTTTTATTTTCTTCAGTGTAGCCTCATGTTAAAAAAATATAATTATAAAGTACATCTTCTTTAATCCTAGGTATACATTATTGTGGGTAAGGTACTAGGAATATATTATTCCATTGCTGTACTGAATTTAAATTTAGCTGATTTGTCTAGAAATAAACATTATGTACAGAATCAGACAGACAGGGTGATTTTCGTACTGCATTACAGTAATTAGAATGGGATTTAATAGGTATTTAATAGGCTTAATTTTCTTTATGCAATAAAAAACAAAAACAAAAATCCCTTTTCATTGTGTGGTGATATATAAGCCTAGCATTTGTTGGTGAGATTCACCCTTGAGTTTACTGCTTGCTCTTTCACTAGTGTGTTCATTGAGTTCTTGAGTGCTACTGAATCCTTCAGCCATTCCTCTGAATTCTGTAGGGCCTAATTAACTCCAGCAAGAACAGATGCATTCATTAACGTCAGTGAGTACAGTAGGGAACACACAGCTCAGATTCAGGTGCTTTGCTTTGCTTTAATGTACCATATTGCAGTTTGGTATCATTAGTATTCTTATTATTACCAAAATGCCTATATCTTCAATTCTATTATGAAAACGATGTTTTTTCTTTCTCTGTGTATGTTTGAATAGGCCAGCTGGTGGTGTGTACCTTATGCTCCTGTGTGATGCAGACCAAGCGCATTTGGCTGTTCTCAGCGCACTTGCTTCCTCTGGTGGCCAGGCTGTGCCTGGTCCCTTTGGAGACCATTGTTTTCGTCAATCGCTTTGCCATGATTTTCACAGGCCTGGAAGTCATCTACTTCTTAGCCTCCAACCTGCTGGTGCCATTTAACCTGGCCAAGACAGCATACCGGGAGCTTGCACAGGTTAGACAGTGCCTTTCTAGGGAACAGTAGAGGCTTAAAGAGTGAGTTTTAGGGCAGACTTGAGAATGTCAAATGAAAGAATCAAGAATTAAGATCTTCTCTGCCTCATTCTGTTAGGTGGTGGAGGTTTATGGGTTGCTGGCTCTTGGGATGTCTCTGTGGAATCAGTTGGTTCTGCCTGTGTTGTTCATGTGTTTCTGGCTGGTTCTGTTTGCTCTGCAAATCTACACATATTTTAGCACACGAGACCAGCCCACGTCTAGAGAGAGGCTGCTCTTCCTTTTTCTCACCAGGTGAGTGGAAGTTCAGGCTGCTCTGCTCATAAATCCTGAGCATAATTAGATGAATAAGATATATATATATGAGAGTCCCTGATTTGTTTTCCATTATAAAGTTTTGATTTGATAAAGTGTTAGTAAATGTAAATGTTTGATTTTGGTCTCATGAAGGTACGCAGCAACTTAAATTGTAAATGCTCTCCAGTATTGCAGAGTGCTGTTGTACTCCGTACTCTCTGCTGGGCCTGGTCTTCACCGTGTCCTTTGTTGCTTTGGGGGTGCTCACTCTTTGCAAGTTCTACCTGCAGGGCTACAGGGCTTTCATGAATGACAACACCATGCACAGGTATCATGTACCCTTCATATACCCTCTTGTTCCTCAGAACTTTTTTCTCATGAAAAAAAAAAGAAAGAAAAGAAAGAAAACTAAGTAAGTTGTTATAAAAAGAGTAAAGGTTTTCTTTTCCATGTAAGGAATGTGCATGATAAGCATTGACTGTCAGTTGCCATTTTGTTTGGTTTAATAATAAAATTATATGTTTTATTATTATTATTAATAATAATAATAATATAATTGTTATTATTTAATAATTATAATTTATGTTTTTGAAGGATGTCTCTTATGAAATCATTCTAATATGCTGATTTGTGCTCAAGAAACAGTTCTTATTATCAATGTTGAAAACAGTTATGCTGCTTAATATGTTTTACTTTTTGGACGTGATATTCATGGATAAATAGAAAGTTCAAATGAACAGCATTTATTTGAAATATAAATCTTTTGCATCTTTACTATCAAAAATGCCATTTGATTAATACATCTTACTGATCCCAAAATTCAGGATTTGAACTTGCCTCTAATCTCGATAAATGAGCTTTGACTTTTCTTCACGCTTTGTACCTCTAATTAAGCTGCCACTCTGTCCCCCAATTAAACTACACCTTTATGATAACCCTGCTAAACAGTTTGGCGTGGAGTCTATATTTGATTCATTATGGCACCTTTTTATCACTTAATTGATCATTGAACTCACAGAAGTCCATCAATTCCTCATCTCTCTATTAGGGGCATGACGGAGGGAATCACTCTTTTGATCCTTGCTGTTCAGACTGGACTGATCGAGCTAAAGGTCATCCACAGAGCCTTCCTCCTCAGCATCATCCTCTTCATTGTAGTGGCCTCCATCCTGCAGTCCATGCTGGAGATAGCTGATCCCATAGTGTTGGCGCTGGGAGCCTCCAGAGACAAGTACATAACAATGAAGGTTGAAGTCATGTATTATGCGAGTGGACGTTGTAATTCAGTATTCTGATTATTTTATAATCATCATTACCAACAGGAGTTTATGGAAGCATTTCCGTGCGGTTAGCCTGTGCTTGTTCCTGCTGGTGTTCCCGGCCTACATGTCCTACATGATATGTCAGTTCTTTCACATGGACTTTTGGCTGCTTATCATCATCTCCTCCAGCATTCTGACCTCACTACAGGTACTCAAAAACACCATCAGAAAGCTTTTTCCACTGCATTGCTTTTCCATTGTTTTTCTACGTTTGACCATTGCGCTTGCGCCTGGTGTCTTTTGCAGCATCACTGACACTGGATTCTAAAAGCATGGCGCTCAAGTTAAAAGAGTTCTATCTAGACCTGTTACTTGTGTTTTTTTAACCTTAAAAACCTGTGTCAGAAACACTCAGAAAATTATATGGGAGTAATTGAAACACACAATATGGCGCTGTAGGAAGTTCTGCCGTTGGGTTAAAAGTGCCAGTCACGTGCGCATTAGCAAGACAAAATGTTTTGTTTTTGTTTTTTTTGCTTGATTCTAGCTGGAATAGCAACATTTATGATGCCATTATTTAAAATTTTTATTCCTGATATGACATGTTATGTCAATGTAATCTTGACAAACAATTTTGGTAGTTTTGGTAGCAGTTCCAATAGAAGACACTACACCATGAAGAATATGATTTCTTTTTAGCTCTCTAATGATGTTTTCTAATATTTCTTATATAAAGTAAACCTTCCAGTTTCTTTTGGATGATGTTCTTGTTTTCCGCTAACCTTATCATAGTATAGAGATAAAACTCCTGTAATTCATAAAAAATGAAATATACATAGTTTATTCTTAAAGAAAGGAGAAATGAAACTCTGGTTTAAGAGAATCTTTGCATCCTATATGTGGGGGGATGAATGTAAAAGAATGTTCGACAACTTCATTTTGAAAAAAAAATTATATATATATGAATGGTGTGGTGGTGTGGCACAATGGATAAGACACATGCCTTTGGTGTGAGAGACCCGGGTTCGAATCCACTGTGAGACACCAATGTGTCCCTGAGCAAGACACTTAACCCCTAGTTGCTCCAGAGGCGTGCGACCTCTGACATATATAGCAATTGTAAGTCGCTTTGGATAAAAGCGTCAGCTAAATGAATAAATGTAAATGAAAATGTAAATATATATGACGGCAGTACTAACAGTGAGTAATCTCTGCAAGTGAAGTCAAGAGTTGTGTTAGAATGATATAACAGCCAGGCTAATAAACAGAATAATATTTCTTTTTTATTCGTATAATTTTTATCCGTATTTTTATTTATATTCATTTTATTTACATTATTTATATAATTTGTCAACCAACAGCTATATTGTGTTTATTTAATAATAATTATGTATAATTATAAAAAATAGAATATTTAGTGTTATTTAAATATTTAATTTAGTAACATTTAATAATAAGATAGTAGTAATTTTGCATTTGTACTGATAATAACATTTCCAATAACATTTGTTAATAACAAATATTAATAAATAAATGATTTTATTTTTATATTAAGTATTTGTTTAATTGGAGCGCCATCGTCGGCCATCCACTGAGCAAGCCCCTGCTCTCTGGTCATTAACCCTGAAAAGCCTATTACAGTTGACCATTATGGGAGTTTTATTTGTGTAATGTGAAATTCATCTGTTGTCCCTCTGTTTTGAACTGTTTCACTGCCAGGTGCTGGGAACACTGCTGATCTACATCCTCTTCATGGTGGAGGAGCTCCGCAAGGCTCCGGTGGAGAACATGGATGATGTCATCTACTGGGTGAACTGCACCTACCGGCTGCTGGAGTTCCTGGTTGCGCTGTGCGTGGTCGCGTACGGTGTGTCCGAGACTGTGTTTGGGGAGTGGACCGTGATGGGCTCTACCATCGTGCTCATCCATTCTTACTATAACGTGTGGCTGAGGGCCCAGCTGGGCTGGCAGAGTTTCCTGCTCCGCAGAGATGCTGTCAACAAGATCAAGAGCCTGCCAACAGCTTCTCACCAACAACTCCAACTACACAATGACATCTGTTCCATCTGCTACCAGGTGTGTGTGGATGTGACGATTTGTGTTTGTGATGGATGTCCAGGTCCATTCCTTGTCTATTTCTGTGGTAGAGTGATGGTGGGTTTAGTTAGGGTGCATCGCTCTTGTTAATACAGTTCTCTAAGCAGGGGCGGCGCCAGATCATTTTTAACGCAGGTGCTAAGGGGGTGCTAGATCATTGATATGGGGAGCTACACAATTTTATATATATATATCGCTGTTTCGGGCATCCCCACACTTGCTTCTCAGATATATTTTCAAGCGTCGGAGACGGGAAAAAGATCTCTCACAGATGTCACAGGAAGTGTCAGGGATATCAAGATGAGTTTGTGCAAGTCCATAAATGCATCTTTATATGGTTCCATAAGTAATAGCAATTCAGAAGTGTTTTTAATCGAGTGTCCTTGTTTTGTTTTTCTTTCAAGCAAACGCCGGACTTGGTGCATCTCTGCATTAAAATTTTCTTCAGTGATGGCAATAGACACTTCTTGTCTAAGAATGACTTGTGTTGTGGGCTGAGAGCCCCATCATCACATCGTCGGCATCTTTAGAGAAGCGTCTCGTCAATTCACTGACCAATCTGTCAACAACTTAATAAAAGCCAAAAACTTGGCTTTGTTGTCGGGCATCTCTCCTTTGTGGTGATATGCTCCCCGATGCTAGGCCAACCTTGGCACACAGTTCATTTGCACGGTTTTGTATATCGCTCCAATATTCCTCAGAACGTTTTTCAGATAGTGCTGTGACGACAGATTGGATCAGATCACTTGCTGATGAGATGTCCAGATTGGGTGACTGCAGCTGGTCTGAAGCAAATTTGGTGATCCGGAAAATGTCCTCAAATAAAATGAGGCGCAAAACAAATTGTTGGTCGATAAGCCCCTGCATTGCCCTGGCATCTGTTTTTCGCCTCGTATTTGTGTGCACTCGAACATCCTGCAAAGTGGCCAGAATGGCAGGGAGTGAATTTTTTATTTTTATTTTCTTTATTGCCCACAATGCAGAGTGCTGACATGCCCAACGTGTTTCACTAAGTTTCTTCAACTCGACTGGCTGTTCAGATGGTTCAAGCTCACCAAATGAAAATGTCATGGACCACTGAACCAGAAAACAAAATTGTAGAGCATTTGTACAGCAGGCTGGATATTTCGTACACAGTCCACTAGAATAAGATTAAGTCTATGTGCATGACAGTGCACATATAATACGTTAGGCACCTCTTTCACCCTGTTGTTACTGAGAGTTATTTTAATACACTGTACTGACTAAAGCAATAAGCCTTGTGAAGCCGTGGTTTACAGTGAATTTAGAACAGTTAAGGGCCGTTGTTAGGCACGATGTGGAGCGAAGGTGATAATGTGATGATACTTCTACTACTAATAATAATAATAATAATGTAATTTTCCATTATTATAAAAATATTAGTGATGATAAGAATAAATAATAATGATTATAATTTGTTTTAATATATATCTCAAAATGAATATACATTTTTCATATTGTACATTATAATTATCAGTATATTTTTTTTTAGTGCTGTCAGTTCAGTTAATCGTGATTAATTATACACTGTGTATGTATATATATGTATATGTACACAGATACGCACACACACACAGAAATATATATATATGAAATATATATTCATTTTATAATATATATATATACACACACTAGGGGTGGCACAGTTCACAAAACCTACGGTTCGGTTCATATCACAGTTTTAGGGTCACGGTTTTCGGTTCTGTACGGTTCTTGTTGTTATTTTTTTCTTTTAATCTTTAACACTCCAAAAATGTACTTCAGCATATGATATATAGCTTAATTATCTAATTATTAATTGATTTATTTCATAAATGGGGCGTGTTTGCAAAACGCAGCTTCTCATTTCCCATTTCGAAGTAATATAGTGAGTGAGCGGTCACCGTGAGGAAACTTTCAGTGGCCCTGGAGGTCCATCCATCTGGGGAGCTGCGTGGGCTGTGTCGGACACTTCTTTGTCAATTTCTCCTCGTGTCTCGTCATCATAGGCGTAATTTGCAGGTGGGACATGTACCCCAGGGTCGATATTGTCCCCACCACTTTTGAAACATCTCGCGGCACGGATGTACCAATACAAATAAATAAAACATCTCCAGTTAACTAGCAAATTATTCGTTTCGTTCGCTTGTTAAATAAGAAGCAATCTAGCGCTGAAATTTTTTTTTTTTTTAATCAAGTGATCAAAGTGCTCGTTGCTGAGATCAGTGGCGCTGATACAGTGTTCTCTTGTGGCTCGTGCACACGCCGCAGTCTTCACTCGGACGCGTGCTTCAATCCGCTGTGGAGACTCTCTATTCGTTCTGGTGAAATCACAAAGCAAAATTCACACAAATCTGTCCCTGCTTGATATACAACCACTGATAAACATAATCGGTTTTGATGAACCTATGACACGCTTGGCAAGAGTTCTGCCACTGGACCATTAAAGTAGGCTACATTTGTGAAACAGTCGACCTATGTATTTATTCACGTGAAAAAACAACATAGTGGAGTAGATCTCTAAGTTAAATGTCTAAGTAAACCCAGTGTACTATTTAAATCGATTGCTGGACATCATAATGTTATTCTACATACATCTGATTTATGATTTAGCATTGTATTAGCACGGGCACGAGGCTACATTGCGCATACGTCGAAGTCGAACCGTGCGACGCACACACGCACCGAACCGAGACAAGCGAACCGAACGGTTCGGATGTTTTTTCATGTACCGTGCCACCCCTAACACACAGACTATATCATGTAAACAAACTTTTACTATTATCCAAACTATTAGATGCGATTAATCAATTTGGCTGCACAATTTTTTTTTTTTAGATCTAACCTTTTCTGTTCTTGAATCTAGGACATGACGTCAGCTGTGATCACCCCCTGCAGTCACCTCTTCCATGCCGGCTGCTTGAAGAAGTGGTTGTATGTGCAGGAGACCTGCCCTCTTTGCCACAACCAGCTGAAAGGCTCATCACAGTCCGCCTCTTCCACACAGGACGCCCCACCACAAGAGACCCTGGATCTGGATCCTCCACAGCATCTAGAGTCAGATTCAAGCCTCCAGGTTCCCCAGCAAGACGACTCCACTCACACCCCAGCGACAGACCTTGCAGCTGGGCTAAAAGAAGACGCTGCCTCTCCTGCCTGCTCCTCCTCCCAGTCCTAAACCTGCCTTGAGCCAAACCTAACTCACACAGTGCTGGCCTAAAGACTTATGTTGCAGCAGAATGTCCGATGGGAAACTGTCGGCTTTCTGTGACGGTTACGCACACTGAATGCTCCTTGGACACCTATACAATCAAAAACCCCTCTACAGTCCCCCTCTCATCCAAACCGTCACAGAATCCAGAGGTGAAAAGAATCATTTCACCCCTCACACATCTGGATCTACCCAAACACCAGCTCTTCCCCACCCTTTATTATGAAACTACAATCTCCAGCAAACACCAACCTGAATGTGATCGTGTGACCCTTGAATATAGGGCTGTGATGCTCTGTTGGCACTAGCATGCTCTCAGCATCCAATAGCAGTAGCCCATCTCTTTTCTGTTCTCTATTTGTTTTCTTGAGAGAGAAAAAAATATATAAATATACAGTATATGCCACTGCATTTGCACTAATGTAACATAAAGCAATCCTCCAAAGTTTGTCTTGTCTGATACCAAATATTTTGGTGTGTATGCATTGGATCAAGTTATATATGAAATATATACCCATGTACACATATATATGTGGTGGAGTTTTGATATGAAAAAGTACAGTGTTAAGCAGCACCGAGTGTCATGAAGTGGCCTCAGGCTCATATGATCGCTACGCCTCTGGTGGTGATAGTGGGAAGTGCCTTTGGCTGTGGATCAGCACTGGTGACGGTTTTAGAGTCAAATTCATTCTCGACAGTATTTGGCATTTAGCGCATTTGTGAACATGAATACATTAGAGAATGTATGAGCACACTTTGCGAATGCCGTTTAAGTTAATATGTTTAATATAGCTCGTTAAATGAATGACATTTGGCTTTAAATCTGTTTATGTGGAACACCACAGTTTTTAAATCTGTTACAGATATTTTTTCTTTTAAAAAACTAATCTGAACGAGAATGGAAAGTATATTCGTATACAGCATAAACGTGGAATGATGTTATGTGAAAGCTATACTTTTGTTTGAATTGCAGCTGAATTCTGTCAAATATGCCTGAAGTCTGAACGTGAACTTGAATGTCAGAATAAATCCAACCCTAATGTATGAAACATTTGTTCTGGCTTTCTTTCACTGTGCCTTTCTGAGCTGGAAAAAGACATTCACCTCTTTCCTGGATCAATATATTTTCTTGATCCTTGAACATCATTCCTGTCTGAAAAAGTAGTGCTAACCCTATCACTAAACCTATCCCTTCCCCATAACTTCTCTCTCAAATCAGAGGGAAATGATAGGGGAATAAGAGTTGTGCAGAAGCCCCTAACCCTTGTTGTAAACCTAAACTTGACATAAACTGTAAACTTGTCCCTCAAATCTGATTGGTTGATTGGAATGTTGATCCTGGAACATACTTGGTGAAATCACGTTCACCGTAAAAGACTGGGCTCTCACCTGTGGTGATGATGATGATGATAATTTATTGATTGATACTTATTTAATGTTACCGTTAGATGGTACCTTTTAAGAAATATATGAATATCCATTTTCATAATTGACATAAAAAAATTTGTGATGCCTAAATTTAATTTGTAGTGTTTCGTTTAGACAAAAAAAAGAATTTTAATTTTGGTTAGGCTATTTAACGGTTATTGGCCATAACATGACTAACAGCTTGACCACTTCTGTTTTTGAATATAGGACATGTCAGCTTTGATCACCTGATTGTTTCAAAAAAGCTGTTATTATATTTTTCCATTTAAAAATCAAATCTATATGAAACTGGTGTAGGCCTATGAGTAGCGTTCTCAGTGTATCCTCCTTTGCTTTTATTCTGCATGGAAATTATGTTTTGTTTCAATTGCAGCTGAATTCAGTAAAATATGCCTGAAGCCTGAATGTGAACCGGAATATCCGAATAAATCCAAACCTAACGTATGAAACATTTGTTCTGGCTTTCTTTCACGGGGCCTTTCTGAAGTGTAATAAGTCCTACAGGGCTCTTAAACCCACCTGTGATGAATCAAACAGACCCACACCTGAGTACTGAGGTAATGGCAGACTGCGGAAACCATCAAAACATCTGATGAAGAGACACAGACAGGATATGCACTCATTTCCTGACCACTCACTATCTTTCAGAGGTCTGAAGACTTGTCTTTTTCCCCCCTTGTAGAGTTACTGTACACAGTCCTAATCTGTACAGTCGTCATAGTCATATAGCCAGAGGTGGACTGTAACAAAGTAGGCTACATTTACTTGAGTACTGTAGGCTATAAGTAATTTTTACTTGAGTATTATTTTTTTCTGGAAACTTTTTACTTCAACTTCACTACATTTGAAAGACAAATATCGTACTTTATACTCCGCTACATTTCTGTCAAGGTCCTTGAGTAGAAGGTAGTAACGTCAGTTGGGATGATTTTGGTTGCATTTTGGTTGGAAATGAAAGTCAGGTTGTCAGAAAGCCAAAAAACTTTAAATAGGGCACTATTTGAGGGAACAGCCATTTGGGTGTCCGAAACCATTGTGGACGTTATTGAGTGCACTTATTCAATCTCACATTCAATCCCACTACTGGAACTGTGTTCTAGAAATACATGTGATATACATACTTGAAGTATTACATACAACAATGCAACAATAATAAAACAATGCATTGACATTTACTTTTTACTTTTGATACTTCTGTACTTTTACTTGAGTAAAAATCGGTCTTTACAACTTTCACTTGTAACGGAGTAATATTTGACCACTAGTAGGCCTATCTGTACTTTCACTCAAGTAAGGAAGTTGTGTTCTTTGTCCACCTCTGGTCATTGCTGTTATTTTGCTGTAACTCTTTATTATATGCATTTGGAAATGCGTCAGTAAGAGTTTGAAGTGATGGCATACACACATGTAACTGCAGTGTGAGGTGTCTAGTGCAGGCAGATGAGAGCGTTTATCCGCTTTTCCTGTGTGAGCACTTTAACTCCCTTTAGCGTGAGGACTGAGGAGTAGGAAGAGAGAATGGAGGAAACATTAGCAAATCAAAGAGCGCTACCCTTTAACCCGTCTCCATATTTCTGATCAAAGTTAGCCTTGAACTCTGACCTTTGTGTATAATGGAGAAAAAAAGTACAAAAAAAGAAAATACATGTGAAAAGCAGGAACAAAGCACTCGGTCATTTTGGAAAGGCCAGATATTCCCTAGGTACTTTTTCTCACGGAACAAGAATATAAATTATGTTGTCTTCATGGGTCCACACCAGTGTGAGTTTCTCATCCTCTCATTTTGGTTTGTGTGTGTGTGTGTGTGTGTGTGTGTGTGGCCTGTAAACCCTACGATATGGGGACAAAATGTCCCCACAAAGATGGCAATATCTAAAATCCTTGTCCTTGTGGGACATTTTTTTGTCATTCAGCAGGAAAGCCATGTTAAGGTCAAGTGTCACAAAGTGTTTTTTTGTTGTTGTTTTTTTAAACCTATATCTTGATAAGGATTTTGTTATAGGCTAATGTACATTTATTCAAAAGTAATCACAATTTAGGTTTGTCTAATTAAATATCTGATACGTTAAAATGACTGTTGAAAAATCTGAAAAATCTGTTACTTTATGATTTTTTCAGTCACCATTCACCATTCAAAAAAATCCAATACAAATTATGAATAGTGACTGAGGCTCTCGGTCCCTCGCATTCTGCCTCACGTCTCTTTTTGTGTTTCACTGAAGGAAAAAATAAAGTCATACTGGTTTGGAATGATACGAGCGAGTAGTAAATAATTTTAGATTAATATCTTTACTTCACTCATTTTTTTTCTTCCAAACGTGTTTCCCCGTGTGGCCACAAGATGGCAATGTTGGGCTGTCAACGATTAATCGCGCGCCTCCTGTGTCCGATCCTCTGTGGAGTCCGAAACTCTGGAATCGGTTTATTTTCTTTTCCACAAACCAAAAATAGTTTTTGTCGTTATTGTATATACAAAATATGCACACATTTTAGTTGTCATAATCACCACCAACTGAGACTCTTATTTGTCAATTAGTCTAAATGGCATAGGCCTAATGTTGAGCTGAGATGGATCACAACAAGGTAGGCTAGGTAATCAAAAGGTAATAGGTAATCCTAACTATTTCATATAAATGGTACATTAATGAACACAATTATTATCGAGCTGCTTTCTTGCACTCTGACCTTGACGCGAAAAAAATCCTATATAGTCTATTGTTATTTTATGTTGTTGTTGTTGTAGCCCACGGATTTAGGCAACTGCATTCTATCAAAACTGACAGAGTTCACAGGCTTTTCTTTCTTTTAAAAAAAAAAAAAAAAAAAAAAAAAAAGTTGACGTAACAAGAACTTTGGTTTACATTATGATTTATTTTATGGTTATTGAATTCAATTAGGCTACATGGTTAGGCTATCAACGACTTCGTGATTTATGTGGACATCTGTTTTTTTTTTTTTTAATCAAATCGAAGTTGTCGCTGTCAGTAATAGAATTAGTTAATCCTATATTAGCCTATGTAAACGTTAATTTGAGCATTTTTATACGCTTATAATAAATATGGGCACACGTTAAAAAAGAGTGTAGGCTACATTGATTTTTTCCACTTATTCACACGTACACATAACGCTATAGCCTAGCCTATTTAAGTGATGCATAAAATGTAGAATGTTTTTTGATAGACTAAATAACAGGTCTGTTTCTTATTTGGACATATGAAAATACACCGTTTCTACCGGGACTCCTTGTGTAGTTTCTGCCACTTTAAACTGCAGTGTGGGAATATAAATACAGAGATTCCCTTCTGCCGGACCAGCACTGGATTGGACGGACTCTGCTGTTATATTTCCTCCGTCCTCTGTGGAGGATTTCATTTAGCCTATAGCTGAAGTTCTATTCAGTCTCCATTTCCACCACGCACATGCTCATTTTTGAACATAAGAGGCTAAAGCTTTATAGTTGCATTCTAAGTAGCCTATACAGTTATAAACACTGTTGTGTGAACAATGAAAAACACAACGTGCTTTTAAAGGATTCTGCGCTCCCAGCATTTACTTTTATATATTATTGTCGTTTTATATAGTAGGTTATTTTGTTAAATTGTTTGCGTCTTTCCAGTTTTTTGATGCTTTTATATGTCTACTGTCTGAACAGATGTTTTATGGATTATAATAACTAGGCTACATGACTTATCTGCAGTGACGTTTTTTTCATAGTAGCCTAGGTTGCATATGCGTTTCATTGCATGCGTCAAACATTATTTTTTTGTAGTATAGGCCTAGGCCTAAATAATTTTGTCATGTTAATAATTGTATTATTTATTTTTAGTTGATAACAATTGATCTGCTGAAATTATGAAAAAGACAAATCTTTAATAATTATGACACTAATTATTCATCACCTTACGTTATTTGTCAAGCATATCACATGGGATGTCTCTCATACATACATTTAATAAAAACTCTGGTCTCATTATTTCGATGACAGGTGATCTCTGTTTACTTATTGATTAATTTGATTTGACAAACGTGTTTTAAATAAAACAATACACTAATATGACTGTGGTTCCTTGCGGTTGTTTCGCCAACCACAAAAGTTAGATTGCAAAAGTTAGTAAGAGTTTATTATTTATTATTTTACCTGGATGTAAAGATGCTGACGAACAGAAAAAAAATCGCGTTTTCCTAGCAGGTAACCATAGCAACAGTAGGAGGCTTGAGAACTTTGCGTCAGGACAATTATCGGTAAATAAACAAAATAAATAAACAAACAATGGTATTATTTATCACTTTATTAGACCTACATTCACATTTCTCAATAAAATAAAAATTAAAAAAAACGTGTGTTTTGTTTAAAAAGTCTTTATGATAGATAGGGGCGCCAAAAGACTCGTGCAGCGCGCGAGACAAACCTCAACAGACTGCGCCCCGAAATTTCCTGGAGAAATTCCTTTTAAAGTCCAACCCTTGAAAGAAAGTTATTGAACAATCCACACACTAGCTCATCCCTAAACTATTTAAACAAACTCACTGTGCTGTTTCTGAAAAAAATAATAAAAAACAACAACTCAGCGTTCATGTGAACTGCATCAAATAGGCTTCAATCGCGCGCTCCGGTAGGCAGTTACCCTCGTGACATTAACTCGCGGCGCGCGCATAACTTCTTTCTGGGTTTCGCTCTAAACGCGCTGCTCGCTAAGTGGGCAGGGCGAGCTGTGATATCTAATTAGGCGACGGGCTTCGTGGTTGGATGGACAGCTAATGGTAGTTCGGCTTTACTTATGTTTGGGGGGCGGCCCTGTGTGCTCAGTCACTCCCTCCTCCTCCTCCTCCTCATCCTCCTCCTCCCTTTGGGGTTAGTTTGCTTGTGTTTAGTTCCCAGAGACAGTCAAATCGGATTCCTTTGGGAAAGGACACAAATCACTCCCGTTTGAACAAGGGGAACAGCGAGGGAGCTGTCTTCACAAGGGTCCACCTCTCCTGCTTGATTTCATATTGCTCATTCATGTGATTTGATCAGAGAATACTCTTTGTGGAGAAAGACAGGAAGGAGAAAATAAAGAGAGAGAGAAAAAAAAAAGTCTCTGGATGATGACATTTGATCTAACCCTCAGCGAAGCCCGTTCTTGATCCTATTGTTTCTTAAAGTGACATTAGACTTTTTGCGCACGCTAGACCAAAGGGACCTCCAGTCTAATCTTACAGTTTTTGTTTGTTTGTTTGTTTATTGTTGCATGGTGTTCCCAAACCTGGATGTTGACATCTCGCGTTTCTTTTGGCACGTCGCTCTATTTTGTGTTTCAGAGAGGAAGCGCTAATAGAGACAAACGCGGTGACACCTGCTCACCCATACACTTCTCCTTGTCTTGTTTAACGGAGCGATCAAAAGAAGCCAACACCGACTGAGACGGTGACAGGAGTCTGTTTTCATGTTCGGGATTCAAGACAGCATTCAAAGGAGCGGGAGTAGTATGAAAGAGGAGCCCATCGGTGCCGGGATGAACGCTGTCCGGACATGGATGCAGGGCGCCGGAGTGCTGGATGCGAACACAGCCGCTCAGAGGTAAGCCGGCGGCGCTACGGGAACAACCACGCAGACGGAATATCGTGCGCTTATCATCTTGGGACGACACGAAACGGTCATGTAGCCTATATCACCCTAATCAGTGCGCGATATCTGCGTATTAATAACCAGGTGACAAAGAGATTGATTTATTGCTGCGATAAGTTTCGGATAGCATCCTCTCCGGCGTGCTGTCGACACCAACAGATGAAATGCTTGGTTTGCAAGTCACATTAAAACCGTTTTTTATTATTTTTAACATTATTATTTCTAACGTTAAAAAAGCCACACACGTTTGCTTTTAAACGACTTCGCCAACAAGTTATGCATTGATTCTGTGGCTTCAAATACTGAATTTGAAAAGAAAATCCAGACCAGTAGTTAGTCATGAACAGTTGAGCATAGTTGTTAGATCTAATTAGATTTATATTAATTTCTTTTTTGATTTACCACAATTAAATCCAATATGTTAAGTATTTGTTGTTAGAAAAAAAAAAATCAGATGCTTCAGAAAAAAAATCCTGCCTAAATTCTTAATGATACAAAAGACCAGACTATATTAATAGACTTCTAAATGTTTGTTTAAGCTATTTAAATTGTTAAAATTACATTTCAAGATTTTTTCGCTCCACTTTGGAAACTAAAACAAATACATTTTTTAACCCTTTTTAGAAAAGTAGCCTATTATTAAATAATTACGAAGAGTGTTGTTTTTATTTGAGATATATAGGCCTATATAAATATATAACTCTGTCTCTCTCTGTGCAGTGGAGTGGGTCTTGCTCGAGCTCACTTTGAGAAGCAGCCTCCTTCAAATCTTCGCAAATCCAACTTCTTCCACTTCGTTTTAGCGCTATACGACAGACAAGGACAACCCGTGGAAATTGAAAGAACTTCTTTTGTTGGATTTGTTGAAAAAGAAAAGGCAAGTGTAACGTTCTCTTGTGCAAATATTGGTTTTGCAAATTTGAATGAAAATGTCTGGTAAATTCTGATAATAATTTTTTTTTAGGCTAACAGAGAAAATGCTGGCGTAAAGTTGAAATCTTTATTCTTGCATTACATTACTGATCTATCAAATCTCAGCTCGTAAACACCCTTTAATTATTATTTTTGTTTTTACATATCTATCCCTAATAATTTAAGAGGATCTCAGGTTTTAGTTTTAGTTTTTTTTTTTTTTTTTTCATTCAGTTTATCATCTGAACACTTCTGTATATTTTGCAGAAAGTTACAGTGATAACCTAAGGTCATATAATACATTTTCCCTTTCAAAACACTAATAAAACAGATTCTTTTTTTATTATTGTGAAGGACCGTATGTTTTGTTTAAATCAGTGAAAACATTTGGAAATAAAGTGACTGACTGCTGATTTCATTAAAAGATGTGGCTATTAATGCTTACTGTAGCCTACATTCAGTCACTTTGTCTATACCACGGGTACATTGTTATTGATCATATCACGTTGTAAAAATATACAAAACTTTATTTTTAAGATCGCTTTTTGATTTTAAACTTGTTCTTACTCACTGAAAATGACGTACAGGTCAGATTTTGATTCGGCTGACTAGCCTACCCTAGCGTTTTTTGTTGTGTTTTTTGTTTTTGTTTTTTTGGCCTCCTGGTCTGCTGGGAAATAGCCGGTCTGACTCACAGGGCTCGTCAGGAATAATCAAATGGGTTTTTCTTGCTAACCATCACATTTATTTTCGCAGGAATCTAGCGGAGAAAAGACAAACAATGGGATCCATTACAGATTGCAGCTTCTTTACAGCAACGGTAAGACGGAACGCATCATCTAAGATCCATTGAACTTTGCATAAACACATCAGGTAGCTATTTACTTCAGTATTTAAATTAAAAAAAGAAAAAGAAAAAACAGCGAGAAGGGGTGACAATAAATAAATAATTCCCTAGCCTATGTAACTAGATAAAACTGATGGAAAAGAAATGTAATGTCCTACAACAATAATAATAATAATAATAACAGGCTAATAATAATTGGCCTATACTGTCATAATAATTCGTATAATAGTTCAAACAAAAGATATTAAAATGCGCAGCAAAGTCGTTGCGTTTTAACTAGGCTATGAATATTATTGAAACACAAAACGATCACCATTAGTGCACTTTTCCGGTTACGCGTTTTCCAGAAATGTGCACTTCATTTTTGATGGAAGCTAATGGCCTGGCCGTAATGAAAGTAGCCTACACTCTTTTCTGTCTACTAATGTGGCAAATTACAACAAGGCGTTTGCAAATTTGTTGCGCCAGTTCCTCCTGTTCCAGACATTTTGAACATACATTTTAGTTAGTTGAAAATCATGTTTTCTGTGATTGTTATTTTGATTATTTCTATTTGACATTTTTATTCGTTTTATTTGACCACAGTTTTCTTGTTTATTTTTCTCTGTAAAAGCTATTTTAATTTTAGTTTGTGTATGTGGGTCTATGTCAGTTTGTTTGATCCAAAACCAATTTCATAATCTTTTAACACTGTCTGCAGACTATGTTGGGTTGGGTTGTCTAGACATTTGAAACATCTATGTTGTATTAAACCCATGTTATTGTGAATGGCAAATATATACCTGCCAGATTCATTTCTAATCCATGTGTGCGTGTGACCTGCATTGTACTGTGAGTTAAAGAGGAGTTATTTTCTCTCCTCTACAGGCATCAGAACAGAACAGGACTTTTACGTACGCCTGATTGACTCCATGACCAAACAGGTAAGACACTATTTCAAAATCCCTACGGTCTGCTGGTGAATATTGTCAGATTTGCAGTGAGAGTGAACGTGTGTGTGTGTGTGTGTGTGTGCCGTGCACCCTGGTGAGTTTGGGGTTACACTCTAGCATGCCTCAGGGGCACGAGGATCGGTTAGTGTCTAAATATGACATACTCTCTCTGGGACATCATTTAAGATGACTGAGCGTATGCATGTATTTATGTGCATACGTGTGACAGCGAGATTGATAGCTAGAGAGAGAAAGAAAGAAAGAGACTTTCAGTTGTATTCATTGTCTGTCACAGGGGATTATCCAGTGGAGCATTTCAATGTTTAAACAGCATACTTCCAGTTTTTGAGTGTGTGTGTGTGTGTGTGTGACTCTTTTGCAACGCCTATAGACTTATCAGTGTGTATTCAAATGTGTTGTGGGAACAGATGTTTATTATGAACAGGCATGCATGAAGATTGTTATAGCTTGTCGTATTAACTGTGCAGGTTGTGAGCTTTAATCTTGGAGAAAAACACACAGGGCAGCGAGAGTGACCTCACATTCTCATATGTGGCGCTCTTCTTTTTCACCCTAAAACAGAACCCCCCTCTCCCCCTCTCTCTCGCTCGTCCCCTCACTTCCTCTCTCATGATCTCTGTCTTTAAATGTTGTGTTAAAGACACTTTAGGGAAAGTGTATCCAACAACGCTAACAGCTGCAAGTCAAGAAGTGTGACAATAAATTTTAGTTCAAAGTTGCATCATTTCAAACAAGAGAGAAAAAAATATCGAATGCATTTGTAATCAAATAAATATGCAAAGCTTGTAAGCTAATTTGACTAATATCTAAAATAATTGTATTTCTCATAAGCTGGTTTGCCGTAGTCGTTTTGTATGACAAGTAATATGTGCGTATGTGTGTGACCCCAGGCAGGGTGAAGTGTGTATAGATACTAGGTGATTAGCAGGCGCTGTGACAGACGCTCCGAACACTTAGTAGGCTACATCATGTGATTTAAACATGCCAGCTCGATTACCCTGTTGTTCCACCCTGTTGCTGGATGTATGCTTATTGAGAAGCTGTAATGACGTGGAGAAAGAGAGAAAATAAAACATCTCATCTGACGATTATTTTAATTTAGTCTAAAATAAAACATTTAGTGTTCTTTACATTTTCTTTAAGTGTTCTTTTATAGTAATATTTAATATTTATTTTACAAATTTTTTTTTTTTTTTAAACTACATTTTCACTCATATAGCCTACTGTTTTTCATGACCAAAAGCATGAATTTCTATTCAGAAATTCCTACTACAAAATCCCTGGATGTTACCTTTGGCGCAAACTGTTCTGCAGCTCCCATTTCTGTATTGTGTGATTTGTTTGTGGTTTTTAATTTCCTTTTGCATAAATGTTTATGTGCGGGAAGCTAGGTGCTGTTACTGATGCTAGTTCTTGCCCGCTCTCTGCTGAGCGGTTTGGCCGGCGTGTAGCGGGACAGATTTATGTGTGTGGGTGAAAGGCAGGAGCGTTGTGCTGAGGGAGAGAGACTGTTCTCTGACACCCCTGAGGTAAATACAGTGGCCAATGGGACTGGCCCCGGCTCAGCCTTTCACTGAGTGTCTCAATAAAAAGCCGTTTATCTCCCCAGGGTTGTCTCCCACGTTCACATATATTACCGACTGATTTATTGGCTATTTCTGTGGCAAACAGCCCTGCCATACCTGTTAATGATGTGGTGCCACTGAGTGAACGAGAAAGAGAGATAGTGTGTGTGAAAGAGAGTTTGGCAGCCTAGTCAACATGCTAGCTGAATATACTGTTACTTTACAAAAAGTTATCAGATGGTATACCAAGGTACCACGGTATTTATTTTTACCTTTAAGGTTACATTAGCTTGTCTCTGCAGCAGTACACGTCGTACATGGACAACTTTGTACCTTTATTTACCCTAAAAGGTTACATATTATTACTTGTATTATAAATGTTGTCCCCTTAGGGGAACTGCCCCAGTGAAAGGTGCATTTTTGCACTTATTTAATGACAGTATTACCATGGTATCAAGTCCAAAAAATGTGGTAAATACGATTTGTTAGGGTACAACTCAGGTCTTTCAGCAACAAAAGACTCTTTCACTACATTTCCCAGAATCCTTTTCTCAAATGCTCCTATATTTACATACAATTCCTCTTTTAAAGTATGGTCACGTTTACTGTTGTTTGGCAAATGTTTGTGCGTGACTGTCACACGTTGGCTGAGCGCGGTGAGGCAGGACGCGAAGACGAAGATAAAAGTGAACAGAGTTTATTGACAGAACGATAACTACACCTAACTGGACTGAAGCATTAACAAGAACCTACAAATGAAAACTATAACGCATACTAATTGTAAAGAAAGATGATTGGATTAACACAGGTGAAAAAAACTGATGAGTAACCACAGAAACTAACTAGAACACAAAGAGTATTCTAGGATGCAAACAAATGGCGGGAAACTGAGAACAAAGGAGACATGCGGGTGAAACTAAGAATAATTGTGATAGTGACGTCCAGTCGTTTCAATAGGATTCAATGTGTTCTGGATTTTTGTGTGGGGGGCGAAAAATGTAACGCAGATTTCGCAACAGGTTCGAGTTGGTCACGCAGATCTGCTGTGTTGACCAATAGAAAGCTGCTTGGTTTGAATGTGTGTTTCACAGCTACATTATTCACAATACAAATGGACCTTTTGTTGCACACGAAATTTCCTGAAAAAATGTGTAACACATATTTATTCGTGTCAAAGACAAACTTGCGCAAGGCCTTTTGACTGGCTCCTCTTCAGATTTCGGATCTTGTTGTCATTTGACTGTGGCGTTTTTTTTTTTTTTTTCTCTCTCTCATCCATGTCAGCTTGAAACGCGGCTTAAGTTATGATGGAGTGTTAGCTGGTATTTAAATGCCTTTTGAAAAACCTGGTCCAAAACCACTCTGCGGTGAGCAGTCAGCCTACATATGCCGAGGAGTGCTCGCAATGTGTTTAAGATTTCCCATTAAAGCCCCATAACTCTGTACAGAGAGGCTATACAGAGCGCCTCTCCACTCAGCATGTGCTGGCTTTGGCAGTGTCGGACGGGAGGGCTGATGAGCAGGTTTATAGAGCTGTTCAACACACACTTCTCTTTAGCACTTAGCAAGGCAGTGAAGTCCAGTCGCCTGACCACACAGTTAGCTAGTGAGCGCTTCTGTACACACACACAGCTATTAGAGACAATCAAACAATCCGGGCTAGAGCTGCAAGGATCAAGTTTGCTTCAAAATAAAGAAACGGTACACGCTAAGCATGAAAACAGACACAATCAGTGCCCTTTTTATGCTCACGCTCACAATAAACACACATTCGCTCTCTCGGTTTGCCTGTGGGAACGGTTGGAGCGGGCGAGGAGAGATGGAGCGGGTGTCAAGCTGACAGGCCGTATCTGTGATCAACGCATGAGCTCGTGACAGATCTGATGAAGACAATGCAGTAAAAGACTCTCTCTCTCTCGCTCTTTATCCTTCCATCCAACTGTTTCCCTCAACAGCTGAAGCACAGAACAAAAGCGAATCACATACGCGGGCTTAATGCGCACACACACTGCGCTGACACGCTAGCGTGATGGTAACAAAGAGGGAAATGTGTTTTCATGTATTTACAGTGAATTGTTTACATGCTTCAGATGCGGCTGTCAGTTCAAGGCTGCACTGCCGGCTCTCAAACGAGATTTGAGGAGCAGTTTGTGCAATATAAAATATGCATTAAAAGCAGCATCAGGGCCTAATGAAAGCTTCACACACACCTCGGCGCACCGCGCCATGCATGTTTCATGCGCTTCACGGCCCTCCTTAAGGAGAGCTTTGTTCAGAAAAGTGTTGGGCTGGAACCGGTGGGCAACTCAGAGCGGTAGCCTGTTGCCGTGTGTGTGTGTTTTTTAGAGCTAAGCTTCGGGCAGATTCCTAAATAAATTTGCACGGGAGAGAGGAAGGTCTCGGCCGTTCTTTCGCTTTGGTGCTGCTTGTGAGCGTATTTTTCCTGTTAATTGCGAAATAGGGTGTGTTTACATGCCAGAAACACTTTTCCAAAGTATACGACATGCAACAAAGTGACACAAATCTCCTATATTGGATATTTCCTGTAATCAGTAGCTGTTTGGAGATTCTGATGATGTCAGATGTGAATGGCCGCTCTGTGCCAGGCCACATAAAGGCTTAATGCTACTCATTTGCAAATATTTGCACACACAAGTTTTGTGGGCCTAAAGATCCCAGTGATTAAGTCTGCTCATCTACATTGAAAATGTGTGTGTGCTTGTGTGAAATTTGTAGCATTCAAAGCTACTATAGACCATGACCTTAAAGACTTTTTTGTTGCAACTTGGTGATGAAAAGTGAGAATTTGGGTAAAATAGGAAGTCTGCCCCACAAAGGCAAAACACAGTAACTACAACCGAAAAAATTATAGTCTAAGACAGAGGTTTTCAAGTTTTGGTTCCCATGAACCCTCAATATATAATTTCTAAACATATTTATATGCAGAAAGGCACATTTAAAAAAAAAAAATGATATGAAGACAACATTATTGCTTGTAAAAATTAATTAATAATAGTTTTTTAAAATTATTACTGTACCGAATGATCTGCAAAATATGTACTTTAAGCATTTTATTAAAATATGTAAATTATATTTGATAGTGAATGATTTATATTCTACATACCAATAGAGTAGTGTTAGATGCAACTTAATTTTTTTTATTAAAAATCAGTCCTAAAAATACATTTTGTATATATATACAAAACCCCTAGTGCAAAAATTTTAAGTCTGACCTGAACATAGACAAAATCTGTTTTTTTAACAGTTTTTTTTTAAGCACGATAGGTGTGACGTCAGGGGCTATCTTGAATCCAGAGGACTATGCACTACCATTGTTGTGTTTGCCTCTGAGGAGAAATTGACAAACTGTTTTCAGACTTTTTCCAGGCACTTATGTACTGTTCTCTGCATGGAGTTATTCTGAGTCTGTTTGCAGGGGCTTTGTGTGATAAATAGCCGGTCTTATATATGAAATGAATGTGTGGAGGTGTAGAGGACGTCTTTGTGTGGCCTGAACTGCTCTCTCTGCCTCCCTCTTTCTCTCAGAAAGCCTGCGGGGTCGAGGCTCTAGGCTCAGACAGTGATGCATGCTTGCTCGCTTTTAGAGGACCTTGACCCTCATTTCCGCAATGTGAAACCTTACAAACAAATGTCCCCGGATCACCTATGTCCTCTAACCAAAGCAATGACAGGAAATAATAATAAAAAAATATATGAATATGGCTGAAACGATTAGTCGATCAAATTGTCGATAAATATTTTTGATGTTGGAAAGTCTTTTGATCTCATATGATTTTGCTCTATTTTAAGGGCCTGCGATAACGCGGTTTGACCAGGGAGGCGCTGTAGCGCAATACTGTAATGCAGCTCCCTGATGAAATCCGATAGAAGAAAACACGGCATTTCGGAGTGCAAACAAAGCTGAACCAGTAGAGTTTGGGAAAGTTTAACATAACTAAAATTATAATAATAAGTAAAAAAAAAATTTTTTTTTAATTCACGTATTCAGAGACTCACGTCAACACTGTTCTCACGCCACACGTTCATTTTCTCATGCAGTGAAAATACATCGCAGAGCAAAGAGGACACTGACGACGCGTCGACAGACAAGACAGAACAGCTTACTTTATATATGAATTAAAGTCTCAGCGTTTAAACTCTGTCAATTTTACTACGTGGTTTTGGCGCTTTTTAATGTGTCGTGAGATTGCTTTAGCACTTCAGTTCAAGTAGCACGTGAACCGACCATCTCTTGCTCTTTACCACTAGTTATAGCACGAAATTAACTCGAATGAACGTCAGAAGGTATGTAGGAAGAATCTACAACTTAATGAAATCTATCATGTCTCAAGTGATAGCTCAATCAATGTTTCAACTGTCAATAAAACAGCTTGTAAACAAATATATCTTAACTTTATATTTAGCTACCCCAGGTAAACCGGCCATTCATTGACCATAAATTCGATAAGCAGCTAGAATAATGAACTCGAGAGACCATAAAATCAACAATCAGCTAGAAAAATTAACTCTAGAGACAATAAACTCGATAATCAGCTAGAATTCATATTTTTACTCTTATTAAAAAGTTATTCTTATGTTATTATTTTAAAAACTTGAATGCAATTGTATTTGAATCAGTTGTTAATTTGAACCTTTAATAGCAATGTGTTCCCTAATATGAATGAACTTTCTTTTCTGGATCTGATGCTTTACTTATAAAACTTGTTTTCAAACAAGTGTTTCATGTAATTGAAAAAGCATTGTGCACTTGTGAGGGAAACAGTTCCTCATTAGAACCATCAGCTGTTTTTCTGTGTCTTCAGTTGCCATAAGTGGCATGTATATGTGTGTTCAGAGAGAAAGAGAGAGTGATTCATGGCAAACGGGTTTAAGTGTGTGTGTGAGACAGAGAGCAGCCTGTTAATAGTCTGCAGTGTGTGTATGTTTTGAGTAGAGTCACTGATTCACGGCTGTGGGGGACATCTTGTGTGGAATTGAAGGATGGAAACAAAGCTGAGGTTTTTGGATGAAGTGTTAGCTGGGCCAGATGGCTCGCTATGCTCCAGTCTGGCAGCCCAACTGCTTGCCGCACACATAAACACACACATGCTAATGCACAAATACATGCGTGAATGCATACACATGCACAGAGTCTCACAGAAGCAGGCTTATGGAAGCTCACACGCACATATCTTTTCGAGAGGGCCATTTCACACTAGCTGGAGTACGACACTTATTTAGAGGGACCTGTAATTATGCAGTTTATCAGATCGGCCTCCTTTATCTCTTTTAACGTCACAAATGTCTTTTCTCATGTAGTAATAATAAGAGTGCTTTGCTGAACAATAATGTTTTGCATTCTGTCATTAGCCAATCTGTGAGCCCCAGATGCGTGTGGAGGGTGGGCACTGTGGCAAGGGTGGTCCTCAATGACATAAGAGGACAGTAATCTGCAAAGTCCAACAAACACTACACACATAGTTCTTTTGATTCCCCACATCTGCTTTTAATTAAACCAAAGAGCAACAAATGATGGAACTTAATGTTGCCAAGAGAAAACAATGCAGGATTGTGCAAAATTCAAAATTGAAGAATTGGCCTCCTTTCAATTCATGGGAGTGAATCAGAATTTAATTGGCCACACCCCACAGGAAGTTGAAATTCTGGGAAATGAAGCGTTCTTTCACAAAAGTCTGTCTATCTGTCCATCTATCGGCTTTTTAACTTTTCCCCCAAAAAATTTCAAACAAGTTCAGAGTTTGTGTTGACTAACTTTGCTTTTTTAAGTTAAATGAATGTTTAGGTTTGAAATGAATACAGATTTAGGATTTTAATTTGAAAGGACATTTTTCTATGAACATATAGTGTTGTTCATTGGTGTCAAATCTGAAACAAAAGAAGATAAAATCAGTTGGCAGTTACCACTGCACTGACAGTTATGTTATAGATTTGATGTTAAAGGAAAAGTTCATCCAAACATAAACTCATTTAAGCATCATTTACTCACCATTATGCTGCTTCTAACCTGTGTGACTTCCTTCCTTCTGTGGAACACAAATAGAGATGACAGAATGATCATGCTGCTCTTTCTCATAAAGCTCCAAAAAGTACCATAGAAGTAATCCATTTGACTTAAGCAATCGTTAAAAAAATTAAGTTATTATTCATTGATTCAAAGATTTTCATATTCAAACTTTGGATGTATCCATGTTTGATGTTAATGACACCAAACACCATTGATTCTCACAACCGAACGTGTAAGCTCTTAGAGAGGTGGTTGAGGATTGTTTTCCATTGCAGCAAGTAAGTGGGCATTAAATTGCCCACTTTAAGCCTGGCTCAGCCAGAGACAGACCACCCCGCACACGAGGGCTCTGTTCAAGCCGTCCTACGGTGCACTAGGCGATTTTTATTGATTGATTTGCTGAAACAAAATGACATGAATGAAATTCAGCACCCAGTGTGAGAGTGAGAAACACAGGACCAAATGAACAAAACATTTGGAAACAAAGATACTAAAACTGAACTGATCATTCCCATGCTGCATGAGATCTTTCAACGACAGCCTCTGCCAGATGGAAGAAGGGTCACATTCACCGCATATAAGCGTTGCAGTGCGTGTATGGAGAAATTATGTGATGTCATAATGTTTTTGTTTCAGTGAAACGATACAAACAGATATCCGAATCTTTTCATGGTAGAATTTAAAACACCCTGAGAGTTAGTCATGGAAATTCGTGCACGCTCCGAGCGTTTACACCACAAGGAGAAAATGTTGTTTGTCAATTTTCTCTAACCACATTTTTTCCACCTTCTCTTGTCCATCAGGCAATTATCTATGAAGGGCAAGACAAAAACCCAGAGATGTGCCGGGTGCTGCTGACGCACGAGATCATGTGCAGGTGAGAAACACACACACACATGCAATACACCACACTCCCTCCTTCACTATTACACAATCAAGCTCTTGAATCTTCCCTACCAAGCTCTGCCCGCTGACTGTGAGAGCTTTACTTTGGCTTCATTCTTGTCTTGGCAAGGCTGCAGACCTCTGGATCTAGCATTAGTGTGACAGGGCTGAGCTTTCTGCTCACACACACACACACACAGCTGTGTGTAAGCCTTGTTGTAAAATTAGACGTAAGAGGGAGGATAGATTAACATTATTATAAATTTGCTGAAAGGTCAGATCATGATTCTTTAATTTATCAAAAACATCCGTCAAAACTAGAATAAACAGTTTACTTCTATTTAAGAGGGATGCAGTACGTTTATATCAAGGCTCAAGTTTAGACTTACAATGCACTATTACACAAGACACTCCCAGATCATTTTTCACCAGCCCAAATGGGATCCTGATAAAGTTACGCCAGCCTGTTTCCTATCAGAGTTAGAACTGTTCTTTTCCCAGACTCTGGCTCAGCCTTAAAAATCAAAGCTTGAGTATGTTCAAAATAGATGCCAGCTAACATTTCTATTTTTGGAGGCTCATTTATCGGTGTTTGGTGGTTCTTATTTTAGTGATTGTTTAAATAAACACTCAAAAGCCAAGTAGAGTAATACACTTTTGGACAGCACATTTCATAGTCATATAGTTGTCACCGTTCAGAATTGAAATACCTGAATTTGAATTGAATCAGCAAACAGGATGCAGAATTCCTATTTAAATAACTAGGAACTCATTTTAACTAAAAAGCAAAGTTTGTCAAGACAAATTTTGAACTTGATTTGAAAGTTTAGTAAAAAGCCTTGAAGGTTTACATGGATAGATAGTAGTGTTGTCAAATCGAGTAAGCTCATCATATATATGTGTGTGCATATATATATATATATACATACACACACACACACATTATATATACACAAACTTTTATGTTAGATGCGATTCATCGATTTGACAGCACTAATACATAGATATATTCATGAATTTAAAGGGACCCGGATTTTCAATTCTGAATTTTGCACATCCCTGTTTGTCGTGACCGTATAAAAATTGAGTTTCATGGCATGAGAAATGGAGGAAGACAGACCTTAAGTTCAGAGCGGCCCTCGTCTCTCTGCCTTCTTGATTCTCTATCCAGGTCATCCACTTCTTGCTCTGAAAGGAGAAAAAAGAGAGAGAGCGAGAGAAAGCCATGCACCTTTAATTAAAATCAAAAGATAAATTCCTTGCACTTAAAACTGGGTTGTGGAGATGAGTCCTCATCTATTTTTGGTTGAAATGGAGAGCATTTGAACAGTTTTCTACTAAAAATATACCACTCATGCTTGCTTAATTAGGACAAGGAAAAACTCATTACTCAATAAGAATCCTCTTGTTATTCCACAGCTAATGAATGCAGCTTGCTTTGAGTTTTGACAATGAAATATGTGCAGGCGAGCCAAGGCTCTCTCCTCTTTCTCTTTCTCTTTCAATCTTTCACTCCCCCTCACTACCTCTCTCTCTCTCTCTCTCTCTCACACACACACACACACACACACACACGCACACAGCCTTCTGTTATTGCTCTTTCAAAATACTTGCTGATTTAAAGATGTGTATTAACACAAACACTAAGTACCATACGTGCCTACAAAGGCTCACCATGTCAGCTTTGATCTGCCACTGTAGGATTACACGGATCACATCTGAAGTACATATCGCTACTGGAACCCATAAGGTCCCGCCAATGCAAATGTCTATACTTGGTTGCACACCAAAGAGCTTTCTAAAAGCAGCAGAAAAGGAAAAAGCGTCTATTTCAAATGAGTAAACAACTAAATCTCGTCTCTTTTTCCCTTCTTCATCTGTATATGGTGTTTCAATACAGAGCCTGTGCTGAGAGAAAGGCACAATTACCAGTCTGCAATTAGACTGCTCTCCATTAATCAGGGCTGTTAATTGCTGTATGCCTTGCCATTAGCCATATGGTGCCGCATGGGCCTGCAAGCATGAGACACAAACGCGTTTTCCCAAACAACTCGCTCACAGGCAAGACTAGAGACAATCGCTCAAACGCAACTCTGGGCTCTTTATGATGGAGTTCCACTTCCTCATACGCACGGATTGATGAGATTTTGTTTGGTTTGTGTGGTGCAGATGAAACATCACAAACTTGGCCAGATTATTAAAGGCTGGGTGGTCACAGTTGGAGAAACGCTGCTTTGTTTGGTTTTGGGGGCTATTTTAGAGTCGCTGTCTGTAAAGAAGCTGGACTACGAGCAGTTCAGCTTTAATGGCATCAGCGAGGGCCACATCCTGGTAATTACGTGCAGCAATTTGGATTTAATTTCTTCAAATGCTGCAGCAGGAGGAAACGCTTGAGATTAAAGATTATGGTTCCCCTGCAGGTCCGCTGGGACGGAGCAAAATGAGCCAGAATGGGCGAAAAATCCCCCTGAACGAAGCCAGAGCATGCGTGGAGTCATTAGCATATCGTTGATGGGGGGCTTGTTGTGGTTTCCCATGGGTTCTGGCTGGCTATTGGGTTATTGGAGAGTCACATCCATATGTGCCCACCCCTCACATCCCAGAAAGCCTTGCTTCTGTGTGACCCACTTCTGAGAGAACATTGCTAAAGACTTGACTGCTCTCAGAGGAGTGAGAGAAAATGAGAGCAGCGAGAGGAAGGAAGGTAAAAATACAACAGCGAGGAAGAGTAAACTGATACGGAAGCACCACACTCTGTCCAAACTAACTAACAACGCTTAGACCGCCAGGGTGCGTGACTGAGGGGTCAAGCTCAATCAATCTTATCATGCTCATCAGGTCTAAAGGAGCCAGCTCACACACAGATCTGTTCTGCTCCTATCACATGATGTCTCATGCCCTATACCTTCTCTCATTCAAGCCCCTCTGCCATCTGTGCAGGGAAACCTGAACTCACCGCCCCACCTGCTGTTTACCGCCACAGCCTCCATCCGCCGAAGACACCATGTATACACCCCTTTTCCATCCCTCCTGTCTTCTTTCACTTGCTCATGCTCTAGTATCCATCTTGTTCTCCGCTGCTGGAATACAATTTAACACACACACACACACACACACACACACACACACACACACACAGTTCTATACTTTTTTCTAATTATGTCAAATATAAAATAAAATATACTATGTAATATAAAAAAATATACATTTATTCTGGGAACACATTAGCAACACTTGCCTCTTCTGTCTTTATGAAATCCTTCCAGGATGTATGCTAAAATGCTCCCACTTTAAGTGTCCTCTTTACCTTCGCCTCTCCTCCTGTATCCTTTCCTCTCCTTCCCATGCCCTCGTCTCCTCTCTCCATCACTCTTTAACTGACCAGTTATCAGCCACACTTCTTATCCTTCAGTAACCGTCTCTGAGTCGGGCAGTCTGTTAGCTGCAATTACTAATACACTGGCCGAGAAGCAACATATTGTGTGCTGTGTGTACAGTAGTGAATGCCTGCCTTAAAGGAGTGAAAGAAAGACTTCTTTATATTTGCTACCTCTTCCTTCTCCACGGTGTTTGAGTTCAGTGCTTACATATGTGCAGTAATACCGAGATTAACTGCTCTCTTCCTCTCTTTCTCCCTTTCCATCTCTATTAGCCGCTGCTGTGACAAAAAAAGTTGTGGCAACCGTAACGAGACACCCTCTGACCCAGTCATCATCGACAGGTAAGAGCTGGGTATTAGATGTTTGTATGTGTGTTGCAATGTATCTGATCATCACACTAGACAGGAAGTCCAGTGGAAGTGTTGCAAGTGGCTTCATTGAAATTTACAGAGTTATAAAGGATAGTTTGTCAGGGTAGATTCCATATTTAATTTGACACGAAAGAAAATGAGGCTGTAAAGAAACTTGGCCTCAGTAATATATATTTTTTTCAATTTATGTTTCTTTTCTACACTCCGCGTCCTTAAAAAAACATTCAAAAGTTTGAGGTCAGTTCGATTTTTTTCCATTAAAAAATTATACTTTCATTTAGCAAGGATGTGTTAAATTGATCAAAAGTTAGAGTACATATCTTGAAAAAATAATAAAAAATATTAAGCTGCGCTGTTATTTTCAATAAGAAATGTTGCACCAAATATAGAAATACGTTTAATTTGAATTCAAATATATATAAAAAATCGAAAACAGTTACTGACCCCAAATTTTTGATTGGTAGTGTACAAGGAAATAACAGCCTGTTTTAATTTTTAATTTAGTATCTGAACCCCCGCAGAGATAATGCTGTAAATTAATTCAAATTGCATTCAAACAAGTCAAAATTACAAGTGTTGCTCTATAACAGCTTTGTGAACACATGTCTGTGGGTGCTCTATATAACTATATACGCTCTACTGCTCAGAATAAAACATTGCAAATCAAAGGCTGCATTTCAAAGAATTCACCATCAGTGGGAAAAACAACCTGACAACAAGCATAAAAAAGCCTTTCTGGAACCAGAAGCCATTTGTTTGCAAAAGAGTAATTGTTAAGTGATCGAGCTGGGCTGTTTTGAGGCCCTGTCGGGGTTGTTGAGTATGTAGTGTGCTCTGAAGTGTGCATGTATGAATAATCAGCAGTGAAGATGTGCAAGACTTCTGGAGAGAGCAGCATGTGCAGCGAAGCACGTCTCCTACCATTTTTGTTTAAAAAGATCATACAACCGTGTCACGTTATTATTGAGTTACTATATCATTTCTGACTCGATCGTGCCGTGGTTCGATGAAACTAAGCATGGATTTCTGCAGATTAAAGTGTGTTTAAGTGTCAAAGGTGTGTTCTGATCTGTGTGTTAATAAGTCAGTGGCCTGTGCTATCAGATGAACACAGCTGTAGGATCACCGCGACTTTGCCAGCATTGGGGTGTGTGTGTGTGTTTGTCAGAGAGTAAGAGAGGCTTCTACCTGGCTGCTGTGTCTGTGAGGCTGGCCCATTTCTGCTCCACTGGGCTAGAACGCTTCACGGCTCTCAAAGACAGCTGCAGCCCCTCGACGCCACGTGGCATCACCTCCACCCAACACATGCTCACACAAACACACTGCCCATCACTTACTCTTCTTGATTGTTTTTCTATATGAAGTTTGTCTGAAATGCTTCCTCACATCCTCCTGCTGCAGCTCCGCTGTGGCTGTTTGCGGTCTGAACGATTGTGTTTCGGGTCTGGCTGAAGTCGGCAGCTGTGCTCGAGGTCACCACAGACCCCTTTAGGCTCAGGTGCGAGGGCATCGCTAGTTGCCCGTGAATAAAAAAGGAATTAGTAACAGTTTACTTTTAGTCATGTGTCTCTCCAAGATGGGAAAATAGGTCATTTGAAATGAGACCGGGAAATATGGAAGAGTTTACTGGAACTTTCAATATTTTCTTGGCCACATTCACATACTGGGGTTCCCAACAAACAAGGCGCAAGATAGAACAGAATCAATTACGGCATGCGTAGACGAGCGCGCACACGCTCCCAAATTCATCAAAAATATGATTTTGAGCTTCTTCTTTCCCTTGAAGTTATTTAGCTGAATAAATAAGAGCTCATTAGTGTGGTCTTGTTTCAAAGAGCTGATTAGGTTTTACAGCAGTAATTAGCAAGGCTAGCGCTAATTCCTCTGGAAGAGTAATGAAAGTGATTTCCTAATTAGGTTCCTCTCATAAGACAGCACAACAGGCCATTTCAGCGAAACCAGAGGAATGTCAGATAAATAAAGCCAACTAACAATGCCTTATTAGATTGTTAAAAGAACAAATCTTACTCGCAGCAGATCTGCGCTCACGGGACCTTCGGCTCACGGTTCGAGTTCCCAGACTCAACGGGAAGCTTTTGAAAATGTGATTGGGGTAAATTGAATTACTCACGTGAAATTAAAACTGGTTCGCTAGCTATCTTTCTTCTCAGAGGGGTGTGTTTAGTTTACATTGGATGGCTGTATCTAATCTCATTTCATGTGTAAATGTATGTGTGTCTTGATTGACTCCTCGTCTTCTCCTTTTCTTCTTCTTTTACCTTCTGAGCTCTGTTAATGCCCCAGTAAGATTATTTCAAATACTTTAATCTGCTCTCATTGACACAGACACAAAAGGCCAGTGACATCTAATAGCAGCCCTTTTCACTGCCTCCTGTTTCATCTCTTTCACATCCCTTAGAAGCGCTCTCTCTTATTCTCTTTCTCGATTTCTTTCTCTCTTATCATTGTGTGTGTTAGGAGTAATTGAAGCTCAATAAGCCGTACAGTAATGGGGAAAGGTGTCGTTCTATCTCCCTGGGAACATTGCAGTTGATGCCTTCATCTCCATGGATACTCTTAAACACTGATAGTGATTTCGGAGTGCAGAAAGTTCATAGTTCCCGCGCGAACCGTGGGAGTTCTGTGGCTTTGCGCTCGGTCGCGAGCCCTGACCCCGCTGGAAGGCTTTATTTGTGATGTAAACTTCAACATCTGGATATCCACTTCATGAAGAAATAACACAGTGAAGGATGGAAAACGCCACGGAACGGGCTTGATGTGCCCTTTCTCTGAATGTTTAATGGAGGTCTTTGGCTCGCTACTATACTGCTGGCCAGATTTGACCTTCTAGAAGAAGAAGACCTTCAGGTCTCATTAAAGCAGAACAGGAAGTAATGTTTCACAGAACCATTTTCGCTCCTGCTCTGCTACGGGCCGCTCACACAGGATGTGCTATTTTATTCAAAACAGCATGAGAACGCATGAGTTCTTCTAAAGTGATATAGCGTAATATTAAGAGAACACTTATGAACTTAGATGCTGATTTTTTTTTAAATTATCTATCTATCTATCTATCTATCTATCTATCTATCTATCTATCTATCTATCTATCTATCTATCTATCTATCTATCTATCTATCTATCTATCTATCTATCTTCTGCTGAGCTATGAAGGAGCAACATCTGAGCAGTAAAATTGCACCTCAATATTGGATGTTTGGGAAAGAGACAGTGACAGCGAGCAGCACTATATTCCTGCAGTATGTTTGCATTAGTGGATTAGCGGGCTCTATTTCACAGAGCTGTTCTCTGAATCGGTGGCCAGAGAGTGATCCTCACAGGCTGGGGCTCCCATTGTTAACGTAATCCTGTCCGGTCTGTAGCCCTATTGTGTGGCAATTAAGACTGAGAGACTGTGGAGAGCTCGGCGTGAGTGTCTGTGTGTGCGAGCCATGAAAACGACAGTAATACAGTGAAGGATAGTATTTGCAGTTTACATGTTTCTGTCTTCTCTACAAAAATTTCTTTCCCTCTTAAAGAGTGAGAATAAGATGTGCTAGTGAAGGAAAATGTGGGCATCAGCTTTAAAAAGTGTGCGTGACTCCAGGCTGGGCTGTCACAGCTGCTGAAAGGTGAGGTGCTCTTATGCAGTGACAATGTCTCTTCCTAGAGAGAGAGAGAGAGAGAGAGAGCGCGTGTGTGTGTATGTGTGTGCGCTTGCTTGTATTTGTGAGTCTGTGCGCATAGGTGTATATGTGTGGCCTACTTAAGTCCAAACGGTGCAGGAATAATAAAAGGCCAAGCTCTGCTGTTCAGAGTTAATACAGGGTTAAAGATATGCAACTCACTGTCAACAATCCCATCATCCGCCTGGATGGTTCCCAAAGAAGAGCATGCACTCCTCTCCACTCGCCCGTGCCTGTGTGTGTGGCCCTGTGTGTGCTGTTCTCCCCTGACAACTTTACCATTCTGTCTTCTTTACTCTCTCTATATACCGAGCGCCCACTTTCCTTCTCTGTTGCTTTTTCACTCGCACAATTATAAATGTCACATTGACTTTTTTTTTAATTAAGCTAATTAATTAACCTGATTAATAATATATTATTTAAACAAATTAATTATAACTCCAGCCCATTTACTATTGTAAGACTGTAGCTACCACTGTCATCAAAATAATAAGAAAAAAGACCATTCTGAAATTTTCTTATGCTGTATGAATATATTTCATGTTTAAAATAGATTACATACACAAAAGAAGCCTAAGGCAAAGCTTTTTCCCAGTATTAAGCTACAGGTATATTTTCAACTATACCCAGGTCTCCATAAACAAAATTTTAAGCTAATTTTTTAATAATGCATTAAAAACTGCTTGATGAAACACAAAGGTGCAAATCAAATTTCCAGTTTCCAAATGTTAATAAAAAAGGTTTTCTAATGTTTTTGAAATAAGTATCTTATGCCCAGCAAAACTGCATTAATTTGATCAACACAGTGAAAGCAGACATATTGTGAAATATGATCACATTTTAAAATAACACATATTTGAATGTTTTAAAATGTTATTTATTCCTGTGAAGAAAAATCAGAATTTCCTTTAGAAATCATTATAATATGCTGATTTATATATATATATACACACTAAAAAAAATTATTCGTTGAATTTAATAAAAAAAATTATGGTAAGTAGTTGCACACAATTGATTTAAACAAATGCATTAAGTTGAACTAAAATGTAATAAGTTCAACTTAATACATTTCTTTAAATGTAGCTAAAATCAATTGTGTGCAACCACTTACCATAAAAAAAATGGATTAAATTCAATGAATCATTTTTTTCAGTGTGTGTGTATATATATATTTATATATTTATTTATATATTTATTTATAATTTTTTTGGATAAAAAAGTTCAAAACAACACTGCTTTATTCACAAACCTTTTTTTGTGATTTTCTGGATTTTTGCATAAATTACATTGGCAACATTGGTTAATACATTGGTTAATTTTGTCCCAAATGCATAAGTCATAAATACACACATACACACAAACACACAGCTATTCTCTCTGCTCTATCTCTCTGCTTGTCCAGCCTGTTGTTCACGAACAGGGCATGAGTTTGCGATCTCTGGGAAGACTGATCGGCCCTTCAGGCTAGTGCTAGAAACCCTGGCAGTCAGAGTCTCCTCCTCTGCTCTCACAGATAAGAGCCCCACGGATCAGCCAGATCACTGATCCACTTCATACGCTTTAGACACAGATCTGACCCACTCAAGGCTACTGACAACACTTACTGATGAGAAAGAGTGTTTATGAGCAAGACAGAGAGGAAAACTTCATTTTACTCCAAGAAAAGCAACCAAACCGTCTCATTTTCACACACTAGTGGCGACACAGATTAGACTGGTGTTGTTTTAAGAAGCATGTGTGCGGATGAGACCGTGTGTTTGTGTGTGTTCATATGGAGGGTATTGTTGATGTATGCCATTTCCTCACGAGTGTGTGTGTGTGTTGATTGAGGAATGTCAGACAGGAAGTGCTCCTCCCGGGGAAGGTGATGTCACCGCAGCTTCAGGGCGGCTTCCTGTCTACTTCTGCAGCAACAGATGCACTCTCCCAATTGCAAACTTTTTTCTGTCGTAAGTCCACACATACAACTTATTAACGTTAAACCTGATGTTTTTCTCAATCTGCTCTAAGCAACCTCAGATTCCCCTCTAAAGGGCATGCTGGGAAAACATCCCCTCTCTGCCTCTCTCCACTGGATGCTCTCATGCAGGGACATCAGAGTAATCCTGTTATTTCTGTCAGCACACACACACACACACACACACAAACACACACATATTTTGAACAAGTGATCAAATATATTTTAGCTGTATCTAAATACCTTTAAGAAATTATTACAAAATAAAAAACTTTATTTATTGATTTTATTTTGGATTTTATTTATCTTATGATTGGCAACAAAAGTATTGCGTTAAGCAAGAAAAAGCTCTAAAAAGATGTATACTCACTTTTTTTTTGAAAATGTATCTTTTTCTAGAAAAAGACAAAAAAAGTCAGATGAAGAATATGATTTTTTTTTGCAGTGAACACATTTTCTATTGGCTTCTCTCATCCATATGGTCAGGCCAATCAAGATTTCATAGATCTATATTTAGCATTGTGTACCGCTCAGTGGGTGTGTGTATTTGCGTGCGTACTGCACAGAGGGAACCCCCGTGTCTGAAGTCCATTGTTGTGGTTTGTTGTGTTTGGGATGCACTTCCTGTGGTGAGAGGTCAGCAGCGCGCAGCCTCGGCTGGCTGCTGAATAATTCATGCCATTGACTTTGTGTCAGCTTTCACAGGCGTGCCCAGGGATGTTTTATTCATTTATCTCATTTAGGGGCCCTGCCTGCACCTGTTCCACCATTAAGCACCCCGCTCATTTGCATTAGATGCTAATTTAGTTTACCGGCAGGCCTGGGCTCCCCTATTTTCATTATTTTTTCTTAGAAACAAATATTGTACTTAACACAATACATCGATTTGTACATGAACTATGAGTATGTGCATTGTCAGTCTTAAAAGTCAGCATGAAAGACAGAAAGAAAGAGATTTTGTAACTGTTAAGCACTCATTGTTTACTACTAATAATAAGTGGCCCAATTACTGAAACTTATAACATTGGAAGAGTGTGAACGTGTGTGTGTGTTTAGAAGGTGTCAGAGGGAACAGACTTGCCCTGGAGCAAGTTAAGCACAGATGTGCCTCTTTATACCCCTTCTCTTAGCTCCCGCCCTATTCCCTCACTCCGCATGAAGATCACCTTTCTTTTAAACACACACACACTGTCATTTTCCCTGTCATCCATCTGTCTCTCTCTTTCTCTCTTTGTTCTATTTTTATCGCCACAATCATGTCATCATAGGTCAATGCTTTGCTATACATTCTCATTCAATTCAGGTAAAGAGAACAGAATTTATTTTGTTAAGTGAACGTGAATTGACATTCACAATGCGTTTTACTTCCACAAAGTGATGCTAATAGGACGAGATTTGATTTTATATATCAGGAATTAATTGGATGGTAAAAATCAGAATTACTAAATGTGAGTTTGGCATGGTAATGCTTTAGTAGCTATTTGGCTACTAAAAATAAATGATGGCTCTCACATTATTTAAAGTCGTGTTTAAGCGGAAATATCGACAGATCTTTTGTGACATACATCTGAATAACATCTGAAAAATGTAGGACGGGAACTTTTTATTCATTGGTTGTTGATTGAACATTACATGCGTGTATAGGGTGGACTTTCATTTCATGCTGAATTTAATAGCCTGCACAGCCTAAATAATGTCAACTTAAAAAGAAAGTCATTTCAAAGTGATATTTTGATTAAAGATTACAGAAATGGCAAGTTTGTAATAACGCACAAATGAATCAGTCACAATAAGACTAGATAAGTACATTAAGAACTTAAATAGGATGAATTTTTAAGACCTCATCCCATGTTCAAGGAAGCACACCTCCCACGTTGCTACAGTGAGGGTGAGATGTTTAGACCTCTCACAGCAAATGCATTCAATGGACGACTCTGTATGTCTTTCCAGATCAGTGTTAGTTTGTGTATGTGTATGTTTCATTAGTATCACACAGAATACAGAGCCTTTTCATTGGCTGACACTGCTCAAATATGTTTTTACCACTGAACGTGCTTTTCGCTGTTGGACCCGAGCGTGTTGGCTGTATGTGTGTTGTGTGTGCCACACATTGCTCCCATCTGGAAATTAATCTTGTTTGTACTGTCTGAGACTGACTACATTATGCCTTATGTCTACTCCTCTAATTGCTAAACTCATCAGCTCTGCCTAATAAAAATATCTGTCTGAGCTCCATGCCATGCCTTGACAATTTAATCTACATTGGGTACCATGAGGAACAGTTCACCCAAGAAAGAGAGTTCTGTCTTCATTTACTCACCGTCATGATAGCTGATTTCTTGCTTCCGTGGAAGAGGTTTGGCATCCTCTGTTCTGGGAAGTGATGATTTCAAACATCATAAAAGTATCATGACGATCCACATGACTCATGCATTCCGTTCCAAGCATACTAAAACCTAAAATTGATAGCTGAACAAGTGACATCACTGCTGATTGGTCATGAAACTAAAGCTGTTGTTGAACACATTTTCAGTTATTTTAGAAAATGTCTTAGAACTTTCAGTGGTTACAATATGAAGCTATGGGGTCCACCTCCTTCAAGTCCCAAAATGTGCATGCATCCTTCACAAAAGTAATCCATCCGGCTCCAGGGGGATAAATGAAGGCCTTCTGAGGGTAATCCGTGCGGTTTTGTCGTAAAAATATACATATTTAAAACTTTATAAATGAAAATATCTGGCTTCCACGCGTTCACGGCAGATGGATGCCGGCGTATGGCGTATGACGTAGGACGTAGCGTTTGATTTAGCTATACTTTGTTCTACGTCACGACGCTTCCTACACTACGTCCTACGTCATACGCCAGCATCCATCTGCCGTGAACGCGCGTCGAACGTTGCCGGAAGCCAGATATTTTCATTTATAAAGTTTTAAATATATTTTTACGACAAAACCGCACGGATTACCCTCAGAAGGCCTTCGTTTATCCCCCTGGAGCCGGATGGATTACTTTTTTGAAGGATGCATGCACATTTTGGGACTTGAAGGAGGTGGACCCCATAGCTTCACATTATAACCACTGAAAGTTCTAAGACATTTTCTAAAATAACTGAAAATGTGTTCGTCTGAAAAAAGATTGACATATGTAAATCATGGGTTAAATATCATTTTTGGCCGAACTATCCCTTTAAGTCGCCATATTAAAATATATGTACGTAAATGTGTTGGATTAAGTAAGATTTCAGTCTGGTCTTCTGAATAATGCATAATTGGAAAATAGCACACTATTTTCACACACTATTATAAAATAGAGTACTTTTATGTCTTTTTTTTGTGGAAACTAGTGATGTTATAAACTGCGTTATATGGAAAAGAGTAACAAGTACATTCTGCTAAACATCTCTTTTATATCCCATTGAAGAAAGAAACAGGTCAAACATTTAAAATAACACAAAGGTGAGTAAATGATGACAGAATTTTAATTTTTGGGTGAACTATCCCTTTAAACATCTGTTGTTTCCATTTGTTCACTATTTGGAAATATAGGTCTTAAAATCATTAACAAAGACTTAAGGTTTAGGCAATAAACAGGAGGTGCAATAGCTGTATAGGTCAGTGAGGTGTCTGAGAGGTCTATCACTAACACTAATCATTATCTTTCTCCGTCAATATGCTGTACATCAGGGTTTCGATCACCGGCCTGTACAAACATGAATGCAAGGATGACAAATGCAGCTATTGGATTGTCGTATCTCAAAGCACACCATCAGTTCTCAACTATTTGATTGACAACCTGTATATTTGGGCCTTAGGGCAGAGGATTGTGGGAACTGTAGTGCACAGTGAATGTGTGTTGGAGGCCAGCAGAGTTGCTGAGTAGTGGATGATTATGCAGCCTTAAGGTGTTGATGGCTTCACTGGGCTGGCCTGGAGCTCCCTCCCTGTTGTGTTCCTGATGTTTCTTTCTTTCTCTCTCTCTTTCACCGTCTTATTTTTTTTTCTTCCTGGGGCTGGGCAAAACAGCCTCAGGGGACTGTGGGTAACTGTGATTGACAGCCAGATGCAGGCAGAGGTCGAAGCTGCTTTAAAACGTCAATGGGCTTTCATCTTGTAGCGGACACCAGCTCTCTTTATACACACACTCTTGCTCTTTCACTCTCTTTATGTGCTGAAACACACGTACACAATCAACGCAGAGTATGGTGCCAATGCATTCGTAATATAATCTGCACTGATTTAGCCATTACAGCTACGAGTGCACAAGATAAATTCATGATTTGAGAGATTTCTTCTGTCTTGCTGAAAGTAAAACAGTCTAGACCAACATAAACTTCCATGGTACAAAATTTGTTGGTCAACCAGCATGGTGCTTTTAATGAAGCTGGTTCACTGGAGACATGCTGGTTAAGCTAGTCAAAGTCAACATGAAATTAAAACTGACGATTCAAATTTTTTAAACTGAATATTGCAGTGTTTATTATACATAATTTATCTGTGCACATTATGTACCCTTGTAATCCCGAATCAAAATAACTTCCCTTCACTTGCAGCGGCTCCTCTCCTCTCCTCTCCTCTCCTCTCCTCTCCTCTCCTCTCCTCTCCTCTCCTCTCCTCTCCTCTCCTCTCCTCTCCTCTCCTCTCCTCTCCTCTCCTCTCCTCTCCTCTCCTCTCCTCTCCTCTCCTCTCCTCTCCTCTCCAATGATGTGCTTTTTGGCATGAGGGCGGGACAACCTGTCACCCACATGAGATTGCAGTAATGGCAAACCACAACGATCCAATCAATTCCCGATAGGCAAAATCAAGTCCCATCCTAAATTTTTTTTTCTTGTTTGAGAAGCCAAAGCCGTTTCACGTGGACATACGTCACAAAAGGAAAGAAAAGACTATCAGAACTTCTGTTTCATGCCAACTTGAGAAGCCTAACATATGCTGGAAAAAGTAAAAGTCTGACACTTAGATAGTTCGAGACTTTTCAAAATAATCAAATCGTGCTCTTATATGTGTGACTGAACAATATCACATTTTTGGCGTCACAATTGGGGGTTGGGAAAGAAAGTGTGCACAAACACACACACACACAGATCTGTCTAGCAGGATCTGGTGGTGGCGTCTCATTTCTCATCTGTTTCATCCTCCATGCGTAATCAGATTTCAGTGTTTGCTGAGGAAAGAGGACCACTCACTCTCAGAAAGACACGCCTCAGCCTCCCTGTCTCTGTGTCTGTCTGTGCCACCCCGATCTGGGTGTTAGCATCGTCTGAATTACAAACATGTCCTGACTTAAACGTTTTGGTAAGTGTAGTGCATGCTCTTGGTTCGTGAGTGATGTAGTGCTGGAGAGGTAATGCGAATCTTTATTATTAATGTGCATGTTGAAATAAAAATGCTAATCTTGTCCATATTAATAGCTTGAACGCTTCCCAGGTTGCCTTCAAGTCTTGCGTCCTCCTGAAGGGATTTCAGGGTCCACTTCTACACACAAGCGCACGTTATGATTCACTGTTCGTGTACACTTACAAATAGACAATGAGAGAGAGAGAGCTGTGGCCCCTGGCAGGGTAAATGGATGGCTCAGGTTACAGCTCTGTGAGTGCTGGATGAAGAGAGAGAAAATGAGAGAGAGAGAGAGAGTGAGAGGGCTGTGAAGGATATTCTGGATCACAAAAGGGTCAGAGGATGAAAAATAGATGGACGTGTTAGTTCAGCTCTGGGTGAATTCAGAACTGGTTCCTCACCTTCCCTCAGAGCTCACCTGACCTCCTGTCCACCAATCTTTTTAGGGATACACTGTGGAAGAGTTTAGAGGAGTGTGTACTGCTCAAAAGCACACATTTTTGGTCTGTTCCAAAAATCTAGGCATCATTTTCATGAATTGAAGTTAAATATAAGGAATAAAGTCACAATTGTGAGATAAAGTCAGAATTTTCCTTAGTGGAATAACCTGGATACAAAAGTATCTATATATTAACATATACATTAGCATTATATATAACATATATTAATGTTTTGGAAAAAAAAACATTCATTTGCAATCAGTTGCAAAGTTAGGAAGCCACTGTAAGTCATGTTTTAAAACAGCAGTAGTCACCTAAATCTGACTCCCTGCCTGCCCGTGTTTCTATCTGCTTTTGTTCAGATGTTTGTGAAGGGGTTGTGAGAGCCACACTGACCCAAATGAATTATGTCCCAGTTCTCCAGAGGCAGTGCGTCAACTATTTAGGGCATTCTGTGCAAGAGATTTTAGACCAAAGAGAAAGGGTGAGTGAGAAAGAGAAACACAATGGAAAGAAGAGAAAATATGCTGTACTAGTTAGGATGCTTCCACCTCATATGAAAACACATCATGGCCAGATTTACACTCAGGTCATTTTGAGGTAAGCTATTTTTACACAGACTATACTGTACGACACAGCTGTCAGTCACAGATGTTAAAGAATTATAGGTAGTGTTGTTTTGTTTAGGATGGCCGTGTCTGTGCAATTGATACTTCCCAGTGTGCAATCTGCACAAGAAGTGGACTACAGCCTCCCACTGTGGTCTGCATTGTTGTTTTTTAGCACTCCCCTCTACCCTGAGCCCTGACAGCACGGCACCAGCACCCAAAAACAACAAACACGTCCTGTAGACTTCAATCTGCACTTATAACACGCTACTGTCTGGAAAGACCATTTGCATTCATTAATTGTTTTCTCAATTAGAGGATTCAGCATTCAGGACTTTAATCAGGGCATTTAAACTATTTGGGTTGGAACGATTTTTTATGTTTTTGAAAGAAGTTTCTCATTCTCATCGGGGCTCAGAGGCTGCATTTTTATTATTTGATCCAAAATACAGTACAACTTAACGAAATGTGAAATACAAAAGTATGTATTCTTTTTTTATTCACACATTCATTTCAAAATTAAAAGGATAATACACTCAAAAAATGAAAATTCTGTCATCTACTTACCCTCGTGTCACTCGAACCCTGATTTCTCGCATCTATGGAGCACAAAACTCTTTTCCATGCAATCACTGTAATAAAGATTTTTTGAAAACAAATATTAGGCTACTACGTTACAAGGAAATGCTATTTCAGGTTTTCCTCATTCTGTAGCTTGCCATTTCTTTGTGTATGTTTTTGAAATTTATTGGCAATTTCTGAGTGAAAATTGCTTCTATACCACATTTTTTTTCAATGGTGACAATGTGATCGCAAACCAAAGATGTACCATATAAGTGACTGATATGCTGTAAGAGAAAACATTTAAGTCTTCTACAGCCATACAATAGCTTTGTGTGAGAAACAAACTAGTAATATCAGTATTGACTAAGTATGCAGTGGGTAGATGGCAGAACGCTCATTTTGGGGTGAATCGCTTTAAAGATAAGGTATAAAGGCTTGGCTTTAGAAGCCACGGAGGGCTAATCTGGCAAAATTGCTGTTTGTTGTTTAACTCCAGTGAAAAGCCGAACAGCTGGCCGTATACCACCCAATTACCTCATTCTTCTGTTCTGACAGGTTGAGTTTTATCTCCTGAGCAGATTACACATTGAATGTTTACAGTAAGTGACTGAGAGCAAGACGATGCCACTGAAAACAGATAAAAACAGCTAAATTAATGTATAGAGTTTAGAGGAAGGCAGTGATCCAAACGCCAGCACCAGCGCTTACATAACTTCCTGTCTCTCATGGCCTGATTTCTACTGTATGTTTGTATTTGTTTTTAAACTGACAATCATTCCCTGTACCTCCCGCTTCTGTCTTTTGTCTTTTCCTCTCTCTATTTGTCTGTCCACGAGGCGAAATGGAATGATGCAATTTTCTAATTCAGTCAAATAAAGCTCTCCTTTTGTCAGCTGTCAGAAGCCGGGCTTACAGAGGTCAGAGGTCGCAATGCTGCTCTTAGGAGAGCGCTCATCGATTAGCCGTCAAGCCGCTGCCGCCTCGTCTATTCCGAGTGGGAGCGATGGAGGGATGCTGAGCTCCATTTCCATAATTGCTCAGCGCCTTAAGTGCTGGTACCTTTAGAACAGAGGAGGTTGGAGGGAAAATAAAACAGATGCAGAAATTATAAGGCAAATACAGTTATTGAATATCAGTATATGAACGAACTGGGCAATATTGATCTGTAATTGAGCAGGAATAATTCTTCCAGGCATTAAAGCTTCACCTCTGTAGCATGGACACTCTCTTTCAATAGACTTTCATCATGAGAAATGAAACTTAATATCTGCAATCTAGTTTAGCTTAGTTTATCTCGTTCTTTTCTGTTAATGCGGCGCAATGTAATCTCAGATAGTGATAATGCTACCAAATCAAAATTTCTCTTCACTTACTCTTTGGATTTTTTGCTCTACAGACTGGAAATGACTTAACACCAATTCCAATTCATCAACAAAAGTAAAATTGAAGAATCTCATTGAGAAATCATATTGATTGAGCAATTTAAATACTCAATGACTCAATATTGATTTCCAGGCCTGGAAAAACCATGGAAATTAATTAAAAAGTCATGGGAATATTTAGTAAATTATTGTTTTTTTTTCTTCTAGTTAAGCTTTAGAGCTTGGGAATTCTGTATTAAAAAGCAAAAAATCTGTTTGTTCGACCAATGGCAGGTGGAGGTCTTCTGGGAAACCTGTTTGAAAACAATTATTATTGTTGGTAAATATATTTCATATGATTATATTAATGTTATAATAACAATATTATTATAAATATATTTAAAAAACAAATTCAATAAAAATATTTTGCATATATATATATATATCTACGCATATTATATATAATTAAAGCTTGTGAAAAGGCGGTGCTATCTGTTTGTCCAACCAATACCAGACAGAGAAAGTGTTCCTGGGAAACCTGCTTGTAAACAATTGTTATTTTTGCAATTTAGCTTTAAAATAGTATTATAAATATAATTTTACAATACTTCTCCCTGATTTGCCTTTTGATTGACCGACAGCCATCTCTTCAGCATCGTAAATGCCAAAGAGATGGAACAAACTAAGCAGAGCAGAGCCTGGCAGACAGCTCATCTGTTTACGATTTGAGTCCAGCCAGGAAGAGAGGTCACAGGTCAGAAGCGTGTTCTGAAAGGTGTATGCCGAGAGAGAAAGAGAGAGAGATATAGGACAGGAGGGATAAAGGGTGGTCCTGTCACAACATGGCTGCTTCCTTCCACATGAAGACCACTAAACCACAGCGTTTCCTCTGCCAGAGCGGTTTCTATCATTAGAATGTGGAATAACACTAAATTGACTGATGACGGTTGGCTCACGGAGCCCGTCTTAAGCCTAAAGGGCCCCAGATAGCTGTGGACATGGCTTTTATCGACCCCGCACTTGTGCGTATTAATAAGGTCTGCTGCTCACATTCACTCCTCTCAGATCTCCTTATCTGTGTTTCCTCCCACATGACAGATGAGTGTGTCTGGGGCGCAGCATGGTCAGACAATGGCTGTGTATGTGTGTGTGTGTAATGAGGAGTCCAGACCAGCAGCGCTGTGATTGCTGCTGATTTAGGGCTGTGCTCCGTGCTGTTAATGGTCTCACACTGTGATAGAGAGGTGGCTCTGGGTCCAGGGCCATATTTAACGGCCCCTGTTATTACTGGATGTCACTGATCACCCACATTCCACGTCTTATCGTTTAAGGTTGGTGGCTGAAATGTTTGAGGATAAAAACAATTAGATGTGAGATTTACATCTGCATAGTCATTTTTACAATAATGAGAGCAACGAGGACTGAAACGTGGAGGATAAACATTCACGGATGTGGCGGAGAGAGAGCCTCAGCGTGTGCTGTTTTATTGAAGCTCGCGTTCCCTGACCTCTACATTACTACATCATCAAATTACAAATTCCATTACAATGAAATGTTTACAGCGCTGCTGCTCTGCCCGATCCACACATCTTCCTGTGACCCGTCCGCGTGTCCGTGCGTATGGGAGGAGATGACTATTTGCCGAGCGCAGGGCCGTGCATGTGCATGAATACCGAGATTACACTCGAAATAGCAGATGAGAGTCTTTGGAGCAACCTGAATGAATATCTGGAGGTTTACATAGAAAGAAAGAGACACCTGTCTTGCTGTCACTGCATGCCATATGCAGCTGCACAGCCATTAAGGCGAATGTGCACACATTTGGTACAAACTTGCAGCTTTGAATCACCAATCTGCCTGTGGGTTATAAAGGTGCCGGATAACTAATCAGCACTCACATGGCAAGATCAACCTTTTTATTGTTGTGTTTAAGGTCTTAAAGGGACAGTTCACACAAAAAAGAAAATTATTATCATTTACTCACCCTCATGTTGTTCCTAATCAGTATGCTGTTATGTGGACAGTGGAAAAACAACTGAAGAAAAAAAAAAAATCACTTAGATCTTTACCGTACAAAGACAATTCAATGGGCTAATCCTAAAATTTGTCTATATGGCTTACTCCAAATAATTTTATTCATCAAGGATGCATTGAATTGATCAATGACAGTAAATACTTTTATAAAATAATTATTGTTCATTTGAACTTTCTGTGCATCAAAGAATCATGAAAAAAAATGTATAACAAAAATATTAAGCTGCATAACTTTTTAACACTGATAATAATTAGACATTATTCTTGAGCAGCAAATCAGCATATTAGAATGATTTCTGATGGATCATGTCACACTAAAGACTGAAGTAATGGTAATTTCATCACAGGAATAAAGTACATTTGAAAATATAATAAAATTGAAAACAGTTTTTTTTTAACTGTAATAATATTTCACAAAATTACTGTTTTTACTGTATTTTTCAAAAATGCAGTCTCTGAGCATATGAGACTTAAAATATCTTACCGACTCAAACTTTTGTGTGTGTGTATATACATACATACATACATACATACATAAGGAATGGGAGAAAGTTTATCCGAAACAATTACACACAACACATGATATAACAAGTGCATCATACAGAGTTTGTTCTTTGTAGTATCCAGGTCAAAGTCATGAACTGTATTAAGAAGACACATTAAACATGCATGAAGAAGGATTGCTGTTTGATTATGGGCCTGCTTGGGTTGAATTTACTGTGAGAGATTGGTTTTGCCTGTTTTGAAGTTGAATTGTAAATGAGTGCTTGTAAATTAGCTGCCTTATTTTTCTATTTAATGCATCATGGTATAAGTGTTCATGAATAGTGGTATGTTAATTAGTAAAAATGCTCTAAAAGCACCCAGGATTTATGTGGCCATCACATGGCCGCTTCCTGAGAGATGCAGAAAAAAGCAAAGGAAATGCGGGTGCACGGAGAGCTGGCTGGCTGGGTAAATAAATTCATAAAAGGTCCATGTGATATATGGTGCTGAGATCCTCACGGACAAATGCAGGAAATTTTTGTGACCTGAATTCACAGGAAGAATACCATAAATTTGATGGTGTTCGGTGCTCTTTCTTTCTCTCTTGTTCTCTTGCTCCTGGTTTGCATGATAAGTGGTTTAGCACAGATTCAGGAACGAGTTAGATTAAAGATTATTGTAGGAGGAGGGAAGGAGTACTTGACTCAATCCTTCCTTGATCCAACAGTGAATCTGGAAAGATTCATTCAATTTGTTTTTCAAATGAGGTGTGAAATTGGGCTCTGCCACTCCGTTGCCTATTTGTTTTGTTCCTACACCTTTGATTTGTTTGGACACCCTCAACGAGGAGTCGTCTGTTAAGTGCCACGCTCAAGCTGTGTAGGCAGATTAGCCTCGCTCTAAACACTTCGTAATTGAGCACAGAAGCAAACGGGGCCGCACAAGTGCATTTCATCTATCTTGTACACTTCTCTAGGTTCCTTTAATGTCCTCACCTTCCTTTCTTTTTCACTTCTTGCTTCACTCATTTGCACTGAGCTATACATTAAAAGACTCATGCATGCGCTCATGCAAGAGATGTACATATTTGAGTATGAATACTCCCTCAACCCAACCAACTAACATTGTGATTTCTGACAAAGTAGAAAAAGATAAACAAAATAAAAACTTCATACTCCCCAACCCCCACTTGCCTTCCACTTCAAAAGCACAACCTTGTCTCATTGGAAAAATTTGCCTTTACATACTATTCACTGCAGTTTCCAGCTGTAAAGAACATTAGTGGCAGTAAAACACTTTTATTTCTTTTCACACAAATTTTGATTACAGGCCAGGGTCAGATGATCTATTAATAAAGACTTATTTTCACACAGTTCCTTGCACAATACTATGTTATGACCTCAAAACATTTTTATCATAATACATATTGCCATTTGCATCACATAATCCGCTCACTCCATTTCTATGGCTTTTCTGATGTAGTAAACTTATGCTCAGTAGCTCACCTGGTTCAGGGTTGCCCTTGCAATGGAGAGCGCTCAGTTTTTGTGAACACTATTGGTTAGGATTAGAGTAGGGTTTAAACACATTAATCTTTTACCAGCCACACACAACAATTAACATAATAAAATGTTTCCAGTTTCAATGTTGCCAAAATGCACTTTTAGTGCCACTCACTTGACATTTCCACTTTGAAAGTGTGCGAAACGTGCATAAAGCAACATAATATTTTGCAGAAATGTCGCCACAGTTTTGTTTTTTTAATGAACCTGAGTTGCAAAAACAACACCAGGCTCATTAACTCTGTCTTCGCCTCTTCAGGAAGCTGGGAGGGAGACCCCAAAACACAGGCTGACAGAGATGCTCTGTTGACAGAAAGATGCTTGAGATGCAGAAAATAACAGCGTGTGTGTGGGACTGCAGGAAGGAGAGCTTTGCTACGCCGTGACCTTTAAACTAGGTCTCGCATCTGGCTTAAACCCCCTCTTGCACTCCCTGCTTCTGAAATCATCCCCCCTACAAGGGACAGGAAGCTGCTTTTCCCTCATCCTTCCAAAAACAGACCAGACAGACCACCACACGGCAGCCAACCTCCTTCCACTGTCACAAAAACATACACTCAATCCAACAAGGCACAAAATTCAAACGGAAGGGTATCCCTTGGTAGTTTAAAAATAATAATGTTTAATAATATAGTTTAAAGACTCTGTGTATATTGGTGCAAGGGGGGTTAGTGAGAGTATGGCAAGTGGACGTTCCCCCATGTTGCTCCAGGCAGCAGCTTCAGCTCTGGGTGATGTATAGCCAGGCAGGCTGTTTCCACGGGAACCAATCCATCACACCACCGTCAGCCGTCAACAGGCCTGCCCCGTGCAGCACGGCCCGACCTCCAGTCACCACAGGCACTGAGCCAGGAGAGAGAGAGAGAAATAAGAGCAGACCTCACTACTTTACAATGGCTGTTATCGGTGCTTCACTGATTGTGATCTGTAACACGCGGCCGGGCGACAAAACGGCCTGATTGACACGTCTGCTGTCCTCTGGGATCAGCGCTTGCTGAGTTACAGCTCACCTGTAACATGCAGGTTAGCGTGTCTTAGGGTTTTGGACTATGGCCGTCACCATTCACTTAAAATGACACATGGCCCACCTACAAACAGTGATGTCATGCATGAATAAATCTAAAAACGTAAACGTTTTTTCCTCTATACAGATGATAACGTTATCAAAATGATTCACACGGATCCACGAAACCGACTAAAAACATTATGGATGTCAGATAAGTAGTTGTCAATGTCACTACGCGTCTGCGCGCATACACATTCAAACGCGAATGCCTATAGACTAAACACGTAATGCGCATGTGCATGCCCTCACCGTTTTCACAGATTCACATTATTTAAGTTTACATGGAGATGATAACGGTATTGTTTTCAAAACTCAAAACCTTTCAAAACCTATTTCAAAGTTTGCATTCCCAGACAAACCAAACCGCCGTTGTCATTTAAATTAATGGCCAGAACGCATTAAAAGTGTTCTGTTTTCAGTTGAAAACGGTGTCGTGTAAGCGGCCCCTAAATTAATAACTAATGATTTTTACAACGTAAATGAATCAATGCTGAATTTACTTAAACTGGACAATGACTTTCTTCTAGAGCTGCTGTACAGCCAAAACAATCTGTTAATACATTTTTTGTTAATTAATTAATTTCCTGTTATCACTGTAAAGCTGCTTTGAAACAATAGTGTAACAAGCGCTATATAAATAAAGTTGACTTGACTTGACCATTGTATCATTTTTATTTAATATTGTATAATTTTGTTTGTAAGTTACTCAATATTATCTTGCTGTTCATAGGACTGGCACAAAAGCAATTTCATACTTAACACTTGCAAGTCTTATTCTGAAAAAAAGCTTGTGAAATTGTGAAAGCCGTTGTGAAATAGAAATTATGTCCAGGTCACATTTATAAAAAAATTATATTATATATTGTATATTAAATTATATATTATATATATATATATATGAAACCTCTCACATTTTTGCACCTGCAGAAATACAAATTTCTGTTAGGAAAATGTTGGTACAAAATACACAATGTAATCAGCTTAATCATACCCACAACCCACAGTAAAACAGAAATCTTGCTGGTCTGAAATTGCTTAATTTTGTCACATTGAAAAGTCTATTTGAATTGACCTTTTAATGACATATATTCCATATAGCCTATATGTTCAAACCTGAATTTAACTGGCTGATAACCCTGTGCCCTCATCACAGGGCCTTCAGGGATGTCCACTAAGCCAATGTCTCTGGCTGAAGCATTAGAGATCAGCACCTAAAGAGAGAAAGAGACAGAGAGAGAGAATGAGATAGATGAGAGGAATGTAAGGAGGGGTAGACAAAGAGATATCCAACAGCCTGTCGTACGCCTCATTACAGCCTAAACGAGTGAGGCTGCGAGAGGAGGAAAGCACCGCGGATCTCCCTTCCTCACCTCATCCATCTCTTCATCTGTCCCTCCAGTCAGCCATCAGTCTGCTCTGACCTCCCCTGCTCTTCTGTAATCTAGCAGAACTGGCAGGGAACCCCTGTCTGTTCTTAGAGCTGTGTTTGACAAGGACTGAATTCACTGGCTGGTGTTTACCGGTCAAAAAGAGAAAGAGTGTGAACACAAGCAGAGTGACTTCAGAGAGAAGCTGAAAGATTCAGCTGCTGTCAGAGAGATCAGAACAAAAGTAAACACTGTGACTGCACGCGTGTTTCTTTTTTAATCTGCTTCCATCTTTCCATTTCTGTCTTTTTTCTGTACCGTACCGACATTCCAGGTGACTCCCCCAGTACCCCTGCTGGCTTGAGGTGCCAGGCCGCTGATGGCAGGGCGTGTGGATTTCTGCTGTTGCTTTTTATAATTTGGCCCGGAAATGTCGACAATCGGCCCAGAGTAATGAGCGGCACTTGCGGTCTTAGTCCTGACAATAGTAGGAAGACCTGTGTTGTGTGTAGGAGAGTGAGAGGGGGTGTGGGCCTGAGCAAACTACATGTGTCTGTGAATGTTTGTCAGATGCATGTTATAAAACATGGTACACACATTTTATTTGTTATAGTTCTATCTATCTATCTATCTATCTATCTATCTATCTATCTATCTATCTATCTATCTATCTATCTATCTATCTATCTATCTATCTATCTATCTATCTATCTATCTATCTATCTATCTATCTATCTTGTCAGAAAGATAAAATATATTATATCAATTGCATATAATAATTAATAACAATATTAATTGTTCTCAACATAGTAGAATTAATTTATTTGAGATAAATTGATAATACAAATTATAATTATTAAACATTGATTTCTGCAGGTGCAAAAATGAACCAGTAAATAAATAAATAAATAAAAGTCACATGTGTGACAAAAATGTGCTTAATTGTCATGAAAGTGCTGCATTAAAATTATTGTGACAGCTTTCATGAAAATTAACACATTTCCTCCCTATACATTCCCATTTAGTTTTTAGCTCCAAATCCACAAACACACTCTAGAACTGTAGGTACTTTTATTTACAATTCTATCTCATCTCTACCTGCCTCCTCAGACAGCACAAACCATGAGTCAATAAGTGTTTGCTAGAGCAGTGTTTAAAAGTGTGCCAGGATGTTGTTAATGATGAAGAGAATGACGACTGTTTGAGGTGTCTGTCAGGAGCGTGTGTGTGGCATCTCAAGCGACTCGTCAGGCTGAGAGGTGTGAATGCTGGATGACTGTGCTGTGACAGCGAGTGTCAGAGGCGGTGACGGCAGTTCCCATTGCTGCTTCCTGTAGCCTGGCGAAAAACACAGAGAGAGCTCCGTTCCACACGTTATAGCAATGACGATAACAGAGCTGATATCAGTCACGTGAGAAATAGGAACAGCAACGGGACATTTATCAGCTGATATAGTTTATATGCGCTTGATATAGTTATCAGCCGTACAGTATAATATCACTAAGATAAACTTCTAGTCTTCATAGCGCTACTTAATTACATACTCATTTCACATACTTCTTCTGGCAGCATATATAGTAGAGACGTAGCCATATTCAGACATATGTCTTGTTTAAATGCATTCTGCAGAATTCCCCAGATGTTCCTCCAAAATCTGTGAAGACAAAACGGAAAAAGTACACATTTCATGTCAATCTACTGGGATTCTTCATTGTGAGCATCAAACCAGCAAACTTCCGGTTATCATCCTTTAGCCTTAACCACTACCGGACCACTGCCAAAAGAACAGGAAGAGAGGAAACTCATAATAAACACAAACTCAAATGTATTACAGATGCACAATATACTAACTGTCATACTGACATGACATCTGTTTGTGCATGAGCAGTAAACATGAATGCCTGCACTGGCACAGAGCGCCGCCAACAGCAGAAGTACAGCTTTGTTTTTCTCACAGCGCATCTTCCTGCTCCTTTAATCTCTTTTTTTTTTATTTACTTGACTTTCACAAAGTCTGAGTTATTATCAGACTTTGACAATCAATCCCACTCATCTGAGATACAAAAATAGCAGAACAAAGTATTGCTGTGAGCTGAACGAGCTCAAGTAATTAATTAAAAGAGAAGCCGTCAATGTACAGGCAATTACGGTCAACAGCAGTCCAGGATCAAAGCCGCTCATGACTGCATACCCTCCTCAAAATACTCTCCGTTTTATTAACAAATAACTTGTAAACATGTCTTCTCTATCATTTTAAATACACAAGTCTTTTGATGATACTGCTGGTCTCAATATAAGAACATGCAGGCATTAATCTGAGCACGTTCTGTTCTCCGTCTTCAAACCCAGGCCGTCACGCAGCCGTTTGCGCGTTTTATTATTTCTTTACTTGTCAGGATTTCTAATGCTTTCAGTGCAGATGCTAGCTTATGAACCCTCCTCATTAATTTGAATACTCCTTGTTTATTTCTGTCAAACTGTTTCTTGCCCTTATAATACTAAAATGTAAATAACATAAAGCTAATTCAACGAGGCAGCATATTTTTATTATTTAAACAACCTTCACAAATCAAAAAGGAAAATGCAGGACTACTTAGAAGCTTATACTTACAATTTAATGTGACGTGACATCATGTAATAGGACAAACTTTGTTTGCTTTCTTTTTTCAGTGTAAGAGTTCAATAAAATATATACAAATAAAAAATCATATTTTTTTTTTCATAAAATACACTTACATTAAAGTAAAGAAAAATGACAGAAAAGACTCAGATTCAAAGATATAATGTTAAAAAATGTATCAGAAACACTTTAAGCAGCACAACTGTTTTCAACACTGATAATAATAATAAATCTTTCTAGAGCACCTAATCAGCATATTGAGACTAGTGTAATGGCCTGAATTAAAATATATTTTAAAAGAAATTAATATAGAAATAAATAGTAATAATACATAGTAATATATATGACAATATTAATATTTTACTCTATTTTGGATCAAAGTACACTGTAAAAAATGATTGTAATTTTAACGGTAAAAGACTGTAAAAATGCTACAGTGAAAAACTGTTAATTGGTTAACAGAAAGTTTCCGTACTATATACGGTAAATAACTGTGATAGATCTAACGGTACATTTAATGTAATTTTACTGTAAAATACCGTTACATTTAAATAAAATTTAAATAAATTTACAGGTTTTGAAAGTGAAAAAGAACAACTCATTGTATAATTTACAGTGAGAAACCGTAAATTGACATTCCCACAATTTCCTGTGTGACACTTCACATTTGATGTATTTTTGTTGAAATAACTATGTTTCTTCATAGTTTTCTTTGTTTTTTCTAATCAGTTATGTACATTAGGGTTTTATGTTACATTTAATGTTGTTAAATTAATGTTTATTGCATTTTTAAAATTTCATGTGTGTTACCGTGATGGTGTTTAATGTTTGTGTGAATGACACTGTGCAGCTGCTATAGTATTAACTTTCTTGTGGAAGAGCTGCTTGTGATGAGCTTTGATTGATCATGTGACTATCATCACTGCTGTGATTGGTGGTTATCAATGTATTATGGTACATAAGGTACATAAATAAAATACGGTTTATTACTGTAAATTTTAAGTTAAGTCTGTAAAACCAATAACGGGTTGCTACCGTATTTTTGACGGTAAAGTTCTAGCAACCACAGCTGCCGGTTTTTTACCGTAAAAATCACGGATACATTTTTTACAGTGTACAGTAATACAGCTATTGTGTGCATTAGATAATTATTTTTAAAAACATTAAACATCTTATTGTTCATTCTTAATTTCTTTCTTCTCAGGCAAATGTATGTTATAAATTTAGTTGGAAAACAAGACTGGGAATAAATCAGGTGGGTGGGGGAATCACACATCTTTTATATTTTGTAGCTTCTATAGTTTAGTTTGTAGTATAGTTCATAGTTTGTGTTTCAGAACCTGTGTGTGTGTTTGTTTCCGCCTTGGATGATGGGTCGAGCTGCTCTCTGGTGCTGCTGTTTCCTGGACAGAAACATTCCACATTTGCTTTCCATTAGCACTGGCCTGTAAAGCACAAACTCACACCAGTTCCCACAATTTCCTGAGAACGACTGAAACAATCTCTGCTAGGCAAAAGCAGAAAACAGCAGAGACAACTCATGATGGCTTCTCAACACCACTCGTATCTCTGCTCTGGAGATCCTTTACCGTGACAACATGTTTACCTAGATATATGCTTACTAGTTCAGATGTCCTCTGGGACTTTGGAGACAGAGACAAATATGTGAAGAAGATAAAAAGAACAACAGATCTCTCTTCATCCAGAACTACTCTTGCTTTTTTGTAAATGTGGCTGTCATGATTACGAACAGCTTAAAAATACAGTACAATACCTTTATGGTGGAGTTCACAAAGATGCGGCGGTAATTGCAGTGTGTGTGTGTGTGTGTGTGTGTTGTATTTTGAGACTTAAAAAGAGATCTTGTGTGACTGAAAGGTGTCGTGATGGGGTGTGGGAGGTGAGGAGTTGTCATTCAGTCCCTGAGGAATTGAGAAAAAAGATTGTGGGAAGGAAACAGAGAGGGAGAGATGGAGAGAGGGGTTCAAGGAAGGTTAGGAGGTGTGTTTGCTCCGGTGTGTAATGAGAGCTCAGAACCCAGTGCGTGTTCCTCCTACGAATATTCACTGAGCCTTTCATCAAAGCGCCATCCATTCGCCATCTTTCACAACCTCCTCCACAGTGCGCAAACACAATCCGTATACAGAGAGGTGCAAAAGTTGGAAATCACTGGTGAAAATGCTTCTCAATGTAACACAATCGGTTATTTTTAGTGAATCAAAAGCACAACTGGTTCTTTCTAGTAAATCTAGGAAACATATAGCTAAAAACAAACAATACGACTTAAATCAATGCCTGTAAAAAGACAAAAGTCATTAAATGTGTGTGCATGTATTGTTAAATGAAATTCTCCTAATTTGTATATCTCATAATATAAACACTACGGTGTGGGGTTGGTAAGTGTTTTTTTTTTTTTTTTTTTTTTGGTTTTGAAAAGTCTCTTTTTCTCACCATATACAGTAAAAATATAGAAATATAGAATATTGTGAAATGTTATGATGTAATTAACTGTTTTCTATTTGAATATATTTTAAAATATCATTTATTCCTATGATGACAATTTTTTTTTTTACTTTAGTCTTCAGTGTCACATGATACTTCAGAAATCAGTCTAATATGCTGATTTGGTGTTCAAGAAACATTTCTAATTGTTATAAATGTTGAAAACAATTGTGCTGCTTAATCAGTTTAATGCATCCTTGCTGAATTTCCTTTTAATACTTAAAGACACATTAATGAAACCGTAAAGCAACCAACATCATTAAGACGAATCTGAGACGAAACAGTTATATTTATTACGATTCCTGTCACATTTGTATCTCGCAAGCACACATGCACTCAACTCCCAAACTGACATTTTAAGGTCTGTGGTGCACATGCTCACTCCAACAATGATCGTCTGAAGAAGGGGTCACTATGTGTCAAGGAGGCATGCGTGGCATGGTGCCTCTTATTTATTCTCCCTGCTTGCCACAAAAGTCATCACAAAGCATCCCATAATGGTGGCTGTGGGGCTGCATTTTAATGAGCCGTTATATGAGAGGTCTGCCTCACAACGAGCTTGTCTTACACAGGTCAGAGGTCGCGACCCCTAACACACCGTGTGTTTACCCGCAGGCAGCAGTGCGAGCTTTTGAGAGGAACTGAGATTAACGCACAATATCATTGCCTGTGGTTGATTTAAAGCCAGTCACAGATTTCCCCCCTCACAGTTATTCCATATGGTGACTTCGCCGTTTAAGGGCAACAGTCAAGACCTGCATGACATGCCACAGAGAAAACACATTGGAGAAAGAAGCAAACATTTTCAGTTACATTTTGTCACATTTTTTGTTTTGTTTATATATATTTGTTTATATATATATATATATATATATATATATATATATATACTTTACTTGAAGTGTTGACATTTTTTATGGTTTTAGTTTAAGTTACCAATAACAAGCCTGATTTGCCAAGAAAATTACCATATTTAAGGGATGGTTCACCCTAAAATGAAAATTGTCATAATTTAGATCAATTCCTGATCTTATTGTACATGAGTTACTTGAGTACTGATCCAAAGAAAAAGGATTTTCTTGAACGTTAAACATTTCTGCTGATGTCACTTAGGCCACATAAGCTTGTGGTTAATATTATCAAACACCCAAAAAGCATTTTAGGTGTTATTTTAGCAAACACAAACTAAAGCCTGGCTCACTTTTTATGATCAAATCAATTCCCGACTAAATAAAGTTGATTTTCTTCCTCTATAAGCATCCTGTTTCACCCAGGAAAATCACTTTACACAAGCAAAATATGTTGGTATGCTGTTTCTTTGACTTGAAATCTTCATGTTGACATCCCAGCCCAGTGGTTTTAAGCTTGCCTCCTATAAAAGTGCTGTAGCGGAATCACAGTATCTGATTAGGCTTTTACAGCTCTCTGGCTCTATATCACCTGCACCCAGCATGCATTGCTCCAGCTTTACTGAGGCTGTTTGCATAAAGCAGCACAGATCAATAGCAAGAAATCAAAATCCTTGCTGCTATACAGCTCCATGAAGGGTTTTGTAAGTGTGTGTGCATGTGTCTAGAGCTTCTTTACGGTGTATAATGTGTCCTCCATGTAACTCCTCCCTTTCTCGTACAAACAACACGCACTTAATCAGGGCAGACGATTTGCTTTTGGTTCTGCAGTGTGGTCCGTGTATGTGTGTGTGTGTGTATGTTTACCAGTGCATTGTTGTGCCCACATGATAATTGAATGTGCGCTCAGGCAGCATCCGTGCTAGCGTTCCAGCTCACACTTTAATTAGTTTAGCTTTGTGTCTGCCGGCTCGGCCATCAGTCGCCAATCAATAGCACTCCGGAGAACAGAAGGGCTCTATTGGAAACAGATACGTAAGCTTTGTAGATAGCACTGCTCATGCACCCGCTCCACATACCTCAGACGGCTTTAAATGTGTCCGATGTTAAGAGTGAACATGCTTAATTGTACAGATAAATGAGGCCCCTGAACCTGGTTTTATGTATGTGAGTGCATGAGTAAGAGAGGTGTCCTTGGTTATTGCTGTTCAGTTATTGCTTGGCTCAAAAAAAAAAAAGAGTGGTGAGACAGGGCTCTATCGGAATTCAATGGCTGCTTTGTTTAAACGTTCTCATTCTCCATTTTTCACCTTTATGAGTTTTCCCTTCCTCTAATCCCATTCACTTTCACTATGGCTCACTTTGCCCCAAACTTACTTAAACGCAGGCCTAAATATCAACAAATTAGATTTACACCAGCAGCATTTAAAACAAATTGTTGAAATAAGTTCAGTCCTTTTCGCTGCGAGAGCCATTCCGGCTATTATTGAATAAAAACGCATTGTGCGGGCAAAACAATTATGCACTTTACTGTCGAATAGCAGAAACGATTTCAGAGTGCTCGCCCATTCATCATATTTACGCAATTTAATAATTTCAGATTTTTACAGTGTATTATGGGTGCAGTTAAAAGCGAGAGAGGAGGAGGTAATTGTAAAGCCTGTCAGCATTAGTTAAGTGTGTGTAATGGCTGGGTATCACACACTAAATGGCAGTTGTAATATTTAGATCCTCTGCTCATTACCTCCCGATCTGCCTCCTGTGACCCGCAGCACCGGGCCTCCGCTCTCTCTAATGAGGGATGGAAATTACCGCTTCAAGAAATGAAACACAATTTATTTAGGGGAAGATGCAGCACACAATGAAATTACCACAAATAGCTCTGAAAAATCGGCCCAATAACGCAGGCTTGTGTTTATTACGTCGGAAAAGCCCAAAAAGTTCTTATTAGAAGTTAATGGAGATAAAAGGAAAGCGAATTTTAGACTGTTATTGCATTAGCACGTTCAAAATCTAGCACATGTTTGTGCACAATATCTCAGAGCTATTTTATATTAAAACTCTCTCAACGGAGAGTGTGGACGATACGGAGTGGTGAAGTGCTGGCCTGCTCTTTGGCTCTCTCCAAGACTGTCTGTTCCTTCTTTCTCTGGCCTTAAAGACGACTTGAAATCTAAATGTTTTGAGGTTTTAGATCATGTCTGTTGGCTTTGAGACCCTCTATATGATTGTGTACTTGAGAAATTATCGTGAAAATGTAAATTGGTGTTTGTTATGTATGCATTTGTGTGATTTGGCTGCTACCTTGGCCAGGTCTCTCTTGTAAAAGAGATTCTGAATCTCAATGGGACCTCCTGGTTAAATAAAGGTATAATAAAAAAAAAATTTTTAATATTTAAAATTTCTGTTCTGGGAAAACAGACCATTTCTTGATTGCTCTTTTTGCCATACACAATTCTTTTGTCCAATAAAATGTTGTCTTGGCAACTGAAAACCGTGAAAAAATAAATAATTAAAGCTAGAAAAAAAGAAAAGAAAAATATATATATATATATAATAAAAAAAATTACTAAAACAAAACAAAACAAAATTCCAATAAAAACTGAATATTTAAAAAAAAATTGCTAATTCAAATTCCTAAACTGTAATATATTAAATCAATAATACTAAAATAACATTGATTTAACAAATCTAGCTTGACAGCAAGTAGCAAATCATGATACGCAAGTGTGTTTTTTTTTTTCAGTTGAGCTTACTGTTTCAATTGAAAACATGGTGGAAGACTGTGTTTGCAAAACAGTGATCACTGTGATAAATTGCTTATTAACACATGTTATTGCTCCATGTGGTCAGGTAGAATCACAACCCTGCTTGAAAATCCAGCTTAAGCTGCTAGCTGTGTTTTTCATTAGACCATCTTGCACCAGCAACAAACCATCTACCAGTAGTCATACCTGCTAAAGGTGGTCATGCTGGTTTTTGGAACACGTACCGTGTTCTGTTTCAGCTAGTTAATTACCATCTTAGCCATGCTGCCGTTCCAAAACAGATCCACCCAAACATAAACACACACACACGCTTCCCTTAGCACAAGTGCCACTTGAGATTTCTATAGAGAAATCTGACTTCTAACAACAAGGCGGGGGGGAGGTATGGGAGGAAAAAAAGGCCCGAAAAACAAAAGGAGAGGGTGTGTTAGTGCTGAAAATGGCCCTGAGTATTTGCATGGAGAATTCCAGCAGCCATTCGTTTCAACACAATGCCAAAACAGACTATAAAAGTTGGAAATGGTGCTTACGAGAAAATAAGCAGAGGAATAAGGTTTTATCTTCTTTTCCTGAAGCGAATATAATATCAACACTCCCGTGCCTTTGTGTGCGTGCTTTAAGGATCTAAGTTAAGCCATGTCTCTCCACCCCGATGCTCTCCACACCCTAATGTCGGAAATAAGCGGAGCCTCAGAGATTCATTAGAAAATTGAATGGAATCAAGAGAGTCTGAGGGCTGAAAAACATCCCCTTAATAAGACGGCTAGTAACATAAAAGCAGCTCACAGCCAAGGTCCTTTATTTTCAAAAACCAGTGGAGCCTTTGAAGAGGGCTTAAGAACAGAGCAAGGGAAGAGATGAATAGAGTGCAACGGAGGGATATCCTTGGAGAACTATTCCTGTCCCACGAGGGAAGTGATGGAGGCATGGATGTGCGCATGTTTGTAGCAGTCTCAGCAAGCTTGTCAGCCCGTGTGTGTTTGTGTGTGTGTGTGTGAACATTTACAGCATGCTGGAGCATGTGCACCTGTCACACTAGATGGCACACGTGTAGCTGCGAGTGCTAAAGGTGAGGAGTGTTCAACGCTTATGTGTGCAGGTACTGTACGTGTGTGTGTGATTAACCTTGTACTTGCTCTTTTGCCTGTCTGGCTCATGGCTCAGCTCAGCTGAAGTCTCTCGTCTCATTCATATTTGATAGACAGGCCCAGACCTAATCTGATAAAGTGCACTTCAGCCTTGGTGTCTTCTGATGAACTTCTAAGTGGGAAGTGCAAAAGTGTGTGCGTGCATGTGTGTTTATAATGAGTGTATGTGTGTGTGGGAGAGAGAGGGTTGGGGGATTGGGGGGGATGGGGGGTAGAGGATGGATTGGGGCTAAATCGATGTTGATTTATAATTTACTATTGCAAGAACCTATCACTTTATGTGAAGCCTGTATCCAGCCTCATCTATATTACATTAGGACAGAAGCTCTCGCTCTGCACTGGACAACAGACTTTGTGGTGTGGAAGGGGGGCTGGTCGATCCACACACACACACACACACAGGCTGTAACAGCAGGGCCTTCAGGAAGACACATACACTTTCGCTTTGAGAAGCTGACAGGCCCCCTTAGATTTTTGAGCCAAGTGGATTTTGAATGCAACATCCCATAACACTGTTTGTACTTCGGAAAACTGAGCAATCATTGTGGGGACAAAAATCGCTAATTTATGTCTAAATTTGGTCTGTCCAATAAAATCACACCTTTCATAGATCATTTGCTTTAAAATGAATAAAATAATCTCACCCTCATGTTGCTCCAGTTAGGTAGCAAAATGCCAAAACTGCTCTTTTAAAAACTAAAAAACTGATAACTGGCTGTCAAGATCCATTGCAATTTTGCTTTGTGTATTAAAAAGAAATACCAAGTTCTGGCATGAAACTCTAGATGGCGCTGTCTGATAGGTCCCTAACTCATTTGATAGCGATCGCATTATTGCATAGCGCTGATTGGTTGCTGTTGCATTAACGGCCAATGACAGCGGCTCAACATTCAAACAAAAACCGGTAGTGTTACTGTTAGCAGTCTGCAGCGCGCTTTCAGAAAGCATCTGAAATCTAACATCGAAGATAAGTGCACACTCTTTTACTACATACTGTGTGGTTTGTTTGGTTTATTAATTCCTAAATGACCAATCATAACAGTTTAATTGAAGCATTATGTTAACAGTCTTGTAGAGTGATTTACTAAGCATAGGCCTATAAGCTGCAGCGTTTAAGCAATTGTGTTCATGCCGCAGCAAGCGGTCTATTCTATGTAATTGCTGTGAGGATATGCTGTCTAAGCTATGGATATGAGAAAAGGTTAATGTGAAATAAGCACTATGTTTAGCTGCATACTCTAATAACACATTCATTTATTTCCAAGGGCAATGTTTTATTTTGGTATGCATGTTTGCGGTTGATTTCAGCTCCACATAGGCCATTATTGTTAAACCATTCGGCAAGGTAGCCCAGGTACACATAGTCATAAGCCCTATTCGGATGGGATTAATTTTACAAGGGTATGGAGTAATGTAATTTTACCACAGGACGTCTGAAATATGAATGGCCAATACGCACGGGATAAGATATCTAAGTAAAACTAGCTGTCACCCTCCTGTCGTCATGTGCGCATTACGTTGCTTCCTGATATCATGTGCGCAAACACATATAACCTGTTATGTCTGGTCGAACGATGTATTAATTAACTTCAATTGGATTGTGTTGGTAATAGGCACTTACCTAACGCTTAAAGATTTTTTTTGCCTCTAACAAGTGCTTTCGATCTTCTTTCTGATCTGAATAGTATGTGGAAAACACTTGAGTTTTGCCACTGACTTGTCCCAGCGTCTAGAACACAACTGAACAGCATCTCCATACTTGAAAAACCGTGGAAAACTACTTTTAAACAGGAAATTGTGAAATATTTTAGCACATATTTACAGTGGGTCTATTCGCACGGGATTAGTATTAGGTAATTTTTCCAGACCTTTTTACTGAAGGTAAAAGTCGCCGCAATCTTTACTGACATTGTCCGTAATTATTACTGAGATGGCACACTCAGATCGGAACTAAAAGCTCCGGTAATTATTGCTTTACCCCACCTCTCCATGTTAAACTAGTCCCGTCCAAATAGGGCTATAGGCCACTAGAGTTAAGCCATTCGGCAAGGTAGCCCAGGCACACAGAAACCCTACATTAGGGATGTCATGAGAACCAAGGTACCAAGTCGGTATCAACATTTTGAATTCCTGACCTGTTTTTCCTGACTTGTATCTATTTATGCTACTGCCTCTAATGTGTTTATTCATTCTTATTTTATTACTGACTATCGCAACAAATTACCTCATAAAATCACAAATACACTGAGTGAGCAAACATTGAGTGAAACTTTGGTATCGAGTATCGTGTCCTTTTGGTCGTATCGGTATCGACTACTAGATTTTTGGTATTATGACATCCCTACCATCCATCTTCCCCATCTCCACCTGTATAGATCTGCTACGTGGGGTTATTTAATGTATGTTGTCTTACATCCTCACTGACAATGTCTGTGAATGTATTGGCAGCAGCAAGTCTCTGTACTTGCTCTGCAGCAGCATAGCAGATCTATTTCGCCAAGACCACATACAGTTACATTGCCATATCCACTATATTTTGGGTATACTAATGGGTATTAGCAAGGCTTTGCAATCTTTATGCTGCTTCATGAGACCTTTATTAAAAGTTTAGTATAAAGTTCAGCTGCACATCTAATTCAGCTATTACTATCAAATGCAAATTCATTAAAAAAGTTAACTAAAGAAGAAACAAAGCATTTCATTTTGAAAATATTTCATTTTTTCATTAAAAAGGAAAACATTTTGTTCTATTGCTGTCATATTTTTTGACAGGATGAGTTTGTATATTGGGTTTATGAGAAAATGCTGTCATCTCTCTGCTTTATTAACAATCATAGATTACTCCCTTGGCACACAACAAAGACCTTTTATCTGTCTCCCTCTCTCTCTCTTTCATACTGTCTTTCTCTTCTCTCGGTGTAGTATTGATGAGGGAGGAGGCAGTGGCTGTCAGTACTATGCTGACTGGGTGAACAGCAGGCATATGGAGAGGTCAGGCAGGGCACCACAAGACCCCTCTGTCTGCTCTGGCCAAACCGCTACACCCCACTGAAAGAAAATCAATCCCATCATACCACAGACACATATTCCCCTCCCCTTCTCCTCTCTTCCTTGTGTTCCTCACCTCTGTTTTATCCACACACACACACACACACACACACACACACACACACACACACAAAATCTTTATAAGATGTTATTACTGGGCTCCTCTATATTAAGTCTACACTCTTCACCTTATCGCACGCTTTCCTTTTTAAAAGCTCTATGACTCACTTTATGAAATGAGTGTGTGTTTTTAAATGCTGTATGAATGAAACCTGAGCTTTTCTGTCTTTGATTAAGTATTTTCAATATATAAACACCATGGTTTTCTTTCTTTCTTTTTATTTCGAACAACAAAAAAGATGAAAAAAAAACCTATAAAAATACAATCAGTATGCTACAACATAACGAAAAAAACCTCGAAAAAAAAGAACAATATCTATAAAGTATTATAACAATAATTACAATGTTCGAAAAGGAGCAGGATGAAGCAAAAGCTTATTAGAAGGTTTTATGTACTAAAGTTGAATTCAAGTACATACTGAGCTGGGCAAAAAACTTCTGTTTCCTATGTTAATTTTTTTATGTTTACAGTGTGGTTTTATATGAAACACATGCAAACTTGCTCTTCGGTGTGACTATCGGCCCCTGAGGTTATACGTGTTGTCATGGCGACTTGCAGCCAGACAAAAAATGGGGTAATTAGCGTCGGAACAGTTGATTGGTTTGCGGCAGTAATTAACACAGGTGAGGTTAATTAGTTCCCATGAAACCAGTCAGTCTCTGCAGCACACACAAGGGAAAAGCATAGGGAAAAAAAAACATACACATTTACACGCCTTTAGTTTATTACTTCTGAAAGTTGGGAAGAATTTTAATATGCATGGTAAGGTCCCCTGTGAGAGAACGCAAGGAGAAAGTCAGCCTCATTAATGGAAGCGGGACAAACCTGAGCGAGATGCTGTCTCTATCAATAACATATAGCTAATTCCACACATACACAGGTGCCTCTGTCTGAACATGTAAAGTGCCAAACAAGATATCATTCTTTTTGTGTCCAGCACATCTGCTTCATGCATCCATCTGTCTGTCTGCCTATCTATCTATCTATCTATCTATCTATCTATCTATCTATCTATCTATCTATCTATCTATCTATCTATCTATCTATCTATCTATCTATCTATCTATCTATCTATTGTAAAGAGTGTGGCTATAGTAAGCGCATGACACAGGAGATTCAGAACAGTAAACAATCTTTTTAATGAATCCAACAGAAATGCGTTGGAAAACTCAGGAGCTAGAATAATCTACAACCATGTAAAGCAAATATGAAACGGAACACTGAACAAAGGAAGCTGAGGACTCAAGTACAAGGCAGAGCTAATGAACCAAACTGAAACAGGTGCGTAATTAATTAGGAGCTATGGAAACTAATAAGCACAGGGAGCACAGGGAACACAGGCAAATCAGAACAGGGAAAACAGAACACAATGACAGTAAAACAGAACTATACAGAACAGAAAATACCGGCAGGAGAAACCAGAGAGGCAATGATGGTGGGAGGAGCCAAGAGCAGGAGGAGCCAGAGAGGGACCAAGACCACAACCAGGCAGAAGGAGTTGGAGGGAGGAGCCATGGTGGAGATTTGGCAGGTTTAACTAGAGGGAAGACAGACGGAGAAGGAGCCGATGGAGGTGAAGACCCAGGTGGAGCCAATGAGATCAGGCAACATCGATGGATCAGGAGACGGAGGCAGAGCTGCAGCAACAAGCGACCGAGGTGGAAAGAACTGAGGCGAAGCTGGTGGGACTGAGGACCAAGGCAGAACCGGATGGAAGGTGGAGCCCGATGGAGCTGAAAGGGTGGAGTGACGAAGCGCAGCTGAAGGCCGGGAAGTCTGTGGCACAGACGGAGCGACAACTGACCAAGGCGGAGCCAGAGAGACAAGGGAGCCCAATGGAGTAGTAAGGACGATGGCCCCAGGTGGCGCCGAGGAAGGAAGGAGCCATGGTGGAGCCGACTGGTCGACTAGCCGAGGTGGAGTGACGGGCTTGGCAGCTGGTGGCTGAGGCAGGGGGATCCCCTTGCCAAGGCAGAGCTGGAGATTGAAAATCCCGAGGCAGATCCAAATAGAGGGTTAGCCGAGGGACTGAAGGGAGCCTGCGGAGGTGGGGCTGAAAGACTGTCTGTCTTTGGTAGAGGAGGCTGGGTGCTATCACTGGAGATGCAGGAGACTTGGAGCTGGTGGGGACCAGTGGAGACGCAGGAGACTTGGAGCTGGGTGGGACCAGGGAGGACGGCAGGCACAGGGAAATATCCTCTTCAATTTTCTCAAAATACACTGCAAAGGCCAGCTGCAGCTCACCTTCAGCGGCGGAAGTGTGCTCACCCACTGGAACGCACAATGTTGCTGGCTAACACACCTCTCAGTCCTCTTTACTGGCTCGTTCATCACAGCATGGTCCGGCTCCACGTCTGCTGTGGGGTCTGGCATTAGTTCCAGGCAGGTGTGCTTGCTCACTAAAGGTGGTGTAAAAGAAGATGCAAAACAAGCGATCAGGAATCAGGGTATGCAGCTGAACACCGTGTAACACAGACTATCACAGCAAGCCAACTATTTATCTATCTATCTTTATATATACAGTACCATCTATCTCTCTACCCTTCTATCGCTCTATCTGTCTGTCTGTCTACCTATCTCTCTTTCTATCTGTCTGTCTGACTAACTTGTCTGTCTGTCTGTTTGTTCCACCTGTACATTCACTCCCACTAAAACACTGTAACAGAGCTGCATACTACTAACAACTGCAACAAACCTGGATGAAATGATATGGAAAACATATACAGTTAACTCACATTGTTTCTTTCTAGCTCTTGTCACATTCTTAGAGGGTGGAAGGGATCGGGCAGTCCAGCATGTGCCATTATAAAGCCGTGATGTCAATTCCCTCTGGTGCACAGTAGATCTGAGCGACAGGAACCAGACGGTGAAATGGAAACATATCCAGTCGTTGTCTACTCTTCCTTCCCATGTTCTTATATATCCTGGAGCAAATGGTGTACAGTTAGAATGACACTGGCCAAAGCTGAATAACAAAATGTCCAACATCCTGTGTCCACCTCTCATTTCCTATTGTATACAAACTTCTACCAGTTTTAAACACGCCACAGATAATCCAGCTTTATAGAATGGCGTGTTATTTAGAGAACAATGAGGTGGATGTGTGAGAATTGATTTTTTGGGCAGACGGTAGCTTGTCATGTTTACATTGTTCACTGCACTTTGCTCCTAATGTGCATTTGTTAGAAGGTGACATATATGATGATGCTATACGTATATTTATAATCCAGAATAGCTAAAAACATACACTCACCCAGGTTGCCCCTTACCCTTTGGACACTGTTTGGATCACTCTAATGATTTGGACAGAGTTTAATGTAAACGCATTGACTGTGAGGGAAACAGCGTGGCGTCTGGATATCTCCCTTGAGCTGTAATCTATACTGAAGTGCTGCATCTTTGATCAGCACAACTTCATAAAGTCTTTAGAGCTACTCTATTTTGGCAAGGCGGCTTTTCAGGAAGACAGCGGGATGAAAGATTATCTCTCGCTTTTCCCTTCATCTCCAAATGTTTTTATTGGAACGTATTGACACTCTTTCACCTTCCTGTTTCGCAGGCCTCACCGTAAAGCACTTCAGTAATGGCTCACTGCTAAAAACAAAATGTATAAATTAGTAAATAAACAATGTGAAATCATCAGATGCATTTCTAAGAAAAGAAAATCAGCAGCAGAGTGCTGTTTCTGATCAGTATGATGTATTTTTCATGTTCCAGACATCAGAAAAAGGTGAAGTGATGCAACCAACCTGAAGCAAACATCTCTCCCTTTTGCATCTTTGAGGACACTTAAGGAGGACAGTCATATCATAGCAAAAGACAAGGCTCTTAGGATTGTTTACTGTATCTTAATGCAAAACAATGTATAAAAATGCACATACAATGTTAATTAATTTTACCTGTATATAACAGCAATTGACCTGGGCGAGTTGTTGTGGGTTATAAATAGAGCTGTAGGCAGCAGAGTGTGTCCCTGTGGCCCCCACCACACACACCTCAGGCACGCATGTCTGCCAAAACACCTGCCTCAAGGTATTCACACTGCTTATAAATCAGGGTTCAGGCTATGGCCATAACAATAGCAGATGTGAGAACAATAGGACCTGTTAATTCATAATGATGCAGGCTTCCTCCAAAACAAAAGCAACCAGATAAACACTAATTATCATGAAAAAAGCGTGAAAAACAACTCATTTGTTCTCAGAGGCTCCTTCAAAGTGCCCTAAGATACAAATATCAGATGCGAATGAAATTTTAGCTTGAGTAATTGTCACATTGTTGGGTATCAATGTACTCTTTGTCTTGACAAAAATATTCTTTGGCATCATGGGATGTGGATCTAAATAGTAGATTAGTTTTGGAAGAATCACAAAACAAGAAAAGTAGAATGACAATTCTAACCTTCCACCTTATGCTTTGAAGCATTAAACCATTATGCTTCATTAAGCGTTAAATTGGGATGTACGGCACCTCTTTTACTATCTCAGCTAAATTATTTAGTTGTATGAATATACAATATGAGAGCACAACATACACCAGACCAGGGGTTTTCAAACTTTTTGATGTCAAGAACCCCCCAAAGTATGATTAAACCTTTTGAGGGACCACCTACATGAAAAAGCTATATGTTTCTATACATGTAAAAAGAATTTTGGTTAAACTTATTTCAATAATACCTTAAATCTCTTCTTTTATATTTTAAATATCTTAAATTTTTTTGCAGACCCCCTATTGTACCCTACCCACTTTTGTGGTCCTCAGACACCAATTTGAAAACCCCTACGCTGGACAATGCATTACCTTTTAAATTTTGCCTCTTTTCTTTGGTACTGAAGATACATCCACTATTTTAGTAATTGAATACTGGCAGGAAGGATTTCACCATCAGCGAATGTATGAGTGCCCGTACTGTTACACTGAATCTTTGATTTGTATAAAATAGGACAAATTTAATGCTACAACCAAAGAGATCTTACTATATTTCCAACAAAACAAAAGCATGCTGTCCTTTGAAGTGTAAAAACACTCTTGACAAACGGATACATGAGCCTTATGGCAGCCTTGTAAAGCTCCTCTCCTCTTGGAAATAAAAATATGGACTAATTTCTGCTGCATGCAAACAAGAAAGCAGTTATATAATCAGCTCCAGGTCTTTAGTGGTGGGCGTCTGTTGGCTATGTTTAATTGATGTTGAGTGGCCTTTTGAAGTTGAAGTATGGAGAGAACTGCTGATCTGAGGAAGTGAACAGAACCTTCTCTGCTTCTCCACGATGCTAATCTTGCCTAGACTGCCGCGCCCTGTGCTAACTCGCTGCCTGTCGCCAGCATCTCGATGCCCAGAGACGAAGATAAGTTTTGTGGTACTGCACAAATGCCCTCCCCCATCCCGTATCTCTCTACAATGTGTGGCTTAGAGCTCATGAGAACTTTAATGTTACTATTAAACAAGGTCATTGATGAAGTAACCCTTGCATCCAAGAGAAGCAATTAGCTTAATGCTAATGAAGCAAGCAGATATTGAGATCTGGATTGAGAGGGCAACTGGTGGTCCAAACTGCAGTAATGAAGGCAAATGGCTGGTCATTTAGTCAGTCAATCGAGCATGAGGAGCATGTGTAGCTCTACCTAGATACTTATCTACAATCATTGAGTGTTCTGGGAGCAAAGTTTCTCGGTGATTTGATGCTGACGCTACACTCTGGTATATGGCAACTCATATGGCAAATTCAAATGAAACGCCATCCAGCTTCACATGGAACAATGTTTTTTGATTACTAGCCTTGCATGGTGTGAAATGGAGTAACACGCTATACTTAGAAAGGGAAAACAAGGCTATATGTTTGCTTTTTATTTCTTTTCAAATGAGACACAGGTGAGGTGTTAGCCAAACAGAGGAATATAAATAGACTCTGTAGCAGTAGCAGGACTTTGATTCCATACATTCTGATGTGAAGCTTGTTACTGGTTTATGGAAGGGCAGACCTGCACTTTCAAATGAAAACGTAAGTAAGCGGAGGCTGAAGGAATCAGCAGCACAGTGGAAATGAGCCCATTTTAGCAGCATAAAGAGCTCCATTACCGCTGCTGAATGCATAAACCGCACACCGTCCACCCAGCACCGCTACTGCAAATACACTCTAGCCTCCAGCAATATTAAACACACATACACACATTAAATTAAACCACTGCTGAGTTGGTTCAGGGATTTTGGTGAGCTAATGATGTCTATTTTGACTCATTGTGTCATGCTTTGCATGCTCTACCTTTCTCTGTATCTGTGATACTAAGATTTTCTAAATTATAATTGTAAATGGTTTCATATTATTTTAGCACTGAAAATTCATGACATCTGAATACTGCATATAAATCAATAATTCATTAGCTGTACAATTGCATCCTAAATGCTGCATGTATAACAAAATGCTGAGGTTAATAGTAAAGATGTAGGCTACTAAACATATCTACGAGCAACTGAGCCTTATTCTTATCATAGTCTTATATATTGTTCTCCTTAGTGAATCAAAAGCTTAGAGCACAACCAGTGTAGCCCGATTCACAAACAGATGACTCTTATGATCATATCTTTTTAGTGGATAACTAAAATAACCTGATTCACAAACAAAGAATTCTTGTAAACTGTTTAATTTTAATGATTCAGAAACATTCATTGCAACCCTATTCCTGAAATCTTAAGTCTTATGAGCCTTAAGAGTCTTATGAGCCTGTCCTTTTAATAAATGGGTAAAAAGCACAAGTTACTGGTTTAAATCAATATTAAAGCAGTGCCCTATATTATTTAGATGTAATAAAAATGGACATTATAACTGAAAATGATCAATATTTAATCAAATTGAATCAAGCTCATCAGTTTGTAAATTGTAAACGAATCGTATAATCTGTATCAAACCCAGTCTTACTTTGCATAAAATAAACCTTTCCATAACAACCAAATGAAATGGATTGATTGCATAGACTAGTGCACACAAGGTGTGTTGTGGCTCTAGTATGAGTGAGTAAGCGTGTCCTGTCTAAGTACAGCATGCCATGAATGAATGATCATAGACACTTGCGGCTGCAGTAAATGGCAACCCTGTGGTTGGGACTCAGTTTGGTGGGGTTAGCTGATCCAGGCTTTGTGCTGCCATTCACTACTCCTCTATCACTGTAACCCTAATCGCTTAATCTCTGTCTACTGTTGCCGTCAACATATACAAAGAGTCCAGACTCCTTTGTGTGCCAAACCTTTGTGTGTGTGCGTGTGTGTCACCAGGCTTGATATCTCTGTGTGGTGTATTTCAGCTGTGAGTGTGTTTCATGAGAGATATATGTAACTTTCTCGAATAGAAGACTGTAACCTCATTAAATCAGCACTGTTGCTGCACTTGTGCCTCTGTGATGCTTCCTCCAACCCGAACCATGCAGTAACTCTTAGAAAGCACAAAACTGCTTTAAAGATTGGCTACGGAAAAAAAAGCGACACCAGAGAAGAGAGAGAAAAGGGTGGGTGGAAGGACGGACTCTGACAGCGTCTGTACTCTGACATTTCTCTGCTTGGATAACCATCGCACCCACTGTCCTTCCAGCCATGAAGGGAGGGGGGGTAATGTCAGTTGTCAATCAAGTTAGTCCCCATGCAGCTCTGGTTCCTGTGCTGCTGTGCATGGCCTGTCTGAGAGACAGACAAAGAGGCCACCTTTCACCCCTAACACCCCCCTCAGCACCATATCTTACCCCATTTGCAGCCTGAGGCTGGGCCAGAGGAGCTGAAGCATCAGTTTTGTGGAGGGGAAATAGAGCACAGGTGGTTCACTTTCATCTCTCATACTCTCTAAGATAGGATGGCTTTACTAATGTGACATTTAAACACCTGTTCTGCACTACTATTCTTTACACATGTGTGTGTATCATAATGCTTGTAGCCTTTCTGTGTAGATGTAGAAAATTTTCTGTGGTTATGCCAGTGTTTGCATGTGCTCTCAGCTTCCTCTTTCACTTTTGAGCTTCTTATTTGGGCCAGAAATATAAGTACACAAACACAAATTTTTGGACAATGCAGTGCAAGTGTCCATAGTAAATATGGTGGTAATAATACTCTGAACTCAAGGAGGGGCGAAAGAGTTACCTTCAGACATCTGTGCCATATAGCTAGCTATAAATATGCAGATAGTTTTACTAACTTTAACTTACTTGATCTGTGTGGTTCTCTTCAAACTGTTGATTCATCATGACAGACACCTGAAAGCAAAACACATGATAGAAGACTGAAACAACGCAGACAATGCTACATGTCTTTGTGTTGCATTATGTGAGATTTCATGCATTGTAATAAAAAAATGCATGAAATTTAGTTACTCAGACTTACTAAGCTTTTACTTATTGAGAGCTTATTGTATCAACACTGCAAAAAAAGACATATTGGTAATTTTTACTTTTTAAGATTAAATACCTTAATATCTTTAAAACAATATACATTATTATTTGAGAATCAACACTGCGTATGATAATTGAGAAAAAAGCAAGCCAGTGTTGTAAGAAAATATATACTCGTATTAAAGATTATTTAACTGAGCCTTTATTTGATATTCGACGTGTTAGCAAAAGAGAACAGGAGGGCCTGGCTTCTCAGAGGGTGGGTGGTTGCAAATCAGCAGCCCCTAAAATCCTCACTGCTGGGTAAAGATGTGTCCTATTGAAGTGAGGTTGGGAAGGGCAGATCTTTGGACATGTCAGAGCTGGAGTGACAGATGGAGACAAAGAAGGAAAAAGAATATAGATAGAAGGATGAGGTGGAGGAAGGTGTCCTGCTGTGCCCTTCTGTCCACGCTGCAAACAGCAGGACTTTAATCTGATGGGTTGTGTGTATGTCTAGCAGTAAGTACAAGTGTGTATTACTCTCGTCTAGGTCAAAGCGGTGAGGCCCAGAGCGGGTTGGATGTCATGCGGCCCACAGGGGTGGCAGGGTCAAGGGGTAGGGCTCCTGCTTGCTGGGGAGCTTTGATGGGTGGCACGCTCTCCCAGCGAAGCCTTCCTGCTGGCTCAGGCGGGGAGGTGCTCTGCTGTCTTTTGTTTTGACCTGAGGCATGTCGGAGCTGCTTCCAATTACGCCCTTGGATCGGGTGGCGTGTATTTCTATGTGTTATATTGGATCATAATTGACTATAACTGCACCCTCTTAACTTTAACCAGGTGCGCTGGCTAAACCAGAGATATTAGGCTTGTGCTCTTACAGGCAGAATGTGTTTTGAGGAAGTCATGCCAGGGTTTGACACCAGGGTCTGATTTAGCCCTGAAGGAATAGTAGGGAGATTGGCCGTAACTTATTGCCAGATCTTACTGCTATCGAGCTGAGCGAGTGCACATGTGGCCGTGTGCATTCAGGAGTCGTGTTTGCGGGTAGTGTTGTGCTTTACGAGCTGTGTTAAGTTGTTGTTGTATATTTGTGTTAGTCATGCTCTCCTGAGGCACTGCGTTGCTTAGCGCAGCGCAGCAGCCGTAACCGCAACCATTTTTCCAAACCAGCACGTAAGGTCTCGACGGAATCGCTGCCGCATGAAACAACATGTGGATCTGCAGCCACCTGCGACGGGTGCTTTATGAGTGGCCCCCCACCCTCTCAGACTAAAATAGCCCCATTTACTGGCCTGACAAAGAGGGAAGAAGCCCGGTATACACCAGAACCCAGAACCTTACACTGGGAGAGGAACGAGAGTAGGGATTGATGGCTCATTGAAGTGCCACTCATAGAGAGAGAGCAGTTATGTCAATCCAGTCTAGTGTTTCAGAGTTCACCTCGGGCTAAAGCCAAGCTAAGTGCACACAGAGCGAGGGCGGCCCGGGTCAGCCTGCAACCAAAGACAACCATCCAACCTGAGAGGGAGGTTTCCATCAGTCTAACAAATCTTACTTAACAGTACACGAAATCTTACCACATGGACAGGAAAACAAAGGAAAATGATGAAAACAATGAGCCCTACGTGAAACCAGAGAAGAAGCCGACACATCCATATATTTAGTTACTCGATCGGACCGAATGCATGAGGTGGTCGGGACAGAGAGATGCTTTGGCTCTGAGCGGCCTTGTGTGGGATACTGTGTAGGTGACTGAGGTCTAACAAAGAGAAGAGAAGAGAGAATGAGGACATTGTGTTAGGCAGGCTGGTGTTGAGCAGGGAAAGAGAAAGGCTGGGTTAAGAGTCGCCATCATCGATGACTCTATAGAAGAAACACGGCTCCTGAACACCGATGAGCTGAGCTGCCGCTTTCAACAAGCTCATTACTGTCACTTCTTTGCATGTCCTGCGCTCATCTTTGATGCTAATGGAGAATGGAGCGGCAAGCAAACAGGAAGAGAGTGAAATAATGTGAACTATACAGCATGATCACAACTACAATTAATACAATTCTGAGAAATAATGTCCCAATCGTGATATATGAAGTAGCAATTATGTGAAATAAAGTTATAATTATGATAAAGTAGCAATTGTAGGATATAAAAAACAATTTTGAGAAATAAAGTTCCAATTTTGGAATATGTAGCTGCAATTATGAGAAAAGTTGGATTTTTGAGATATAAGGCACAATTATGAGAAATAAAAATCACAATTGAGATATGACTGCAATTATGTGAAGTTGCATTTCTGAGATATGTTGCAATCATGAAAAAGTCATAATTATGAAAAAAATTATAATTTCTTAAATATAAATTTGCTATATATTTTGAGATGTAAAGTCACAGTTTTAAGAAATAAAAATCGCAGTGTGAAATATATAGTTGCAATTACAAGAAATAAAGCCACAATTATCAGACATATAGTCACATTTACCAAAATACACAAATATTAGTAGGCCTATATATATATATATATATATATCTGTTAATGTATATTTAATATATATGTATATTTTTTTATATACTCTGAAATGGGATTCCACAATAATGGGGACAATCTGTGACTCTTTCAGAGAAGTAAAACAAATGTTTTTGTTGTTGCTCCAAAATGCCAAATGAGTCACATTCAATTGTTTGTGTTATTCAGTGATCCAGCCCTCACATAGATCATTTGTTCTAATGCGCTTTTTGGACATCTGACAGGTAGGAGGAGATGTGGAGCTTGATGAGAGGAAGTGTGTATATGTGTGTGTTGGGGGGAGGAGTGTGTTTTTAATTACACGATATGTGTTATACGGATGGTTAAAAAGCCAGTTACACAGAGGAGAGCGAGTGTAACTCTGCCAGCATTGAAATGCATGCTCCGATTCCTCACTAATTAAAGCAGCAACTTCAGAAATGCCATAATAACCATTAATTAGGGGGCTGCTATTTTCAACATAATTTGCTAATTAGTCGGAGACACAGCGCTATGGTGGTGACTAATTATTGGTGGGTTGGAGCAATAGACACTTGTGACTTGGGTGAAAATCACACTCTTATGGGGTCAGACCATTATGGGTGTGACTCAGGACCCGACAGGTCCTTAATGGCGTGTAGTCTGCTACCCTCCCCCTTTAATAAAATGTACTACATTGAACACTAGACCCTGTTTATTTACTAAGGCTTGAAGATGCTGCATCCACACACACACACACACACACACACACACACTAATTAGCATGTTATCGGCTTTAACTCTTGACCCCACTGACCTGTCTGTGATATTGGACTAAGGATGAAAATACATCTCAGCTCACAACGTGTCACTTCCTGCTGTGTGACCTAATCTCCTCACAACCCTTTGAAGCCCATACTCCTCACACGCTCCACGGAGGCCTGTACACACACATTTACTAGTGTGCCGTTGTGTATGTAAAGTTGTGTTGTGCTGTGCATTTTACAGAAGAAAATCTGTTGAAGATGCAGTTATCTTGTTTTATAGTCTTTAAAAATCCGGTCAAGGCCTCTGAATAATTCATGTCTGAAATCTTTAAGGCTGTTACAGGAGCTCTAGCTGGTTGTTAGTTTGTTGCTATTGACTATGTTTAAATGAATTTCCTTCAGATTGCCTGAGGGAAAATCCTCTAATATCCGCCACAATGAAGAGCAGTTAAACACCATCCAATGTCATCGAGATACAGTGAAATAATTTTGAATCATTAGTATGTCCATACCTTCTTTACTAAAAGACATGCTGCTTTACTAAGAGAGCTTCCTCATAAAGCTGCATCTTAAAAATCATGAAACGTCAACAATCACTGACCCTCTTGCCTACAAACCTGAATGACTTAATTTTTTCTGTGGAACATAGAAGATATTTTGAGATTAAATTTTTTTCATACAATGAAAGTCAATGGGCTTCAGTGTTGTTTGGAACAACATAAATGACGACTTAATTTAAAAAATTTGGGTGATCTATCCCATTAATGGTCACTCAGCCACACAAATAAAGCTAATGAAACAATACTCAAATAAGCACTATTCAAATATACATTGTACACTCAAATATTTGGACTGCTTCTGGTGTGTGTTTGGTTGTCTTCAGCATTGGTGTTTCCTGAGAGGATGAGTTCTAGAGGAAGTAGGTTTCCTTCTGTCAGTGTGTGTGTGTGTGTGTGTGTGTGTGTGTGTCAGCGGACTATCCCACATCAGAGAATGAGATAAACAATGGGGCGGCAGGGCCCTGGGGCCATTCAAACTTTACTCTTCTCTAGATACTATTCACTACTGTCAGTGTATCACTGACTCACTGTATGAGTCTTCAGTGTAGAGAAATGTGTTGAGAGGGGTGATCTCAATGAAAATGAGTTTACATGCACAGTCTTACACTGATTATGATTAATACGCCTAATGGAAACAAAATCTCCCATATATCGCAAAAAAAGTTTATACGCTTGCATGAGGTGGTTTTTCAGGCAATTAAAAAAAGGAATATTTTGCAAAACTGCAATAGAAACAGTTTTTCCGCATTTACAGGTCACGAGGCGTACGTAAAAGTCAGTCATTCTTTAAAGATGGCGCAGTATGTTTGGGCAGAAGACGAGAGTTCTTTATTAAAATCATTTAAGACAAAAGAATTACAGGAATACTGGATTCTAAACAACAACAAAAATGTCACAATTTATCAAGACCTCGAAGCAAATAGGAGGGAAAAACACCCAGAAACACCTCACACGTGGACGCTCCCAAGTATAAGGGGCTTTCCTTGCCATTAATGCTTGGGTAACACACCTACGTCTCCTTCGATTCAAAATAATGGCTGTGATAATAAGTAAATCTACCAACATCTGTTGCCATGATTTTTGGAATGACTTATCGTGAGAGGAAAAAATTACGGTTTAGTCGCATAACATCGATTAATGGAAATAATGTAATTTCGCAATCGTTTTTTTTGACATATAGAAAATATCGCACAAGTTTTGCGCAAATCTGTTATGGAAACCAGGCTAGTGAGTGTAAATATGTAGAAGCTTTCCTCTAAATACAGTGTTTCACAAAACAATGGCACTAGGTCATTTTGCAGTGATCTGTAACATTGACATTCAAACACAACTATGTATGTGTATTTCTGCATTCATATTTTTAATATACAGTGTGTATATGCTTGAATATTTCCTAACATTTTCTTTCTGTCTCCTTTTCTCTGATGCTGCTGCTTCTCTGTATGGTCTTGAAACAGGTAAGAAAAAAAATCTTCTTTTTTTTTTTATTCAACAGCAATAAAATACAATTTGTGTCGCAGAATATATGGAAGTGTGTGTTTAGATGCTGTAGTGTGCATTAATTTAGACCATTATCACACATTCTCCATCTACCCCAGAACTTAACTGATTTTGCCCGGTCCAGATCTAATTTAATCCCTATTACTTTTCTTTTTCCCTTTTGCTCTCTCTCTATCTTTCACGCACTGTTTTGGAGAGACCTTTACTCATCATGGCTAATGACTTCCAAATACTTCATCAGCGTGTAGCCTTAACCTTGCTGTTGTTTCCAAACACCATAACGGATCTAATTAACTGCTTCCCCCTTCTGTTTCACCTACCTCAACACACACACTTACACACACAGCATCAGCCAGTTTCATTCTGCTGAGTTCTTTGCACAGTGCTCTGTACAGTTTTAGTGCTACAAGGGGAATATATATTTTTAAGAGCTTCGTGTGGATGGATGATGTTAGAATCACTGGCTCTCGCCCCACCGGCCATAAGAACAGCATCTCTTGTTTATTATAGTGCTTACGGCAGTGTTTAGTCAAGGACTCAACATACGTACACATACTGAATCCAGAGCTATAAGGAGAGTTCAGTTTGCATCAGCAGATTCATTTCACACCGAGGCAGCATTAACCCAAAACACTAGCCTGGACATGTGCACCCTGATTAGAAGGAAAACAGTCACACAGTCTGTGGCATTTATTTACATATTTAACTTTTGATCTTTTACCCGGTACTTGGCCCTCAAGTCGACAGAGAGAGGTGTGAACTGAAGGAAAGAGCGTGTCACTCAAATTCAAGGATCCTCTCGCTTCGCTTGATAAACAGATCTCAAGACTCAGGCTTTAAAATCCAGGAGCCCTGCTGGGGAGCAACCTGACCTCATAAGTTTATTAATTACTTTTGTTATTAACTATTCATCATGGTTTCTGATGTCCGTCCCAGTGCTGTGCTGAAACGAGGCCTATATTCTTTCCTTTAGCCGCTGTATGAAAATCTAACAGTCCACTGAACTTGATAAGTGTGCCATCATCTCGTTAATCAAATTACTTATGAACTGAAATTGACAGTTTTCATTAATTATAAAGGATTATTCTAATTGCGATTCAAATTTATTCATTTAGAACAGACGGCATTCAGTAATATTTCAGTGAATTTGCATATTAAATGGAGAGGGTGGTTGATTAAGTATGGTAATGTATGCGCAATGCCTTATTTTGTTTCTGGTGGGCCATATGCGGCATGGTGGCTGGGGCAGGTGAAGACTCCAGAACGTGTTTAATTTGTTTGACAAACACGGAAGGGGACACAACACGTCCTCTGGCACCCCACGCTCCACTCGCCCCTGTGACCCTCACCTCCCTCTGCACCCACCTTTACCTTTAGCTTCTGCTTCATGTTGTTTCAAACCCGTATGACTTTCTTTATTATGTGGAATACAAATGGAGATAATTTGAAGAGTGTTCACGCTGCACTTTTACTTTTACCATCTCCATCATCTACTTTACACAAGAAAGGAAGTCATACAAGTTTGGATCAACATTAGGGTGAGTTAGTGCTTTAAATTTTTGGGGGTGATCTATCCTTTTAAAATTCTGATGGATTTGTATGATAACATCATTTCTTAAAAGTTTTGTCAAATCATAATGATGACTGAAATCTACTGAACTGGTCACACTTTAGTAGTTTATACGCTGGCACGGTGCTTTTGTGATTCTTCAAATTGATTTTAATACTTTTTTACTCTGCAGTTGTGTCCCATTTGTCCTTTGTTCCCATTCTTAAGGTTAAATCAAACCCATTCTTTCTGGAGTTTCTTTGCGACCAAATTTGTAATATTTTTAATGGATTATGAACACACAGCAAGAGGAGAAGTGGAATTACTGCTCCAAAAACTCATGCAAAGGGCATTACTTTAGTGTGATTTAATACAATAGTTATGGCAAATGAAAAAAGAGGAATAAAATGAGGACATCTATCAACACCGTATGCATTTACACAATGTGCCCTTGCTTACACAGGAACTCTTTATCAAGTTAAATATAGCTGGGATACTATACTTTAAATTTAGTTTGCAGATACTACATTTTAGACCATTTGTGTGTTTATACATCATCTTCAAGCGAAGAAAAACTACACGCCCAAACTGCCGTCGTCCGATATGAATGCATTAGTGCAAATTTCAGTCTAGTAGCGCAGTCCAATGGCAATAAAGCATTATTAGATTCCTTAGTAGAGGTCAAGCCCCTCTAACAGGTCAATGGTTAACCCTATAGCTTTACTTGGTTCCTGGACTGTTGTTCTGGCTGGGCGCCTGGGTGTCCCTGGGTGCTGGGCTACTTAAAAAGAAATAACGTAGCGCAGCTGCTGGTGTGTTTAATTAGCAGGGGTGCTGATTTTATGTGTGTGTGCGCGTGTAATGCTGAAACGGATCCTGCCCTTAGACAGCAGAGTATTGACAGTCTTCGGTGGCCCGGTGACAAGGCCATTCTTCATTACTCATGGCCGCAGGGAGAGAGGGGACTTGGGGTGGGGTATTGGGTGGTAATGGGGTTCAGGGTTTTGGCAGCAGTCCAGCAGTGGCACACCCATTTGGGAGAGGCTTGGTGCGATTGCCATCACTTTGCCTGTCTCAGATTTATGAGGGCTGCTTTAGAAAGGAAATGTTTCAATCAGCCGTGCCTGCCAAGCATGTCCATCACTCTGACAGGCATTTATTTACGGCATCATAGAATTAAATCCTGTGCACTACGTGCTACACACACACACACACACACACACACACACACACACAAACACACACATACTCACACATCCACAGATCTTTCTTTCAGCACTACATATCTCATTCATTCTGCTCACCAGTCATATAGTTTTATGTACTTTGGCCGTTGCCCGGTTGAAGTCCAGTCATGTCAGGGAAGCCCTTTTCCAACTCTCCAACTAACTGGAAGAAACCTTCCAGAAACATGTTCTACACAAGTACATAAACACAAACTCGAATGCTTAACCAACGGAAGCAACGAAAAAACCCTTAGTACTCATGAGGGCGATAGATTACCTTCACATGCATGTGCCTTTAAACCGGATGTGCTGCTTTTCACACAGCTAGCTATAAACATGTTGACAGTTTAGATACATTTTAACTAATTCTTCAAACTGTTGCTCTGGAATAACGACAGTTGACTTAAAAGTGAAAACTGACAGAATGAGGCAGTTTATGCTAATACTGGCTATAGCACCCCCTTGCATCAATGCAGATAATGCATCTTTTGCAGCATTTATGTTCACATATTTGTCCTATCCTTAAGTTCACTGAATGGGGATGTGAAAGAGATTATAGAATGGCAATGATGGACTGCACATTTGAGTTTTCAATCAAACTGAATCTTAGCTTAGTCTCTTCTTAAAAAGTTGCTATGGTTAATAACTAAATACACTACTGGCCCTACACTACTGTTGAAAAGTTTGGGGTCCGTCATATTTTTTCTTCTTTTATTCAGTATTAAATTGATTAACACGACAGTAAAAGTCTACTTGAGATTTTTATTTCAAATCAATTTTAGACTTTCTAATTATGAAAAAATGTATCACAGTTTCCACAAAAATACAACATTGATAATATGTTAAAAATGTTTCTTTAGCATCAAATCATTAGAATGATTTTTGAACGATCATGTGACACTGAAGACTGGAAAACCGACTGCTGAAAATTCAGTTAGACGTCACAGGAAAAAATGACATTTTAATATAGAAATGGAATAATAATGAAAAGTTATTTTTTATTGTAATAATATATCACGTTATTAAGTGTATTTTTGATCAAATAAATGCAGCCTTGGTGAGCATAAGACATTTCTTTCAAAAATATATACAATTATTTTCATGAAAAGCTTTTGCTCTTTTCTAATGTAAATCTATAGGATCTGTGTTTGAGTAGTTTTGAACACAATATAACTGCTTCTTTGTCACTTATAATAATTTTACAGAAAATAATGCCGGTCACGGAAATCTATAGTGTGTGCCTATATGGGACATTCTCAAAAGCTGAGTTGGCTACAGTAACCAAGCGGGGCGGAGCTTAGCAAAACATCAATTGAAGTTGAATTAACAAAACAGCACCAATACTTAAAGTTGCTCTAAGCGATGTTGGGTGACGTCACTTCTTGTTGACGTTCAAAGTATTGTCAAACAAAATGGAGGCTAGCTCGACCCTCCCTCCTTCTCATTCTGTCCCCTCCCCCTCCCTTCCGTGCTTCCTGAAACAGTCATGAACCATTAAAAAAAAAAAAAAACTGGATTTACTCACCTGTCCAGCAAAAACAGCCACCTGATTGTCGGATTGGAAGCCCTTCTGCCGGAGGAGTTCTCGCCACCTTTTGAACGTTTTTCCGATGTAAATCCGGGACTTCGCGCGTTCCTTCTCCTTTTCCCTATTCTTTGTTATTTGTTCATCGGAACGTCATCTCTTTAGTCGTGTGACGGCCATATCAAAATTCTCAAGAATATAAAATGTTAACGTTAGTCGTTGTCTTGGACATCTCTCCTCTAGCTAACTTCCCTCTTCATGCTTCTCTCTCTTCCACTCCCCACACACCCCCTTCATGTGCACGCGCACTAACCCCAACCCCCAAAAAACCTAAAAAACGCATGACATCGCTTAGAGCACCTTTAAGGGTGTAACTCTTATCAAATAGGAAATTATAACCAAAACTACCCATAAAAAGGGTTTTAGGGCTTCCACTGGAGGACTGCACTCTAAATCCAGGAGTCCGAGACTCCCACTATCTGGCTCCATCAATGTGACATGATGAGTCCAGCACCCCTCCACTTTGTCCTGAGAAATATTTAAAGAAAGACAGAGTGGAATTACCTGACACAGGACAGGATTAGACAGAGCACAGACTGATAAATGTTTCAGTGCAATGAGATGTTGTGGCTGAATAAAACATTGCTTTTTAAATAGACATGGGCTAACATGGAAGGTGTTTCCTGCCAGTCTCTCTGCGGAGCCGTTGACAGCTACACGCTCATGTCACATGCAGCCACACTGACTTACTATACAGTTCAGCATACTCTCTCTCAGTGCACTCTTTCTTACCACTTCACATCAGATTTGGTGTCATCCTCCCGTATTTCATCCGATACTGAATGGCAGCCTGTCTGAGCATGTGTGTGTGTGGCATGAAGAAATGTGTGTGCGTGTCTCTTGGTGTCCTCTGTGACAAAGTACATGGCACCCTCTTTGTGATTACAGAGACCTAGCCTGACTCTCTCACACAGCATTAGCATGCCAACATGCCCTCTCGCACCTTCCGCCCGGTACACGTGCCTAACTTGATCCTACACACTAGAACGGCTCACCCCTTTTTCTCTCTCCCGCGCTGTCTGTCGGTGACCCCACTGTTACTCTGAGCTCTTACAGATGGCCTGAGCTCAGATAGCATCTGCCTCCTCCCATCCATCACAAGCGGCTGCTCTGTGGAGCTCCTCGGCAGGGGCCCGCGTGCTTGCCAGATCCGTTACCCCACCTCTGTGTGTGGGACTCAGGTACTGAATGCTGCCTGCTAGCCTACGGTCACTCAAAAGGGGGAGGAACCCGAGTCTCCACGGTCCAGACTGGGAGCGAAGGCCTGGCTGTAGGTTATTAATGGGCCCCCTTCGTTGTGCCTCGGCCCCCGAGGCGTCTGCCTCCGTAGCTCCTGGCACGGGACACTGCCTCATAAATCTCCTTAAATAATACCGCGAGGCAGCTAGGGGAAAGGGGTCACTTCGGAAACAAGGCAGTCAGACTGAGATGAAGTGTCAGTGATGCATGGCCTGTGCCCCCAAATGCAGGTAACATTCCCCCCCAAACACACACACATAAAAAAAAAAAAACAAGTGGAGGAGGGTATCGAGATACAAAGCACGAGCTGGAACTATGAAAGAGATTTTATCAGTAAAACGAGGTATATATTTTTTGTGTAAAACTCCTCGAGAGACCCCAGAGATGCCGATGAGTCCCCCAAAATCACAGCTCCAGCAGCAGATGAAGGAGTTGTAGGTCGCAGCTAGTGGAGTGGCAGCTGAAAGCTGAACATGTGGTTTGAATTAACACCCTCCCCAGGGTTCAGCCCAACAGCGGGGGGAGGCAGGATCTGAGACTACCTTGTGATGATAGACACATCCGTCTGATTATTGTTCTTCTCTTGACACACATCACTTTCACATGCACTGTAGAGTTCCCACGCTTTTTTCTCCTTGTGCTTCAGAAGGTTTAGTGTACTCAAAATTTGGATATGATAATATTTCTTAGAAGATTATAGACCAGGGTCAGAATCTAACCAGTGCGCAGGGCAACAATGTCACCAAAAAATGAATCCAAAATGATTTTATCTGTTATAAAATAGCTGTTGTGATATATTTCAGAATATTCAGTTTGATTCTATTCAAATGGTTTATATCTGTTCAATATTATATATATATCAAGTTTACATGAGTTAAACAATATTTTTTTTTTTTTTTTTTCACAGCCGCCTTTGATTTGAGAATTCTGCTATTCTTTAAATTTGCTTTGGAAAAAATGTTTTCTACAAAATATATATTTTTTAAAACACACAAATAAATGGAATGGAATATTCCGGAATATTATATAGTGTTTAAAATTCTAATATTATGTATTTTTGTGCTTTCATATTTGTAAAATGTAAAATAATGATCATATTTTTTGTCTCGTACACCAGCTTATATTTACACTATAGTGTTCAAAAGTTTGGGGTCACTAAGAGAATGCTTTTCTTGAGCAAGGATGCATTAAATACTTTTACATTGTTAAAAAAAAAGTATCTATGTGAAATAAATAGTGTTCTTTTGAATATTCATCAAATAATCCTAAAAAAAAAATATTTATCAAGGTTTTCACAAAAATATTTAGCAGCACTTCTATTCTAAACATTGATAATAATAATAAATGTTTCATGAGCACTAAATCATCATATTAGAAGGATTTCTTTCTGAAGGATCATGTGACACTGACGACTGCAGTAATGATGCAATTACAGGAATACATTTTTTTTTTTTTAAATGTATCGAAATACAAAATTGTAAGACTATTTCACAATATTACTATTTTACTGTAGTTTTGATCAAATAAAATCAGCACTGGGACTTCTTTCAAAGACATTAAACTTTTGAGCAGTATGTATTTACTGCATGTCACAATTAAATTTAGTTTTTAAAATAAACCTGATAAAACCAAACACCAATGCTAGATAAATAGCAATGTTTTGACACGTATCGTCGGTTTTGATTTGAGAGTTTACTATCAGTACCTAACTTCTTCCTATAGCTGTTCTACTCTGAAACAGCCTTCAGTGTTGCGCTCCACTCAGGTTACGCAGCCCGTGCGCCGGAGCTTTGAGCACGAAGACGATTGTTATATATTAGTTTAATAAAGTCAGAGATAAATGAAGCCCCCCTGCCAAAGAGGACTGTGTTACACACTTCATGAACCAAATTAGTGTGGCAGCGCAACACGCCGGCACGCCGCTTTTGTTCTGGAGATGATCTGCATAGCGGAGCTCATTTCTCAGACAGATAAATCTGACGGCAAGCCGTGACTTCCCCCCTGAAGTAAATATTGTAAATAATGAAAGGGCCTGCCAGCAGTGCTTGAGGAATGACTTCATCCCAAGCTATTTATACAGACTGTCAGAGGGGAACAAAAAAGGAACTGGGCAGGGAAGAGAAGAGAATGGAAACTCCATCTGATTGGATAAAGAAACAGACTGGCTAATGCCTTCTGGGTAATAGAGATGGAGCACCACTTGAGCGTTGTGTATGTGTGGTTGGGAGGGAGGGAAGCTTTTAATTGAGAGGTGAGAAGGATGGATCCCACAGGTTAACTCCATTCTTCAAGGGCCATTAATATGGATCAGATAAGGTTTTTAGTGCACTGCACCTTCAGTGACACACAACATGCTCTATTAATCCTATTGATGTTGTGGATTTGCTGGATGATTATAGTCGAGTTTATCATATTCTGTTGTTAATACGCCTATGGTTAATATGTAAAATAGATGCAAGTTATCAAGAACCTTTGTTCTCAGGTCACAGCTGAGAGTCAAATACTAAAGGGCACGAGGGCCACTTAAGGGACGGCCTGAAACTTCCACCTCTCCCTAGACGAGCCTATTGTGAGTCTAAAGCCCCTTTCACACAGCAATCCCGGTAAATTACCTTAAAGTTGCCAGAATGACTTTACCAGTAAATACGCAAATATGCTGTTCACACATGCAACACCGTTCAGGGGTGCGTTTCCGTACAACTATATAGCTCGCTGCTTAACTACCATAGTAAGATACATCGATGGAGAAATCAACTAGCTAGTCACGACTGTTTCCCGAAACCGTATGTTGCAAAGTATCGTTCAACCACGTTGGTTTATGACGTCTCGCATGCCACGCGGTGGACTAACTTATTTTAATTAATCTGTTTGAGATCGAATTAACGCTAGATTTTGTCATATAAGCTACAGACATGGCATCTGAAGACCATTTCAAATTTTTCTCAGTTATTTTGCTTTATTACCAGACTCAATATTTGGCTCGTTCTTACATAGTAGAGCACGTTCGCACATGCGCAGTCTTCAAAAACGGTGCTTTAAATCTCTTGACAAACTTAAAGACGTAAATTACATTTGTATGTATTCTAAATAAATAACACGGGTTGTACTGAATGTCAGCTTGCTTATTTTGCTAAAGATAAGGATTTATTCAGTCTACATCTCATGTAAACTAGAAACTATGCTTCTAACCACAGCTCGAGAGCTGTCGTTCCAACCACACAAGTTTGCGATGCTGTTTGCGAACGTTCGTTGGAACGATGGTTTCGGGAAACACCAAATCGTTGAACTATGCTGATAACGACGGAAATTGCGACCATAGTTGGCTAACGATGCTTTCGGGAAACGCACCCCTGGCTGTTTACCGGTAAGAGACCATTCACACATCAGCTCCAAAATACCGGCAAATTCTGTGATGTCAGTCATCGGAAGTAATCTTTAAACGGCGCGCTGTTCTCTTCAGCCGTCCGCATGAGGAGAAGCGCTTTAGTTTCACTGTCTGTTCATTTTGACAACATTTTTTGATGTCTGAGTGAAAGGCATAAGGGGATCAAACAGAACGCGTTTTTGCTCTTGAAAACACGAGACGCACATAATAGTATCTAACTGCAGAGCCGCAACACTGATGAATGGAAAAGGAGGCTGGGTCTCGAGCGCAACACGTTGAAAAAAACTGTGAGACGGCGCAATGGTCAAAGATGATCATTTTGCGCATATTTAAATGGAAAACCTATTAAAAAATCTTACTGTAAACAGCGCTGAGTAGTCACGTCATCTCCATAAGAACTTTATGATCGGCTCAAAGCAGACTTCTTACGTCAGCACATTCTGACCTCCTACGTGATCATACCGGTAATCTTCATTCCGCGTTCACAAAGCACATTACTGGTAATTTACTGGTAATCTTACAACTTCCCTTACTGGTAAATTGCTGGAACCAATTTACCGGTGTTTTTAAAAGGTCCTGTTCACACATGATCTCTTACTGGAAATTTACCAGACTGTACAGTATGTGTGAATGGGGCTTAAGATTCAAGAGCTGCCCTGCTCATATGATTATCGGAGGAGTTACACTACCATTCTTGGTAAGATTTTTTTGAAAGAAGTATCTTATGTTTAGTAAGAAATGCAGTAAACATTATGTAATATTGCAATTTTAAAATGACTCTTTTCTATTTTAATACATTTCGAAATGTAACTTATTCCTGTGATGCAAAGCTGAAATTCCAGCAGCCATTACTCCAGTCTTCAGAGTCACATGATCTTTCAGAAATCATTCTAATATGCTGATCAAGAAACTTTTCTATGTTTTTTTTTTTCTTTTTTTTCAGGATTCTTTGAGGAATATAAAGTTTGAAGTGGAAATCTTTTGTAACATTATAAATGTCTGTTCTGTCACTTTTGGACATTTTAATGCATCTGTTAGCGCTTTGAGTCTAAGAAAAGCGCGTTAGAAATAAAATGTATTATTATTATTATTATTATTATTATTATTATTATTATCTTTTCTGAATAAACAATAAATTTCATTAAAAAAAAAAATCCCTGCAGTTACCTATGGAAGTGTGCTTTTGAATACTTTATGGAAGCTGCAAATTTCTCACAATTGTGACTGTATATCTCACAAAATGACTTCATATCTCACAATTGTGCCTTAATTTCTTATTTTAAACCTTATCTCAAAATTACCTTATTTATTTTTATATTTTTTTACTCCAAGGCTGGAACAGGCTTCCATCTGCTTATCCCAAACGTGTAGCTTTCTTAAATATCATTGTAAACCCAGTAATCCCATTATTTTCATTATTCCTACATTATTTTCCAATCCAACATTTTTTTTTCTACAGCTGATTATAGTTGCATTTGTGTCTTTTGAAAGTTTCTTTTAACCAGGCCAACTTGTCTAAAGTGTATTTTAAACTGTAATATCACCAGACTCATTTGGTTTCCTCATTTAGTAGCTATTTAGGAAGTGTTTCATGTTCTTATAATTAGAGCTCTTGTCTCTCGGCTCCTTCTGGCCCATCCTCTCTCCGCTCTGTAGTTTTATCTTGACGAGGCTTGTACCACAGATCAAAAAAAATGTCCCAATGAGGATGCCATACTGCTGCAATTACCAAGATGTTTATTATATCTAATGTAATAATTTTGGTCGCTACAGGGATTATTTTAAAGTTATTACCACTTTGATGTTAGCGCTTTTCTCAGGTTGTGATTGTGTGTTTAATTGTAACAAAGTGACACATAAACCCCATCTTAATTTAATGAAAGCGAGAAAGTGAGATTATTAAAATATGACTGCATCGGCAGCCCGGCTGTGTAATTATTTTGGTAAATTTGTGCTGGGAGGCATGATAGGGCAAACTGTACTCATTTGCAGGAGGCTAATTTAATAAAGCTCAACCCTCTTTATATGAAGGTTGAATGTTTTCCTGTTTAACCCAATTGAAAACCACACCAATTTGCTGTACTAATATTTCCAGCACTATCGGGCTAATGATGCTAACTCCAAACAGCCCGGAACCAGTAATTAACGGAGATGCTAATGAAAAGGTGGCGGCACCTTCAGCACGCTACTGCGGACACTATCTATCTCGGACTAGTGAAAAATTTCTCCTCTTATCTTGCAGCCCATAATCCTCCTCTTCTAATTAGCCACTTCGTTCAAGCAGAATGGAGAATCACAACTTTCATCCCTCCTTTTCCGGAGAGATTGAGAGAGCAGGGTTCAACCCAAAGAGACTAGCGAGAAGGAGAGAAACGCTGTCGGTAGGAGGAGGAGGAGGAGGAGGAGGAGGGGAGAGACTGCAGTGTATGTTACACTCTGCTGGTCACCTGTCAGCTGTCAGAGCAATTACAGCACCTCCTAGTGTTAAATGTTTAAAGTGCGCATTAGCATGTAGCACAGTGGCATCCTGTCCCTGTGATCCTGCGAGTCTGGCACTCGGCGACAGCCCCTATGCTGCCACAAATCGCTGCAGACAGTGCGCTGTTAAAATCAATATGCTGCAGTTTTGTAGTCCTTCCGTCTGACTGCGCGCCGTTGACTAATATAATGTAAATAATAAATTATCAGGAGCAGATTACCAGGCTGCGGAGACACTCCACCTCGCAGTCACCCGCTCAAGAGCACTAATAGGGTCACACATCCCACTTTTGCGCATCTTTTTCTCCTGCTCAGGCTTTTGAATACACTACACGCTTAAAAATAAAGTTTTTTTTAAAAATATTTTTTTTTTTGCAGCAATACTATAGTAAAACCATTTTGGGTTCCCCAGGTCATGTAAACCATTCTTTTCAGAACCATTTTTTTTCTTAGTGTGAAGAACATTTTGATAATCAGAAGAACCCTTTTCCACTCTGAAGAACCTTTTATGTAATGTAAAGGTTCTAATAAAGAATCTTTGTTTTTAAGAGTGTACACAACACCTACGATCAAGAAAACAGAATAGATTTGTGCAGGTATGACGTCAGAACCCAGAAGACTAATTCGTCGCTGGTTCTTTCGAGATTTTCTTATGGGGTTTTATCATTTATATATTTTTTTCGATTAATGTTTCAAATAAAGCCTGTGGTAAACATAACTTGATACTTTGACATTTTGTTCTACAACGTAAATTTAAAACTAAATTTAAAACTTAAAAAAAAGAAATTTAAAGGTTCTCACGTCGTACCATGATTAATTAGCGATACATTGAATAAACTGGCATAATTAACAGTTAAATACATTTATTTTGAAAGCAGAGAGTCTGAGTTTGTCTTTAAATTTTCCCCGTGGCATTTTACATCTGCACCTGGACCCCCTTTGTTGTGGGTTAAAAGAGCGATTAGGTTTTAGTGGGACACGCCGGATGATAGGAGACGTAGGCAGGGAGCGAGTGAGTTCTAATTAGGTCAGTGGAAGAGAAAGGCAGCGCACTCGTTCTCCGTGAAAAGGTCCCTCTGTCCTTTGCGTCCTATCTGCGGGTGACTGGATAAGACAGGTGAAGGCAAGTAGAAGTGGTAGCTGTCAATACGCCTCCCTCGCTCCCCTTTCCTCTGATGCCATGAATTATTTGTGAGAGCAGGCGATGACAAAAGGATGTCGCTCGCTCTCAAAGTCTCACCTGCTGTCCCGTCACACCCACATAGAGTTGATTCCATCAGACATACGAGGGGGAACAGAGTCCCTCCTTTAGATTTCTCTCTGCTCTGCTCTTTTCTCTAACATCATTTCTATATCAAAGCACTGTAAACGAGTGCCGTCCCGCTCTCGCTGGACTATAAGAGCTTCTCCTCTTCCATGCTATACATTTCCATCTTTCATAGACTAGTCCTATGCTTTTTGCTAATTAATTCTGTTTATTTATTTTTTTATTCCAGAATGGGCCAAATAATCTTAAAAATTAAATCATGGCAAAGCCTTAAACAATAATTAGCATAGAGGCAATAGCGTAAATTTTAAATAAAAAAACAAAACCTGTAAATTTTTAGAGATGCACTACTGTATAGATGGCTAAACATGCACTAAAAGCCACAGAACTACTATAATGATTTCATGGGATTTCATATTATTTGGCTGGCAAGAAATATTCAACAAGTATTTAGATGGTAACACTTAGCACAACGCAATGTATTACAATTATTTAATCGCAATAGCTTGAAATAACTTAAAATTACTATAAATAATACAATGAATAATAAAAATACCCGTCTATTAATCTAAAAATTGTTAATTTATACATGTAGTAATACATTTTGAATAAAATTAATCAGCAATAAAACAATAATCAACAATAATCAAAAATACTATACATTCATAAATTAATTTAACCTAAATGCTGTTAAAAAATATATTGAAAATGTCATTGTTAGTTCATGATATCTACTGCAATAATTCATTATAATTACGAATTGAACCTTATTGTTGTGAAGTGTTCTCATTACATAAGGCCATGCCTGTGCAAAATTATATAAAATAATAATTTATGGCTAAAAAGTAAGCTTTACTTACACAAAGATATCAGAAAAGAATGTGATGTACTGTATCTGTTTTGAATCGAAAATCTATATTTTTGTGATCATCAGATTCAAAACAATATTCCTTTGAGGTTAATCTGACCGGATCCTTCTTTTCCGGTGTTTTTTTTTTTAGGGAATATAGGGATGTGTGAGTAGCTAAGTATTACTCGGGCCAGTTTGTTGGAGCCCTTGGCAGTGAGTAACAGTGTGTTTTAAAGCTCCAGTCTTCACACAAAAAGCAGGCGGTCTAATGATCCCACTGGCTGCTGACCCTCAGGCCTGCGCTGTCCCTCCACCACCCCTCCATTTCACTCCCTTCCTCCCTCCATCCATCCCTCCCTTCCTTCATCCCTGCCACATCTGCTGCCTCTCGCCAAAGGAAAAAAAAATCAATCTCTCCATCATGAATTATTGAGGTGTTTGCCTACAGCCTCTGAAATATACAGGAGGGTGGTCTCTCTCTCTGTGTGTCTCTTTCCTGCTCTCCCTTTCTCTCTTTTCTTGTAAATTTAGTTTAAGATTTGTAAATTATGCACAACAGAATGAATTGAATATACTTTCAACCTTTGATGCTTTATTTGTGCAGTTCACATTGCGTTGAATTTATTGTGTGGGATCTTGTATTTCCCTCTGAGCGGTGCAATTAATTTGTGCCTTATGTACACGGCCAATGCACAGAGGCTGTTTACAGAAAATATGTCTATTTGTCCATAGCTTTCTGTATGATTAGCTAAAACTAGGGTCATTTGTGCTGAATTAGTCAATTATATCCATTAAGCCAGAGACGGAAGGGTTTAATGTGTAAATCTCAGCATAAAATATATGAAACAGCTGCAAACTGGCAGTAGGAGCAGTTATTTCCACTTCGACTCTCAAAACCCTCCCCTAATGAACTGAAGTTGAAGTTATTACATCATCGCCTGCTGTCCTACTGCTGGTCTGCTCTCTCACACACCTCCACTGACACTTGTAAACAATAGCTTTAGCTGTAATGATTACATTAAATCAGGCAGTTGTCATATGACAATCATTATCCCTCCTCCAGTGGCAGCACTTGATTGACAGCTCCCCAAAACCCATGTGTGGTGGCTGCACATCATTGCCTGGCTTCAGCTATCAATTACAGGCTTGGATTTGAAGCATTTATTATGTAAAATAATTCTCCCATCTACACTGCACTCGTCTCTTGGGTCTGGTCCCGCTGTCTGATGTGAAATTTCTCTCCTCGCTCTCCTCTTTCACGTTCATTGTCTCTCGCTTACTCTTTCTGTCTCACTCAACTCTTTATTGTTATTTCGTAAAGGTTGCGTCTTCCATTCTTTGCTCTTAAATCGACACAGCCCAGGTAGTAATGAAATAAGACTCCAATTGATTGTCAAAGGGAGCAAATGCAGCAATTCAAAATGGTTAATGCTCAGGAGCTTCATCATAGTGAGAAGAACAGGCCTCATTAATTGTACCCTCTCTGGAGCGGAGTACAATTTACTATGATCCTTCAAAGGAATTTTTTTAATGTTTAGCTGACCAATACAGAGTCATCTTGGACTTGCCCTGACAACTAGTGGCATTGATACAGCATAATGCAAATGCAATGCCATGTGATGCTATTGTAGAAATTGCTATTCTCAGTCAGCCGTGACTCATTTATTCCACTAGAGGAGGATTAACCATATGAAGCAAATGCTATTTGGTTGGTCACGCGATCTAAAAACGTAACTTTTTTGTGTCTTCATCTCATATATCCATATTACTGTATATACACTACCTTTCAAACGTTTGGGTTCGGTAAGACTTTTTTTAAAATGTTTTTGAAAGAAGTATCTTATGCCCACCAATTTCGATTAATTTAGTGCATCCTTGCTGAATAAAATATAACAACAATCTATCTGACCCCAAAGTTATGACCAGTGACAGATTCGATTTTTTTTTTGTTTTTTTATAAATAACATTCTGTGTACCAAAACAGTCCACACACATTCACCAAAATAGGACTAAAAATAAATAATGCTAAAAAAAACACTCGAGACTCGATTCACTGTAGACAATGCAAGACAGAGAGTGCAAATTCTTCTGCTATGATGTTATGATAAGAGAATTCTCTTTGCTCGCTCGCAGTTTCTTCTTTCTCTCTCTCTCTTTCTGAAATAGTTCTTCGGTTGCATTTGGCACCAAACTCGCAGGCCAGTGCAGAAATCCAGCCATAATAAATGGAGGGAGGAGGGAAAAATAAGACATCTGAAAGACCAGCTAAGCAAGCCGGTGATATTTCTTCCTTTTTTTTTTTTTTTTTTTTTTTTGCCTGGGACAGATCTTTTGGAGATACGTATTGTAAGCAATTTTAGAGCTGTCAGCACAACATGCCTACTGGTCTCAGCTTGCCTGAAGGCGGAGAAAGGGGAAGGTTAGACTTCTTGTAGCTGTCAGATTGTTCTACTCTACGTTATTATTATTTTATTTGGAGTATCTGGTCTTGAAGGAATTACGAGAAAATTCCGAGTACATTCAGGAGGGAGGCTAACTGATGCACGTGTATTTTTTCAAAGCATGAGCAATATGATTTTCTAAAGGGGGGCTAAAAGAGAGATAGGCTGAAACGGACAGCGAGTTACAGGGCCGCCTGGCTTTAGCGCTGCCGCTCAAAAGATTAGCCTATCACTCGTCAACATGGTGTCGCCTTACTCAATTAGCCACAACTCAAACTCTGTGTTTTAAACAACTGCAACATTCCTATCGTGCCCACATAGAAGAGGTAATGGAGAGCTGCCTTGAGAGGACATCTGCCCCTGGTCCCATTAAGACAGCCCATGCTGCTGTCTCACCGAGGCATTCTGGGAGACTGGAATGAAGATAAGATGGTGTAAGGTGAGGAGAGAGCGGATGAAGAGAGATATCATGCCATACCGAATGGCACTTTGAGTGTTGCTCTATGGCAAGAACTGGCATTGACTGTGTCTCCCAGAAATGGGCACATTTATATTCTCTTTCTCTGAGTCTCCCCCTCTCACACTCTTATGGTCTGCGTTAGCCTTCATAAAATATTCATGTTGGTTGTGCTCAGTGCCATAATTGCCATCTCAGCCTCTGAATAATTGATGGCCGGTGCCGTTGACTTGGTCTCATTTACTGAGAGTGTGGGTAATACCATACTCGCACATGCCACATGCTTTTATGCCATGCTGCCGCAGTTAGTGCTGACTCCAGATCGGCCGTTCTCTCTGTACGTCACTATCATTCAATTGAAACCACCCTCACAGCTACAGTCAAATGCATTTAAATCAATAGTGCTAGTAACTTGGGCTACAAGTATCATTGCAAACACGGGGGGCAATTTGATTTCATTTGATGTGCTTTTTAGGAGCAAATCAAACTCGATGAGGGGCAGCAGAAATTTTCACAAACGCTTTTCTGTTTATTAAAGTGCATTTTTCTCTGATCATCGCACTTTGAGTGGGTGTCTGATTGTAAAGACCACTTTCTGTGTGGATGTTTTGTAACTATTTAATTTGACGACTAGCAAAACCGGGTTCGTTTTTGTGAATCGTTCCTCTGATGAGATTTGAGGAGAACAACACAGAAGGTTTAACGGCTGAGTGTCCGAGTCAGGCGAATCTGCAGGAGAGTTAATTAATGGGCCAGAGCTGAGCGGACAGATGTGACCCCTTGACAGTCTGAGGTCAAAGGTCAATTTGTTGAGGATTACATTAACCCTGCCTACACCAACCCCATCAGTGCTCGACTTCTGCTTTAATTCATTGCTCTCCTTCCTCCTCTCTTTAAGTCAACTTCGTTGGGTATTCGACCGTCTCTGTTCAGTCTAAAGGGCACTGCAAAATGCATAGGGAACAATATTACATCAATACATCACGGAGACATACAGTTTCCCAGAAGTCACTGCACATCAACTGAATACCACAAAAAAATGTTTGATAAAAATAAACAGGGAAAAGCTAATTCCTTGCAGCTGCTCATGGGTATAAAACACATAAGTGATCATTGCCATTATCATGGCCATGGGCCAAGAAACAAATAAGAATTATTTTCATATTATACAGCACAGCCATCATTTATCATTACATTTTGTCTTTTTGATTATGAGGAATGATATGAATTTAAATAAATAAAAATTAAAACATTTTATTTTAAAAGAATATTAAGTAAAAAAAGAAATGTTTCTTGAGCAGCAAATCAGCATATTAGAAAGATTTCTGAAGTTTCATGTGACTGAAAATTAAGCTTTACCATCACAGAAATAAATATTAAAACCCCTGTGTAGTTGAGCAATAAACACTGCGTGGGATTTTGTGAATCAGAGAGTGAATCTTCCACCATCATCTGTATTCTTTCCATCTCAGTTACACTTTCATTAGCATCCGCTCTGATGTGTCTAAAAGTAAAATGTAAGAGTTATTAAGCAGAGCAGTAAGTATGACAGGTCAGGCTCTGACTCAAACTCGTCCTACCCATCAGACATTTGGAGCGTTGCCCTCTTCCTCACGCTGACTGTGGTAATAGCCCTCTCTAATTGAAGTGCTCTTAGTCGTGCCATTTGCAATGCACCGTCCAATCTCTTCTAAAAGCATAAGGTCCCTGTCCGAAGTGCCCTACAGAGGGGACAGTAAGCACTTTATTAAACATTACACGTGTGATTACATGTACCCTCCCTGTTCGGCAGACATCGTAGTACTCTTGCTAATGCTAATGGAGCTACGGGGTCAACAAAGTCAAACTATATACACATTACACATGTGGATGAGGGCTCTAAAAACTATGAGTGAGTGTTTATGTGAACGTGGCGTGCGGTTAGGAGACCAGAAGGACAAATCTGTGGAGCGGAGGGAAAGAAAGACAAAGGATGTCTTCCTAAAGTGAGGGCACCCAGGGTTTTGCTGGGGATTTAGGAGGACTATGAGAGCGTGATGTCATCGATGAGGTTAAGCCCGGACTTATCTCCACACAAAGCAGGAAAGAGAGAAAGAGAAGGAAAGCGAGAGCGTGGAAGAATAAGGGACAGGTCAGGAGAGCTCAGACAGGGTCAGTGGCAGAGGAAATCAGCGGGGAAGAAGCCACGGCTTAGGGTTCTTAAATGATATTATAGACGAGGTCTGTAGCGCTAATCTGTTTACCCAAACAACAATGGATAACACACACACAAACATGTTTTTATCAATGCACCCACTGAGCTGCAAATGCTAGATCTGATCTATATATGTCATCATATTTTTGTTCCATATATTTACAAATTACATACAAACCCACAGTTGTCAACATTTGAAGTGGATCAAAACCTTTCATCAAAGTTATACATGAATTTTTAACAATACTCTTTCTTGTCTTAGGACAACTTTGATGAACTTTTTTGATCCACTTCAAATGTTGACTACTGTATATATATGTATATATATATATACACAGTATATAATCATATGCATATGCATTTTCCATCTGACATGCTATAGGCACAAAGGCTTGAAAGTGGGATGAATGGCTTGGCGCACATGGATGTGTAATGTTGTAGATGTTAGAGGGGTGACACAAACAATAGATTAAAGAGCAAAGGATGAGACATGGACCGCTTATCCTAGACGAATCCCAGCCAGTGCACACAGACTATGCATCTTACATTCCTTCATTGCTAACAAGTCAGCTGCACTCACACACACACACACACACGTACATTTGTTTTCTGTCATTGTGGGGCTTTCCACTGACTTTTATTGTTTTTATATAAGCTACTACTGACTAGCCTTAACCCAAAATCTAACCGCACCCCTAAGACAATCAAACTTTATGAAAAAAACTTTAGATGTATATATGTATGCATTTATTTAAAAAGAAACAAAAAAGATTCTACACATGCACATACATTTTACTAGAGTACATTTATTGAGTATTTATAGAGTACAGTATTTAGCGATACTTCTCAGAAAAATTGTCACTAGAAGTGAGCTAAATCTGACAACCTCCATTGGGGGACATTGATTGTAAAAATATATATTTAAATTAAAAAAAAAAATTATTATAAAAATTCAATGGCTAGACGTGCATTTGGGCTAGTCTGTAGTATTTATAATTAGCTGTACACTAGCCTTCAAAAGTTTGGGTCGGTATTAGGTAATAATTTTTTATTTCTTTGAAAGAAGTCTATTATGCTCACCATTTTATTTGAATTATTATTATTATTTTATTTTTTTAAGTCTGTAGCTATGTAAAAATATTTACTGTCACTTTTGATCAATATAATGCATCCTTTTGAGTAAAAGTATTGATTTAAACAGTAGTGTCTATAAAATCAATAGGAGTCAATCAATATGGTATTGTTAGTAAAAGTGTGTTGTTAAGTTTAAGATGATGGATATGTAGATCCAATAGTCACTACCCAAACAGGTTGTGGCACACAACTGTACTGTAACTTTGTGACCAGCAGACTACTGAAAGTAAGGGAAGGATTTCTGTTTGTGTGGGGTGTCAATGCGTCTGTGTAAGTAGTGACAAATATAATACAATGCAGAAGCAAATATAATAATAGTGGATAGATGCTGCAGACAGATGTGGGTTCTCAACTATACCAGTGCAGTGAACCAGAAAACCATAAATGAAGAAAAAAGAGAGATACCCCACTGTGCTAATTAATATTGTAGATTTCAGACCGCAGAGAATGAGGGAAAACATGCTGAGTCACAGCCATACAAGATCTGACAAGCCCACTGGATTCAACATTAAAACACTGTTATTAAAATGCATAAACAATAAACACTTAGAAATCATTTGAGACACATTATTAATTTAATTGATACACAAATGCTCAGTAACATTCACAATATTGGATGTTGCCCTGGGAAGTTGAGCACAAGTACAGTGAGTAGATGCGTCTATCATCTTTATACATTTCTTAAAAATAGTTAATAAGGATTCAGAAATCATTCTACGATTGTTACCCTACAACTGGATTTGTCTCTGGTGAATATGGGTGCTCTTTGGAGTGATTTTGACTTTCTCCTGTTTTCTTCTTTTCACTCAGCTGACAGGCATGTTTCTGGCCTCATGACAGATGGTCTTCATTTCCTAGACCAGTGTTTTACTCATTGTAACTGTGTGAATATGTATGTAGCTATGACCTTAAGAATGCAGAGAGTAGGAGGATGCAGGCTAACTCCTCATAGCGGGGTGGCATATAACATAGCTCTAATGTGGTCAGTGTCAATACCACACAACCCTGCCATCTTTACCTCAGTCTCTGCACCAGTCTTGAACAAAATGGCCTTACCTTATAAATCCTCTTATTCTGTGTTTTCCCAGGTTCTTCCTGAAATTCTTTCTCAAATGCAACCAGAACTGCCTAAAGAATGCAGGCAACCCACGAGACATGCGGCGCTTTCAGGTAGGACCACGTCCTTTCTGCTCACACTTCCAAACTAAAGTGACAAAATTGCAATTTTAGTCATGTATGTGACTGGACAAGTTACAATATAAAAACAGTCATTAATAACATTACAATCATTATCATAATAATGATTAATTAATTTATTATCTTAATGTTTAACAGATAAGTAATTCATATAGGAAATAGGACAATATATTTGAAATATTTGATTTTACTCTTAACCTACATTCTTAATTGAATTAATTACATGATATACTTAATCAAATAATCACAATAAATCACATTTATCAGTATTTTCAAAAAAAATCTTTCAAAGACATTACATTAGAAAAGTATTAAATAGATATTATAAAGAGTGGCTATACATATTATATATCAAATTATATTTTTTATTATAATTATACTATTAAATACTCTGAATTAACATATTCAATTGACCACTTACTATTTCACTAAAAATTTAGTAGTAATTTGAGGCCAAATAATGGTTTCTTAACAGATAAAATGTGAGTACTTGAGAACATATAAAGAAATACTGATGGAGAGTAGAGTGAGAAAAAAGAAGCTTTGAGCGAATGAAGTGGCTGCCCAGAACAGGGATAATGTAAGCGGTGTTTGCCAAGTCTCATCAAGCCTCTTCCTCTCTTGAGATTGAGAGACCTCTCAAAGCCTGAGAGCCATTTAAATCAAGAGGCTCCTCAGTTGCTGTGAGACACCTCTAGTCTATGACTTCAGCTCCGTGAGAGCTGTTAGCTGCTGTCATGGTTCCAGGCTCTCTGGTGAAATGTGCCTGTATGTCAATTTATCAGTCAGCGGTTACACGCGTACGGTGTGTTTGTGCTGCTCCAACACTTCAGCTGTTTGTTTGAGCTGCGTATTAATTTGTATACAAGGACAGAGTGTGTCTTTGTGGCTCAAGTGAAGTGCAGTCATTATTCGTCTTCTGCAGGTGGTGGTGTCTACGACGGTCAACGTGGACGGACACGTCCTGGCTGTGTCTGATAACATGTTTGTACACAATAACTCTAAACATGGACGTAGAGCTCGCAGGCTGGACCCGTCTGAAGGAACTCCGTCATACCTGGAACACGGTGAGCGTTTTGTTGAGAAATAAAAACACAAGTTTGTCATTTTTCACAATTAGAAAAATAGGGGGAAACAGAAGGAATAAAAGACAAAAGAGTTACACCTGCAATGTCTGTGTAATTCCCGTTGTAAAATCCTTCATTGTACTTTTCCCCACAACAAACTATTTCATTTGCACACAGCTAACGTCCCTAGCACATTCAGCAAAACTAAGCCGCTTTGTCCCACTCCATGTAGTTTCATGGTTTTGCTGCATAGGCGCACAGATGGTTGCCAATCATGGCTAGCACTGCCTTCTTCCTTTACATCAACTTAGACAGTTTAAAGCTGAATTGTGCCATTTCTACCCAACAAGTGTAAACAAATGGTATTGCAAAAATAGTGATTTCACTTTTTCTGAACCCTCCCCCATATTCAATTGGTCAGAAGAAAAGATTGTTCTGTCTGATTGGGACAAAAGAAGGATCTGAGCCTTACAGACCCATAATGTTCACACTTTCCAGGGAAATCAACCTACCAATGGCTTACTTTACAGTTGTCTCTAAAAGGTTTAAATATTGAACAAAATATTCACACTTTTAAAAAAAAAGTTAAACATCATTGCAGATATGGCCTAGTGGCAAACATGTTGAGCGGTGGTGCTTATGTGCTGCCGGGTCAGTCCCACTGAAGAACCCTTGAGTTTAATGCTTTGCAAATGGGAAAAATGGTAATACACTGCAAGAGATATTATAAAAAAATAAACATAAACATCTTATTATCCATTAGAAGTATGTAAATATCCTTAAAGGTTTCTTTCTAAAAAAGTGGCTACAGTAAGACAATGGATATGTTCTAGCCCATTGGAAAATTGCATCTTCTTCTTTTCAGAATAAACTGAAAGATATTTTGCAGATTTTACATTGAGGTCAGCTGTGTTTCAAACATTACTAAACTATTGACAATGGATCTTTTTTCCTGAAATTTTGCACTTTTTTTCTGCACTTGTAAGAATTTTCCTTTGCGGTATAACTGCAACCTTTTGTTGCAGATATTGTTTATATCTCTGTTAAAATTTCTTTGGATTTTTCCATTGGATTTCATTGGTTTACTGGATGATCGGTTAATTCACTGATTGACTATCAAACTTCTTTGGGAGCAGAAATAAAAGTTTGCCGGTTCGTTCGCATTTCAGCTCAGTTTTCTTTTGATCGAGCGCCTGCTGAAGTGATGATTGGATGTGCGCATACTTTGAATTGAAAGACAACTGTGACCATTCAATCAGGTCATAGTGACTCTGATTTAGCACCTCTGTGTCCCGCAGTCGTGTTAATGCCACTAACAAGTCATGCTGATGCCAGATACTGCTGGCGGTTTGAGCTAACCAGACATTCGTTTGAATAACAAACGGCATACCAACAGTAGCAGTGTAGCAAAGCACCCACAATCCACTAAGATATGCGCAGGCTAAGAAAAGAGCAGTGAACGCAGCATTCCCCAAGTGGCCTGTTCTCTTTAGGTTTGAGCATGTGTCTTACGAGATCTCTAAGTCTTAAGCACTGAGCATTTATTTTCTGAGCGACATGTGGCCTTATCTGCTGTCCTCCATCTCTTGCAGGTTATAGTGCGGCTCTCCTAAATCCGTCTAATAACATGTGGACATGATTTGAGCAATGATTTGATCCTCAGTCGCAAACAAATCCAATCATTTTCTCATTTATGTTTTGGATGACTCTAGAGAAGAACACATTTTTCACTTGGACTGTTTAACCTCCGTCTATGATGAAAAACTAAGGATTTGAATGATGATGATTTGATAATGATGATGCTGACGATTAAGTTCTCTCGATTCTCCTGGGGATGTCTTCAGTCTTTAAGCATAGTTTCCACTGCACTGAGAAAATAAAAAAAGTCCGTTTTCTAAAGCCTCAACATATTTGAAAAATTGTGGGATTTTTTTTTTTTTTTTCAAAAGAAAGGATATAAATCCTGAGACAGACAGGCTTATACTGTAATTCTTCATTATGTCTAATATAACACCCTGACGTGCACATATAGACATATTTTTCTTGGAGGGCAATGCAGAAACTCACTAAGTCAGAGCTTCAAAATTCAAGCTTCAATACAGAGTTCCTGTAATAACTAGATTCCACTTGAAATTGGAACACTTGTCGTTCACTGCAGTTCTACACATTCCAACCCCTTGTGTATGATCTTATTAAGTACTTAAGGCTAATTTTATAATACTTTTTGTTCCCAATAATAGCGTACTTTACCACATTTACCACATTTGACCATATTTAAATCCCCTCCACAGAATTCTGTTGATTTTTCCACAAAAATCAGCACGAAATTAGCAAAAATGGCCTGCTTACATCCCTTCACTCACCTCTGCTTGGCCACTCTTGTCTATTATTGTGTCAGTTTCAGAACATTTCCACTCCCCTCCAGCTAATGAGCCTGTTCTGTCAGACATGGTGTGCATGTGTGTTGATTGCTCTGGGCTGGGGAGACGAGGGTAAAGTGAGGGCACCAATACGTGAGGTCATATCACAAATGCACTGTGGTGGAAATAGATGTCTGCAGGGCTCGAGAATGCAAGTTTGTAGAAGAGAAAGCTATTGTGCCTGTATCTGAGATGTGTGTAAAAGTGAGCGCGCATACGCATGCATGCAGCGTAAGGGAACAGATGGCGGCAGAGGAGGCACCAAAGTTTAATCCTATCAGATGGATTCACATACCACCATCTGCTTAATCCATGCACAATTTCAGCACCCTGCAAAAGAGTCGTCTTAGGCCAAGATTACCATCACAGATTGCTTCAACATTCCTCTTCATCTCTCCTGGTTTATCACGCCGCCAAATTGCATTATGCCCAGCAGTCACCCACAACACAGCTCATACAAAAAAAAAAAGACTAGCTGGGGAAGTCCTCAAGGCCACAAAGTGGATTACTTCACTTATGAAAATTACAACATGGCTGGAACACAGAATATTTGTGACATCTTGGTTAGTCTAAGAGGATTTGATTTGTATATTTGGGGTTATTGAAATGCTTTAAAATCATGTTCCTTAATCTAAAACATGTAATTCCCTATTTAAATTGCAATATACCTTCAGAAAAACATTTAATATCACAAGGACTTTGTAAATCTGAATCCTGGAAGATAATGAAGTATTCCACAGATGCATCACCATACTGCACGTATGTTGCTGTTTTGAATATTATTAGCATTTCTATATTTAACATGGATATAAAAGTCTTTAACTTACACAAAAAGTGATTACACACTCATAAAATAGACATTCTGCTGTTGCTGTATAACATGTTTTATGATTAAATAAAAATGTAGACCGATAAAATGCAGAGATGAAAAAGAGGAAATATTCTATATCAAGTAGTATTACACAATAATCTTCCATACTATATGTGCTATTTAGTGCAAATGGATGTGTTCAAAATGCTGTTTAATGCTATTTGAGATCCTTATTGGTTTTGAACCAGATAAGTGTTTGCATAAATAAATAAATAAATATAAAGCTTCAATGTACAGTATTGTTCGAAAGTTTGGGGTCAGTAACATTTTTCTTTAAAGAAATAATTTCATTCAGCAAGGATGTATTAAAGTGACAGTAGACATTGACTAAGACATTGATAGTTACGAAATATTATATATATTTCAAATAAATGTTGGTCGTTTCTATTTATCAAAGAATTCTGAAAATAAATGTGTCACAGATTCCACAAAAAAATATTAAGCAGCACAAATGTTTTTTTGTTAGTTTTTTTTAAACTAAATGTTTTTTGAGCATCAAATCAGCATATTTGAATGATTTCTAAAGGGTCATGTGACACTAAGGACAGGAGTAATGATGCTGACAATTTTAAACTGTAATATTTTACAATATATCTGTTTTCACTGTATTTTTTATCAAATAAATGCAGCCTTGGAGTTCATAAGAGACTTATTTCAAAAACATTTTTATAATCTTAATGACCCCAAACTTTTGAACGGTAGTGTGCCTAGCTTCTTTTTATTAACAGCTTGTAGTGGAGCTAACTACTTTTTCAAAAGGGTAGCATGACTGTAGTTTAAATTAGATTACATTTTTCTTGATAGTTGAAACACCGTTCCCCAGACCATTTTCCCCTGCAGGTTCTCGATATCCCCCGCGATTATCTATGCTAGCTCTTCCCAAGGCATCGCCGATGGCTGACACACACCAGTTTGAGCTGTGCGAGTGAGGTCTACAGCCTCGTCTCATCTCAGTTCAGGTCCTATCAGCAGATCCGAGCGCTTTCTATGCGCAGGCCATCTGCCTCCACCGTTCGACTGCCTCACTTAGGTACACTATCACACGTGCGTTGAGTGTAGACCCCTACCCTCTCCCAGGGGTCCTGCCTGCAGTCAGAGCCGTGTGTAACGCTTGTTAAAGGATGTGTGCTTAGTCCCCCTACCAGAGTCACAGAGGACAACAGAGCCGCCCGTGACAGACTCTCCCGTTCTCTGCCTCCGACAGCTGCCTCAGAGGACCCTTACTTTTCCTTTTTTCCCTCCCTCATGTCTTTTCCTTCTATTTAAATTCAGCAGCAAATTGGAACAGCAGTAATTAGTCGGTTAAAGCGTCTTCAGTGAGACACCGAGCTTTAGAATCCGGTGCCAAAGTTCAACATGCTGAAATGAAATTTAAACTCATTAAGGTGTTGAATTTTTATGGCTGGCTGCTGTTTTCTCAGAGTGTCCCAGGGCGCCTGGCCTTTTGATCGACTGCTGTAAGGACTCCAGATTTCTCTGTGCCTGGCGAACTCCGGCGCTCATGACATTTGCACGAGTGTCATAAAACAAGCGCTCGCACCTGGCCCCCTCCCTCCCTGGGCACACATGGGGTCAGTGTAATATTTAATAAAGGTGTGTGTATAATCAAGCGGAATTAGCATTCGTGTTCTCCTACCACTGCCAGAGGGGAAGGAAGGAGGGGTTGAGGGAGGAGTGCTGCTATCGTACACTCATCACTGACTGATCTTTTCCAGTCTGACCCTCAGATTTCATTAATTATGTCCATGACTAAAACAAAGGCGGAGGGGAATAACGCCTTTCATAAGCAGAGCACCAGGGGGTCGGGTGTCCTGTCGCTCGGTTTTTTTCCTGCACTCAGTTTGGTCAACTGATTCTGAGTGTCTTTGGACCAGAATGCGTAAGTTGTGCGGAGTGAAAGTGGAGTGGCACGGTTTTGCCAGGAGTAAGGAGCAGGGTTTTCTCTTTCTCCAAACTTGCCAAACATACCATGTAAGAAAAATGTCTTTTCTTTCTGAAATTTGTGTGATGATATTGTAGAAACAATGTCAAAATGATAAAACAACAACAGAGTTTTGAGAATCACAACCTGGGTCAAACTGAATTTGAATACAATGACAATTTTATAAAAAATGCACCTTTTTGTCTACAATATGCAACTTAATTATTGTGTAATATTATTGTAGAAACAATGTTAAAGGGATAGTTTACCCAAAAAGACACTTACTCACCCTCAATTTGATCCAAACCTGAATGAGTTTCTTTCTTCTGCTGAACACAAAAGAAGATATTTTAAAGAATGTTGGTGACCAGATAGTTGACGGTAGCCATTGACTTCCATAGTAGGAAAAAAAGTACTATGAAAGTCCATAGTACACAAATGTTACACATTTATAATGTACATAATAATTTTGAGACTTGCTAAAGATTACATTTAACAATTTAATTTAATAAAAAATTGTAATATACTTTTTTAATTGAATAATGTTATTCAATATTTTTTTATAATTTTAAATTATTAAACAAGTTTTTTTAACAATTACCTAAGTGAACAATATATAATTGCAAAGGCCATCAAAATCTAATAATTGGGGGAAATGGCCATGCACAGTTAAAACATAATGATATCAAATTATATTAATGTATAATACAAATGATATGTTTATTATGTAAATTTATATAATCTCAATATCAGTATGGTAAACAGAGAAGAGAGTAACGAGATGGTAAAGAGAGACTACAGCTGAGCTGTAACAGTGCAGTTTTAAACTATGGAGTGGATTCGGAGCGGGCTTTCTCTCACCAGTGATTGGGGAATAGAAGCGGAGTGATTACAAAACACTGAGCAGGGTGGAGAAATAGCTGTTGCTCCACTCCACTCTCTGATTTAGAGTTGTGTTCCTCCATGTGACAATCTAAAGATCCCAAAACACAACTAGAGATGATCATGGTTAGGCTGCAGGAGATTTCCAGGAAACCACAGCAGTGAATCATGCTACTATACAGGGTAGATTGAGATAAATGATCGGTGAGCGAGCGCCATCTCTCATGCTCGCACCGCTGTCAGGAAGCATATGGGGACTGCGCAGAGGAATGGCCACAGTCTAATCATATGTGACGACTCTAATGAGTCAGTCACTTGTCATTAAGCTGTGCCTAAAGCTTCCTAATAGAGTGTGGCTCATAAATCTATTTGCCGGAATCAGGAAGAAATCAGTTGCACAGCTTTACTTTTATTTCCTAAGAATTTAGTCTGCGCATGAAATTGTCACAGGTGATGCACACGAGTGATGATGTGCTAGCTGCTTCCAGATGTTTATTCTGATGCTTCTTGACATTATTTTCATATAATCACTTTACAGGTGTCTTGATGTGTACACAGGCAAATACATATAGCCATAATTAATCTATATTTCATATGTCTTTTCAAGAAAACAAGCTGTTTATTGTATACGGTGAGCCACTGTTTCACTCATTTGTGCATATTCTTCTTTCTCTAAAACAGCTACTCCTTGCATTAAGGCCATCAGTCCCAGTGAAGGCTGGACGACAGGGGGTGCCACCGTCATCATCATTGGTGATAACTTTTTTGACGGCCTACAGGTCATCTTTGGCACCATGCTGGTCTGGAGTGAGGTTGGTTACTTTTCTATTTAATCCGTTCTGTACAATCACTTTAGTTGCAAAATCTGGCCAATTTTTTAATTTTTTTATAATTCATGCTCAACAGACAACAACAGAGATTTAAGAATCACAACTGAATTTGAATATGAAAGAAAATGACATTTTAAAATGCACCTTTTTACCTACAATAGTTATGCAACTTAATTATATAAAATATGTGCGATATGGAAGATGGATTCAAAAATCCACTTGGCTAACAAATCTGAGAAGGCACATGCCAGTCTGAAAGGACATAATGCTTCTGTTCTCAGCGCAGGCTGTCTGTTTTCCTGTCTGTCCATCTGTTTTGGTCTTTCACTCAGTTTCTGTGCTGCTTATGTAGAGAAGAGCTAGATAAAAGAGGTAATTCTATAAAAAGCCTCTCATTGACAATGCCATATTTATCTGAGAGGTGAGAAGAGCACTGCCTGGCATATGAAAGCCCAGCTAAGTGAGCAATGAAAGGGACAGTTTAAAGCCATGTAAAGCAGCACCAGTGCTGCTGGCTTTGAATATGACAGAGTATTTGCAGGGAAACTGAGCGCTCATGGCTGCTTTGTAGTGGCATGGCTCCTCTTCAAAGGGGATTGAGCACAGCTTCACAAACATTGTAAGCAGTCAAATCATAGTCTAATCAGAGAATAAAACAGTACTGTTTAATAGCTCAGCTAGTATGGTTGCAGGTAAACAGGGGTACCTTAAATGCACGCTTCAAACATTGTGAAGTTATACAGTAGACGTTATACAGTGTCAGAAAATGCAGATGCAAAAAAGGTGGACAGAATTTTGATTATGTAATGACTTGGACTGTCTGCACCTCCAGCTGACAAAAGCTTTAATCTCATTGGCTGGCGAGATTTGTGTCACCATATGGAACTAACAGAAAAGGTCGTCTCTGACTAGTACTGACCAATGACCTCTCATAACTGTCCTTCAGGATGGCATCAGTATTTTACATATATTAAAATGAGGAACATGAGGAATGAGAGGGAGAAAAAAAAAAACACTCCAGAAAGCTCTCAACATCCCAGAGGCTAAATATACTGTATAATCTATATTCAGAATAGAATACTTGCTTACTATTTACTGTATAATGCACAGCATGTACTGCATGCTGCCTAATGACCTCATTATGTGTGTGTGTGTGTGTGTGTGTGTGTGTGTGTGTGTGTGTGTGTGTGTGTGTGTGTGTGTGTGTGTGTGTGTGTGTGTGTGTGTGTGTATATATATATATATATATACACACTGCCATTCAAAAGTTTGTTTTTAAAAGTAGTCTCCTCTGCTCACCAAGGCTGTATTTATTTGATCCAAAAACAGTAAAATCTGTAATATTGTGAAATATTATAACAAAATTAAATAACTGTTTTCTATTTGAATACGTTTTAAAATGTACATATTGCCTGTGATGGCAAAGCTGAGTTTTCAGCATCATTACTCCAGTCTTCGGTGTCACATGATCCTTCAGAAATGATTATAATATACTGATTTGCTGATCAAGAAACATTTATTATTATTATCAATGTTAAAAACAGTCATCTGCACTTTTTTAGGATTGTTTGATGGATAGACAGTTCAAAAGAACAGCATTTATCTGAAATAAAAAACGTTTGTAACATTATACAGTACCGTTCAAAAGTTTGGGGTCAGTAAGATTTTTTGGGGGGGGAATTAAATAAATACTTTTATTCAACAAGGACGGACAAAAGTGACAGTAAAGACATTTATAATGTTACAAAAGCTTTCTATTTCAGATAAATGCTGTTCTTCTGAACTTTCTATTCATCAAAGAATCCTGAAAAAGCCATTTTTTCAACATTGATAATTATCAGAAATGTTTCTTGAGCAGCAAATCAGCATATTAGAATGATTTCTGAAGCACCATATGACAATAAAGACTAGAGTAATTATGCTGAAAATTCAGCTTTGCCATCACAGAAATAACTTGCATTTTTAAAATATATTAAAATAGAAAAAAATATTTTAAATTGTAATAATATTTCACAATCTTACTGTTTTTACTGTATTTTTGATTAAATAAATGCAGCCTGGGTAAGCAGAAGAGACTTCTTTCAAAAACATTAAAAAAAATCGTACAGATCCTAAACTTGAACAGCAGAGTACAGCATACATGCATAAATACATACACACTAAAAATGTTGCATAATAAGAATAGAGAATATACCACTATAAGAATAAGATGTTGTATTCTATTCTGAAAAAAGTCAGTATCCTAGTATCCTAGTATTAGGTCAGAGTTCATTTTTTCCTATTAACCCTCAGTGTGGGCCTGATTAATGAGATGATCCAATTCCAGAGATAGAATTTACCTTATCCTCTCATTGTTCATTGATCAAACTCTGTCTGAACATTTTGTTGTCTTATTTTAACCTATGTATTCTACTTCTTTTATTTTGACAGCAACAAAAAAACATTTCTTATTTTCTCTTTCAGCTCATAACCCCTCACGCCATTCGAGTTCAGACTCCTCCCAGACACATTCCCGGGGTTGTGGAGGTCACTCTGTCCTACAAGTCAAAGCAGTTCTGCAAAGGTACACCGGGCAGATTTATCTACACAGGTAAGGACAACATTTAAGCACCTTTACATTAACCGTATTCAGCCAGCAATGTACTTAACTGTTCTTGATTTCACATGTGGGTTGACTAACAGTCAGCCAGCGTTTCCTGTAGTGAGGAACCTATGCCATAGAGGAATCCTACTTATTTCCTGAGCACACATCTTAATACGAACGGCAATGCCTAGAACTCCAGGAACATCCTGCAGCCTTCGCAGATAAGGGAAATGTAGGACTTATCTTATGGAGGAAAGAGAGGTCACCTGTGAAATCTGCTGGCCCGAAAATTAGTTTACTGTACTCTCTACATATTGGGAGTTCAGCCAACAAGAAGTAATTAACTTCAGAGTTCCAGAAGTAAAGGAAGCGCATGATGGAAGTATATGATGGAATCAAATAGTAAAACAATGTGAAATCAGCAGAGGAAGAGGTGAAGAGTTTGTTTGCTGATCTTGCAGCTTTTTTTAGTTTAAATTTAGAGTTTGCAGTCAAAGTACAAGCGCAGCTTTTCTGAACGGTGTTAAAACGCTGAAGGGAGCGATGTTAAAGGCCTGTCTCATCAATAGGTTTAAACAGTGCACAGCTGTGGGTATTGTTGGCTCAGTTGGTGTCTATGTATATGCCTGTGCATTCGTGGGTGTGAATGAGTATGCTTGTTGGGTTTATGGCGCTGGACTTGGCTTCTTTTCATGGCCCATTCAGCGAGCACATGGGTAGGAATGGAGGGAGGGATTTAGACATTCGCACACAACCACACAAACACACGCACAGCCACACACGTCTCCGAAACAGAGGGCAGATGGTCACCCCCTTTTATGGCTGCACTTCTAGATGTGCCCCTTTTGCTAAAGCTTCAAGCTCAATAACCATCTAGAATGCTTTTGATTAGATGTGCAGGTTTTAATTCTCGCAGCGCTCAAATTCAGTTTGAAACTCAATGCTGATAATGACAAGAGACCGCAGACCGCAGACCTTTAATGTTGGCATGAAACGGAAATTGCCATAGTCGTTTCTTCTATATTGTGACATATATCCAAGTGAAACGGCTTCTGGAATAAGAACAAATTTAGGACTGAACTTGATTTTGTTCATCAGGAATTGATTGGATGATTGGATAATTGTCATTTGCTATTGCTGAGATCTCAGGTTGTCCTGCCCTCACAGCAGTAAACATGTCATCAGAGAATTGCATGCATTGTAGTAGGGAGAAGTTATTTTGATTAAAGATAAATCATTTATAATAAATACAATATTCCATACAAAATAAATTACATTTTGATTTCATTGTGACTTTAAAA